>NW_026596040.1:28485664-28506890 GCF_907164565.1 Psammomys obesus | reverse complement strand
AAAGAAAGAAAGAAAGAAAGAAAGAAAGAAAGAAAGAAAGAAAGAAAGAAAGATTAAAGAGACCTTATGTTGGATCTCTGATTTATTATAAAGTAAATATATTAGTGAAATAGAGAAAGCATGAATTAATTACAAAAAGAAAAGTAGATACAATTAAGAGTGAAAAGGCTGGGGGCTGGAGAGATGGCTCAACGGTTAAGAGCACTAGCTGCTCTTCCAGAAGACCTAGGTTCATGGTAGCTCACAACTGTCTGTAACTCCAGTTCCAAAAAAAAAGTTAAAAGGCTAATAAGCCAGGCATGGCGACTCTCATATGTAATCACAGTACTGAGGAGGCTGAGACAGAAAGACTGACAAGAGTTTGAGCCCAGCCAGGACAACGCAGTCTATCCAAGACTAACTAGAGCTACACAGTGAGACCCTATGTTGGAGAAGATAGGATAAGTACAGGCTGGAATAAGATAAGTGGAACTTTCATGACTGGCCAAAGGATCCTATGAGAAGATGTAAAGAAATCCAAAAAATTAGAACTTCTTCATATAAAAAAACTACCTAAGCTCAACTATGTTCATAGTAGCTTTATTTGTAATAGCTAGAATCTGGAAACAACCTAGATGAACCTCAACCGAGGAATGGATACAGAAATTGTGGTACATTTATTTACATAATGGAATATTACTCAGCAATATAAAACAAAGAAATCATGAAATTTGCAGGCAAATGGTGGGAACTAGAAAAGATCATCCTAAGGGAGGTATCCCAGAAGCAGGAAGACACATATGGCATATACTCACTTATAAGTGGATATTAGCCATATAATATGGGATAAACATACTAAAATCTATAGTCCTAAAGAAGCTAAACAAGGAGGACCCTAGGGAAGAGGCTAACACCTCACTCAAAAAAGGGCAAACAAGATAAACATCGGAAGAAGGAGAACACAGGAACAGGACAAGAGCCTTCCACAGGAGACCTCTGAAAGACTCTACCCACTAGTTTATCAAAGGAGATACTGAGACTTATAACCAAATAGAGTGCAGGAAACCTTACAGAAGAAGAGGGAGATAGAAGGACCTGGAGGGGACAGGAACTCTAAAAGGAGACCAACAGAGGAAAAAAAAAAAAAAAAAACCCTGGGCCCAAGAGGGCCTGCAGAGAGTGATGCTCCAACAAAAGACCACACATGAAGAGGACCTGGACCCCCTGTTCAGAGGAAGCCCACAGGCTGCTCAGTTTCCAAGTGGGTTCCCTAGTAAGGGGATCAGTGGCAGGCTCTTTGTTCACCTCCCCCTGCGGGGTGTGCTGCCTTGCCAGGCTACAGAGGAAGATGATACAGCCAATCCTGATGAGACCTGATAAGCAAGGAGGGTCAGATAGAAGGGAAGGAGGTCCTCCCCTATCAGGGGACTAAGGAAATGACATAGGGGGAGAAAAGGGAGGGTGGATGGGACTAGGAGGAGATGAGGAAGGGGGCTAGAGCGGGGATACAAAGTGAATAAACTATAATAAATAAAAAAATATTAAAATACTACCTAAAAGACCAATAAAAGTATAAACGTACTTAACTTCATTAGCAATCAGAGGAATACAAATTAAAACAATGAAGTAAAGAGCTACTCAAGTGTGAGTAATAGCAGTCTGTGAAGAAAGGTCATATGTCAACACAAATTATTGCAGACCCTTAGGAGTCATCTGTATTGGTGAGCTACTCCAAAAACTATGCCAAAGGTCCTTCAGTGTAAGTCATAAACCATATATGTGAACCCTCAGTTGCATTCAACATAGACAGGCACAACAGAGGTAGAATGGCATGGGGGAGGGGGTGTTTCAGCCAACAAAACAGAGGTACTAGGTTGTTTTAGCACCTTGTCAAATATCTCAAACATTCACTAACATTCATGAAACAGAAGACAATGCACTAAGAAAAATGACTTCCTCTAGTAGGTAAAAGCTGAAGCAAAAGCAGTCAAAGAAAAAGAATGCATGCTGTGTGGCTTCTTTTATACAAACTTTAAAAAGAGCATAAAGGACTACAGTGTAAACATGCTGGACACTAGTAATAAGTAAAGTTTAGAAGAGTTTTTAAAAAATGAATTCGGAGTTGTTTTGTTTTTTCAAGGGTTTCTCTATGTAGCCTTAGCTGTCCTGGGCTCACTTTGTAGACCAGGCTGGCTTCAAGCTCACATTGATCTGCCTCCCGGAGTACCGGGAGGCGTGTGCTACCACACCCAGCAAGAATTCTCAATTATTGATAATATTTTTTTTTTTTCACTGTTCTGGAGGTAGACATTGACAGTCTACCTACTGGCTAAGTCAAGAGGGACGTAACATCAGACGGGAAGAAACAGTGTCTGTATACACCTGAGTGTTCTTTCTATTGATCTGGAATACACAATCTGTGGTGACTCATTCATTGGCAGTCTGTTTTATACAGTCTTCTACATGTACATTATAAATTGATTTTTTAAAATGTTTCCACTTAAAGGACATTGTAATAAAATTGAAGCCAGGAAAAGCATACATTTTTCACAGGTAACCTTGGCCCATCTTATTTGAAAACTGTCTCAGGGCACTGTAAGACTCTCTTTAGAAAACGTTTGAGATACCTGTGTCTTGCTTCTGTTGGCAGTTAGTGTGGTATCGTTTTCACCCATCTGTAAAGTTCTCTGCAGTTCTTCAGCCTGAAGTGTAACTGATCCTTCACTTAGCTGTGCCTGGGACTGCTCATTCAAATTGCCTATAGGAATAAACAATATTCAACTTAAAGACATGTATTACTGTACTTCAGAAATAATCTGAGATAAGGAAGTACTAGTCAAAGAGATTAACTGCCAAGGAAAATATCTTTGAACTGCAAATATAAGTTGTCCTCCATAAGAATGTTTAAATAATAAGCATCTGGACAAAGAATAGGCTCTGAAGGAAATCTTTGGATTTTGATCATTCCTAAAATATTCATATAAAATAATTCGATATATTTAGGCTTCAATATTGATTTCAAAATTATATATACTTCAAAATGATAAAAAAAAAAATGAGGCCCTTTATCCTCAGTCCTATATTGGAACACAGGCTCTTTTAGAAAGGAGTATATCTTGGGAGTGTAAAGGTGGTTCAATGGTTAAAAAGCACTTGGCTGCTCTTCCAGAGGACCTGGATTCAATATTCAGTACCCAACTGTCTCTAACTCTAGTTCTAGAGGATCCAATGCCATCTTCTGGCCTCCACAGGCACTAGGTATACACACAGCACACAGACATATATACAAACAAAATATCCATACACATATAATAATGAATTCTTTAAAAAAGGATGGAACATGCATTATCCTGTTATGGGTTCAAGAATTGTCACACACTGACTATTCAAACACAAGACTCATATTTAATAAAAGTTTATTGAACGCTGAACAAAAACTGACGAGTCAGGGCCATAATATGGTCTCAGGAACCAGACTCTGATGCCAATCTGTTTCTAATGTAGGTTTTTTTTATATGAAAAACTGTAAGCAGGCAACAACTAGGTAGCCAGGAAAAGGAAGCCGGGAGGGAGGGGCAACATTACATCATTTTGACCAACTAAACATAATTGATTTTGTTCCAAGTGTATTGTATTGTATCTAGGTAGCTAGGCAAAGCATTTTAAGCTGATTGGCTGGGACCTAGGGTAGGGGAGCTCTTGGGGCTTATCCAGCTTTCTGGGAGTAAAAAAACAGCGGGACGTTTCGATCTTTACATCAAGCAGAACACGCTTTTTATCATCTACTGTTTTTTATTCTAAGCAGCAAGTATTGAACTATTAAATTGTACCCTGGTCTCAGGCACATACAGCCTGAGAACTTGAACGTAATTTCACCTTATTATCAAAATGGAGAGTTGGAGGCAAAATGGCTTCTGATATGCTAAAGGTGTTAACAGAAGAGCCACAGTTATGCTAAGGACTAAAGTAGGTCTCAACTGAAAGGCTACAGAGTTTAAGCAGCTTACAATTCAACTTCATATCCATGCAGCAAAAGACATTGGATTAGCAAAGAGGAATGGCTCAACAAATTAACTAACAAAGTCTAAATTAAAATATTTTCTATCAGCCAGGAATATTGAACACACCTTTAGGATTTTTGAGTTCAAGGCCAACCTGGTCTACAGAGTAAGTCCAGGCCAGCCAGGGCTACACAGAGAAACCCTGTCTCAAGAAAAAAAAATTTCAAAGCATCTCTTTAAAATCTATCTAGATGATAAATATAATTTCTATTATTCCTTAACACTAATAATTTAATAAGCAAAATTTAACTAGGTCATTTGAAATTACTCTCATTTGCTATAGTAGCTTATACAAAAATTGGGGTGGATTTTATCTGTCTTCTAACTTTCAAGAAAAGTGAGGTTATATAAAAATCAAATCTACAACCAATGATAAAATGTTACAAAGCAATGTATATACATCTTCACCCACAGAGGATATGATCACACAATTACAAGTTAAGAAAAAAGTTCATTGAAGTCTTTAATCCACTACCTGAAAATAAATCATGGTGAAGAGGAGTCACTTCTTTTTCCAAATTACTTCTCGACACATCGGATTTTATTAGAGAAAAAGGTTCTCTCTCCTCTGGTGATCTAATAAAATAACCAAATGATGGCTGCAAAAATAAACATGAATTAGTCTCCTTAATTTCCAACCACTTTGAAAAGCTCTAGATTACTTTACCTAATACTATTAAAACATCCAAATGACTTCAACAAATCTATTGTCATTTGACTTCAAATAACTAGAGGTGAACTTCAAAAGCCCAGAATTTTTGAGCTGGTGGTAGGACCTGTTTGTCATGGAAAGACCTGGGTTCTACATCCAACACAGGGTGAAGAGCTGCTGCAGACAAAACCTTGTTTCTTCAATCCTAGCTATTATTTAATCACTGTAACTGACATCATTAAGTAAACCTTCCTAAAAACTCAAAAACCAACAATTCAGAAGTGACATTTCTGTCAGTCCTTCAATAACTGTTATGAACATTCACTCTTTATTAGGCAATTTTCTGAATGGAGAGGGGTAAATGAGGTAGAACTTTAATATAGCATATTTTGCTCTATAGATTAACCTGCAGAAAACATGTCTTGAAATTAAGCATACTCCCACTGACTTTCATGGAAGTTTCAGAAAGATCTAGGCACAAGGGGATTGCTGAAGAGAACTAAATTTGCACTTTTCTTACATAACTTTCATATCACAGATCTAAAATTATGACTTCAGATTCTAGTGGATATTCATTTAGAACTTTCTTCCCTTGATCTAGTAAACTGAATATATGAAATTTTACAATACCAAATAAAAACTCTGTGTCAGACCTCTTTTCCTAAGATCTATGTTGTGTTCATCTGTTTAAGAAGGAATTCAGAAAGCAATGCAAGGTGGCACACGCTTGTAATCCCAACACTAAGGGGGCAAAGACAAGTCTATAACTTCAAGTCTAGCTTGCTTTACTTTTCCAGTTAGCCAGAGCTAGATATAGCCCCTATATCAAAAAATAAAATAAAATTCAGAGTCAAGTATAGTGACACACAACTACAATCCAAACACAGAGTAAGATATAAGAATACTACAAATCAAGGCCAGCCTGGGCTACATCGTGAGGCACTGACTCAAAATCAAGGCAAAACAATTTCTTCAAAGTCTCTAAAGCCCCAGTTGGGATAATGTGCTTATGCCCTGTGTAAAGCTGTCTTTGCATTACTCAAGTACTGATCTCGATACAGGAAGAGTTGGGTACAGGCTGGGATTTGAGTGCTGTTTTTTTTATGAAGCATCCCCTGTCTTGCATCACCTGTTTTGTATTCTTCTCCATTACCTTCTGATTTGTTTAATAAAGAGCTGAATGGCCAATGCAAGGCAGGAGAGAATAGGTGGGACTTCCAGGCATAGATAAGAACTTGGGGAAAGAATCAGGTGCCAGAGAGTCAGCAGGCAGACTCAGAGGAAACAGATGCGGGGACTGACATGTGGCAGAATGTACTTTAGTATAAATGGGTTAATTTAAGATATATGAGCCAGCTGGGAGCAAACCTAAGATAAGGCCTAAGCTACTTGGGTAGCTGACAGGTCTAGACAATCTGGCAATGAACCCCAATCAATCCACCTATTTCAAGAGTTTCATTTTTTAATTCACTACATGGTCCAAAAGCATGGTTTAACATTCAGGAGCTGGAGAAACGGCTCAGTACTGTATACTACTCTTGCACAAGTCCCAGGTTCGGGTCTCAACACCCACATCTGGCAACTCACAACTGTGGACACCCCATTCTGGCTTCTGCAGGTACTATAAGGAGGTGCACAAATCAACACACAGATACATGCATATATACACATAATTTTTAATTTTTTAAAAAATTAATTAATTTAGGAACTGCAGAGATAGCTCAATGGTTAAGAAAACTGACTGCTCTTTCAGAGGACTTAGGTTCAGTTTCTAGCACCTACATGATAGCTCACAACCAAGTGCAACTTCCTCTTCTGATTTCCAGGAGCACCATGCATGCACACTGGGCACATAAATACATAAGGGCAAAATACTCATATACATAAAATAAATATATCTTCTTAAAACTATTTTTTATTCTGCTCAGCTAGAAACTGTGATTTCAATATACTGTGCTGTTGGTTTAATGTTCTTGTGGGATCTATACAATTTACCCTTGTACATTCAAATGCTGAGTTCTCTACACCACTAGCTGGTTTCAATCCCGACATTGCATTGTGATGCTTATTCTAAGAGCACCACCTGTCTCAGGTTTGTGTAAACATGCCACCATTTGTTCTCTCTATTGTCAATTAAACAACCAGCCAGTGCTGTGCAATGGAGAGAATAGGGAGAAGGAAGAGAGTGGGAGAGCAGAGATATGCAGGAGAGGACTTGGAACTATGAAGAGAGATGAACTAGACCTAACATATGACTAAAAGCAAGTACAGTGTTGGAAACTCTGAATGGGAGGAAGCTATACGGGCTTGGAGGTTTAGGATTGAGTAACTGTTACCAGCTTTGTGCGCTAAATTAAGTAAATCCTAGTCTGTGTGATTTGGGTATACAGCTAGTTTAGGAATAATCACTGTTTAACTAAAAGACATAGATAATAAATGCTAATAACTAACAACAAACGGCATGCGAACATGTGGCAGAATTTACAGTAATCTAGAAAGAACTTATATAGAAAATAAAACTATAGAGCAGTTTTTTAGTTCTGTCCTTAAAAACAAAGTAAAGGAAGTTCCTCAACGAGGAGCTCACAGAGTCCTGATTAGACAGGCCCCCTGCAGACCAGCAAGGCCTCCCGCAGGCTGCAGAAAAACAATGATACATACAAAACCCAGGGAGGCATTTCTTTCCGAATAGAAAACATGTATCTCTTTAACAAGGAAGCTTCTCAAAGCCAGACTTTGCCAGCGCAGGCAGAGAGCAAAATCCATTGAGAAGGAGTTCTTGCAGGTCTAAGTAGCAAACTTTTGTGGACCCAATAATTTCCCAGAGTGCGGAAGGGGTCAGGATCCAGTGAGTGAGGCAGAAAAAATACATCTCCCTGGAAACAGGAGCCAGAGACAGAGAAGCCTCAAGCATCTGAACTGGTAAGGTCTGAAAGGGAAGCTGGGTCTAAGAAAGTAAAGTCCTTAGGGAGAGATTGTGAGATTAAAAAAGATAATTTTCTATGTTGAAAATGGAGGAAGACACAATGATATAGTGCTTCTGGATACCATTTGAGTTTGTTTCTCTTAGTATACAAATAATTTTTTTCACTGATGATTTCAGTTTTGTATATCCTTTTTGGGAAAGATCAGGATAAGACAGGCTTGGAAAAAGAAGAGACTGTGAAAATAGTTGCTAAGTTAAAGGCCACAGAACAGAGATTGGGGGAATCTTTGAATCAAAATAGAGAGCCTTTGGAACAGTCCAATCTGGTACTTACAATAACACTGAAAGAGGTGGTTCCAGATGAGAAAAGTCCACAGAGGCTTGAAGATACTGCAAAATGGCAGCCCATTAAGACGCTGGAGAAAAAGCCTTCAGCTATAGCCCAACTTGGGTCAGACTGGATATTGTATGTATATTCTTAAGGTTCAGTTACTAGATAAAGGTATACATGCTAAAGTAGAAACAGAAATCCTGTTTAGTGTTGTCTTGGAACAAGGTCATACAGTGGCTGGTGTGCTCCATTTTACATAGTTTGGAGAACTGAAATACATACACCATGACATAGATTGATATTCAGAATTCCAGTGGGCTTTTGCCTTAAATTCTGGAGAGCTTGATCCTAAGGTTACACATTTGTCAGAGATGGTGAATGTTTTGACCATGTCCTTGCAAACTGAAGGTGCTTCAGCATGTATATCCGTTGGAATTCAACAATATTTTAGACATTATAACATGAAATCTGTTACAGATGTAACTTGTAATCCTATAGGTCAAACAATTATGAAAATATCTAACAGTAATTTTAAAAAGATCGTCATAAAACAGAAGGTAAATATAATATCTCCCTAAAATAGATTAAATGATTTATCAATTTTAAAATGTTTAAATGAGATAAGTAGCACACCTGCTAAGACACAATGGAATTCAGAAAGGACTGCTAATTTAGAGCAGCATATAAAGATCCTAATTCCAAAATGGAGAACAGGGAATGTGTTACGCTGGGGAAGAAGTTTTGCTTATATTCATACAGGAGAAGAAAAATTATGGGTACCATCAAAACTAATAAAAATCAGATATGACAGAGAAAAACCACCTGAAGATTTTGGCCACGCACAAGAAGAGAGAAATCAAGATTAAACAGGGGTCTGGAGAGATGGCTCAGTGGTTAAGAGCACTATCTGCTCTTCCAAAGGACCCAGGTTCAATTCCCAGCACGCACATGGCAGTTCACAACTGTCTGCAGGATACCTTCACACTAAATGCACATAAAATAAAAATTAAATAAATTATTAAAAAAACAAAAAATGTCATTAAAAGTTTAAAAAAGGGCTGGAGAGATGGACCGGGGTTCAATTCCCAGCACCCATATAGCAGCTCACAACTGTCTGTAACTGCAGTTCCATGAATTCTGACACCTTCACACCAATGCACAAAAAGAATAAAGTTAAATAAATTATTTTTTTAAAAAAGTTTAAAAAAGAAGACTAAACAAAACAGGTACCATAAATTGATGATCCCTTCACAATTTCTTATGCCATTCTTTCAACTGGCATAGATAAAATTAGTTTATATTTTAGTTTCATCCTGCACATCTCATACATTTATAATTTTAGGACTGCATAATGCTTGTTAGAAATTATGTTTGCAGAACAAAAGGACTGGACACACCAGAGACACTGGATCACACCTGACAGAATTCATCCTTCCAGCATGCTGAGACATTGACATCTCTGTTTCAGCATTTTGCAGGTTCCAGCAATCTGCTTGTTCCTACCTCAACTGCTTCAATTGCTGTTTCTCATCAAAGCCAGGTCCCAAGAGAGCTTTGAAGGAAGCTACTAATCTCAATTGATCCAGCATTTTAGAGTGTTCCAAACAGGACTTCTATTAAGCCTGAAATTTCTCAACATTCAAAGAATGGACCACAAATGTTAATGCTTACTTAATTAACCATTTTTCCCAATTTACTTTGGGCTCCCTAAACAGGATTTCTGCAGTCCAAAAAGTCAGCTAGAAAAAAATTCATGAGAATGACATCCAATTTCCTTTAAGGGGGTAGGGTAGGTTTTCTATTATTTTCTGTAGCTATGAATGTTTACTGTCATTAGGAGATGGTTATAAATTTATTAATAATTTTTCTTATTCAGAGAGAAAACAAGGTTAGACTCAGGGGTTTCTCCCTTTTCCTTTTTCTTCCTTAGATAAAGAAAAAAGTGGTTGAAAAGAAAGGGAAATACAGGAATGTCTTATAGGAATAATAAGAAAAAACGTAGATTATTGAATCTACTTAAGGCTTTATTTGTTATTCTCAAATACGGTTATTTTTAACTCTGATATAGGATGTTGTATATTGATGCAAAAATAAGTCTACTTTTAATACACTGGTAAATTTTAGTATTTTGATACAAATTCAAGGTTACTTCCAATACTTTTAAACTTCTATTTCAAACTGTTTAGGGTATTAGGTAATGCAAGTTAATTGCTAGTTAATCAACTTATAGTCATATGAGACACTAGTCTAATTTACCCCAGGAGTATACATCCTTGGGTTTAACAGATATAAGAAGATAGGTAAGTCTTCAAAAACCTCAGAGACCTACAGAATATGGCATTTTAAAATGTCTATTATTTTAAAGATTCTTTGACAATGAGACAGGTCATCCATCTCCTGGCAGCACCCTACTTACCTCAAAGAAGATGATGAGCATCGAAGAACCTCTATATGGAGATGGCTTCAAATGTGGCAAACAAGCTACCTGGGCAAAAAGAAAATGCCCTTGTCTCACGACAGACAAAATTCTGCCAAAAATGGGCAAGCTTAAATGCAGGACAGGTCTACTGCCCAACTCTGCCAAAGCAGGGTAAGCAAGTCCTAAATAGTTCCGGCTTCATATATATGTCTGTCAAATATACTGAGGCAGAAGGCTGAAGATGATGCTCCAAGTTATAGAGTGTTTTGGGTGACTGTTCAGGCAGCAAACTTTCTCTGTCAACTTTTTATGTTTTTAAAGCTGCTAACATGCACTTCCTATTTACTCCAGGAACTAATTTTATTCCTTCTCAAGTCTCTGGTGAGGTTGAAGATCAAACAGTTACAGTTCCACAATTAAGCTTAAGTTGTTTAGAATTTAAGAAAATGTTTTAAGCTTAAGTTGTTTAGAATTTAAGAAACTGTTTTCATATAGGCAATACTAATAAGGATAAAAGTTAATTTACGTATAGAACTCTAAACTTGTCAAAATAGGAAAATCAAATACTTTCTACTAACTTGCCAAAAGCACATGAACTGGACATTGTAAATGTAAATCTTAAAAATAGTTTTCTGTTTTATAATTATTATTATATTGAAAGAAAAGGAGCCTTTTATTGGACCTAAAGAGGGAAATATTGGTATAATGTTCCTGTGGGAGCTATACAATTCACCCTTGTTCATTCAAATACTGATTTTTCTACACCACTATCTGGTTTCAATCCCGATATTGCATTGTGATGTTTATTCTAAGAGCATCACCTGTCTCAAGTTTGTATAAACATGCCACCATTTGTTCTCTATATTTTCAATAAACAACCAGCCAACACTGTGCAATGGAGAGAATAGGGTGGGACAGCCTGGTCCGGAGGGTAGGAGAAGGAAGCGAGTGGGAAGAGTAGGAGAGCAAAGATCTGCAGGAGAGGACTTGGAACTATGAGGAGAGATGAACCAGACCTAAGATATGACTAAAAGCAAGTATAATGTGGTAAATCTGAATGGGAGGAAACTATATGGGCTTGGAGGTTTAGGATGGAGTAATTATTGACCAGCATTGTGCTCTAGGTTAATTATGTAAATCCTAGTCTCTGTGTGGTGATTTGGGTAGTATACAGCTGGTTTAGGAATAACCGCTGTTTTAATAACTAAAAGTTAAATCAATAAGAAATATTAATAATCAACAATACTGTGCCATAGTGACCAGCCTGTGGTATTGGAAGATGTAGGTCCCTGGCAAAGGTAGTGGCAATGTGGAAATGAACCTAAACAACATGACCAAGAAATTCTGTGCCTCCAAGTCCTTCCTGGAAGTTCATCTGAGATATCGACAACCCCCACAGGAAAGCCCTGATGATCAGGTCTTTGTTATTTATTTACATCTGTTGACAGTTTAATATGGCTCAGCTCACCCTGACTTCTAATTTAGGACCTCTTGCCTCAGTCTCCCCAGTGCCGGACTTTAAAAAGACTGCAAGTCTTTTAATATCCTACTCTACCAACTTCACTCTGGCTCCTCAGATTAGTTCTATTTGCCTTTGATGGACCACTCTGATACCTGCCTCTAGATCTCACACATATGTTTTTTCCTTTATTGGGAACACTGTTTCTCTGGATCTCTGGATGATTTCCTCTTTTTTATCATATGATGCCAGTTCAATGTCTTCTACTCAGTCATTGTTAATAGCATTTATCACTAAAATCTGTATACCTATAACTTTTTTTGTTGTTTGATTGGTTGGTTAGTTTTTGATTTTTCAAAACAGGGTTTCTCTGTGTAGCCTTGGCTGTCCTGGACTCGCTTTGTAGACCACACTGGCCTCCAGCCCATATCAATCCACCTGCCTCTGCCTCCCAAGTACTGGAATCAAAGGCATGTACCACAGTGCCCGGCTCCTATCACTTTTTTTAAATCAAAACATTCCAACATTTCAAAATATCTTTGCAGATGGGTGGAATAAATGAATCCTAGAATTCTTCCTACCACATAACAATACCAAAAGTTACTCAGTGCTTACCTATGTTAACTGCTTCATATGTAGCAACATTTCAATCTTAAAACATCCCATAAAACAGTACTATACTTTAGAAAATGGGAATATTAAGGCACAGAAGACAAACTGTATAGTGTCATAGAACTTGTTAAAAGGCAGAACCAGAATTGAAACCAAGTCTAATTGACCATAAAACCTAAGTTTTTAACCACTATTCTGCCAACCTCCCATTCTGCCTATGCCTTAAAGTTGCATGTTCTAAATATAGAACCATAACATTGAAAGTAAAAAGCCTGGTACTGTGGCTGTCCCCATAAAAACTCACACTGAGGTTTGGTTAACATGGTTGTAAGGTGGTAGGGTCTCTCAGAGGATTTTGGTCAAAAAGGGATGTACCCTCAGGAAAACATTAGGGTGGCTCTCAGAAAAGTGGTCAAATTAAGGCAAAAAGTTCAGTTCTCTCTGCTTTCTCTTACATACATAGCCCTTTCACAGACTCACTTCTCCACTATGAGTAAAGTAAGTTCAGTTCTCTCTGCTTTCTCTTACATACATAGCCCTTTCACACAGACTCACTTCTCCACTATGGGTTGCTGCAACAGCACAAGGCCCTCACCAGAAGTTGACCAGATGTGGCAATCTGATCTTTTCAGCCTCCAGAACTGTGAGCCAAAACAAGCCTTTCTGTATTACTTATCCAGTCTTGGACATTGTGGCACAGCAACACAAAGACATTAGTGAGTTTTACCACTTACAGCACATTTCATACTTACTCTTTTCACACTGTTACTACCACCAAGGCAACCAAGAGCTTCAGATCTTTGTGCAAAGAACTCTCCTAATGAGAGGCGTAGATAACTGCCATCATCTTTATCAAAATCGGATGTGCCTAGTGATTTTCTCAACAAATGGTAATTAACTGTAGCTACCCAGGATGTATCCCCAAGTGAGAGCGAAGTATTCTGAACATCTATTTTTTCATCCTAGAAAAAAAAAAAAAAAAAAAAAACTTATTTCATTTTTTTCTTCAACAAGGGTTCTCTCCTTGTTCTTCTAATATGTGAAGCTTACAAATAAAAGAACTAAGAAAACTTAAATATTAACTTTTTCAAATTGTGGCCCAAAACATTGATATAAACATAAAAATGACCAATTACCGAAGTCCACAGAAGAACTCATTTTTGCATACTTGTTATAATATGCTCTGTCTCAATATATTAAACAAACACTCCCACAAATTAGAATATACACATCTTTTCTCAACATAAATAGGATTATCTTCCTTAAAACATTTTTTTAAAAAGCACAGAGTTAATTACTTAAAGATGAGTTTAGGGGCTAAGTGTGTATACTATTATTCCTGCAGAGGACCCATAAACCATTCCCAGCACCCACTTCTAGCTGATGGCTCACAGTTGCCTGAAATTATAGCTCCATAGAGATCGGACAGCACCTGCACTCACATGCATATACTTACACATATATACACACAGCCAAAAATATTTGTTTAATTCTTTTCAAAACATTTAGACCAATAGCCTGACAACCTGAGCTTGATGCTCAGGACACATGAAAGAAGAAAATCTACTCCCAAAAGTTGTCCTCTGACCTCCACACATGTGTCAGTACACACATACTGGCTCTAAGCATCCCCTATCACAGACACACAATAAAGAAATGAATGCAGACCTTTTTAAGATAAAGATACAGTTACTGTTCTGTTTTTATTTCTGTTATGTGTAAGCACTGTAAATGAAGTACAGGGTTTTATGTATCAGGCAACTGTTATGGCAGTAACCTACATTCCCTTCCAAAGATATATTTTAATATATCAGTATTCAACTAATAATTTAGAACAAAAGAGTTAAAGTTGTCATAACATGAAAAAAAATGTGAATTATTAACTGCCAGGGGAGTTTTTAATCTAAACTTAAACTAATACAAGAAAAATTTAAATTTAGATTGGAACAAGTAATTACAAACCTGTATAAATGGATGTTCTTTATTGAATTCCTCTTCATCTTTTGCAATTAAATCCAGTGCTTCAGCTAAAAGAAAAACAAGTTTTTATATTTATTTTATATTAGTACACACAAAAAGCAAATTTTAAAAAATGAAATAATAAGAACATACTTTTTCTCCTGGGAATGGGTGCACATAGGAGGGAAGGTCTCTCACTGACCCTGAAGTTCACTCTTTCACCTATACTGCCAAGCCCTAGCATCTGCCTATTTTACCCCAGCCCTCACTGGGGTTACAAGTGCACATCACCTCCTACCTTCTGACCCCAATTTGACATGAATACTGGGAGTCAGATCTCAGGCCCTCATGACTGCACTTGCACTTGCACTTGCACCTGCACTTATGTGTACATACCTACACACAAACATACATATAATTTTTAAAATAATAAAAATAAATCATTAAAAAGAAACAAAAAGACAAACTTGTCTACATATATACACGGGGTTTCATCTGACTAAAAATTAGTTACTAGAAATTGGTTACTTCAAAGACAACTGCTGGAAAAGTACAGCAAGCACTTTTATCTATTGAGCCCAACTCCCTAGAGTTCCTGAAATGCAGTTTTTTTTTAACTATGTAAAACTTCCATTCACATGACTTATACAATTATACTAAGTATGCAAGCTTGTCAAATTTCCATTAAAACAAACACTACTGTGACTGATTTCAGGTTTCTGTGAAAATTTGCCCTAATTAATTTGTGAAAGGTATTTACATATAATTCCAATCAAGTGCAAGCATGATGGCATGTACATATAGTCCCTGCTATTCAGGAGGCTGAGGCAGGAGAATCGTTTGAGCCCAGGGGCTTGCAAATAACCTAGTTAACAAAGCACGATTCCTTGCCGTAACAAGAAAAACTCCAGACTCATGAAATGGCTAAGTGGGTAAAGCACTTCCCATGTAAGCAGGAAGACCTAAGTTCAAATTCCCAAAACCCACATACAAGCCAGACATGGTAGCACACATGTCTATAATCCCTGTGTCCTGCAAGAATATGGAAGGGGTCATATAATCAATAAAGGAGACTCTGGAAGCTCATGGGCCAGCTAAGCAGTGAATAAAAGATAAGAGGAAGCCTCTGGGGGTGCGGGGGGGAGGATAAAAAAAGGACAAGCATCTGAGTTTGTCCTGATCTCTGTACACGAGTCACAAGATGCAACAGTTGCATGTTTACCTGCATCTGCGCACATACATACACACACACACACACACACACACACACAATACATACAATACATGCTCAAACACAAAATAAAATACTCATTCTTTTAGCTTTAAAGAGTTGACTACACATAAATTAAGAATTATGTCTGACAGGGTGTAATGGCATAGCACTGCATCCCAGCACTTGGGAGGCAGAAGCATACAGATCTCTGTGAGTCTGAGGCCAGCCTGGTCTACGGTGTGAATTCTAGGAATCAGAAGCTACATAGAGAGAACCTATCTCAATGTCTCAAAGAGCCAACAGAAAGAGAGAGAAAGTAGGTCTGTCTGTCTAGAGCTGAAAAGATGGCTCTGTAGTTAACAGCATGCACTATTCTTCTAAAGGACCAGACTTCATTTCCCAGCACCTCTATCAGGTGACTCACAATCACCTGTAGCTCCAGCTCCAATGAGATCCAACTCCTCTGGCCTCTGTAGGCACCTGCACTTATGTGTACATACCTACACACAAACATACATATAATTTTTAAAATAATAAAAATAAATCATTAAAAAGAAACAAAAAGACAAACTTGTCTACATATATACACGGGGTTTCATCTGACTAAAAATTAGTTACTAGAAATTGGTTACTTCAAAGACAACTGCTGGAATGCTCATGTACTTGTGTGGCCGGGAATGTACCAGCCTTACAAAGTCCCACATCCCAGAACAACTCAGAAACAGGTAGTCCTCTAATATCTGACCTTAAACATCCTAATGAGTACCACCTGATCACATATCCTAATCTCTAAGCCAAAGAATACAAAATAAGAAAGACAGGAGCCACGCATGGCCAAAAAGAAACAGGAGCCACAGCACTTGCCTGGATATCTTAAACATAATGCAAGCTAACACGAGACCAGGATCTGGCCTGCTTGTCTATGGCCCAGGCCTCTGCCTGCTACTTTAAGACTGTACAGAAAGGAGAAGAATGAGCCAAAAGGGAAAGTCCATACAGGGCCCAAACAAGGACACTGGCCTCTCATGTGCCCACAAAGAACTCATTAGATCCAAACTATCACTTTGGACAAATAGTCTCTAGTAGACAACTTAAGACACAAATGAGAACAGAAAGAGTTCTGCTTCTAGTCAGGAAATTCTGAGCGCCAAAAACAGCTCAAGATTCCTACTTCCAGAACAATGCTAAGTATGTGCCTGCTGAAGCAATCACCGTAACAGAGGACCTATGACTGAACATTAGGAGAACCATTAAATTAGCCCCCAAAATTAGATGCAAAATAGTATGTAGAATACACAGACGTTATGTGAAACTACAACTCAAAAGAAGCAAAAAACACTATGGTAAAATATGAAAGCATCAATCAATTAAATCTAACAGCCAACAAAGGCCAAATAGGAAACTCAGCTCATAGGAAGATAACACAGAACCTTAATTTGCTTGCATGAGTTAAGCATCACAGTGTTTAAAGTATTAGACTGATAACTCAAAATACTATTTATAGTTCAAAGTACTTTTTCTAAGGGATTTCTCATTTAATTATCTGCAATACTCTAGTGTTGCCTTTTCTGCTCCTCAAAAATCAGCCATGGACATTAAGAAAGAAGAGTTTCGTACTTTTAGAAAAATGTAATTATTTAAATATAATTAATTATTAGCTAACCTAAAATAATAATTTCATTTGTCACCTCAATTCTTCACTGTTTAAACATTAAAGCAGTCCTGTATCTTCCCCTAAATGTTTACTTGTTAGGCCTCATCCTTTGTTTCCTTCTACCAAGACTTGTAAGTTTTCTACATCCTTTGTATTAAAGAATTTCCAAAACACAACTGTATTTCAGAAAGGACTTTATATAACTGACTAATACAGGCCGACAAGACTCAAAGCATCACCATAAACAATGAATCTGGCACAATAAAAGTGGTTATCTAGACACTTACAACCAGATATGAAGTCTTCATTCATTTCATTATTTGGAGACATCTGTAAATCTTGCTGATCAATAAAAGATGTGAAGTAGGCAAGGTCAGTGACCCATTTGCCATCCTCATTCTGGTAGACTACATTCTGTGAGAGACCTGTTTCTAAAGAGTAAATTCCAAAACAATTGAATGATACATGTAACAACTTACGTAACAATGGTGCTAAAATCTACTCAAAATTGGTTAGAAAAAGGAAAATTAATTTCCCCAAAAGAAAATTATCTCTTTGATGGCAACTACACAAGCTTATCCACAAGTCTATAATGAAGAATGAGGTATGAGGGAAAAGACTCAGAAAGGTACATTTGCACTAGTATCTGCTTAACATTATTATTTCTGAGCAACAATCATGCAATACTAATATATTTTTTAAATCTACAAAACCTATAATAAAATGGGGAGGAGTTCATGGGGTCCTGCCCTACCCGGGGGAACCAGTGGCAGTCAAGAGCTGTTACGGGAGAGGAGAACATTTTCTTCAGTAATGTAATTACTGGGGAGTTATTTATACTCCAGAGGACAGTCCCAGAGGAAGAATGTGACAACAATGTATTACATGGTTGTTTAGGTTGGGTTTTTGTGGGACTTCTACAGTAGGAGTAGGCTGTCTCTTACTCTTTCGCCTGCTTTGGGGATCCTTTCCCTCCTGCGATTGCCTCGTCTAAGCCTGGATTTGAGTGTTTGTACCCAGTCTTACTGTATCTTGTTAAGCCACATTTGGTTGATATCTCTTTGAAGCCTGCTCTTTTCTAAGGGAAATGAGAAGTGGATCTGTAGGGTTGGGGACTAGCGAGGACTAGGAAGACTGAAGGAGAGAAGGCTATCGTCAGTAGTATGGTATATGAATAAAAAGAAAACTTAAAAAATAATTTTTAAAAATCCATAAAAACATTTAAATACTTCAACATAATCAGACAGATTTCTACTTGGAAGCTTAGCCTATTCTGAATACATAAATATCTTATACATTCTTTAATTCTATTTAAAATAAAATAGTCCACTTACGGTCATTAGTCTTTGCAACAGACTCATAAAATTCACATGCTCTCCTTTCACAAGTTGGTGACCAAAGATTATCAGGAGAATTAATTCCATTGTTACCACTGGTCTTCACAGACGTGATGTTCCCATCTTTTTTAATAAATACTACAGGAGTCTCTGTGTTTAAGCATCTATCCACATTCAAGACAGTTTCTAAATCTGAAGCCAAATGCTTATTTTGGTGCAGCGACTCTGAATCCTGTTTTTTGGAGTCAGCAGAGTAAAAGCCACCTTTTGCATCATGTGTGCTGTGACTGTAGGTTAGGCTGAGTGTCTCATCCTCAGCACACAGCTCCTTCACCACAACATCCTCTCCTACACAAGCCTTTAAAAATTAATGAACCAACAGTAAGTTTCATTTTTCACACTCATTTTAATATTTAATGGACAAAGCAATGCAATTGCTATAAAATGCTTATTCTATAAATAAATGGCCTATATGGTATTCAGTATATCCTGGACTATGTATGAAGCAAAGTCAAGCAATTTACCAAAACCCAACTTTAAAGTGTGGTCATGCTCAAGTCACTTGTAGATGCACTGTGGATGTATACAAGGCCTTGATGTGGAATCCCACAGATGACTTCATCACAAAGGACAAAAATCCTCTGCATCAGGAGACATTGAGCAGCCATGGTAGAACCACAGATGCATCCACTGATGTGAAGGGCTGTGTACACAGCACATGTGCAATCCGCTTGCTCAGGAGAGAAACAATCACTAGAACTCCTGCCAAATGCTTAACCTATTCTAATCAGGTGAAATAACAATCAGATGTTTCCATGCTACGAGTCAACAAAAACAAAGAGCCTAAATATTATAAAATGCTTAATATATGAAAGAATTACAAGTTAGAACAAAGAAACCCACAGGTCACATAGCTGTTGATTAAACTATGAATCATAAACAGTAAACATAAGGAATACTTTAGAGATAACTGGGCAAGTTTTAATATGGACATTAACTTAAAAGAGGCTGGAGAGAGGGCTCAATGAGGAGGAGCACTGGCTGCTATTCTAAAGGATTTTGAGTTTGGTTCTAGCACCCATATAGTGGTTCACAACTATCTGTAACTGCAATCCCAAGAGATCTGACAGTCTACTCTGGCCTCTGAGGGCGCTAGGCATGCAAGCAGTCCACGGACATACATGCTGGCAAAATATCTATATACATAAAATATATCTTAATTTTAAACTACTGTACGAAAGGCATATAACAACATTGTGGTTTGCTGAGAAAATGTTCTTACTCATTCACTGGTAATAAATTTAGTGTATAGACATAAATCATTTGCAATTTGTTTATAATGATTCAGAGGGAAGAAAAAAATGCTATAGCAATATGTTAATTGCTTAATGCAGAAAAAGAATGCCGACTGACTACACTTTCTTCATTGCCCTGCCTTCTTGCAAGTAATCCAGGCTGGCCTTGAAATCCTAATCCTCCTGAATCAGCTTCCAAAGTGCTAAAATTCTTAACCTCCTTTTTATACTTTCTTAGGTGAGGACAAAGAGGAAATAGAAAAATCTAATTATCAACTGGAAATGCACAGGAAAACCACAGGCTTAAGTCTAATGTTGACATGCAATGAACCAGGTGTGGGGACACAAAACTCTACAACTAGCAACTGGGGAGGTAGAGGCAAATGGATGAGAAGTTCATCAAGGTCATCCTCAGGTGAGGCCAGCCTGGTCTACATATCTCAAAACAACATAAAAAAAATTCTAATGAGACAGAGTAATTTATGTCAAATTTCTAAATAAGATAAAAACCACCAAAGACTAAAACATACTTTGCTGGGATCACTTACAGGTAACTTAAAAACATTTTCTGGTGACTCCTGTTCTCCTGCTTCATATATCATCCCTGGAATGGCCAGTTGTTCAAAATATGCTTCCAAATGGTCATCATAAAATTCTTCATCATTAATATCATCATCTTTGATAAAGTAGAATTAAAAATTAAGATAGATTTTCAAGTAAAAATTGAACTACACATATTTTATAATCATGAAGGCAGATAAAACATAAACAGGGCATTAGATGATGTAATTTTGTTTTTATATTTGACATATCATAAAGCCAGGTGTGGTAGTGTATGCCTATAAAATCCAAGCACTTAGAAGATAGGAACAAAAAATGATTGCAAATTCAAGGCCACCCTGGTCCACAAAGCAAGTTTTAGGACAGTTAAAGCTATATGAGAGTGTGTCTAAAATGCAGGAGGTCTAGCACTGAAGACCCAGGACCACAGAAGAAAAGAATAAAACCAAGAAGACAGAGAGAGAGAGACATGACTGATATAGTTATCTGTGAAACAGGAGGATCCTGAGCTCAAGGCAAATGTGACATACACAATACCTCCTTTTCTCTCAAAAATTAAATAAAAATAATGCTGGATAAAGCCCATGTCTTTAATGCCAACACTCAGGAGGCAGAGGCAGGCAGATCTCTATGAGTTTCTGAGCTGCCTGATCTACCTAGGGAGTTCTAGACCAGCCTATACTGTGAGACCCAGTCTCAAAAGAAGTAAAATAATAATAATAATAATAATAATAATAATAATAATAATAATAATAATAATAATAATAA
>NW_026596040.1:28455522-28485654 GCF_907164565.1 Psammomys obesus | reverse complement strand
AATAATAATAATAATAATAATAATAATAATAATAATAATAATAATAAAAATAAACCCTGCCACTCAGACCACTCAACAGAAAACCCTGTTGTTGTGGTATATATCCTTGATCTCAACCACTTGGAAGGCAGAAGCAAGTGGATCTCTGTGAGTTCAAGGCCAGCATGGTCTACAAAGCAAGTTCCAGGACAGCCAGGGCTACACTGACAAACCCTGTCTCAAAAAACCAAAACCAAACCAAAAACAAAAGTCAACAGTCTTGTTAAAGGCAGAAGGAAAAGACAAGGAGGAAAATAATCAAAAGTATACTAACTACTGCAATATAGACAAAAAGTGAAATGGCAGGGAAAGGCAAGAAAAAAAAAAACAGTCATTCCGTAGTACCAGAGGAATCTTCCAAGTGTGTCAGTGTTAAAAGTTTCTCGTTTTCTAAAAGGCTGATATGGCTGAAATCACCATTTGGAGTCTTGTCTTCAAGATGCTTCCCACCATCAGGCATGACAATCTGAAAGGAAACAAATAGTACAAGGCTACACCAAAAGATGAAGTTTTTAATCTACAATGCAGTTAATAAATGAAAAAATATGGGTTAGTCAATGAAAAATCTTTGCTTTACATGAACTAGTAACTTCCCTTTTGCCTACCCTGCATCCCTGCACTGACCCACCTTAAAATGTAACCTATTAAACTGCCTCCCCAGCTTACACACCTAGTAACATATTTAATACACTACACAACTGAATTTGGGAAATACAAGGCTTGCTACAGGAAATGAATACACTAAAGAAAGCTGGAGTAAGTAACCCTGATCCAAGCAATCTTTCCTACCATTAGGACCAGCAAAAACTAAAGGGCATGAGAAATTTACTATAGTCATGACCCAGAATGAAAATTTAGCACTTCCTTATGGCATTTATTTCACATTAATATTGAATATATATTAAAATAACCAGCCTAAGAGATGATTGTAAAATATGCCTAATTTCAAGATCAAAATCATTGCATGTCCACGTGATTTCACATTTACACAGGATAGAACTCAGCTAGTCCAATAAATATCTAAGGCACAAACTGGTACCAGAACAACTTTTATTATTTTTTTGAGATAGGGTCTCATTATGTGGCTGGCTTAAAACTCGATATACAGAACAAGCTAGTGCTGAACTCAGAAGTCTGCCTGCCTCTACCTCCCAAGTGCTAGGATCAAAGGCATGCATGACCACATCCAGATGGAACAATATTTGAATCTCCTTATTACTAAAGGTAAACATCCCCCACCTTTGTTTTTGAGACAGAAAGTGATGATTAGTGTTTCAACTTGACAGAAGCTAGAATCACCTAGGAGTTAGGCCTCTGGGCTTATCTGCTATAATTACCTTGATTACATTAAGGTGAAAAGATCCACCTGCTGTATGTGATGCCGTTCCCTAACCAGGGAATCCAAAACTGTCTAATAGAAAAAAAGAGACCAGGTATGCTCATGCATGCCTTTAATCCCAGCACTCTCGAGAAAGCAGCAGGCCGAGGCAGACAGATTTCTGGGAATACAAGAACAACCTGGTCTACAAAATGAGTTCAAGGGTACACAAGACTACAGAGATACCCTGTCTCAAAAAAAAAAAAAAAAAAACAGGGCAGAAAACAAAGAGTAGAGAAAGCAATCTGAGTCTGGGCATGAATGCATTCATTGTTCCTGGTTATGGATTTGATGTAACCGGCTCACTCCTGCTCAGGTTCCTGCTACTGTAAATTCCCAATTATAATGGACTGTAACGTGGAACTGTGAACTAAAATAAACCGTCTCTCCCTTGTTTTCAAAGGGCATTTTATCACACTAAGAGAAAAAGAAACTAAGACACACAGACTTCCCATACAGCCCAAGCTAGCCTCAAACTCATGACAATCCTCCAACACCAGTGTTGTTATAAACAAAAATGAAAATACCAACCATTCTATTTCACCAATAGTCAGGAGGCAGATGCTGGGGTGAAAACCTACTAGCTCAGAGAGGCAGAAAAAGCATCCAACTGGCCTTCCTTCTTAGCTCAGGTCTAGATGGAAAAAACCAAAAGGCTCACTAGCTCAACTGACAGCCCAGGAGGAAAAGGTCAAAAAAACGCAAGGCCAAAGTCTTGCCAGGCCAAAACCTTGCTAGGGTTACAGCCCAAAAACCCGGGGAGCTGAGGAGCTGAAGTCTAAGCTAAAGCCAGAGCTTAAGCCAAAAGCTTTTTCTACTTCTCTATGTGATCTTAAATACCCTTCAATTCAAAGTCCCTCTTAATTTTTAATCCCTGTCAGGTGATTTCTTGCTCTGCCTCTTGACCTAGGGTTAA
The DNA here is from genome assembly GCF_907164565.1 of Psammomys obesus. Lineage (NCBI taxonomy): Eukaryota > Metazoa > Chordata > Mammalia > Rodentia > Muridae > Psammomys > Psammomys obesus. The sequence goes on along the minus strand of NW_026596040.1, from coordinate 28,483,321 downwards.
CTTTATTAAATCCTGTGTACAGAAAACTCTTGCATTAAAGACCTAGGGCTGACTGGGCCAAACCAGAATCACCTGTTTACAATGAAGAGAAAGGTTTGGGATTAAAGGTGTGTGATAGGGCTCAACTAAACCATACAAGTTTTTACAGTTCACAATTTTGAGGTTCACATGCGATCAAATAACCTGCAACACCCCAGTCTTCCAAGTGCTAGGATAGATACTACCAAACACTGCTAAATTTCCATTTTTACTACAGAATTTCTGTTATGTACAAGCTTCGTGTGTGTGTGAAATACGAACTTTTACTCCCTTATAGTACTCGAGAAATTGATAATATATAAAAAATTACCTTGTGTTCTTGATTATTCATCCATGATTTTAAGTGGAAATCAAGAGCTGAGTCTATTTAAGAAACAAAAACAAAAACTGGAGACAAATTAATTTTGACCCAATCATACTCAAAAACAACAAATAAATGAACTAAACATTTTTTATCTTGAAACAGAATAGATGAACGTTCAGATGATAATAACAGAATCCATCAGTGGTCAGCAAAAATTTTAAAACTATTAGAATATCATAAAATTATACACATCATAAAATATGAATATTATCTAATAGAGATTGTAAAGCTAACGCTTTTGTAATAAGAGATTTAGTAAAGGGGAGAAAAAGGAAATCCATATAATGAAAACAGACAAGTCCCAAAAACAGAAATAAGCTATAAGAGATAGGCCTCCCTTGGCTGGGCAAGGTGGTGCAAGCCTGTAATCCCAGCACTTGGGAGGCAGAGGCAAGCAGATTGCTGTGAATTGGAGGCCAGCCTGGTCTACAAAGAGAGTCCAGGACAGCCAAGGCTACACAGAGAAACCCTGTCTCAAAAAACCAAAACTTAAAAAAAAAGAGAGAGAGAGAGATAGGCCTCCCTTACTTCAACAAACCTGAACATACAGGACAAAACAAATGATGTTTAGACCTCAATTCAAGCATAAGGTAAGATTTAAGTTTGCCAACTGGTAATAGAACTATGATCATACATAAAGATTTCCTACAGATGTAGTCTAAGACAGATGTCTAAAATACATAGAGGCAAAATAACACCTAAAATTTTACAATGTCAGGGAGAGTTGCCATAAATAAGTAAAAAGAGTACTAGAGTACAGCTAAATAGCCAGTGCTTGCTGAGTATGTGTGAGACCAAGTTTGACCCCCAAGCACCATGAGTTAGAACTGTATCTACTCCCTGACCAGCAGGAGTCAAAGATCTGTCTAGCTCCACCATATACTTCCAGTATCACAGTCAGCTTCTCCCCAGGCCCATAGCAATGTAACCAGCCGAGCATGAACCGAGGTCCCTGAAACCACAAGCTACAATAAATCCCTTCTCCACCTAAGGTTTTCAAAGAATGTCACTATCTGATTAATATATGTACTAAGTCTATTTTAATGTTTTGAAATACTGTCAAACTGGTTTCCAAAGCAGCTACACCATTTCCTTTTGTTGTTGTTGTTATTTGGTTTCTTTTGTTTTTTGAAACTGGACCTCACTATGTAGTCCTGGATGTTCTGGAACTCACTATATAAACTCATCTGGCCTCAAACTCATAGAGATTCCCCTCCCTCTGACTCTTCAAGCTGGGACTAAAAGTGTGTGCCACCACACCCAACCACCATTTTCCATCAAAGTTTGAGTTTCTATTTCTGCAAATCTTCAACAACACTTGTTTTGTTGTTGTTGTTTTATTTTTATTTTTTGATTCTATGTGTATGAGTATTTATATGAGTATGTTGATGCCCTCTGATATCATAATAGGTGTTCGATTTCTTTAAGCTGGAATTACTGATGGTTTTGAGTTGGCATGTAAATAAGAAAAATCTGTTGGGGCTCACCAACATTGAGACATGTCCAGACATGTCCAGGCCTTAATGCCTAACATAAGAACAGCCATTTTGTCTTCCCTAGTGTATAACTCAATACTCACTGTTTCAATTCCATACTTGATGCTTAGAATACAGTACTAACAAGATGATAAATGTATGTTTTATTTGAGTTAAAGCACAATACCCTACTATGCTCCTTTCTCGAAGGAACAGTAGGGAACTGAGTAGTCCCCAAAAACCCCCTAGAGAGAAAATGGGAATGTCTCCAAGTTCCCCTGTCCTATATCCCAGCTAATGAGCTTAAAGGTCAGCTGAAATGCTTTATATAGCTAGACAAAGTACCTGGAATAGAAGTGATTATTTCTGCTTGGTTATGGGTTGGCATCACAGTTTGACTCCCAAGTAAACTGTGTCCCTGATGATGATCAGTCGTCGGATGTATATTCAATAAACTATCCATACCTGACTGAGATCAGTGGTGTCTGAGTGGTTTGTGCAGCCATTCTTGAACTTATTATAAGAAATCAAATCCAGGTCCCCTGGAAGAGTAATAAGTGCTCCTAACCAGTGACCCATCTGTCTTAGACCCCAGTTTTTATCTCTGTGATATAGCCATTTTGGGTCTGTGTTTATTGGCCATGTGTAAGATTTTTACAGAGAAATGTCTACTCAAAACCTTTGCACATTTGTATTTTAATGTTAAACTTCTTTATATATTCTGAATACTAGTCCCTTCTCTATATATAGTTTGTAATTATGTATACAGAAAACATTTTAATTTTTTGTTTTGTTTTATTTTATTTTTGTTTTTTTGAGACAGGATTTTTATGTGTAGCCCTGGCTGTCCTTTCCAGATAAGGTCTCTCTGTGTAGCCTTTGCTGTCCTGGAACTTACTCTGTAGATAAGGATGACCTCAAATTCATAGAGCCCTGCCTGCCTCTGCCTCACAGATGATGGAATTAAAGGCATGCACCACCACCGCTCAGCAGGATATAGTTTTCAATTTCCAGTTTTGAATTATTTCACAAAAAAAAAAAAAAAAAAGAAAAGAAAAAGAAAAGAAAAAGAAAAAGAACAAGTTGGGGAAAGAGAAGAAACACAGGTATGGGACATACATCTGCAATCCTAGCACTCAGGAAACTGAGGCAGGAGTACTGCTCCAAGTTAATGGCCAGCTTGGGCTACACAGCAGCGTACAAAGCCAACCAGAAGTACATAGCAAAACTGTCTTCAAAAAACACAAGAGGCAGGAGGAGAAAGACAAAAGAGCAAGAATTTAGAATGCCACAAAAGCAGCAGCCTGTAATTTTTTGACAACTCATATTCTGTAGCTTTTCCTACTTTATATATTTACTTTAAAATAAATTTTTAAAATGAGTCACCTTCGAGTATTTCAAAAGTATAAACTTTATTATCTTAGAAACAATATTTTAGAATTTCTAGTTCATCTATTATATTAACATAAAAATAAGGTTAGGCTGGTAGGAGGAAGTGACAGAGTACTGGCAATGAGCTCTGTTCTAAATATAAGCATGCTATAGACCTATAAACAGCATAGTTTCCAGAGCAAAGGAGATCCATCAAGAGGCCTCTACCAAAGGCCATGCCAAACCAAAGCAATGTGTTTACCATGGGACAGAAACATAAGACAGATACAAAAAAAAAAAAAAAAAGGGCAGGGAAATTATATGAAACAATTTCTGACACTTCGTACCTGGTACCTGTTCCAGAGTGGAAACTCCATCCAAAAGATTCTGACCCTGAATGGATTCTGTAGTATTAGCTTGATTCTCTTCTGCATTTGGTTTCAAGAGAGCATGTAACACATGTGGACTCTCTATGTTATTCTTTTTCCTTGAGGCAGAACTTTTTGAGGAAGTAGAATTATGATTAAACGTTAGTTACCTTAGATAAATCTATAAACATCTATTAATTAGTTGTGTATTTCATCTTTCAAAATGGAAAACAGATATACACAGTGAATAAACACTTAGTATAAACATTCTGGGGACTAGATAATCAGGCTTGGTACCTGTGGCACACAGTCTACCCACCAGACACAAAAAGAATATCTCACTGCTACTTTCTCATATAAAAAACTTTTTTTTTCTTTACCACATAAGTATTATATACTTAGAGGGGGAAAAAAACCTCAACTTTTTTTTTTCCACTTTTCTTTTATTGTTTCTTTCAAGAAAGGATTTCTCTGTGTAGCCCCAGCTGTTCTGGAACTCAGAGTAAAACTCAGATATGCTTGCCTCTGCCACCCAAATGCTAGGATTAAACACATGCACCATAACTGCCTAGCTAAGCCCAGCTTTCTAAAAATGATTATATTTACAGATATTAGCATGGTATGTTTGCCAAAACAACAAAATCATTGATTAATAAAGATTTTGTGGTTGTTTTGTTTTTGTTATGACAGAGACTCTCACTGGGTTCTTGGTTGCCCTAGAATCTGCATGTAGACCTGGATGGCCTAGACTTTTGATATTTCTGCTTCTATCTCCCAAGTACTGGGATTATAGTATACCACCATGCCTGGGAAATAAAGGCTTCACAAGTTTATTTCTAAACTCTCACCTCTGTTCTCACACTAGCTTTCTATTTGCTTCTATAATTTTGTATGCAGACGAAAATGATTTTTGTTAACAGCAACTTTCCTTCTGACTTAACAGCAGCTCAGCAAGCAGGAAGATGCAGAAAGACACCCAGGGAAAGTTCCCAAGTACCACAAAAATTATTTCATAGACGCTGATTGTCTTCCAAATTAACTGCCTATATTTTTTTCCTATCACTGTTTCATTTATAGTCAAAAAAAAAAAAAAAAAAAATTAAAGGCTAAAAACGTAATCAAAAAGATGTAGAGGAAGGTCTTGCTTACAGATACTAAGAGGTCATAATCAGTGGGCACCATGGTGCACACCTGTAAACCCAGCACTCGAGGCAGAGGTAGGTAGATCTCTGTGAGTTCAAGGCCAGCCTGGTCTACAAATCGAGTCAGGACAGCCAAGACTACACAGAGAAACTTTATCTCAAAAAAAAAAAAAAAAAAAAAAAGGTAATAATCAAAGACAAAGTTGTACATTTTCCCCAAGTCCAAGGCTAGCTTTACCAGAGTAAAAATGAAGGCAAGAACTTACTCATCACCCTGAAAGCTGAGCTGTAATCTTTCTCCTGGTTCAGTGTTGTCACTCTGGCAACTGGAAGATGATTCAGAATGAACTGAAAACCTCCTTTCAGTTAAGTAGGAAGCCTGGACATCAGAGCACCTATACAAAATTATCAGGATTTAAAATATTCACAATTAAAACTCAGCTCGTTGAGCTAAAGATAACGATTTTTGACAGAGCGCTTGCCTGGTATGCACAAAACCCCAGGTTTGATCCCAACACTACATACATATTCTGGGTATAGTAGTAGAAGCTTACAAATCTACGTGGAAATGGGAACACCAGAACTTCAATGTCATCCTGAGCTACGGGAGTTTGAGGCTACTCAGATCTACATGAAACCTGTCTCAAAATTAACTAATGTCACAGGGCTACAAAATAATAAAACTAATCACACAGGAGCCCCAGTGTTCACAATAATCTTTTAGAGAGTTACCACAACCCTTTATCCCAAAGGTTAAAATGCTACCTTTCATCAGATGGTTAGACTGAAAGCAGATGGTCATATATTTGAGCACAATCAGAATTTACACATTGCACAAACCATACACGAAGTCATCTGTAAAAACCACACACATCACATACGGACTGATATAAATAAAATGTACTAAGCCAAACACATACTCAGATATAAAACTACAAGAAAAATTTAAAAATAAAATCAACGCTAGTTTGGTTCCTAAGAATAAAAACTTTATCTGAGAAATTAAAAATTATTTGAATACAAGCTAAGTTACTTCAGAAGCACACAGGGCTAGGGATGTAGATTAGTGGTAAAGTGTTCACCTAGCATGCACAAGGTCCTGGATTCAAGCCACAGTACTACAAAAAAAGAAAAACAAAATCAGGGGGCTGCTGGAGAGATGGCTCAGCAGTTAAAGGCACTGACTGCTCTTCCAGAGGACCCTCATTGAAATCCCAGCACCCACATGGCAGCTCACAACTGTCTATAACTCTAAGATCTGACAATCTCACACAGACATACATGCAGTCAAAACACCAATGCACATAAAGTTAAATAAATTAAAAACAAAAAGATGAAAAAAAAAAAAATCAGACACGCATTCATTAAATTTAAAGGCCGGAGGTGGTAGTAGTGATATACACTTTTAAAGACAACATTCAGGAGGCAGAGGCAGGCGCATCTCTGAGTTCTAGGACAGCCAAGGCTATACACAGAAAAACCCTATCTTAAAAAAAAAAAAATACTCTGTAAGTTTGAGGCCAGCTTGGTCTACAGTGAGTTCTAGGACCACCAAGGCTACACACAGAGGAACCCTGTCTCAAAAAACAAACAAACTTAGCTTGCAAGGAAAAGCAGCCACACAAACTTAGTAAAGTATGAAGCTGGCTGAAATGAAGTAAAAAAGGAAACTGTCACACAAAAAGATGCAATGACCCCAAGCCAGTTACAGGTCAACACGGAGAAACAGTTCAGTTCACCAGTCTTCTTTCTCCAGCTAGAAAGTGCAATTCATAGATGTCTTTTCAGAGATATTCTTGAACATGAAACAGGCAAGCATATAAAACCATAAGCTAAGAGAATAAAAGAATGACAGTTACCCAGTGAGAAACATAGGGAGCTGAAACCCAAGTCCTAACACATCCCATACCCTGCTCAGTATTATAGGGTTTGTAAACCTGAAAAAAAAATAATATTTCTTCAAGTAAGTCTTACCTGTTGTCAATGCTGGGTCTATTTCGGGCAAGTGTAGAAACAGCAATGGGCAAGCCAAAATCTGATGAAAGAGTGACATTTTCCAAAACCTCACTATTACCAAGTAGTGAACTGGCTAAGCTCGGAAATGACTCTTCTGCTATACCTCGAAAATCTCCCATCTCACTGCAACAAAAACATTTTAAAATAAGTCTACCGCCATAACATTTTCCAATGAGTAAAAAGAACAAGGTCTCTTAAAAAAACAAAAACAAAAACAACTAGACTTCTGTGCCATCAATAAGAAAGAATAGCTACTAACAAACACCCCGAGCTAAAGTCAGATTCAGAACACCATACACAACAAACACTAACCTTACCTTCTTATAACCAACACAGTACAGAAATACAAGTTGGATTTATGTGTCTGAATGCTTGGCCCTTAAGGAAGGGGCACTGTTAAAAGGTGTGGCCTTGTTGAAAGGAAGTGCCAACTTTGGGGGCACTTTGAGTTCTCATATGTAGACAAATATTAATTCAGAACATGGCTGTTACGGCAAGAGATCACATCTAAAGACCTTCTAAGTCTGTGTGATCCAGCTGGAATACAAACACACCTTTATTTAATCCAGGAGACAGAGACAAGCAGATCTGAGTTTCAAGGCCAGCCTGATATGGAGCAAGTTTCAGGTAAAGAAAAGCTTAGGTCCAGGCATGGTGGTACATGCCTTTAATTCCAAACAATAAATGTAAAATTAGTTTGTAGAAAAGAAACATCCATGTTTGAAAGTGATGTCTAACTGAGAGGGAAAAATAGTGACAAATCAGAGAAAGAGCTGACAGGATAGGATATACTCAACTCTCAGGAAGAGAGGAAAGAGATGCTACTTAAGGGGCAATGAGAGAGAAAGAGCAGTTTTTACTGGGACAGTAATAGGAAAACAGGGTGCAGAGAGAGAACACAGGTGAAGACAGAATGAGCCAGAGAATGAGAAAGAGCCAGAAGATTAGAAAAGATTGTTGGATTTAGTTTGAGGCCAAGCAGAGCAATTCAGGGACCGAGAAAGAGAGGCCAGATTGAGTAAGTCAGCTGTGAGAGGAGTTTGAGAGGAGAACAGCTGAATTGAACCAGCCAGCCCAGAACTCAGAACAAGAAAGGGTGAGCTTATTCAGCAATAAGTCTCAGAGGTAGAAAATACTCTAGGCCTACGTTAGATTGTATGGAAGCTAGAAGCTTCCAGGGGTAGGCCTAGGTTAGCAGAAGGGGGAGATAAGCCTCCGAGACAACTAAAACAGGCAAATAAAAGTTCCATTTATACTCATATCCTCAAGCTTCGTCTAGTGTGGCAGTTTCCTGCTCCTGCCTGCAGATCAAGATACAAAACTCTCAGTCCCTTCTCTAGCACCCTGCCTGCATGATGCCATGCTTCCCATAAAGGTGATAATGGACTAAACCTCTGAACTATAAGCAGCCCCAATTAAATGTTTTCTTTTATAAAAGAGTTGCTGTGATCATGGTATCTCTTCATAGCAATAAAAAAACCTAAGACACACCATGGAAGGAATATTAAGTACCACAAACTTAACTAGTAAGGAAAACAAAGATGGTATAAAACTAATGATTTTTACAGTAAGTTTAGGATTGTGGTATTTAGAACAGGTGAGATGGCCCAATGGGTAGGATGCACGCTGTCAAGCCCAATGACCTAAGTTTAATTGCATGTGTTGGAAAAAGAGAATCAATTCCCATAAGCTGTCCTCAGATAGCTACAAATGAGCTGTGGCACACAGATACCTCTGACCATTCTAATTTCTCCTGATATGTCAGTTATCAACTTCTAATGTTTCTAATTTCACATGTCTAGAGCTGAGACCCACTACTTATTCCCAATGCATGTTGCCAATACATTCATTTTAAGCCACTGACAAGTGTTCCAACTATCCTGCCTAAGTCGAGCCTTGTATGCCTATAATCTAGGAGGATGAGACAGGACTGCCTCATGTTTCAGACCAGCCTAGGCTACACAGCCAGTACCCTGTCAGGAGAGTTACAGAGGAAGATCATGTATTTAAAAAAAAAAAACAAAAACAGAAGCCTGACAAACTGAGTTGGCTCTCTAGGATCCATATGATGGAAAGAGAGAAGCAACTTTACGTGGTTAACCTCTGACATATGCATGCTCACAAAATAAAGAATGTAATGACAATAAATTTTCAAAGCAAAAGAAAACCCCATGCAGACAGCACATTCCTAAAGATTTCCTAGATGGGAAAAGGCCATAATTTCCCATCCATTATCCACCATGTAATGTGAAGATAATACAATGTTATCTATTCTTCTATTGTATTTTAAACTAGTAGCCACCTTTGCGATTTCTCTTGCTATTTTCTTAAAAGGGTATATTGGCTTCAAATTTCACATTTTGGTTTACTTGTACTTAACGAATGACACTTGTGGGTACATAAAAGAGTACTTCCTGTAGCCATTACAGGTCTACGCATATAGTTATACACATTTTAAAAGTACACACTGTGGAATCCACAACACCATCAAAGTTGCCAGCAATCATCATTTAACTATTGGCACACTGTGACGCATGTCAAAAATAGGTAAACATTTTGTATTATTTTTAATAAAACTTACCGTGAGCTCTGCCCACAAAGTAGAAGTTTGAAGAAAGAGTTGGTTTGGGAGAAATGAAAACAACAGAAGCATGACCTCAAAATGGTAACTGCAAATCGAAGTATTGTCATATATACAGCTATCCTCCACCCGACTTTGTCCAAAGGGTCCTCATGTTTAACTACACAAAGTCTGAAATCAAGAGCAAAGCAAAAGGAGGGGGATAGTAACAATTATTTTATTTTGCAATAGCTGTTAGGAATAAGTGTACATGAAACTTAGCCACCAGTTGACATAAGAGCCCTCCCCGCAGAGCGAACAAAAAAAAAAAAACGTTACTTCCTTGGTCAGGGTCAGTCAAAAGGACTGGACCGCCCATCGCAATACAGTAAAAAGTCGCCAGAGCACTGTGCAAGAAGAAAACACCGCAAAGCTCAGAGGCCATGTGTCCGTCCCTCAGAAATAGGCAGTCACTGGCCGGACCGGACCCACGGCCAGGCCCTCCGGGCCACACGCGGGCGGGCGTCTAAAGTCACGGAGCAACCTAGCCTCCAGCCCGTGGCCGCCACTACGCCGGGCCGTCACCGCTGCCACCCAGGAGGCGCAGCGCTGGCCCGTGGCTTGCCCTGTCCCTCAAGCCCACCGCACCGACGACCCTCCTCACCAAGCCGCAAACCAAGGCTCCGCGAGCTACAGGCGCCGAGAAAACGTCTGCTGAAGGGGCGGCTCCGCCGTGTGACAAGTGCGCATGCGCTTGCGCGAAAGCCCGCGAGGTTCCCTCCCCTTTGCAGGAAGTTTAGCGTGTGGCCTCGAAGCCGTCCCCGGATTGGGCTAGGTCCAGGGAAGGGGCGGGCAGAAGCCTCTGATTGGTGAGGACCGCGCGTCCCTCGATTTGAAGACCCGAAGCCGCGCAGGCGGGCCTGGAAGAAGCCTTCCGAAAAGGCACCGTTTGCAACGTCTTGCAGTTAATTCCTGTTTGAAATCTTCCCCAAAGCTCCGCAAGTCAGCTTTCCCCACTAGGATTTTTGTTGGTTTTTTCCATATCGCCGCTTAGTAGACGCATAAGCTTCCTTGGGGTACACATGTCACGAAAATTAGCTAAGATTTACCAAGACTCCCGAACCACCCATCTGCTTCTCCTGGAACCCCGACCGCCTTATCCTCCAGCACCACCTTTACCAGCCCGGATTGCACCCGCCCGTGCACCTTCCCCAGGAGAGGCTGAAGCTCTCGAGCCATCGGTCCCCACACCTCCCCAATACCACCCCCCCACGCTACCTGAGGAATCTAGGGCGGGCCCTGCCATGACCAACCTTAGCCAGCGAGGTGCCTCACCAGACACTACCCATGCACTTCCCCACTTCCCCTGCGAGGCATTGTTCCTACCCCCAACCAAACAGTCAGAGAAATCTCGAAATGCAGTACTGGCCTTTAGCTACCTCTGATTTATACAATTGGAAGGCCCAACACCCTCCTTTTTCTGTTAACCCTCTGGGACTAACAAATCTCCTGGAGTCAATCCTTTTCACTCACCAGCCACTTGGGACGATTGTCAGCAATTGTTACAGGTGCTTTTCACCACTGAGGAAGCCTGAAAAAAATATACCAGGAGACAACGGAGCCCCAACCCAGAACCCCGCTACTATTGAAGATGCATTCCCCCTCAAAAGGCCTGAATGGGACTTCAATACGGCTGAAGGTAGGAGGTACATCAAAGTCTATCGCCAGGCTCTGTTGGTGGGTCTCAAAGGGGTTGCCAGGAAGCCCACCGATTTGGCCAAGGTAAGGGAAATTAGACAAGGTCCCATGAGTCCCCCTCCACATTCTTGGAACAACTCATGGAGGCCTTTAGACAATACACTCCATATGATCCTGAAAAGGAAGATTATCGGCCAAATGGAGCTATGGTCTTCATAGAATAGTCCAGTAGGGATATTCGTACAAAGTTACAAAAGATGGATAGACTGCAGGATAAGGCACTGAGGGAATTAGTGCAAGTAGCAGAACGGGTGTTTGACCAGAGAGAAACTGAGGAAGAAAAAGAGGAAAGAAAAGAAAGGGAACAAGAAAAGACAGACATGGAGAGAGAAAAGAGACAAGATAGAAACCTCCAACAGATCCTGGCCACTGTAGTAAAAGAAACCCAAGGGGGGATGGAGACCAAAGAAAGAGCCCTGCTAAAAAAGAACCAAAGTGCATACTTGCAAAGAGATGGGTCACTGGGCTCGTGATTGCTCCAACAGAAACCACCACCACTGGGGAGGTCAGGGGGCTTGCCCTAATGTGTTAACCCTCCAGGAAGATGAAGACTAGGGAAGTCAGGGCTTGGAGCCCCTCCCTGAGCCCAGGATAACTCTGAAAATGGAGGGGCAACCTACTAAATTTTTAGTAGACACTGGGGCCCAACACTTGGTGCTACTCCATAAAGACGGGCCTCTATCAAATCAAAGGTCCTGGGTACAAGAGGCTACTGGTATTAAAATATACTCATGGACTACCCAAAGATCTGTGGATCTAGGGACAGGACAGGTATCCCACTCTTTCATGATCATCCCAGATTGCCCCTACCACTTACTGGGCGCCGAGACCTACTATCCAAAATGAGGGCCCAAATCCACTTTCTCCCTGAGGGACCACAAATCAGGGGCCCTGATGGGGAACCTATTCATTTTCTAACTCTAAAATCGGACGATGAGTACCACCCATATAAATCCAGGAGCCAGATGCAACCAGGAATGGACAAGTGGCTACATGCCTTTCCCTTAGCATGGGCAGAGATGGCAGAAATAGGAAAGGCCATTCACCAACCTCCAATAATTATTGAACTGAAGGCCCAAGCCACCCCAGTGGCAATAAGACAATATCCCATGTCCAAAGAAGCCCATGCCGGCATCAAACCTCATATTAAACACCTCCTCCAAAGAGGAATTATTAGACCTTGCCAGTCTGCCTGGAACATTCCCTTATTGCCAGTCAAGAAGCCCGGAACCCAAGATTATCGACCAGTCCAAGACTTGAGGGAAGAAAACAGGCGAGTAACAGACCTACACCCAACATTACCTAAACCTTACACCTTGTTGAGTTCTCTACCTTCAACCAGGACTTGGTACACCATCCTTGACTTAAAGGACTCCTTCTTCTGCCTCCCCCTAGCACAAGCCAAGCAGGACATATTTGCCTTCGAATGAAAGGATCCTGCAGAGGGCATAACAGGGCAAATGACCTGGACACGGCTGCCCCAAGGATTCAAAAACTCACCAACCATCTTTGATGAAGCCCTATACCACAATTTGGTGGGATTTTGAGCCCAAAATCCCCAGGTAACTCTCTTGTAGTATGTGGACAACCTCCTCATTGCCGCTGAAACTGAGCAACTATGTACCTAACGGACTTGGCAGCTGTTGCAAGAACCAGAACAACTGAGCTATCAGGCATCTGCTAAAAGGGCCCAAATTTGCCAAAAGAAGGTAAGCTACCTGGGGTACCGTCTGAAATGGGGCCAACGATGGTTGTCTGAGGCCAGGAAATGGACCATCTGGCCTTCCCCACACGCAGAAGCCCCTAGCAGATGAGAGAATTCCTAAGCACAGCTTGGTTTTGTCGGCTTTGGATCCCAGGCTTTGCTGAAATCACGGCCCCACTCTACCCCCCCCCCCCCCGCATGGGTGAAGGACAACCTTTCCACTGGGGTGAGCAAGAACAACAAGCCTTTAACGATATCAAGGCGGCCCTTTTGTCAGCACCCGCCTTAGGGCTCCCGGATGTTAGCAAAGCCTTTCAGCTATTTGTGGATGAACACAAGGGGATTGCTAAGGGAGTACTGACTCAAAAGCTGGGCCCATAGAAATGGCCCATAGCCTATTTGTCAAAGAAACTGGATTCAGTAGCTGCCGGATGGCCTACATGCTTGAGGATAGTGGCCACCACTGCCATGTTGTTAAGGGATGCTGACAAACTGACTCTGGGGCAGAAAACTGACTATTATAGCCATTCATGCATTAGAAAGTATCATCAGACAGCCCCCAGACCGCTGGCTCACTAACACCCGAATGACCCATATCAAGCCCTGCTCTTGAATACCAATTGCATTACCTTCAGCCCACCTGCAGGACTCAACCCAGCTTCCTTGCTTCCTGGTCCAGACATGAATGCTCTGCTTCATGACTGCCAACAGACCTTGGTGGCTGACCACAGATGGAGAAAGGACTTAACTGACTAACCCCTGCCAGATGCAGAGGTAACATGGTTCACAGATGGGAGCAGCTTCTTGATGTATGGGCAAAGGAGGACAGGAGCAGCGGTAGTGGACGGAGAACAGATAATATGGGCTGAAGTCTTGCCATCCGGCACATCTGCCCAGAAGGCAGAACTGATCACTTTAACCCAAGCCCTCAGCCTACGGAAGGACAGAAAGGTCAATATCTACACTGATAGCCAATATGCTTTTACCAAGGCTCACGTGCATGGGCCTGTATGCCAAAAAAGAGGGCTCTTAACCTCAGAGGGAAAATAAATAAAAAGTAAAGAAGCGATAATTGAACTGCTAAAAGCACTCTTCCTACCCAAGAAAGTGAACATCATCCACTGCCCAGGGCACCAAAAGGGTAACTCCCCAATAGCCTGGGGAAACAAAATGGCGGATCAAGCTTCTAGGACAGTTGCCATGCAACATTCCACCCCCATTCTGGTAACTGAGGCCCCGAACAAACTGGAGAATGACTGGACCAAAGGATGGCCCAACCTGCAATACTCGATAGAAGAGAAAAACCTCATCTCCCACTAGTTACAAAACCCCACTAATTACAAAACCAAGCATGGACATTGGAACACACTAAAAGGGGAAACTATACTCCCTGAAGATGCTGCCTTGGACCTGATCCAACAGATGCAATTTTTTTTTTTAACCTAGGGCGAAAAAAATTAATTGAAGCCGTTAAAGGATCCAGGTATTTATTCCAGGACTGAGGATTTTAGTGGACCAAGTAAAAGTAAATGTCAGTAAATGTTAGTTTTTGTAGACACCTTTTCAGGATCGGTAGAAGCCTTCCCCACCAAGCAGGAGACCACTTTGATGGTAGCTAAGGAGATACTGGAGGAAATCTTCCCCAGGTTTGGGATTCCACAGGTAATAGGGTCAGATAATGGGCCTGCTTTTACTGCCCAGCTAAGTCAGGACTTAGCTAAAGTGTTGGGGACCAATTGGAAATTACATTGTGCTTATCATCCTTAAAGCTCAGGACAGGTAGAATGGATGAATAGAACTATAAAAGAGACCTTGACTAAACTGACCTTGGAGACTGGCTTAGACTGGGTGGTGCTCCTTCCCTTGGCCCTGTTCCGAAACCGAAACACTCCTTATAGGCTCAAACTAACTCCTTTTGGAATCGTATATAGGTCCCCAACCCCCTGGTAGCTACAGGACCTGACTTGGATTTAACTCTAGATCCTGATTGAGCAATTGTTGCTTGATCGGTTACCCTGCAGACTATACAAAGAGATATCTGAGATATCAGAGAGCTGCCGCTAGCAACCATCAAGTGGCCGGTTGTCCCTGCTATCAGTCTTAGGGTTGGGAACCTGCATTGGGAAAGCATCATCCAGCCACAGGGCTCTCTGATCCTCCATTTTACATATCTCTAATGAATCAGATGTGTGCCTACTCCCTCCCAGTAATAGTTGGTGGGCCTGCAATTCAGGATTGACCCCTTGCATGCACTCTCAAATTCTCCAACAGGAAAAAGCACTCTGTGTACCAGTCCAACTGATGCCCAAGATTGTCTACCATCCCTATGAGGAACTCGTAAGTCACTGGGACTATGGGAATGAGCTAAATAGGCCTAGGAGGGAAATAGCCACTGCCCTTACTCACTTCACTCTTGGGCTTAGGTGTCACTGGAAGAGCTACAGGCACTTCTTTAGTTCTCCAGTACCAAAAATATCAGAGCCTTAGGACAGCAATAGATGAGGACATTCAACGAATAGAACAATCAATAACCAGGTTGAAAGAATCATTAACTTCACTGTCAGAAGTAGTCCTACAGAATAGAAGAGGGCTAGTTTGCTCTTCCTACAACAAGGAGGACTCTGTGTAGCCCTAAAGGAAGAATGTTTTTACATAGATCATTCAGGAGTAATCGAGGATGCTATGGCAAAAGTCTGAGAAGGGCTAGCCAAGAGAAAAAGAGAACAAGAGGCCAACCAGGGTTAGTTTGAGTCCTGGTTTAATAGCTCACCCTGGCTTACCACTCTATTGTCAACCCTGTTGGAACCTTTAATTATTTTGCTTATTCTTTTAACTTTCGGACCCTGCATTCTGAACCACCTGCTTACATTCATTAGGGAAAGGATTAATACAGTACAAGTGCTTATGTTAAGGCAACATTACCAGAGGGTAACTATGGCTGGGACTTTAAATCAGGCCTAGACTTCCTTTCATGATTGAAGCAGTTACTAGAAGAAGGGGGGAATGAAGGAGTCAAGCAAACCTTACAGATTCCATTTTGAATTTTAGGCCCCATGTCAAACTAAGTTCTCTCAGTACTTTTCCAGAAAGCAGAAGGACATGGGTAGAGATAAGGAAGCAGGCAAGTTGAAACAGACCCACTGACCCACCCAGTAGTAAAAGAGTAACCAGGCCTGCACTTGCTAGATAACATTACCTGGCAACTAACCCAGATAGACCCTGTGTTGTGACCAGAGTCATATAGCCCTGCTTCTCAGAAAAACCACAAGATGTGCTAATTGCTACCCCCTTCCCTAGCAACAGCCAAATCAAAACGTAACAGGACATTCCAGGCGTTGCTCATGACCAGATATCCTCTAGATGGCCAGGCCAGGACTGATCAGTCTTAGTGCCTAAAAATAGACCAATCATTTTAAAAGTCAACTTCCCTATAGACCTTTTTACCCAATCCTGTAATGCCAAGGCATGTAACTCCCTTTAAAAACCTAAAGCTTTTGTTCCTTGAGGCCGTCTCCCGCATGGATGCAGGCGGCCCCAACATGCGTTGGCTTGAATAAACCTCTTGCTTTTTGCATCAATTCAGCCTCCAAGTCTCGTTCATGCATCTCCCTGGAAGTTGGGTCTCATCTGGGTCCAACACTTCCTTGGGGTACATGTCATGAAAGATAGCTACACCTAATCACCTGGGATAAAGCTGGTACCAACTGGGAAAAGAAAAAGCTTTCCTTAGCTGCCATTCTTTCTAGATCACACAAATCACATCATTGCCCATGCTCAGCAAAAGCTCTTTACCTGAAAAATTCTATCATCCGTCTTAAAATATCAAGAGTCTCACAAGGGAGGGGGAGGTCTCTCTTTTCCCAAACTAATTCCTTAACTTCGACAGTTTTTGAATATCGTTAAGAAACACTTAACCGTGGGAGAAGGGAAAATACAAAATCAACAACAATCGCTGTACCTGAGTTTTGCCTGGTGCGAAAAAGACATCTGTTTACCTGATCATTTTCCTTTCTGTGTCTTCCAAACGCCTCCTGAGTGGTCACTCTTGGTTAACCTCTTCAGGGTTACTTCCGGAAACAATGCCCATTAATGGCATATACTCATAACCCCTGTATTTGGGAGGCTGGGAAAGTAGGATGGTGTGTTCAAGGCCAGATGTTGCCTCAGAAACCCAAGACTGTTTAAAAATAAAGTAAATGCGAGCTTCCATTCTGCTGTCCATCTGTCCCCTTCTGCGGTACTTGAATGTGACACTCACATTCAGAGAAAACCCAAAATCAAACAAAAACCTCCCAAGTCCTCAGCTGTGGGGCTCAAAGAAACCAACACAAACTTATTTCACAAAGGGCTTAACCCAATTGGAGGTGAGCAGTGAGATCTCCACTTATTATTCACCTGTATCCCTGGTTTCCAACTCTCCACAATCCTCCAGTCACCACTAATCAGCAACCTGTTGATTCTCTGGTGAGAGAGATGAACCAACCAAAGTATATGCAGGCAGGAGAGCCTCAACTCTAATGCTAAACTAACTAGATGTAAAATGGGGATAGCTGGGGCCCTGGATGTTTCAGTTCTCACACCTAGGAAAGCACCAGCACATAGAAGCAATTGGTGCTCCCACTCAGCAGATAGGAACTACTGTCTCACACCTACCTGTCTTAGCTTACTTGCCAACTATAAACTAGAATTTCCGATGTAACTTGCAAATCTTTTTAGAACTTAAGACAACCAGTGGTGCCTTCCAAAGAATCAGACGTGATGCCTATCCAGAACAAATTAAAGGCCTGAGAGCTCCCATTCCAAATGCTTTCAGTGAAATGCTTCAGCCAATATCCAATCCTAGTTGCAGGATATGAATTCAGACTAATCTCACTTTCATTAAATATCACGGCCCCTGAAAACAGCCCTATTTTTCCGCCTTCATTGTTTAACCCATAAAAATGCCCATTCCTTCTAAATACAGCCAGCTAAAGCTAGTCAATGGCTTTTATAGCTATTATGCGATATTTATATCTACAAAGCAGAACCCATTATCCATATACTTTAGAAATGTTCTCATTAAAATGAATGCATGGACTGACTGATGACCTTTTTGTCACATATCCTCTAGCAGACAGCATTAGAATACTAGAAATAGAAGATATGAAATATTCACTAAGTTAAATTGGAGAATGGTCTAAAGTTTGTTTGGTTTTGTTGTTGGTTTTATTCAAGATACGGCTTCCTCTGTGTAGACTCGGCTGTCTTGAACTCACATTGATCCACCTGCCTTTACCTCCCTGAATGCTGAGATTAAAGGCGTATGCTACCATGCCCAGCTCTCTCATTTCATTCAAACTCTGTAATAGAGCCACTAAAATCTCAGATATTAACTGTTCATTCTGAGCTAGAATTGTATCTGCATCCCAAGTGCTGGGACAGCAGACATGCACCACCATCGTCTGGCTTATTTGACATCATGAAGCAAAATTAAACTATTCCTTTAATTAAAATAGGATCCATTCTATCTAATCGTTCTCCTTTCCAAGTTAAGGTGCTCTCTATATACGGTTTTAACTATTATGTCACCAATGTAAAAAACTTATGCACACATATGAAATGCTTTTAAAACACATCTCTTTGGGCCAGAGAGATGACTCAGGATTTAAGTGTTTTGCTGCTCTGAGGACCCAAGTTAGGTTCCCAGTACCAGTGTCAGGCAGCTCACAAATGCCTGTAACTCCAGCTCTAGTGAATCTGGCACTCTCTTCTGCACCCCCAAAACACCTGCATGTACTCACACATAAACATTTTTTTAAAGGGACATCTTTTTACCTTGAAAGGTAAATCCTCGACAATTCCTAAGAAAGCTAGGCCAAAATAAGATTTACTAGTTCCAGGTTTTAATCACTTTACCATATGCAAATATACCTCGATTTCTCTGTCGACAAAATTATGTTGAACTGAGCATGGTGGTACACACCTGTAATCCCAGCACTCAGGATGCAGAAGCAGGCAGATCTGAGTTAAAGAGCCAACCTGGCCTCCACAGTGAGTTCCAAGACAACCTAGGCTATGCAGAAACCCTGTCTCAAAACAAACCAAAATCAGTAACAATAATGCTAAGTAGTAAGATTGAAGACATGTGTCAGGTTTGAATGTTAACTTACATACTGACATTCTTTGTTTAATGGCATTTTTATTTGTGTGTGCAGGAGTTGGCTCTCTACCACCATGTGGTTTCAGGTGGTCAGGTTTGGAGGCAGGCATCTTTACCCAGTGAGCCATCTCACCTGGCATTATACCTTTAAATCTAAAACTTATTATTGTTTATATTTGTTTTGTTTAAGCTTTTTATTTTGTTTTGTGACATGAAAGCAGAAATGTTAAATAAAGTGCACTCTATTTTAGCCAGGTGTGGTGGTGCAAGCCTGTAATCCCTTTACTTGGGAGGTAGAGGTAGGTATGTCAGGAGTTCAAGGTCATCCTAAGCTACATAGCAAGTTCCAGGCCAGCCTACATAGACTGTCTCAAAACACAAAACCCAAGAACATATGGTTTTTATAAGACAACACATTCATATCTTTTAAAATATTTTTATTAAATAACCTACTTGGAAAATTACAAAAAAAAAATTAAACAGTAATTCCAAAGAGTAAAAGGCATTTTCCTTAAAAAAAAAAAAAAAAACAAAAAACAAAAAACAAAAACATCCTCATGATTCACTGCTTTATCCACAGGAATTATTTATTTTACAGTCATCTGTAACATCAGCCTATAAAATCCAAAGTATTTCTTAATGTATGAAATACAGAGAAGTCCACAATGATATGCTTTTATGTGAAGCTGTCTATCAACAGGCGAAAACTGAACTCTATAACAATTCGGTACAGAATTTACAAGACAGGCACTTTGAGTCAGATACTGGGACTTTTTCACAGTTAACGTTACTTTTTTGAAGATCATCTCATCAAAAGTAACCAACTAGGGAACCCAAGTTTCCTGGTGCAGAAGTACAAATAAGTTTCGTTCCAAACACTTCAGCTGTAATACATGCAAGACATGCCCTAAGAAAGAAGGATCTTCTGAAAAGAAATGAAGAAAACAAAAAAGCAGCCTGAAATAAAAGCATTTACAAGCATCTGAAATAAGGCCTTTAAATCAATATTTTAAACCCCTTCATTCTCAGGTAAGGGATTGAGAGGCCGAGAGAGGTATCCTCTGCGAGGGTGAGGATACTGGAGGTTGGCAGTGTCAGCATCGCAAGAGTGCTCTACCAGAGGAGCAGGAGGAGGAAGGAGCTGGGCACAACTGGACCATCTTGATCCAGCCCGTGGGGAATCCAGAGGGGGAAAGAAATACCTGAAATAATGAAGACAGGAACAAAACACCAAAACAAAAACAACAGGGGAGGGGAAAGGAGGGAAGGGAGGAAACAGAAGAAAAAGAGAAAAGCAGTAAATACAAAGAGAACCAAAGAAGAGAAAACATGCTGGAAGGAAAGAAAAAAAACAAAAAACAAAAAAAAAAAACCTTGTATATTCATGCCAGGACCAATAGAACATAACAGTACAAACCAAGATTCTCACTTGAATCGAGATTGCTTAAGCAAGTATGAAAGTTTGAAAAAATACAATCTGTTAAAGTTAAAATGCCAAAAAAAAAAAAAAAATTCAGTACATTACAGAGACAATGTAAAGCATTGTCTAATCTCTCATTTGCTTCTGTAATTTACAAATCTAATACGTTTTAATTTGAGGAACATTGCATTTGCTGCAGCAGCAGACACACATCTGTAGTGCATACATGATTGAGAACCAAATCGAATACACTCACACAGTAAAGCTGGATACTGCAACATGCTTTTGAAAACTACAATCATCGGACAGTCAGTTTCCTGCAAAAAACTTAGAACAGCTACAGAATCTGGTGCATAAAAAGGCTCAAAGAATTAGGGCCTGTTATTCCATCATCTTATAACTTACCCGTAATATGTATGCAGTTTAGTAAATGAAAAGGTGTGTAACTTCGTTATCAAAGTCAAGAGTTTCAGAAGACAGTATCATTGAAACAACACATTAAAAATCCTGATACGGAATTTCAATTGCATGCACATTTTCAGCAAAATGGCAACTCTTATGTTTCCAAATTGTCTTAAAGGAAACCAATTCGTATAGAATCACACCATAAATATCCATGCACATATTAGAAACAACCATCTCTTTTATGCATATGAGATGAAAACTTAAAAGTGCTTCTACCTTTTTACTACCACATAAAAGTGTAGCAAATGTGAATGTGCTGCTTGGCTACAAATCATTTATCTCAATTCCAGTGCTAGGCTAATGATCTGCTCCTTTACTAGTATTATTAATTACAAGGAAAACCAGTTGTGTGGATAATATCACCTATAGAGAAATACTACAAAAGGTAAACAAATTAGCACTCAAAACAATCTTTATGAAAAATATTTATTTGATTTTCAAATTAAAATTATAAAAAAACTCATCATTTTAGCTTATTGTTTTAGAAAATAAAAGGCATTCCTATATTCTCCAAATGGAATAAAATTATATTTTCCCTCCTCCCAATTGTTTATGAGGACAGTAGCAATCTTTTCAGTTTTTAAACCCAAGTTAGTCTCCAGAACATTTCAAAAAATTGTTTTGGTGATGATGTCTCAACAAAAAGCCTTTCCATGCATAGTGCCAGTAAACTGACTAGTACAAAAAATTATATACACTGTAATTTTAAAGGCCTTTGGACTGTATTTAGTAGTGAGCAGGCTGTTGGTGCATCTTGGGAGAGATCAAACGGCGCTGGGGAAGGGGGAAAGGAGTTCGATTTCCATTCCTGTGTGCATGCAACAAGCAGCAAAACAGCAAAGTTACTCCAGCTAGCTTGTACTCAGCTGTGCTTTCTGTTAAAGGACATAATACAAATGGGAAAGGGAAAATGCATCACAGATCTAACGTAGATGGTTATTGGCACAATAAGAAAACAGATCAAACCATCAAAGCTATGTACAGTACAAAGCTGTAATCTAAAACCAGAGTTTTTAAAATAAAGTCTAGAATGTTTTCCTTCATAAAATAATGGTAACTAGAAACTGTTTCTGTAGTTGCAAATACTTAAAACCTCAAAGTCAAATAGCAAGATTTCTTTATAAAAATACAATAGTATCAAAACAACTGAGAAAATTAAACTATAATTTCTTCTTCTGTTTAGGATGACATAGAATAACCATAGAACAGTTTTAAAATTGGATTTTTAAGTTTCCCAAACTCTATTCTAAATTATGCCTAAAGACATCTGTATTGACAGTCATGATGGCAACATGCTTTTAATGCCAGCATTCAGGAGGCAGAGGCAGACAGAGCTCTATAAGTTCGAAGCCAGCCTGGTCTACAATACAAGCCCACAACATCCAGGGCTCTGTTACACAGAGAAACCCTGGCTCAAAAAACAAAACAAACAAACAAAAAAACATATATATTACAAATTTATATATTTGAAATTTGAATATGAAAATTTTAACTTTGGATTATATCAAATTTTATTTTAAGTGTATGTAGAATAATCATAATAATAATCTGACCTCAAGATCTCAGATTTTACCATTTAAGGACAAACAACAAATCATTTCGCTCACTGTTCTCACAAAGCTGTAGTTATATACTTTATTTAAAATTTCAAAGTTCCCTGAGCAAAGCCCACACAACAAGCACTAAAAAAATGTTTATGTAAGAGTCAACCTTATTAAACCATATCTTCTCCTCTTGCTGCTTTAGAAAAGAAGACAGAATCATAAACAAAGCTACTAACATTTTACTGAATTTCAGAATACAGCTTAATGGACTTACAAACTGCCCATACTATAACCAAGTAAGCCATTAAATACATACCCAGATGTGAAATTCCGAGGATAACTATCACAATTATTGGTAAATTACTTGATTCCATCTTAAAAGTCACCCTTTAGTAGTATGGCTACCAGGGGAGGTGGCTCAGCAAAATTAAGAGCATCGTCTGCTCTCACGAGGACCCGACTTTGATTCTCAGCACCCACATGGTGGCTCACATGCATCCAAAACTCCAGCTCCAGGGCACCTGGACCCTTTGGCCTCCACAAACACTGCACACATTGTGATATACAAACAGGCAAAATGCCCATACACATAAAATAAAAAGTATGCCCAGGGATGGGGGTAAGGAGTGTGGTTTCTAGTTTTCCTGCAGAAGAGCCTACCTGCCAACAGAAGTTCCATTTAATGAGTTTTGAAGATTTGGAATATTTGAGCTCAGTGAAGGATTTGAGTTTCCCAGCTGAGAACTCCCATTTACTGGGCTCCCGTTACCTTTCAAAATACCAGTACACTTCCAATTGTCCATATAATTAGCTGAAAGAAAACAGCCAAATACATTAATATGACTAATACCTACGCATAATACATATAGCCACACTCTCCTAAAACTACAAGAACAAAATATGGGCTACATTTTTAGATATCTGTGTGTGTGTGATGTATGCCTATACTCACATTCATGTGCATAAGCATGCATGTACATACATGCACGTGGAAGCTAAGTGTTGACATTGGGTGTCTTTCCCTGTGAACTTAGTTTTTGAGGGAAGGTCTCTCTCTGAACCTAGAACTCAACAATTTGGTTACACCAGCTGTCCAATTTGGCTATACCAAAGCTCCAGGGACCTTATTGCTTCTGCGTCCCTAGAGTTAGGATTACAGCTGCACATTAGCAAGCCTGGGTTTTACACAGGTACTGAAGATCTGAACTTAGGTTCTCATGTTTTTACAAGCAAGCACTTTAAAAACTGAGCCATCTCCAGGGCTGCAGCAAGCTACATTTGCTTCCAGGTGGGAACTAAGGACAATTTTTAGATGAAACACATTAAGGTTTTCAAAGAAATACTAAACCAGCCACAGTGACTCATAAGGAGTTTGAGGCCAACCTTGAGCTGCACAGTGAGTTCCAGACCAGCCTAAACTACAGAGTAAGATCAAAAACAAAGAATTACTAGTTTAAAAAACATTAAAGCTTTTACCATCTATTTCCCTTCCTTTCAAGACAATTAACAGAGACAATTCTCTAATCTACAAGATTAACAAGTTACTATCTGGGCTGGGGGGATAATTCACTCAGTAAAGTGCCTGCCTTGCAACCATGTGGACCTGAGTCTGAGCAACAGAACCCAGCTGGTGCCCTTGTAATGCCTGCAGTGGGATGTCTGGGACAGAAAAATCCCTGGAGCTCAACGGCTGGCCAGCCTAGCTTACTTGGCAAGTTTCCAGGCAAGAAAGACCTTGTCTCAAACAAAAAGTGAGTCAAACCTGAAGAACAATACCCAAGGTTGTCTTCTGACCTCCACACACATATTAATATCAAAACACAATCTTTAAACGGAATAAACCTAAATTATTTGTCTTTCTTACAATGAATCTAACTAGGGACTGGAGCTATCTTCTTGGCTATGGGTACCACATATATTATACAGTCAGAGATAAAGATTGATAAAACCTCTGTGGCACTTTAGGGGCTCATCCATCATGGTCTCATTCTTTGAGTGCAAAACTAGTCATTAGCCCAATAAATCAAAGTTAAGGAAACTAATGGGATACAAATGGGTTTGGAAGAAAACCAAAATGGACAGAGAAGTCCTACAGAATTCATCCTAAGACTGAACATAGGAGGCCATCAAGGCTTAGCCTAACTGCATTTTATGAAGCAGAAACTACTCAGGTCAAGTGTCCCACTGCAGTTTTCAAGCTGATGTTCAGAATGGAATGGATTCATTCTGATGCTACAGACACCAAAGTCAGAGTAATTTGACCAGGTTCCCTCAGAGTGGCACTATAAGAAACTGAGAATCAGAATCCCAGTATTCTTGAATTTGAGGAACTAGAAAAGATGGTGAATTTAAAGTCTGTGAATGAGTGAGCGTGTGTGTGCATGCATGGATTCGTGCACCAGTGCGTGCATTATTCAGGTACATGAGTGCCACAGCATCCTTGCAGAGGTTAACTTTAGCTGTCAGCCCCCATCTTCCACCTTGTTTAAGGTAAGGACTCTAATGTTTGTTTCCCCCACCCCACACCATCCTGCTGTGTTTACTAGGTTAAGGACCCTGAGTTTCTTAGGATTCTCCTCTCTCTGGCCCCAGTTCCCTAAAGGAGTGCTGGGATTATAGATATTTAAACTCGTGGGGCAAACATTTTTACCAAAGACCACTGGGGGCCTCTCGTGGGTTTATAAAGCAGTAACAAGGTTAACTTTTCCTGGAGATACTGAATGTTCTAATTAGTTTTAAAACTGGCTTTTTTTCACATAGAAATAAAACAATTCAACTGACCACTAGCTTCCATGAACAAGGTAATCTGATGTTTCAAAACAGTACAAATATAAAAAAATTATTTTAAACAATATTAAAGACAATATTTTAAAATATACTTCAGAGCTTATACTTTTAAGTGAAAAGTAAATGTAAGTTAACAACTCCACTCCATTAAAAACCGTACCTTTCCATAACCTCACACAGCCGTCATCTCCTGACGATGCTAGTACTGTTCCTGTTATGTTCCAACTCACCCTCCAGACCTGAGAGTTATGATTATCAAACTGAGCCACGATATGGATTTCAAATTTTGTTGGACCACCAGAAGAAGTAAGTTCTTTCCTAAAAGAAGATTAATATTTTACAAAGTGTATACACACACTCTCACACATAAACATACATTTTAAGTAAAAAATACAAAGAAATATGCTTACCGTATTCTTTCCTAATATGTGCACCCATTTCCCCCACCCTCTACCCCCTACTACCTAGCCCTTGGGCTACGCAAATATTTCTTTCATTTAATTCCTCCAAAACCTGGACTTAATTTCACCCAAATGATACTCAGTGAACTTTTTTTGTTGTTGTTGGAAGAAAGAAACAAATGAACAACAACCATTATTCTGCAAAACAAAGTTCAGAATCCAAGAGACGTAACAATTTTATAAGACAGAATAGCAGAAAGGAAGTATAGAAACAAGAAAAAGAACTGGAACAATTCAAACTAAAGCCTCACTCAAAAAAAAAAAAAATCACATTAACTGTTCACTATTTAAATGTCAGACCTGTACCTTTACTATTCTCTACAGAGAAAGATAAGCAGAAGGAAAGAGTATTTTCAAATTCCTGTTTTTCTACAACTCACCTCACAGGTTTTAATGTGAAAATTCTTACGTCTTTGGTTGCTATTGCCAGGATGTGGAAAGATCTTCCCAAATTTGGAGCAAACGCAATATCATGAACAGGATCTGTGACTGTCATTAGAGTCTCAGCTTTTGCATATTTTCTAATTCAAAAATAATAATAATAATTTAAAATTTCAGAAATAAAACATACACAACTTAGGGCTAGAGAGATGGCTCGCTGGTTAAGAGCAATTACTGTTCTTTCAGAGGACCACAGTTGGATTCCCAGCACCTATATCAGATGGTTTACAATGGCCTGTAACTCCAGCGTCAGGGGATCTAAATACTCCACTGGCCTCTGCAGGCACCTGCAAACACGTGGCATACAGTCATGAATACACAATGTGCTGGGTAACCTTTCTGTGAACTGAGTGAAGGTTGCCTGTTTATTCAACTGTTGATTGCTTGTGCCAATGAGCCCACCACTGGTATCCTATTTTGTAAACACTCTTCTTCTCTCACTTACTGATAATAAAGATCTGATGACCAATAGCTAGGCAGAAAAGGGAAGACAGGACCTTCTGGGTTAAAAGAGGGTCTCTGGAGGAAAAATCAGACCCACAATGGGATTGGCCAGGGGGACACAGAAATGGATGGACATGAATATCAGCAAAGAGACAGAGCTGGCCACATGGTAGTTCGTGGCAAGATAGGCAAAGTAAGTTTATGAGGTAGCTGAGAGTCTGCCCAGCTAAGGCCTAAGCTTTTATAAATATTAACGAATCTCCATGACTTTATTTAACCACTGATGGGTCCAAAAGAAGTCTCACTATACATATGTACGTAAATAAAAATAAATCGTTAAAATAAAAATAATTTGAGCCATGCTTGGTGGCACATGCCTTTAAGCCAATACTCTGGAAAAGCAGAGGAAGGAGAATCCTCTGTGAGTTCCAGGCCAGCCAGGACTACATACGGAGGCCCTATCTCAAAATTAACAATTTTTTTTTAAAAATATCAGAAATTTGAAAGAATTCAATATATCTCAATTATTTTTCATACTGCTCATAGTAAATGCTTGCCTTTGGAGGACATTGAATAGTGGCCCCCAAACAAAAGACTAACTCCTAAGCCCAAAGTGAAGCCTACAAATGTGACCTTATTAAAAAAATTTTTTTTAATCTATTCCATATTCATTATCACTAGGTATAGGACTGACACTAATGTTCACGGTCCTTAGAAAAGACGAACAGGTAAGCCAGGCAGTGGTAGCACATGCCTTTAATCCCAGCAGTCTGGAGGTGGAAGCAGGTGGATCTCTGAGTTTGAGGCTAGCCTGGTCTACAGAGTGAGTTCCAGAATAGTCAGAGCTACACAGTGAAACCGTCTCAAAAAAAAAAAAAAAAAGACACAACAGTGAAGGTACCTAAAGCGATGCTGTCCTGGAACTCCTGGAGCTATCAAAAGCTAGAAGAGCCAGCAAGGATTTCAGCCAAGCCAGCACCTTGATTTCAGATCTTTGGCTTCCATGCCTACAAATGGGAGGGTGGGGGATGGGGATGCGTATCTGTTGGATTAGCCCAAGAACCAATATAAGGGCCAGTCTATGTCTTTACAATTTAAGTGTATCTAAAAATACTTGATCAAAACTTAGTAGAATAAAATCTGGCCTTATTATCCTTCCACATACCCCGAAAAGGTAAGAGCCAAGCATAGTGGTTCATACCTTTAATCCCAACACTCAGCAGGGTTCCAGTGAGTTCCAGGCCCATTAGGGCCACACACACACACACACACACACACACACACACACACACACACACAC
>NW_026596040.1:28424548-28455512 GCF_907164565.1 Psammomys obesus | reverse complement strand
ACACACACACACACACACACACACACACACACACACACACACACACAGTGACTGTCTCAAACAGGAAGGAGAGAGGGAGGCAGAGAGGGGAGAGTTGGCATGATGGTATACACCTGCAACCTTAGGAAGTAGATAAAAAAGATCATTGAGTTCCTGGCCAGCCTGGGCTACATACCAAGTATCTTTAAAAAATAAAATAAAATAATAAAGGCACTGAATGTTGTAAGAACCTGAATGAGGGCTGGGGAGATGGGTCAGAGGTTAAGAGCACTGCTTGTTCTTCTAGAGTTCAATTCCCAGCAACCACATGGTGCCTCACAACCATCTATAATGAGATCTGGTTCCCTCTTCTGGCATTCAGATGTACATGCAGGCAGAACATTGTATACATAATAAAATAAATCAATCTTTAAAAAATAAAAATAAAAAACCCTGAATGAATATAAGTTAAAAAGAAAGTTGATAGCAAGAGGAACTGACATTTTGATGTAATGCCTAACCCAGGTGTGGTGGTACACATGTAATCCAAGCAGGAAGATCATGAGTTCAAGGCTAAGGTGTCAATTACACAGCAAGATCCTGACCAGAAAACCAAGGACATGAATGGCAGAGAACTTGCCTAATGAGCAAAAACTGAAAGGCTGACAGCAGCATCCTATCATCACATTTTTTCTGTATAAGTAAACACCGAGTAAGATGACAGTGGAATTGGGTGTGGTAGGATACACCTTTAATCTCAGCATTCAAGAGGCAGAGGCAGGCAGATTTCCAGGGTTCCAGGTCAGCCTGACCTACATATAAGACTATGTCTCAATAAAATTTATAAAAGGGAAGAGCACATCAGAGTTTTGTTCTCCTTAAAGTCTTCAACAGCATGGATATATCTAAAGCATCTAGCCAAGCAACCCTGCATGTAGACAGGGCAGATCTCTCCATCCTACCTCTCCCTCCAATTCTTCTTTGAACTTCTCTTCACTCTGAAATACCTACTTCAAAGATCTCACTCGAACTTTTATCACCCTTTACAATCACTTCAGCTTTCTCACCCTCATTCTTGCTTCTGTGTGATCTCAGCAGCCTACTTAAGACTGAGAAAACTTCTCCATACTGTGCTTCTGCTCCATGCCACCTATAACACTTTCAAAATGCAGGCTCCAATATCAGGCTCCACTCAGTACTTTACCTAGCTCTATCAAAAGTTCTTTCTTGTTCTAGTACATAAAGGAAATGTTACCATGGTAATGGCTACAACACTGGATGCACTATAGGCATTGTATTACATATGCTTTTATTTTTTGTTTGTTGTTTGGGTTTTTTGGTTTAGGTCGGTTTGATTTTGGTTTTTGGAGACAGGGTCTCTCTATATACCCCTGGCTATCCTGGAACTCACTATGTAGACTAGGCTGGCCTCAAACTCAAGAGATCTGCCTGCCTCTATCTCCCAAGGGCTGGGATTAAAGGTGAATGCCACCACAGCAAGGTACATTCATGGGTTTTTGTTGTTGTTTTGTTTTGTTTTTGAGACAAGGTCCCCTTCGCTGTCCTAGACTCACTTTGTAGACCAGGATGACCTCAAACTCACAGAGGCCTGCTTGCCTCTGCCTCCCTGAATGCTGGGATTACAGGCATGTGACACCACACCTGGTTTGCTACATTCATGTTTTTATCTTTAGCTCTTAATGTTCTTACTTGTACTTATGAAATATTCAAAATACTTCACAAAAACCAGATTTTAATAAAAATTCTCTAAAGCAGTTCCCATCTAGAGTAGCCAAATGACAGCATTAATGAGATGGTTTTTAGAGGGGGCACCTGACATTCCTGGTGTAGAGGTACACATGTAATCCTGGTATTTGAGAGAGGAAGCAGAGCAGAAGAATCAAGCACATTTAAAAGGTCTGCCTTCTCTACAGAGTGAATTCTAGGGCAAGCACAGACCCCACAGTAAGACTTTCAAAACAATCTATCAAGACACAGGGTGGCTAACAAAAACCTTGTTTTTCAGTTCTAACTCTTCCCATTTGACCTTAGATTTGACCACAGATTGTTGGTCTATGCATTTGTAAAACAGTATCAAGCTTTTTACCCTGCTTATTATATTCAGATTTCATAATCACCTACAGAAACGCATGTACCTATATTATCTTGCTGTCTTCTCCCCTTCTCATTGTCCCTACTTTATGCCAAAACCACTGTAATCTCCCAAATGGATAAGTGCAACAGCCACTCATGCTCACTTCTAAAATATTTATCACTGAAGAGTTTAGGTTAGCCTGGGTATAACTCCATTTTGAAATAAAGAGCCATCTTGACTGGGAGCTGAACTCAGGTACCAGGAAATAGCACAGAATGTACACTTGGCAGACAACAAAGTTAACTCTCCTAGCAACAGCCTCCAGGAAATATCATGGAATAAATACTTTATAGAAAATAGAGACAATCTCCCTGGGAATAATCAATGAGAATCTGTTAGGAATCGGCTGGGAAAATTCTCCCCAATGTTTATGTGCCTCAGGAAAGGTCACCTCGCCCCTCTAACTTTTACCTAATCCTATAACATCAAGGCATGTACAACCCCCCCCCCCCCCTATTGTCATGGAAACATGTGCCCTCCTGCTTGCTGTCATGGAAACCCCTGCTCACTTTCCCTTTAAAAACTTGCTCACTCAGAGCTCGAGGTCCCACTTCTCTACTGCTGTGTCAGTGAAACTTGGGTCCTGAGTTTGATCGCTCTCGTAATAAAGCTCTCTTGCATCAAGTCATCTCCTGGTGGTCTGTGAGGGTCCCGTGATCCTGGCATTACATCACATCTCTGAAGAGTTAAACCATCTGGTCCTGTACTTGCAGTCACATGACAAGATGATTTATAGCAATGGCAGACTCGAGTCCTGCCTATCCATCATATCCCATTTGCCTGTTATGTTCCAACTGCAATGGTGACTGTGTCTTGTTCCTAGGTTTTATCGGATATAGTCTTCTTCACATAGAAGGCTATCTACCCTCCATCTAGAGAACGTCCGCTCACCGTGTAGGTCCTTCTCTAAGTGCACATTCCCAACCTAACCCTCAGACCTGGTTTCCCTGGGCATGAAACTCTTCATCATCTTGATTCTTTTAGTTCAGAAAATTTAACCCATTACTTGGTATTATGTTCCATTTTCTCTAGAAGATAATACATAAAGTATTAATTTACTCCTCTTCACAAACTGGGTGCATGCCTTAAGTACCAGCTACTCAGAATGCTGAAATGGAAAGATCCATTCATCTCTCCTTCAAGACAACCAGAGTAACATGACACTCTCTCAAAAGCAAAAAAAAAAAACAACAGGGCTACAGACAGCAAGGCAGATTAGATTCCTTTTGCTCCTACAGAGGGCCTGGGCTCTGTTCCCAGCACCCACATATGGTAACTCCCAACCATCCAAACTGCAATTCCAGATGATCCAATGTCCTCCTAAACCTTTGACGAAGCATGCAGAAGGTTCCCAAGCATGCATGCATTCGGGCAAAACATTCAGAAAATAATTTTTTTTTAAAAAAAGCAAAAAAAACAAAACAAAAAAAGAAAAGAAGAAAAAGTCAGTGAATAGACAATGAAAGATGTACAGTGCAGGTAATAAATAAAGGAATAATAATTTAACACAAACACAATTCTGAACAAAGAAGTACTGACCTGGTGTTTTCATTGTATTCAAAAATCTGAACTTTGGCCATTACGTTTGGGCTACTATCATCACTTCCCACAGCTATCATGGGGGAATGAGCCCGAGAGCTGGAAATGAAGGGAAAATACTTTATGTAATGCAGTAAGTTGTTTAATTAACAGAACTTTAAAACTAGAATCAAAAAGACAACTTACAAGTCAGCTTGTCCTGCCCTTACTATCCCATCTGGATGTCTACCACAGATCCATCACATTGCATGTGCTTGAGAACCTCACACTGTCTCTCATGACTACTTTTCACTTCCTTTTCTATGGCTTAAATAAAAGCCATAGAGGGCATTCAAAAAAACTGAGATTAAGACAGACTCCTGCCATACCTTACAGACTTCTCTTCCTACAAATATTAGCAAGAGGAAAAATGTAGTTCTTTGTTATTAAAGCTACCTAAAGCTTTGTTACTAAAGCTTCACATAATTAAATTAGATCCATTTCTAACCTAATCAGAAATGCTTAAACTATAAAGAGCTCTGGTAATAACGTAAACATAGGGAGAGATTATTCTATGCAAACAACAGCTTCATGAGAGAGTATAATATTCACATATAACTTGATTGCTAGATAAATTTTAGTCAACTAGTGCTCATAGACAAAATACCTATACACGTTAGATATTTATGAAATATAAATGTTATAAATACTCATTATGTGTTTATAACAATATAACAGAAATCGAAAAAAAAAAAAAAGGCTGCAAATCAAGCTCATATAGTCTCTGTCTCTCTCATCATTGTTGTTGCTATTGTTGTTGTTTGGTCTTATTTTCCCAGACAGGATTTTTCTGTGTAGCCCTGATTGTCCTAAAGCTCACTCTGTATATCAGGCTGGCCTCTAGCTCAGAGATAAGCCTGCCTATCCTTCCCAAGTGCTGGGATTAAAGGCACGCACCTAAAGACCCGCGCCACCGCCACTAGGCTAATTTTCTCTTTTGTAAGAGAGGAATCATCGGGGCTGGATAAATGGCTAAGAGATTAAGCGTACTGGTTGCTCTTCCAGAAGACCTGGGTTTGATTCCCAGCACCTACATGGTGGCTCATAATGGTCTGTAACTCTAGTCTCAGAGAATCTAATGCCCTCTTCTGGCTTCCACAGGCACTGCATGATTGTGGTGTGCAGGCACAAAATGCAGGCAAAATACCCATATGCATAAAATTTAAAGTTGAAAGAACAAAAATTTAAGAGAGCAATCATATAATCTAAGAACCAATAAATCCAACAGTACAAATAAATTTTAAACTAAAATTACCAGCATAACTATAAAGACCACCACAAATAAAATATACAGTCATTTATGAATGAGCTATATTCATCTATTAGTGAATATAAACAGTTTAGATCTAACAGAATAAGAATCAACAGTATCAATCATCTACATATGTTAACAGTGGCTTTCAGAGTTAAAATCTAGAAACTGAACTAGTGACATCATTTGCTTTTAGAAAGAGAACTTCATTTTGTTTTCTACTCTTCAAGATTCATTTGCAGTTTTTTTTTTTTCTTACCAAGTAAACTGCCTTATGTAATCTTACCTGGAAGGGTTCCAAGAAATACAGCTGCAGCACAGCTTACATGAGATCTCATGCTGCAGAGACCACTGGCTGAGATTCATAACATCTGGGGCCTCATATATTCTTACTATACCATCTGCTGAACAGGTTGCTAACATCAGGCCCATGTGTTTGGGAGCAAATTTCACATCAGTAACAGATGTTCTGCTATCCACTAGAGTTGTCCTCTTCACCTGGAAAAAAATATTATTTAAATCATACACAAAAAGAAAATGTAACAGATCTGAGGAACAAGTTTGAGAATCTCACAGATACACTAGATTTTCATCTTGGCAAAAGTTACTTAGAGCCACTCTTGCTCTCTATTTCAAATGAAGCACTAGGCATACATGATAATCACTAACTAATGAGCTGTAATTAACTGCCCTGATAAAGCATGTATTGTTAGTAATCTCACTGGTCCCCAAACCAGAAAATGTTAGAATTTTCATACACACTGCTGTCACAGAAAGCGTGCTATATAAGAGGTAAATCAAGCGAATTAGGATCCTTTGGTAGTAAACATAAGGCCCGTGACTTCTGTGATCAATAAAGGGACAGACTGCATCGCCAACAATACAGAAGAACCTGCAGACTAGACTCCCTCACAGCAGAACCAGGAGGCAAGAGAAGTACTTGTTTTCACTGCACATATCCTTTTACAGCTTTGAATTTTATACTGTGTAATTATTATGAAAAGTAAATTTAAAGAAAAATAAAACACTTCCTATGATAAACTTCAGTGAAAGTGATGGGAAGGTCTTAAATTAACTAGTTTAATCTCGATTTCTTTTTAAAGTTTTGTTGTTGTTGTTTTTTAATGGGTATGAGTATTTTGCCTGCATGCATATATATGTGTACCACATGCATGCCTGGTGCCAGATATCCCCTGCAACTGGAGTTACAGACAGTTGTGAGCTGCCATGTGAGTGCTGGGAAATGAACCCAGGTCCTCTAAGGAGTAACCAGTTAGGAGCAATCCTAACCACTGAAACATTTCTCCAGCCCCAATTCTCTACTTTCATAGATGAGAAATATGAGCAGAACACGGTTAGTATTTCTGTGCAGAATAAATTGATAAAGGCCAAGGTAGAACTTAAAAGGAGATGCAGTTAAAGGAAGCTTGGAGTGTGGCTCAGTGATAATGCATGAGGCCCGCGGTTCAATCCCAAGCACTACAAAATAACCACAAATCAGAAGCCTAAAATCATATACTAACTACTATACAAAACTATATAAAATACACAAATATACAAAACTGGTACAAAGCAAATCCTCTAGGTTCACCCCTGGAATAATGACAGGCCTGAGTATCAGTGCAAGCAAAACAAAAGAAAAATAAACAGAAAATATGGAAAAATGAGCAAAGAACTAAAGAAATGTCTCACCCAGTGACTCTGTCCTCGGAGTTTATCATTTGATTCTCCTACTATCTCTTCCCATACAGCTGCTGTTCGGTCAAAAGAACAGGAAGCTAACACTTGTCCAAATTCGGGATGCGCCCATGTCACACGCCATACAGACCCACTATGTGTCTGGAGAATTTAAAAACAAGATTGATTTTACTCACTTCACAAACATAGTTTTAGTTGAGAAAATAATAGAACCAAGTATTTTTACTTCAGTAAGATGAGAAAGATATCAATTTAACATTTAAATTAAAAGTTAATTTCTAAAAACGTAAGTATTTTGGAAGACATATAGGATTGTGGACTTTCTAGAGCTATTCTTTTAAAAATATTTTTCACTTTATTTTGAGTGTGTGTGTGCGTGCCCATGCACAGCTCTCCATCTCTCACTGAACGTGGAGCTCACTGATTGGCTAGACTGGCTGGCCAGCAAGTTCCTGGACATCCTTCCTGTCTCTACTACCCCAACACTGGGATTACAAGCACATGCTGCCACAAACAACATCTTTTTGTTTTGTTTTGTTTTTTCAAAACAGGACTTCTCTGTACCCCTGGTTGTTCTGGAACTCTCTTTGTAGACCAGGCTGCCCTCAAACTCACACACAGAGCTACCTGCCTCTGCTTCCTAAGTACTGGAATTAAAGGCGTGCACCACCATGCCTGACTACACACACAACATTTTATGTGGTTCCATACTTGGGCTCTCACAATTGCACAGCCAGAACTTTACCAAGTGAGCCACCTCTCCAGCCTTCTGTCTTCATGTGCAAGACAGAGGGTTCCTGTACATATGGCATGCTGATATACACCTGTAATCCCAGCATTAGAATGCTGAGGCACAAGTACTATTGCAAGTTCAAGAACAGAGCAAGACCCTTTCTCAAACTGGGAGCCTATGGAATAGCTTAGCCAGTAAAATATTTGCCATGCACGCACGAGCTTTCTATCTTTGATCCAGCCATAGTGTGTGCAGACTTTACTCTACCTGTTCCTACCCTAGACCCAGAGCAAAAATGATTGGTTAGCCTAACTAATCATATAGCCTAACCAATCATATACTGAAACTGTGAGGCTGTTACATTTAGTTAATTAGTTCCAGTATTTTGCTATAATTGCAGAAAGCAAACACAAACATTTCTAACACTGAAAAACTAGAAGTAATTCATATATCCATCAGCAGGTGAGTGGATAAACAAAATGTGGCTTACCTATACATTATATTAAAAAAAAAAAAAAGCTGGGTGAGGTGATGCACATCTTTAATGCCAGCACTTGAGAGACAGAGGCAGGTGGCTCTCTCTGAGTTTGAGGTCAAACTGGTCTAGGTTGAGTTCTCTGACAGCTAGGACTACACAGTAAGAACCTGTCTCAAAGAAAAAACAAAGAGAATACATAAAACACATTGTGGATGAACCTCAAAAACATGCCACAAGTAACGAGCCAGATAGGCAAAAGGATTATACATAAGCTATCACAGTTACATGAGCTTTCCTAGGGAAAATCAAAATAGGATTCTATCCAAATCTAGCTGAGTGAACAGTAACTTTACTGAGTCACTTACAGGAGTATGAATGAAGGGCTCTCTACTGGAGCAAAGTCGCACCTCTGATGAATCACAGGAGATACCACTGCACATGCCATTCTACTTACCCTTCCACCCTGTATATACAGTAACACAGGCAGATAGAGCAGAAAGTGATGACTAGAATCTCAAAGGGGATCTGCTGACTCTTTCCCATGGCTTTCTAAGAAAAAAATGTTAGCAGCTCTTCAACCTTTACCATTAGCACAGAGTTAGCCATTGTGCTATCTACTCATTCCCTTATTGTGACTACAGGGCCAGAGTATTCTGGAGGTCACCAGGGCAACTCAGCTTTATGATGACAGTAATCATATAAGGCCAAAAGAAAATAGCACTACTACAACACATGGTTTCATAACAAATACTCAGAAACTGCTTTTGCTAAAAACTGTGGACTCCTCACAGGTCCACAAGGTAACTAAACATGGATGAAAAACTGGCATCTCTGCCTTCACTTGTATAGGTCAAACTCTTGTTGTTCTACATAGGCATGCCAATCACTTAAAGGAGTACCTAACCCATCTCATCCCTTCAGCCCTTTCAAGGCTGAAGCTATGGAAAGAAACCACTGCTCTCACTAAACCTGTAGCCACCTTGGATTGCGAAAAGAACAAACCATTACAAGACAGACCATCCCACACTAAATGGCCATCAATTATCAGTAAGTATAAGGCTACACCCTATAGCATAAGTAAACATTCTGTAAGAACCAGATTGAGGAGGAATAGGATTGTTCCTCAAGCAATGACAGCCATAAGGACCTCTTTAGACCAATTTACAGAACTAGAAGTGAGACAATGATTTAAATCTAAAATCCATGTTAGTACATGAAAGTCATAGTTGGGGTCACCCAGCTACAAATCCTGTGACCTACAAGTGACCCATCTGCAAGATATATTGGAACAATAGTGGCACAGATTTTGTAGAAGAAACCAGCCACTTTCTGATATAGAAGGCCCACTCCATGAGATAAAACTCATACCTGACACTGATAAAATCGCTAGGAACCTTCAACTAGATAGTTCACTTACTACTATTATTCTGATAAAGGAACATAGCAATAAAATTACTCCTAATAACAGACAACTCAGCCCACAACAAGGTTGGGTAGGCAATGAGTAAAAGGGAAAAAAATATGAAATATGCTGAAATCCTAGTAGTAGTTATTTGAGAATGCTACCAAAAGACTATTTTTCCACTCTTTGGTTTTGTTTTGAGACAGGGTATTACTCTGTAATCTCACTCTGGCCTCTAACTCATGGCAATCTCCTGCCTTGGCCTCCCAAAGCACTGGGTCCCACACCTGGCCAGACCTAGACATTTTCTTATTATCAAATTTAGTATTAAATCAGTAATAAAACAATAATTTAAAAAAACAGAAATCTTTTTCCAGGTACACAACACCATATCAGTTGTATTGTCTTCTCAATGATACTGAGCACTAAAACAGCAAACATTTCAATTTTCTCAAACCATGTAAAAATGAAAACTAACCTTCCAGCTAGCAGTACAATGCCAATCTCCGCTTTCACTTTTATCCCAGACCTAAAAGAAAACAAAAGGCAAGTGAGAACAAACGCAAGGAAAACCTCAACTGCATACAAGGAAGCAGCAGTAAAGGAGCACTCCTTAAGCCAACATGCACTGAGCATCATGTGCAGGTCGGGCCAAGTACTGAGCAGCCCTAAGAGGCAGGTGCAACTACATCCCTCCACCTCTTCCTATTTATTGTTTGTTTGTTTATATGCCATCAGCCAGGACTGGCAGTCTACTGAAGACTGCGCCCAGGGTCTTGTGCCTGCTAAGACAGCACTGAGTAGTTATGTATGCTCTAATGAAGTGACTTTGACCACTGAAACAGCGTTCCTAGCAGTTTAGGGTCCTCTACCTGATGGAACATTCTCACCAACCAATCTATACAGAACTTTTTCTTTCTGTTTTAAAATGATATAAACTGACGACTTGTCAGCATCACACTCAAACCAGCAGCACTGTAATCACGCCCGAAGGGCACTTATCTGACTTGTTTTAAACTGTTTTAGACAATCAGTTAAGCCCTTAAGGATGGTATTTACCAAGGTAATGTAGCAATACTGGGAGGGAAAGTAATTCTGCATGCAAAGCTTAACATATGTGATCAGTGAAGGGGCAGCTTCAGCTGTCAGGCCACCAGACACCAGACTGTCTTGTGGCTTGTTTTAAACTGTTTTAGACATCAGTTAAGCCCTTAAGGATGGTATTTAAACTGTAAATTCACCAACAGAAATGACAAAAAAAATAAATACACAAACTTTGGCACTAAGTGGATTAGCATGAGCCAAATACAAAGGCAATTATCCTATCCTGTTCCATCTAAGCTAGAGGGTGTAATCAAGTAACCTATGGAAATAGGGATGGGGAGTTATTGGACACAGTGTCAATTCACAATAATGAGAATATCCTACCAATAAACTGCCACCCCACATTTTTGTAAATGATTGCAAAAGCACTGTGGGGTCAGGCATGGTAGCACACACCTTTAATCCCAACGTTTGGGAGGCAGAGGCAGAGGCTGGTGGATCTTCTCTAAGTTCCGGGCCAGCCTGGTCTACATTAAGAGTTCCAGACCAGCTGGGGGGGGGAGGGAGGAGACGACACAGTGGGTATTCACTTTGAGGTAAAAAATAAACTTAATGAGAAGGTAAAATAAAAAATAGCTACCAGTGAAGGAGAGATGGCTCAGTAGCAGATAAGAGCACTGGCTACTCTCCCACAGAACCCAAGGTCAATTCTCAGTACCCTACACCCTCTTCTGACCTCTGGGTACACAGATATATATACAAACATCCATCCACATAAAATTAATTGAACAAGATAACATTGATCATTTGTACATGAAATAAAAGCTAAAGTAAAATATTCAATAACCCCCCCCCAAAAAAAATTCCAACTTAGCCAGGCATATGCCTGTAATCCCAACACTCAGAGGCAGAGGCAGGCAGATCTCTGTGAGTTCCAAGCCAGCCTGGTCTACAAAGTGAGTCCAGGACAGCCAAGGCTACACAGAGAAACCCTGACTCAAAAAAACAAAGGAAAAAAATGTATTAAGGACTGGGAATGCTCTGTTGCCTACCACCTAAGAGACCCCTAGTTCAACCCCTAGTATCACAAAGAAAATATGCCTGGTGTATACATGTAATCCCAGCTACTCAGGAGGCCAAAGGATGAGAAGCACAATTACAAGCCAGCCTGGGTAATTTAGGAAGGCTATGTATCAAAATGAAAAGGTAAAATGAATGACAGAGCTCAATAGCAAAGCTTTTGCCATGCCACAGCACGTGCCAGGCTTGGGCTCAACACCCAGTATCACACACACCAGCCTGTGCCATGATGCTATCAAATCATTACTCTCATGATGTAAAATGGTAACAAACTGGGTTAAGGATGTAGAGCTCATTATGTGAGGGCCTGAGTGTGAGCCCCAGCACACAGGAAAAGAAAAAATTGAGGGATGGGGGATACTTTGAGAATGCCTATCAAAATATTCACTTATTTTTCTTTTGGAATTAGCCAAAACAAAGCATTCAAAAGCTGGGCATCATGGAGCACACCTTTAATCCTAGCACTCAGGAGCAGAGGCAAGCAGATCTCTGTGAGTTTGAGGCCAGCCTGGTCTACACAGCAAGTTCAGGACAGCCAAGGCTACACAGAGAAACCCTGTTTTGAAAAACAAAACAAAACAAAAAATCATTCAAAGATGTAAAATATGCTAAATAAACAACTTTTCACTGTCACAACCTACAAACTTTGGAATGAACATAAAATCTGGTAGTAAGTGTATAATGGCCAACAAGTCTAGCAGACATCAGTTATGTCCTTAGGAAAGGTAAGATAATGTAGCGATATTGGGAGAGAAGTAATTTGCCATGCAAAGCTTACTTGGCTATCCACTACCAAGACAATCGGTGAAGGGGCTGGAGAGATCAACCACAGTTAATAACACTTGTTGCAACCCGGCCTGGTGGCGCACAGCTGTAATCCCAGCACTTTGGGAGGCAGAGGCAGGCAGATCTCTGTGCGATCAAGGCCAGCCTGGTAAACCCTGCTAGTGCAGGTCTGTAATCCCAGCACTTGGAAGGCTGAAAAGGAGTAAGAAAGACTGCCTAAGCTACACTGCAAGACGTTGTACCAAAACTGCCTGGGATACGTGGCATAATCTTGTATCTAGAAAAAAAAAAAGGCAAAGAGATTGGGCGATGACGGTCAATCTGACCCCCTAACTAACAGCTGCTGGGCTCTCCCTTTCTGCCTCAAGCAGGGCTGTCAGACAACTATCTGAAAGTCTTCCTGAAGTCCTCAGAAAACCACTCCGTGGACTGCTTGCCCTCCCGAAGGCACAGCTCCAGCAGGGGGCTGGCTGCATGCTTTACTGTCAGCAGCCTGGAGGAACTCTGAATGAGCATCATCCATTTCCACCAGGCAGGAGCCAGTTCTACCTGGTGACCTAGCAGGGACTGCTAGATACGTTGCTCAAGGGTTCAAGGCTGTGACTGGTTCAAAGACCCCTTCTGGTCTCGTAAGTAGGCTGCTGGAGGTCTCTCTCCCATCCCATTCCACAGCATGGGCAGAAGCGGGAACACGAAATCAACAGCAGAGATGGCAGGGGGTGGGTACGCCAGAAGCAGCAAAGCGCAGTCCTGCGACCCAGCTGTGAAAGCCGCAAGATAGTCTGGTGGCCTGACAGCTGAAGCTGCCCTTCACTGATCACGCATGTAAGCTTTGCATGCATAATTACTTTCTCTCCCAGCATTGCCATGTTAGCCATCCTTAAGGGCTTAGCTGATGTCTGCTACCTGAATCAGCTGGACTCGTTGGCCGAGAGATGGCTCCGCTTATTAAGAGCTCCACCCGTTTTTTTCAGTGGTCCCGGGTTGGTTCTCCCAACAAGGTGGATCACAACTTTAACCCCGAGAGATCGGACACCTCCTTCCGACCTTCACAGACGCCAGGCGGTGCACATCAATACGTGCAGACACAACCCTCACACAAACGAAAATAGATCTCCAAAATTGAGGGTTGGGGGAGTAGAGCCGCGCCCGGGCGGCGCACACTTTAATGACACCACCCCCGTTAGAAGCAGGCAAACTATCGGGGCCTCAGAACTGGGAGACCCTGTCTCCAAAAAGAGAACAAGCCGTAGCATACTCAACGGACACTTGTTCTAACTATCTTCAGAGGCCACTCGGACACGAACAAGAATAAAAACTGTCAGGTTCTCAGCGATTGCGGCGTTGGGCAGGGGCTCATTCCCGTAACCGCAGCACGGCTGAGAGGGGAGGACTACAGCGAGGGCAGTCCCAGAAAACAAACGTAAGGACGCGACTGCCTTGTGTCCTCCCTCCACGGGAATGCCATGTGCCCCGGGCAGAGGAGCGCAGGCGCCGAGGCCCGCACCGCCCAAGCAAAGACACCTACTGCGACCCGCTCCTGAAGACCCGGCAACGCGCCTGCGCTCGCCCCCCCCCCCCCCGGTCGGGAGCCGTCCGGCGCAGGCGCGGCAGAAGGGGAACGCCGCGAACGCGGGCGGCCGTGACCCCACAATCCGCCGGCGGGGAGGGCTCCGGCCGCTTCCGGCGCGGCGGCGTCCGCGGGTCGCGTGCGCCTCGGTCGGGACCGGCCCCTCCCGCGCCGCCTCCCTTCGCCTCCGGGCCGGGCCCTGGGCGGCCCGGCGTGCCGCGCGCACCTTGACGCTCTGGTCGCTGGAGCAGGTGGCCATGCGGCGCCCGTGGAAGTCGAAAGACACATCGTGGATGAGGTCCTTGTGGTCCGCCGCGATGCTGCGCGCCACAAACATGGCCGCCGCCGTCTGCCCGGCGCGCCTCACAGGGAGGCGGAGAGGCCGGCCGCCCCGGGACGCCCGCGGAGGCGCGTAAGGCACGTCGGCCCGCGTCGCCCCGGCGCGACACGCCCCGAGGGACACGCCCCCTGCGGGCGGAGCCTTGCCCAAACGCCGCCGCGGGCGCGGGGGAAGCCGCGGGAGGCGGGGAAAGCGAAAGCGCCTTCCGGGGTCAGCCTGGTGGGGGTGTCCGCCCGTAAACACGTGATCGTGCGCCCGGGGAGGAGAGACTTCCTGCCGGAGGTTTGAACGGGAGGCTCGGCAGCTTGACTAGAGCTTCCCAGGAAAGGTGGAGACGTGGCTCAGGAGTCCAGCCCAGCGAGCACAAAGTGCCGCCGGAAGGATGGAGTTGAGACCGGGAAGAGTGGAAGGACCTGAAGCAGTGGTCAGTGCTGAGATAGGACACAGTAGAACAGGCTCGAGAGTCAGCAGAACCAGGATGAGGAAAAAGAAATTCTAGAAAGGGGATGGCAAGACCCAGAATGATGTTCAGTATTTACTTTCATGGAGCCAATCTTTAATGGAAAAGTAAGTGAAGTAAACAAAAATAGCCTACAGAGAGAAGTCTGCTATAGAAAGTGCTAAAATCAGGAGATTCGGTCAAATCTAGGAAGTTGTGGGAAACTCCGTCTACTAAGTATTAATTAGGTGAGAGATTAAATATAACTTCCACGGGATCCAGTGTCTGCTTCTGGCTTTTATGGGCACCAGGAATGCACGTGGGGCACATACAAAAAGATGAAACATGCATACACATAAAAATAAATTTTTCTATATATTTACAATGGATAAACTTATAACATGAAAATTACAACTCAATTCGACTGTAATAATGTTTTGAGTCAGGCTAGGTAAGCACAGGCTACCAATGTTTTCCATATGTGAATATTAAGAGAATGAAGGACAAGGTAGAGAGAATGAGCACATGAACATAAGCGACAATGGAGACAGTAAAAAGCAGTAAAATTAAAACAACCTGGGAGTCTAGATCTAAAATATAAAGGAGTTCTGTCAACATTTTCAGTTTAAAATTGTTTCAAAATTTAAGATTATTTTAAAAGGTCAAGAATATCATGTAACAGGGTCCCTTTAGTTGTACCTGTCTTCTTCAGTGAAGCCCATATACACCCTCAACGAGAAAACTGAATATAATTTTGATAGTTCCTTCAAGAATGTAGTCTGGTTGTAACACCAATACAGTGCACTCTGCTCTGCTGATTTGAATATAAAATTACCTACAAACGATGGAACGGGCAGTCGGCACAAGCCTGCCATTTCTGACAAGTGGAAGTTGAAAGACCACTTTGAAAGAAATGGAGTTTTTTGTTTCATTTTGACTTTGAGATTAAATATAATTATATAATTATTCAGAACATAATTTCTTACTGTTTATTTCATAAAATCCTGTTGTTCTGAAATAAATTTCATCAGATAGTAGTATCTGAAAGAAAACAGGTGTGTAGGCAGCATTTGTAAAACATTACAATCATTTAAAGTCTGATTATATATACAATTCAAATAGCTTCTTTTAAAAGCCATTTTACATAGTCAAGAACATAATTACTACGTGTAATTAATAAAATTTAAAAAAAAGAACATAATTACATCTTAATGGCATCTCCACTGATATAAGTAGAAATGATTTACCAAAGAGAAATGTTACTATCAGGAGATGACAGCTTTTCAATTATTTTAGGTTGCAAATTAAAAAAATTCTTACCAGTAGATAAAGGCACGATTTTTACTCACTTTGAGTAAATGATTGTTTACTTTCAACATGATTGACATTTTTCAATGTCAATGCCTTTAATCCTGACAGCTCTTTATTTATTTATCTTTTCACGTACTGACAAAGGTTTACTAATCTCCAGTAGGTGTTATTCACAGGAATAACCAAAATCAGATAATGCTGCAGAAGATTGACAAAGTGTTTTCACATCCTTCAGTTATATATACCTAGTCAAAAGAGTGGTGATTGAAGAGTTGCAGGAGACTGCTTCTGGCCTTCATGGGCACCAGGATGCACATGATGCACAGACGGACAGATGAAACATGCATACACATAAAAAGTTTTTTAAATTTTGGGTTTTGTTTGCTTTTGGTTTTGAGATAGTGATTCTCTGTGTAGCCTTGGCTGTCCTGCCCGCTGCCTCTGCCTCTGCCTTTCTGCTTCCCACACACTGGGATTAAAGGCGTGCACCTCTAATCCTCTGCAGTAAAAAGCTTTTAAAGACTGAATGGTGTTAAGTAGACCTAAGATAGACATTGGTGGCACACACCTTTAATCCCAGCACTGGGGAGGCAGAGGCAGGAGGATCTCTGTGAATTTGAGGCTAGCTTGGTCTTCCAGGACAGCCAGGGCTACATGAAGCCCTGTCTACAAACAAAAACTTGTGTAAGTTAAAAAGATTTGGGGATGAAGAGATGGCTTGACTGGCTCACCATTTTAATTCCAGCTCCAAAGAGTCCGAAGGACCTGGCTTCCATGAGGATCTGCTCTCTCTCTCACACAACAGATACACATACACAAAGAGAGAAACATAAATAAAAATAAAAGTAGCTGGGCGTGGTGGGGCACACATTTAATCCTAGCATAGATCTCTGTGAGGCCTACCTGGTCTGCAGAACAAGTTCCCAGACTACACAGCAAAAGCCTATCTCTGAAAAAAAAGAAAAAACAGACCTAAGTTTTTAGCAGGAAGACACTGTTGTTACTATCAGCAAACCTACAATAACA
This sequence comes from Psammomys obesus, assembly GCF_907164565.1. Taxonomy (NCBI): domain Eukaryota; kingdom Metazoa; phylum Chordata; class Mammalia; order Rodentia; family Muridae; genus Psammomys; species Psammomys obesus. Next base: position 28,438,641 of record NW_026596040.1, on the reverse strand, counting down.
CTGTAGCAACAGCATCAAAGTCTGTAATTGACATAAGGGCTCACTCTGTATCTTCTATAGGTTTTGACAAACAGAAAATGGCATGTATCCATCATTGCAAAATCATACAGAATAGTTTCATTGCCCTAAAAATCCTGTGCTGCTAAAAATCGCCCCCTCTCCATCGACCCTTCCAGACCACGTGGGGTTGCCCCCCAACCGGTGCTGAACTGTTGCTTGGCTTGATCTTGTACAGCCCTTGTGCAGGCAGTCATAGCTGCTCCCAAGTCATGAGAGCAATGTCCAGAAAAAGTTTCACAGCAGGCCTCCCTGAGACTTGGGTGAGAGAAAGTGATAGCCCACTTTTGGCACTCCCCAGATACTTATTCTCTGCACCTTGACCAGCGGTGAATCTCCTCTGTATTAAGCCCCATACTGAGTAAAAAAAAAAAAAAGTCTGAAAAGAACTAAGAGCAGCACTAATCTATGGCTATAGAGATAAGAAAATAGATTTATACTATGTTCATTTAGCAAAATAATAATAGTAGGTTCTGCCCAACAGCTGATGATTTCCCCAGCAATAGATTCCTAGCCCAGTTTATAATACTAGGCATGAGTTTTCTCCTTTGGAACAGGCCCTCAGTCCAGAAAGCAACTGGTTACCCATTTAAGCCACTGTTGCAGCCATGGGCATATCTTGCCAGACCTGTCATAGTGGGCAGGAATCACAGCTATGTAAGACTTCATTTTTCTTCCGCAGGAGTTTTTATGGCATCTTCTAACAGTATGAAAGCTACCCAGTAGGGAAGAAGTCTGCCAGTCAGTAACAGCTTGCTTTTTCTATCCCTCTGAACAAAATGGTGTCTTCAGCAGTAGGGTCTTACCATCAAATTCTGGCAGGCAGCTAAGAGCATTGTCCTGTATTGTTTTAGGGATCTCTGAGACACCTCTCTAGTTTTGTACATATATTTTTAATATCACTGTGTTCTTTTTGTTCATTAAGCTTCAACATGGACTCCCTCAGGTACATAACTTTTAAAAACAATTTGAAATTGATGTTATATGTACTTTATAATCAATAAACACCCAACTAGAAAAACAGATTTCCCTCAGTCATTTCAGTCTGAGAATCTAAAACACACATTTCAAAGGTGTTGGAGAAGCTAATTAAAATGAGTACAGTTCTGGGTGTGGTGCTACATACCTGTAAATCCAGCACTCAAAAAGGTAGAGGCAGAAGGAGCACTGATTCAGGTCCAGCCTGGGCTACAAGCAGATCTTTTCTCAAAAAGGCAAAAATATAACATGGCATTATCCATAGGTGTGTAAGTATAGGATATTGCTCTCTGCCTTCAGGCTAGAAGAATGAAAGTTTTAGTCCTGGTGCACTGCTAGTCTGCTCTTGTTAGAACATTTGCCACCAGTTGGCAGCAAGCCAGGATCCAGTTTTGTAGCTGCCACTGTTCCTAAAGGGATAGTCAGGATCCTCAAACTCAAAGTTGGCATGGCAACTCACACTTGTAATCCTAACATTTGGGAAGCTGAAATGATAGAATTGCTCTAAGTCAGAGACCAGTGTGGGTTATAGAGTAAGACACTGTGTAAAACACTCTCAAAAATACAAAGACACAATATAAGACATTCTCAAATACAAAAAAAAAAAAAAAAATTCACAAACTGCAAGCTTTGTGTGCAAATTTTGGGGTCTCCACTGTTCTTATTGGAGCCAGAACTGAGCACTGTACTGTAGCCTTGGCTTTCCTGGACTTGTTTTGTAGACCAGGCCAGCCTCAAACGAAAAGTGATCTGCCTCCTTGAGTGCTGGGATTAAAGGCCCCTCGACACCTTGGCTAGTCATTCTTTTATTTTAAAAAAGCCAACCATTTCACCAAGGTGTCTGAAGTTGTCATCAGAGTTATGAATAGCAAAGTGTTACAGTTAAAAGCCTTTAGCCCAGCCTGGTGGTGCACATCTGCCATCACAACTACTTGGCAATGCTGAAGCAGGAGGATCACAAGCTTCAGTCCTTGGGCTACACAGACCCTGTCTCAAAATGATATTAGAAAGGGGCTGGGAGCAGAGCTCCTTGGTAACACGGTAACACAGACAAAGCCCTGTATTCCAGCCCTGGTTCCTGAAAAAGGAAAAACAAAAAACAAAACTCACCAAAGGTGAGATAATGCGTTTTCTTGTTTCCTTAACATTTTAGCTTTTCCAGCAATGTATAATGTGCAGGCTAAAATGTGCTTGTACAGTAAAGTGTACAGCTTACTAGAGAATCAGAACAGAACCACTGTGCAGCCATCATCAGTTGGAGAACCAGTGCAACCAGCACCTGAGATGCCTTCCTGTACCTGCTTTGTTGGCCACACTTCTGTCCCGTCGGGGCCACCGAGTCTACATTAAGGATGGCTGTTCACAGCCACCTTCGTTGCTGGCAGTTTAGGTTAGTATGTCACTTGTCTGAGTCATGGTATCCATCTAATTGATCTAATCTTATTCTAGTTTTTGCTGTGAAGGTACGTCATACACATGACTGACATCTTACAAACAACTGCTCTCAAATACAGAAGATCCCACACACCATGAGAGTGAGGACGGGTTTTCTCTATTCGGTTAACATCTTAATACAAAAGACAAAATTCCCAGAGAAGAAAGAATCTTTGTCAGAATTATGACACAGACTGGGCTTAGTGGTATAGGCCTTTAAGCCCACACTACAAGGACAGAGACAGATGGATCTTTGTGAGTTCAAGGCCAGCCCAGTCTACATAGCTAGTTTCACCCAGGGCTACATAGAAAGACCCTCTCAGAATCAAACAAATGAACAAAACTGCCTGCAGCAGAAATCTTGCCAAGGTTTTTGGTTTATCAAACTCGACAGTCACACAAGCCCATTCTTTTAAAATGTCTCTGAGGATACTCAGATACATATATCCCCTCCCTGTTCAGTTTCTCTGGAAAATTCTGCCTCAACTAGTTTCATTTTTTATAAGTTTTATTGTACCGTATATATATTTCCAACCTGGGTTTTGTTTTGTTTTGATTTTTGTTTTGTTTTCTTTTCTCTAGATAAGATTTGTGAGACTCAGCTTTTCTCGAGTCCATCCATCCATTCAGTTGCTCATGGCCCTGTGGAGTAAGATGTCATCCAGTGCTCTAGGTTGCCTTAGTAACCAGCAGATGGCACCAAAACATCTCATAAAGCTGGTGAACCACAGTAACTGCAGAGGTGGGGATGTATGCCATTCCTGAAATTTTCTGTGGCCTGTAGAGGTAGATAGCTTTGTTAGACTGGAATCTTTTACATTTCCAAGTTCAACACCAACTCCCTTAATAAATTCAAAGTGCTTCTCGATGATGAAGACATCTTGACAGAAGTCAGCTGTGGTAGAGAAGAACACTGACCACATGGAAGGGACTGAGACTCCATCCGCTTGCCAGAACACCAGTTAGGCTGTCACTCTGGCGGGTGTTGATGTAGCCACAATAGTACAGATATTTTTCTTGCTCCAACATGAAGGGGCCAGGTGACACATGCTCACCCAGTGATATCTGTGCTTGGGGACCCTGAATATCTGTAAAAGGAAGATTAAGCCTGCCCATGCTTCTGCCCCTCCTAAGGGAAACACTGTTGTTTCCAGGGCTGTTTCCTATGTTCTTCTTCAGAACTGGGGACTAAACCTCAGCTCACGTACGCCAAACAAGTGCTATACCCCACATTCTTAAGATCGGTTCCTGGTCATGTCTTCCTGTCTCACTAGTTGCTCAGGCTGTTCTTGAACTTGCTCAGTAGCACAGGCAGGCCTTGAACTTTCATCCCCCTCACCTCAGGCTCGCAAGGGGCTGAGATTACATGCTTTTGTTACCAGATTTTTGTTATCTTTTGTGATTCCTGAAGTATGTTAACCCACAGTGAGTTAGATTTTATGTATTTCATCCACTCTAGGTCAGTTTGAATAACACAAGTAATTTTTTTGTAGATAAGATCTATAAAATTATGTATAAGGCCTTTGGTAGAAATACATAAGTAATCTTTCTTTTAAAAAAAAATTGCTTTAGCCAGGCATGTTGATGCATGCCTTTAATCCCAGCATCGGGAGGCAGAGGCAGGCAGCTCTCTGTGAGTCTGAGGCCAGCCTGGTCTACAGAGCTAGTTCTAGAGCAGTCAAGGCTACACAAAGGAGCCCTGTCTCAAAACAAAACAAAAACAACCAAACAAAAAAAAAGTCACAGTAGAAACAAGTATGCTAGTGCATACTACAGCCACAGTGCCCACAGGTGATGGCAGAATTGCAAGCCCAGGACAGCCCAAGTCCTGTCGTTAGGAGTAATATGATAAAACGGTGGCAAAATCACAGCCTGGTTTTCATTAATCTATTAATTTATATAGCAATGCTGAGGGTTGAGCCTCTAGGAAAGTACTCTACCACTGAAGTTTACTTGTAGACTCCCAGCAGGTTTTCTCAGGTAAAAGGCCTCAGACATGAGCAGTAAAATAGTGTCCTGGGCTCCTCAGATTGCAGATGGATTTCAGAGTTCTGCTTTCTAGTAAGGAAAAGAGTTGGCTTTCCAGGAGTCTGTCATTTGTGTGCAAACAAATTGTGAACTTTGGGCAAGAAAGTTGTACAGCAGGACTGGAAGGCAGATGTGGTCCCTTGGGAGGAAGCAGCCATTGAACAAGACCAGGGATAAGGCAGCAAGTCAGGCCACTGAGCTGCTGTTTGTTGTGGTGAGAGAGCATCTGAGCACCATCAGCACTGTCAGCTGTAATTTGCAGGAAGGACAAACTCTTTGTGATATTTTATGTCAAGAGTTCAGTATTTAAGACCAGATGTGATGGTACTTTTCCCTGTAATCCCAGCACTTGGGGATGCCGATGGGGGACAGGACAGGAGTCAAATGCAAGTTCAAAGAGTTCTAATTCAAGGCCAGCCTGGGCTATTCACAAAACTCCATCTCAGAAATAACAAACAAAGAATTTAGTCCTTAAGTCACATAACCAAAAACAGTTAAGTAGCTCTGTTAAGATTGGATGGGTTTGGCTTCATACTGTGCAGGTGGATAACAAAGACAAGACATCACCCTTAAGAAGACTGGGAATCTGTGTCTTCATTGCATAGACCAAGTACAGCAAGACCCCACACAGCTCTAACTAAACTAAGGGAAAGTTCCCAAGGAAGACTGACAGCAGAGCAGAAAGGATAGTCATTTCCGTATATTCTTTGTCCACCACACAGTAAGCTCTCAGAAACTCTTGGGAAAAGGAGGTGTACATGTTGGGTCCTGCTAGTTTCTGTCCACTTTCTGTACCATGTAAGCAAAGACAATCTAGGCCTCTACAAACGGTGCTTACCACCTTCATGGATAACATTTCACCCCCTCTCCCCGTGGTAACAGGGCAATTACTGTTCTCAAGTTCTTCTGCTGTAATGGGGCTTGTTGTCCTGGGATCTGAGAAAGGAAATTGAGTTCTCAGATAATGCAATCTGCTACCTCGGGGCCTAGCTATTTGGGACAATTGATGTGTAATGTTGGAGTCTAGGGAGAGGGAATATTTTTTTTGTAGGTCACTTCTAAGAATTAGTGTAAGATGAAAGGAAACTCAGCCCTTTGGGTTCCAATGTTTGTGATGGAGGGTGATTGCTCTCTCTGATATCTGAAAAGGTACATTTTCAACAGCACTGTGTGCTAGGATAAATAAGGCTCCCCAAGTGTGTCCACATCCAAGCCCCCAGGACCCATAAATAGGTTGTCTTAAATGATAAATGAACTTTGAAAAAAATATTAAGATCTTGAGGTAGGCCAGTCAGTGGGGCATACTTTTATCCCCAGCACTTGGGAAGCAGAGGCAGTTAGATTTCTGAGTTTGAGGCCAGCCTGGTCTCCAGAGTGAGTTTCAGGACATCCTGGAGCTAGAAGAAGCTGAAACTTAGTGGGCTACCGTGGAAGAGGTTTAGACCAGCTGAGGCACCTGGAAAGGACACGCTCCAACCTGTTGAGATGCCTGCAGACTGTGCAGTGTGCTCCAGGTTCTCAGCTTCGTGAGCTGTCACCCATGCTGGGCTTTGGTGAAACAGTGGTCTTTGAGTCATTTCTGCTCCTGTACTTAGCCTCTCACTCATATTTGTGCAAGTAGCCTGTCTTAGTCAGTGTTCTTTTGCTGTGAAGAGATACCATGGCCAAGGCAACTCTTATTTTCTTTTAAAGAATTTCATTGGGGCTTACTTACAGTTTCAGAAATTTAGTCCATTATCATCATGACAGGAAGCATGGTAGCACACAGACAGACATGATAGCTGAAAGGTCTACTTCTGGATCCAACAATACCACACCTCCTAATCTTTTAAAAAATTGCTATTCCCTGTTGACCAAGCATTTACATTTATCAGCCTATGGAGGCCATTCTTACTCAAAACACCAAATAACCCCAATAAAACTCTTTGGTACATCAAGTTGGACTTTGGTAGTGGTATCCATACTTTGATCTGTTGTGGTTTTCCTATCCAGGGTGAGTAGACATGAGGGTTGCATTTCCCAAGGAAAAATTTTGTCAGACAATACCCACACGTAGAGGCCAGAGGCAAATACTGAATGCCTTCTGTCATATGTGGGATGTGGATTTACGTTTGCTAGACATCATGGCTCATGCCTTTAGTCCCAGCTCCCATGAGGCAAAAACAGGTGTGTTGTTTAAAAGAAGGAAAATCCTATTTTTTTACCAATAAAGACTCAGGAGCCAGATGCTAGGGTGAAAAACCTGCTAGCTCAGAGAGGCAGAGAAAGTAACCAGCTAACCTTTTTCAGCTCAGGACTGGATGGAAAAAAAACCAAAAGGCTACAAGCTCAGCTGACAGCCTAGGAGCAAAAGAATAAAACAAAAGAAAACAAAAACAAGAACAAAAATCCAAAGCCAAAGGCTTGCTAGCTCAAAGCCCAAAAACCAGGGAGCTGAGGAACTGAAGCCTAAGCTAAAGCCAGAGCTTGAGCTAATAGCTCTTTCTTCTTCTCATGTCTTAAATACTCCTCAACTCAAAGTCCCTCCTTTTTTTTTTTTTTAACATTTTATTTATTTATTTTTTCTTATCAGTTACATAAAGTCTCTCCTTTTTAACCCCTGTCACTGGTTTCTTGCTCTGCCTCTTGACCTAGGTTTAACTTTATTAAATCGTGTGTACAGAAAGCTCTTGGGTTAAACGTATGTATTGGGGCTGGGTGAACCATACCATAATCACCAGTTTTAATAAATAAGAAAGAAAGAAAAATCAACCAACCAAAAAAGAAAGGGTGTGTGGGATTATCAGTGTTGTCTCCAGTTTGCAGAGGAAAAATAAGTAAAAACAAAAGCCACTGAGCACAAGCCTGTAATCCCTATAGTGCCAGGACTAGAGAGGCTGAACCAGGATCTCAAGATTAAACTGAGCTTGGGCTACACAGAGAAACCTTTTGTCAAGAAAACACTAAAGCCAGAAGAAAGAGGAGGAGGAGGAGGAAGGAGGAGGAGGAGGAGGAGGAGGAGGAGGAGGAGGAGGAGGAAAGGAAGGAAGAGAAGGAGGACGAAAAGGAGAAAGGGAATGAAGAAGAGGAGGCTAAGGAAGAGGAGGAAAACGAGGAAGAGGAGAAAAATCAAAACATACTGTGGTGAGTGCAGTGTTCTTGTATGGTGATGTAGGCAATGATCCACAAGTTGTACTTTGAATGGCCAAGTACTATGTCATTATTAATAGACATACAAGTCTTAGGTTTCACTCTTTATTACTTGTCATAAGCTGCTGACACCTGACCATTTAGAACTTGGCTTTCAGAGCTGGTGAGATGCTCAGTAGATAAGGGTGCTTGCTACCAAGCCTTGACTACCGGAGTTTAACCCCTGGAACTCATATTGTAGAAACAGAGAACTGACTCCCACATACTGCTCTCTAATCTTCGCATGTGTGTCATGGCACATGGGCACACAATAGATATTAAGTATTTGTAAGCATTTAGAGGTTGGTGTTCAGTGAGGCAGCAGCAATGCAATATCTTTCTGGCTGGCAAGCTAGTGTCCGCATACCTTTAGGTGCATGCTACCTTTTCAGGAGTAAGCAGGTTGAACACATCTAAGTCAGTCAAAGGGCTTTGCATTAGAAAACACTTTCTCCAAATGTTACCATGAATTTCAGCTGAGTTTCAACCTGTCTTAGTAGGGTTTCTATTGCTGTGAAGAGACACCATAACCATGGCAACTCCTATAAAGGAAAATATTTCATTGGGATGGCTTATGGTTTCAGAGGTTTAGTCCATTGTCATCACGGCGGGAAGCATGGCAGCATGTAGGCAGACATGACATAGTGCAGGAGAAGAAGCTGAGAGTTCTGTATCTGGATCCATAAACAGCAGGAAGAGAATGCCACACAGGGCAGGCTTGAGCATAGGAGACCTCAAAGCCCACTCCCTAGTGACACACCTACTCCAACAAGGCCACATCTCCAATAAAGCCACATCCTATGAGCCTGTGGGGGCCATTTTCTTTTCTTCCCTTGCCCCCACATAACATTTTTATTGATCCTCTAGAAGTTTCACATCATGCACCCTGATCAAAACCCCTTCCCAGTCTTTGTGTCCAACCCTCCTTGTGACCTAGCACCCACCACCTGAAAAAGAAGCAAAAATAAGAACAAGTCCAATTTGTGTTATCTATATACTCAGTGGAGCATGGTCAAACTCTCGGTGGCCTGCCCCTTAGGTAGAACTGAGTCTCCAGAAGCCATCAACTGTGGAGAGCTACTTTTCAGCATCCCCAGAAAACTTCTTCAGCCAGGTGGTGGAGGGCACCCCTTTAATCCCAGGACTTGAGAGGCAGAGGCTGGCCAGGCCTATACAGAGAAACCCTATCATGGAAAAACAAAAACCAAAACAACAAAAAAGAGTTCTCTGCAGTGGCTTTCGGTCTAGGTTATTACTCTTTTTGGAGGGGGCTTTGGGGTGGGTTTGGGAGTTGTCACAGAAGCCTTCTATGTGCCCCTTTCAACTGGTATCTACAGCAAAAGTAGCCTCCTTGCTCTTCCTTGTCAGAAGCATGGTCAAGGGCCTCCACACAGTTTTGAAGCACAGCACAGACCATAACATGGCTCCAGCTGCAGGAGAACCACAGACCCAGACAAGGCCCTCAGGGGCTGCCCAGACCAAAAACATCAACATGACCTCAAGTGGCAGCACAGTCCACTCAGATCAGTACGGCCCCCGGGCAGCAGTGTGGTTCAGGAACATCAGCATGGCTTCAGGCAGCAGTACAGGCCACAGACATCCAAATGGCCCTTGGTGGTAACTTGGACTATGAACATCAACACAGACACAAGCTGCAGTAGGGCCTTGGACCCAGATGTGGCCCCCAGCAGCGGCAGCAAGGACCCAGACAGACATCATCATGGACTCAGGTGGCAGTTTAGGCCACTCACAACAATATGATCCTATGGGGATCATTTTCATTGAAACCACCGCAAAACAAAAAACAAAAGCAAACCAAAAAGAAAACAAAAAAAAAAACCTCCACCACTCTAATCCCTTTTACATTTCAGGACAGAACTTCAAAGAGCTAGAAATCCCTTCCCCCACTGGGTTGGCCAAAATTGGTTAGTATTAAGGTGATAACAGCCAGCCTCTAACTTCATTATAATCCCATCTGCCTGGTAAATGACACACATTCCAGTGCCGTGAGACTGTACAATTGCCTTGGCAATGGCTGGATAAAACCATAAAAGGAGTGAGAAAAAAGAGGTGCCTGAATTCCTGGAAGACATCGCCCATTCTCAGGAAGCCACAGATACTCTTCTACCCCATGCCTCCTATTATTATTTTGTTTTATTTTATTTTGTCCTGTAAGTCATTAGCACCCAAAGATGAGAAGTTGATGTTTTCATTTATTTCTGACGTTTACTGATGTGCAAGAACAAGATTGGCCTTGCTGTTAAGCCAGCACTTGTTATTGCTTCCCACAATTATAAAAGGAAAAAAAAAAGACCCAGTTTTGGTGCGAAAGCCGGTGACGCTAACACTCTTCAAGAGAGTTATGGGAAGCCAGGTGGTGGTGGCACACATGTTTAATCCCAGCACTCGGGAGGAAGAGGCAAGTGAATCTCTTGTGTTTGGGGTCAGCCTGGTCTACAGAGTGAATTCCAGAATGGCCAGGGGTACACAGAGAAACCCCATCTCAACAACAACAATAACAAAAAGACAGCTATTGGAGAAGTGTTTGTTTGTTTGTTTGTTTGTTTGCTCAGCTGGGCTTTTGGTTTTAGAGACTGGTTATCATGCCCTTACCTAGGCTGGCCTTGCACTTGAGGCATTTCTTCATAATCCCACTTACGCAGGTTACAGGCCAGGCACAAAGTGCCGTGCCCAGCTGAGGCAGATGAACCCTTTAAGCTCCTGTTGAAGGTGAAGAAGAAAGGAAGAAATAATGTAGACATGTGATTGCCAGCCTCAGAGTTGGGCATAGTTATGGACTAGATAGCAGGACTGTTGTTCTGGGCTCTATCCCCTTGTCCCCAGGATCTTGTTCTGGCCTCCTCTTAACTCCTCAGTCCTGTGATTTCTGCAAAAGGAATTTAGCTGAGACACAAATCACAGTGTGCAAGATAGGTATGATTTAGGGTTTATTACAGAGTGAACTAGAGCACTCTCAGGTGAGAGTTACTAGCGTCTACCAGATTTGATTAGATTTGTTTTTGATGCCAGTTAAAGAATTAAAAGGCAAGAAAAACCTCAAGTGCAACAAAACAGCATGAGGAGAAGTCTCACATGCAGTAAACAGAAATTAGCCCAGTAAAGAAAGGCTTTTATTGAGGTGAGGAAACACACACACACACAGCAAAGGTACACAGAGAAAGACCCTCTGCCAAGCCTCAGGAGCTGGAAGTCTGGCCTCCCTGATGGCTGAGTGCTTTGAAGTCCTTTTGAGGGTCTTCCTCCTCTAATTTATGGTTAGTTAGTTTATTCTAAGACAGGGAACTGACAGGCCCACAAGCCCACCATAGGAAAGGCAGGGGGAAACCCGCCCTTGATTCTTTGAACATTTCCAACTAACTGGTCTGCAGGCAGGGTTGGGGTTGCTGCTGGGAGAAAAAGCCTGCCTGGCCTTTAGGCCTGTATCTGCAGACAGGAGTGTGAGGAAGAAGTCGGAAGCTTGCTGGTTTCATTGCCTATCCAGTCTTGCCCACTTTTTTATCTGTCTGCTCCTAGTCCCCCAAGAGTAGATAATGGCTGTTGTGACCATTGTGCTAATCTAGACTTCAGGCAGGATTTAAACTGCTTCTAAAGCCCCTAGAAGAGGCAGCTTCTCCTGGCAAGGGGCTTGTTCCTGTCCAATAATTGAGAAGTCCATTTGGATTGACTCTTAAAGGAGAGGACAAAAGAATGATCTCATTCTTTTCTAGAAAAGCTGCCAGCTAGGACTCAGAGAAATTCAGAACGTTTCCAGCTAGTGCCAGATTATAGCTATAATCCTAATTTTTTTTTTTTATAGTTAGAGTCTAGTCTTGGCTTTGCAGTAGTTCTCGACGTCTCTCATATACTGACAGACATTATATACTCTCATATACTGACAGGCAGACATTCTATACTGTCTCATATACTAACAGACATTCTATACTCCCTCATATACTGACTCCCTACTGGAACATTGAAGACAGGATTTCTCATGGGGGGGGGGGAATGTAGATTATAACAAAGGTTTTTGTTTGTTTGTTTGTTTGTTTTTGAGGCAGGACCTCACTAGATAGCTCTGGCTGGCCTGGAGCTCACAGATGTAGACCAGATTGGCCTCAGACTCGCAGAGACCCACTTCCCTCTGTTCCCCGAGTGATGGGATGAAAGGTGTGCACCACCACAAAGGTGATGGCTGTTGATGGTAAGGTATGGTGCGGTCAGTGCCACACACCTCCAGATCCCACCCATTCTCAGCCTCCGGCCCAGGAATTAGAGAGACTAGCTGGAGGCTTTTGCTGTAAGCCTCCCCCATCCTCAAAAGGAATAAGAGAATCTTCTCTTCAGCCACATGTGCTCTGAGTCTCTTCAGAGACCTCACCATGCTGTCTGTCTCTGGTGCTTTGACCTGAATTCTCTTTGGAGCCTGATACTTGCCGTTGCCCCTCTATCTGTCCGTCCATGTTAGGGCCCCGTGGGCAGACCTGGAGGAGTGGTTCTCTCTCTCTCTTTACCCTTCCCAATGTGGCCATGCTGAATAAGCCATTTGCTGATTTTTGCTATTAATTTGGGTCTTTTAAGCTGGCTTGTGGGGGCACTGGCTGTGACAGCTAAGTCTGGCAGCAACTCTAGAATTTGAGAGGCCTGGGCTGCATAGCCAAGTCCTGGATAGGCTGGGACATGTAAGACCCTGTCTCAAACAAACAAATTAAAAAAAAAAAAGACAAAAAAAGAATGCTGGATGCCGTTTGCCATTTTCGGTTGTACTCAGAACAAAGTTATAGAGGTGGAAAGGTTAGAACGGCAGACAAACACCTTTAGCATGCAAACAAATAAATGTAAACAATAAAATCTTAGATAAATAATGATTAAAATATTAAATAAATAAATACTGTATTAGATAAATCAAAAAAGAGCAGTTTTAAAATACCCTGAAAGGGACCATCTCACTTAGCAAATATCAAACGGGAGCTAAGGGAGCAGGTTAGGAGTGTGAGCACGGCTGGTCTCGCACTGCAAAGTCCTGTCAGCCTAGTGAAAGACAGCCTGGCCTTTGCACATTGCCTCTCTCCCCAGGGCTAGATCCCAGAGAAAGTAGGATAGTGCTGAGTACAGGTCAGACAGACAGTACGGAAAGCCATGGCTCTCCTATGGCTGATGTCCTCTTCCCCCATACTTCTCCATGTCTGTCTTTGCTCTGCTTGAGGGATGCCTTTAGTGAGTGCAAACAGAGATGGGAATGAAACAAGACAGTTGCAGGCTGAGAGTCAGGGTGGTGAAATGGGACTAATTTAAGGTCCAGGTCTGTGGGGAGAGAAGGAGGAATCTGGACCTCTCTCCATCTTTACAGCAGGGAAGACGTTGCTTAGTCAATCCCCAGAGGTTTTTCCTGCATTAAGATGCTCCTGAATATAACCAGAATACCACCGGGCTGCAAGAGGACAATCTATCAGGCAATTATTGAGTATTTTCCGAAAGTGATGCTGCTGTGCAAAATGTTTTAAAATAAATTGAATGTACTCTTCCATTTGGAGATGAGGAGAAGCATATCACTTGGTTTTATTTAATAATGATTTAGATGATGGCAAGAAAAGCAAGTAAATTCAAATTAGATTATTGACTTTCATGATTATAAAACGGAACACCAACAAAAAAAAACTGAAAGATATTTGTCCATCTGAATATATTTCAATTGTTTTAAAAATAACATGAGAATTATGTATTAGCCATGACCTGTGATGAATGGACATGCTGGCGTTGTTATTTCCTAAGTTCTTGTCGAGCCCAGAACTTCCCAGTGAATTATCTATCGTGAAGTCATTTTTCTCTAGTGACGCTGGAGGGTGATGTAATGGAGTCTTCCGCACAGCTCTAATCCCTGCCCATTAGTGCTGTACCCTAGATGGCTGCTTTCCAGGCAACTCTTAGAACTCACTAATAATAACTCAATATCCATTGAGTACCCTGTAGCAATAATGGAATTAGACCCAAAAGTAAACTCACATACATTTGTGTGATTCATCCATTAGCCTATTCTATTTCTCACATTGAATTATGGATGTTTTTAATGTGGAAGCCCTATTTATACCATAGGTGGAAGATTAAGTGAAAGGGGGCGTTTTATCATCCACTGAAGTTTACCTCAGGTAAGAGAGTCAGAATAAAAATGTCCTCTTGCCCCCATCTCTGCCTGTTGTACAGCTTCTCTTTTCTGAATCAAAACATCCACTCCTAGAGCCAGGTCTCTTAAGACTTAGAAACTAAGCTGGGCATAGTGGCGCACATATTCAAGAGGCAGAGGTAGGTGGATCGATGTGAGTTCAAGGCCAGCCTGGTCTATAAAGCAAGTCAAAGACATAGAGAAACCCTGTCTCCAAAAAGACAAAAGAAAGAAAGAAAGAAAGAAAGAAAGAAAGAAAGAAAGAAAGAAA
>NW_026596040.1:28372411-28424538 GCF_907164565.1 Psammomys obesus | reverse complement strand
AAAGAAAGAAAGAAAGAAAGAAAGAAAGAAAGAAAGAAAGAAAGAAAGGAAGGAAGGAAGGAAGAAAGAAAAGAAAGAAAAACTCAGAAACTAAACAAAACACACAAGTCTCAGGAAGCTCCTGAAGCTTACAAGATCACAAGAGTCTTCCCCAAGAGTATACAAGTAGTAACAATTATGAGAGGATACTGCCATACTGCCTGCAAATTTTGCAGGGAGTGCCAAGTATGTAGCTTTTATGAGTCTTCCTTCATTTGTGCTGGGGTAAACTTTTAGGTAATACAGCTTTCTTTGAGTCATATATGCTACTATAAGTAACTTCTCACTCACACGTCTGTAAATGACCCCAATAAGGTCACTGTTTGAGTAAGATTTGTGTAGAACTTTTTATTTGGTCTGTGACCACTGTTTGGGATGAACAGACGTTTTTCTCATTTCTCTCCAGAAGTCATACAACCAACACTGGACAGCATGACTGCTGTTACTTCCCAAGATTTTCATTCCTTACTATATCTGGATCATATGTATGTATAGGTACAATAGACAATTAATTCATTTTGGCAAACACATTTATTTAAATCATAAATAAATGAAAGCCACCCTTTTATCCATGTTAAACTTGGAGTTCTTAAGCTTTCAGGGTGCTAGAATTATAGGCATATCACCTTGCCTAACTTTATCTTATACTCCTAAACTGTAGTCATCTATGTCAACAATTCATATAGCAAGGAAACAGGGGCTCAAGAAATGGCTCAGAGGTTAAGAGCACTGACTACGCACTGGCTTCTCTTCCAGAGAACCTAGGTTCTATTCCTAGCACCCACACAGCAGCTTACAATTATATGTAACTCCAGTCCCTGGTGATTTTATGCCCTCTTCTGTCCACCACGGGTACTGCATGGTGCACTGACATACACAGGCAAAACACTCATACACATAAAATAAAAATAAAGGTTGCTTTCTTTTTCCAGAGCTGAGGACTGAACCCAGGGCCTTGCTAGGGAAGTGCTCTACCACTGAGCTAAATTCCCACCCCACAAAAATAAAGGTTTTTAAAAGAGACAGAAATGTAAGTTTCTGTAATGCAGGATTTTCAGGCAGTGTGGATGGTTAGAGTCTCCTCTCATAATTGTTACTACTTGTATAACTTTAGAGAGGAGCCTTGTGATCTTGTGAACTTGCAGAGCTTCCTGAAACTTGTGAGTTTTGTTTATTATTCTCTGAGCCATAGGAGACTTGGCTCCAGGCATGAATGTTTCAATTCAGGAAAAAAAAAAAAAAAAAAAAAAAAAAGCTTTATTACACCAAAAATATTTTGGGGATTTTCATATCTGAATGAGACTAATAGGTCCTGATCTATTTACAATCTATGAATTAAATTAATTTAACTGTTACATTCTTTAGCTTTGCAGACTCACTGATTATACAGACTTGGTAGAAAACCTGAAATAAATTCTAGCTCTAGATGCCAGTCCAGCAGCAGTTTGGACTGTCAGTTACTTTCTGGTCAGTGAGAGAACCAGGCCTGACACCCCCAAAGGTCACCAGGAACTAAGCTATAGGTCAGCAATTCCAGAAACAAGGTCATAAGATTCCCTATCCAATGAACAGCCTGAGGATAACAAGAATGGGAAGGTATCTTATCTCAGGGTGGGGCATCTGTGCTGGACAGCCAACCAACCTTGTAGCAGAACATTTCCTGGCACTGAAAATACCTAACATTCCTAAGGTCTATAGATAGTTCCCTCAATGTTAGTTATGTTAGTTAGCCAATCACTTTGTAACAAGCTTGCCCTTGCTGAATGTCAGCCAATCATGTAACTGTTAAGATGGAAATTCCTGGCCCTTCCTCAAACCCCAATAAAAACCCTGCTGTGCAGCTGCTGGGACTCTCCTCTCTGATCCACTATGTTGGTGACCATGGAGAGACCGAGCTTAAACCGGAATAAAGCTTTTTGCTCTTGCATACGTGGTCCGGCTCCTGGTGGTATTTGGGGGAACTGTAAGATCTGGGCATAACAATCAGTAGTTACAGAATGTTTCATATACCATGTCCCTGGGTCCAGCTGCCTCTGAAAAGATCACCCCTTATAGCTTCTGTTGATCTCACACAGTGGCAGCTTTTGCAGCCCTTCTCAGTTATAAGCAGTGGGGCAGAAGAATGACCGAACTAGAGCACTCTGTGGGTTGAAAGATTTATTAGGGATCAGTCTGCCAAGGCCATTCCTGGGGGTGAGGGAGCAGAGAGAACAAAATGGCAGAAAAGCAAGCAGACTTTATAGAACAGTCAGCAGGTGGGAATCTGAGCTGATACAGGATGAGTTGAGCAGGAACTAGGTGCCCTTGCTGGAGGTAATTAACCTTTGGGAAAGGATAAAGGAGGTTCCTGGATGATTCCTGGCAAACAGAAACCTGCATTTCTGGTAAACAGAAACCTTTAGACTTCTTTACCCAACAACTGATCCTTTCATAGTGTACCCTTGCAGAATGTATGACTCAAATTATCCAAATAGCTAAAGCTAGTTGAGGAGGCAGAGCAGGAGGATCTCTGGGAGTCTGAGGCCAGCCTGCTTTACCTAGTGAGCTCTAGGACAGCCAGGGCTACATAAAGAGACCCTGTGTCAAAAACAAATAAACAAAACCCAATGCCTCTTTAAAAGTCCAAAGTCTCTCAACTGTGGGCTCCTATAAAATAAAAAAAAAAAAAAAATAAGTTACGTAATTTTTTACTCCAAGCTCCAAGAGTCAAGAAACCGGGCACAGTCACAAATCAAAGCAAAATTTAACAGTATAAAAAAGTTCAGTGCTTGACATCTGGAACCCACTCTCCATCTTCTGGGCTCCAAAGGGCCTGGGCAGCTCCATTTCTCTGGATCTGCCATCTGTGTCTTATATAGCTTGTCTAATTGGCTCAGGGCAGTTCCACGTCAGGACTGCTGCTGTCTTTGGTGGTCATTTCACAGTCTTGTTATTTTAGATTTGCTGAGGTCTCCATAGGCTACACCTTTACCCATGTCCCTCTGGCCTGAGGTTCAGGGACTGTGCCTCTACCACAAGATGACAAGCCTCAGCTGCTCCCCACAACCCTTCATACCTTCTAAACCAATCCTGTACGAGAGACTCTCATAGATAACCAAGTGCAGCTGCTAGTGCGAGATGCAGCCTTGGCCCTCTCTGGGCCACAGCTTTGGACTTTGACCCTGAGGAAATACTTCCTGGATTTCACCTCCATGATGCTGGTCCCCTAATCACAGCCGATTTTTCAGCTCCAGAAAACCATCAGTGACAGTCCCAGCAAAGCAAAGGTTTCACTTCTGTGTTGGTCTCTTGTTAAACATTGTTGATTCTATGGCCCAAGGTAACTGGAACCAGGTTCTAAATTCAAAATATTACACACACACACACACACCAAAAAAAAAAAAGAGTCTTTAAGGGACTCTCAAACTTCCCCCTGAAACTGCAGGAGCCAGACATACAGTGTCTGCACTGCTCACAGCATTGTTTTCAAAGTTCCCATGATGGCTCTAAACCCCCTACAGCTTTTCTAGCCCCAAACCCCGAAATCCTTCATAATCCTCCCATAACAACGTGCTTAGGTCTGTTGCAGCAACAGTCCACTCTCTGGTACCAATTTCTGTCTTAGGTTGCATTCTATTACGGCGGTAAAACACTACGACCAACCCAAGGCAACTTGAGGAGGGAAGGGTTTGTTTCAGTTTACAGTTGTAATCAGAAACGTGGAGGTGGGAACTGGAGCAATGCTATTTGTTGGTATTCAAACCTGGGACAGAACACAGGTGAGGTGCCTATTTAACAAATCAAGTGGATCTTGCCTCCAGATTCTCGTAGCATCCCTCAGTTCCTCAGTTTCTACCTGAACTTTCCAGCTGAGGGGCTGGGCTTTCTCTCCCCCAGAGGCTCTTCTCTATCTAGACCCCCGTGTCTGCGTCATCTTAGTCTTGTCCTCATCGCGTGTTCCCCCATCCACCCTCTCGAGTGCTTTTCTGTCTTCCTCTGCATGATGGCTTCCCTGGCGGGTTTCTTTGGAACCAGTGAACCTGCTGGAGAGCTGCACCCAATAAACTTGTCTTTACATACTTTCATTTGGCTTGAATTGGCTTATTTCGTAGTGGAGATAACTTATCACTATTTACTGGCTTGTTCTTCCTTGCTTACTTAAACTGGTTTGTTATATACTCCAGGACCATCTGCCCAGGGATGGAACTTGGACATCAGTCATCAACCAAGAAAATGCTCCATAAGCTTGTCTATTGGCCAGTCTGATGTAGGCATTTTTCTCAGTAGAGGTTCTCTTTGCCCAGATATTCTAGCTTGTATCAAGTTGACAAAAACAAAACAAACAAACAAAAAACCCAACACGTGCATATTAGCATATTACATTATGAATTTTTAAAAGTTTTTTATTTTTTTACATTTTATTATTTTAGTGTGTGTATGTACATATACACCACAGCACATATATGAAGGCCAGAGGACAAATTGGAGGCATCCTCTCTGTCCTTTTACCATGTGGGTGCCAGAATTAAACCCAGGTGGTCATGTCTGTTCTCACACACACTTCTCCACTGAACCATCTCACTGGTCCATTAATAATAATAATAATTATTATTATTATTATTATTATTATTATTATTATTATTTGCAAGGTCTAACTTTAATACCCAGCTGGCCTCAAGGTGAGGCAATTTTCCTGCCTCAGCCTCCTGAGTGCTGAGATTACAGGTACCTAGAGTTTTACAATTTTTGAAGGAACATATATATTGTTAGGTTAAAATAAATGTTGGGGTTAAAACTGGGTGAAATTCAAAGGAAGCATATCCCCATGATGTGTATTCCTAGCAGAGGGAGTATGCTTTAGGATGGAAATAAGTTAAAACAATACACGTGCTTTCATTAAAAAAAAAAAAAAAGCAAAAAAAGCTGTTTGTATGTTTTGAGAAAGGGTTTCTCTGTGTAGCCCTGGCTGTACTGGAACATACTCTGTAGACCAGGCTGGCTTTAAACTCAGAGATCCACCTGCCTCTGCCCCCCAAGTGCTGGGATTAAAGGTTTGTGCCACCACCACTGCCTGGCACTGTTTTTAAAAACTTCTAATGAAGATGTTCATATTTCCTGGAAAATAAGAGAAGCACATCGTTACACTATTGGCAGTGTTCACCCCAAAGATAAAAGTTTCTCTTCAGTGAGCACATTCAGGAAAGTTTCACACTCTTTCATCTGTGCCCTTTTGTTGTTTGGCTTTTTACCTCTAAGTTTAAATTGTTTGCTTAAGCCATCTCCTACTACACAAGTAAAAACCTGGAGAATCAATACAGTATTTACTTTATACATGAAAAGCGAATAAAAGGTCCCATACTCTTCCCTGGTTCATCTGTAAAATAATAAGCCCAACCATTCTGTGGTCTCAGGCTTGGTGCCGGTCAGGGCCTCTTTACCCACCTTTATAACCAGTCAAAGCAAATTCCACAAAGGATGTAGAAGAGGGACCTGGAGAGATGGCTCAGAGGTTAAGAGCACTGACTGCTCTTTGTAAAGGTCCTGAGTTCAATTCCCAGCAACCACATGGTGGCTCACAACCATCTATAATGTAGACCTGGTGCCCTCTTATGGCCTGCAGGAGTACATGAAGGCAGACTACAGTATACACAATAAATAAGTCATTTTTATTAAACTTTATAATAATAAAAAGAGGATATAGAAGAGTATATGCTTCCCATCTCCCTGGGAAGATACAGAGGTGGCATAAGCAACTGTGTCAGTGGTTTTTGTAAACGATGCAAACCTAGACATATCTAGAAAGAGGGAGTTTTAGTTGGAAAAAAAAATGCCTCCATCAGATTGACTTGTAGGCAAGCCTGTGAATATTGTTTTTTAAAGTGTGTGTGCGTGCATGTGTGTGTGCGCGAACGCGCGCGCACATGCGCACATGTGTTTGTGTGTGTGTGTGTGTGTGTGTGTGAGCACAGGTGCCCACAGAGGAGAAAAGAGGGTGTCAGCTCCCTTGGAGCTGCTGTTATAAGGCTGTTGTGAGAATCTCAGCATGTGTTCTGGGAATTGTGTTTGGGTTCACTGGAAGTTCTTTAAACTGCTGAACCATCTTTCCAGCTCTCAGAGTCCTTTTAAAATAACAGTATAGCAAATATACAAACATGACTTCATATGTTTTTACATCTTTGAATTTATGTGGTTGCTGAAATAAGAAAACCAGGCTAATAGTTTTAAATGTGTTGAAAAATTTAAGTTGTGATTAATATGCAAAAATCTCAAATAAATTCTATTAATAATGTAAAAGAATAACTTATTTGAAGTTAAAATCAGGAGAACACAGCATCCTGGGTGGCCAGCAGTCTGTGGTTGTGCTGTGACTCTGCTCTCCTGACTCAGAGCTGTTGACATAGGAACGGTACTTAACTGGGGAATTGAACAGCTCAGCAGTGCCGGAATCACTTCTGTGATATCATCTATGTCCTGCTGCCAGTAAATGTCCTGAAAATACTCTGTTCTGGAAAAGCTATGTCTCAATGAGAACAGTCAGTCTGCCAAAATAATTCTCACTGCCTCCTGCCCCCCAAAACAGCTAGCCATGCAAACCAGAGAGTAATGAATGGTTGTCTCTGCAAGGAGGCATGCCTGAGAGTTCACAACAAATGGCTTTTTGTGTTCCCCTTCCCATTGACTGTAATAAAATACCAGAGATAAAGAACATCTAAGGGGAAAATAATTATTTTGACTCAGAGTTTTAGAGGTCCCAGGTCGTGACCAGGCAAACCCCATGTTTTGAGCCTTTGGGAGGCATACTGAATGGCAATAATGGAGGACATGGGTAGGAAATACAAGGAAGGGTTCCATGGTCCGCTTTGAAAGTAAACCCCTGCCAGTGACCCAAGGACCTCTCACTAGAATACCTCCTGAGGTGTTTTACCCCTTCCTCTTCCTCCATCTCCCTTCCACTTTTCTCCTGCTTCCCATCCCCCCTTTCCTCTCTTCCTTACTACTTTCCCTCTCTTTTCCTCCTTTACCTCCCGGCTTTTCTCCTTCCTCTTTGCATCTCTCCTGTCTCCCTTTTCCTTTGGAAGAAAATCAGAAGGCCAGAACTATTTCCATAACATTTTTTAAAAATTATTTTATTTTATGTGCATCAGCGTGAAGGTATCAGATCTCTTGGAACTGGAGTTATGAGCTGCCATGTGGGTGCTGAGAATTGAACCCGGGTTCTCTGGAAGAGCAGACAGTGCTCTTAACCACTGAACCATCTCCCCAGCCCCTTCCATAACATTTTTGTTTGAAGTCTGGCATGGTATACACTCCTGTAATTCCAGTACTTGGGAGGCGGAGGCAAGAATACAAGTCGAGCCTGGAATCCATAAGACTGTCTCACCAAAAAGCCAGATGTTTCCTTTGAAAGATGATATTAGCACCCCAAAACACAGGATAAAGACAAAATTTTTACCAAGTTAAAAGTTTGCATACTATCCAGGCAGTGGTGGCACAGGCTTTTAATCCCAGCACTTGAGAGGAAGAGACAGGCAGATCTCTGAGTCTGAGGCCAGCCTGGTCTACAGAGAATTCCAGGAGAGCCAGGGCTATATAGAGAGACCCTGTCTTGAGAAACAAAACAAAACAATATTTGTACAATAAAAAAGACAACATTTTAATTTCATAATATAAGGAAATTTTCTTATCACCCTACAAGAGATCAAAAACTAGTTTGAAAATATTCCTACCACACTCCAAGCAATTCTTTAAATACTATATTTTGGTTAATTAAACATTACTTTTCCCTTAGATACTTTCCCAGAATTTTATATCTGGCATCAGTATATTTTCCACATTCTGAATTCTTTGTTTAAAAAAGTCACCATCCGTTTCTTGGACCTGTTACAGAAAAAGAGCTCATCCTATGTATTTTGGCAAGCTTTATGAAGACATGGCTCTCTTCGTTACAATTTAACAGAAGTTAGTCCCAGAGTTGGCTAAGGAAAAAAGGATCCAATGGTCCGTAAGCAGATTTATAACTGAAATAGTGTTTAAAAAGGAAAAGGAAAACAAAAAGCACTAGACATTATTTTCAGTTGGAGAGAACTGTGTGTTTCCAACTCTCTCCTGTTTTATTCTAAGCCATTGTTGTACCATTGCCAACAGAAGGGCTGACAGAGGGTTGAGGTACCCCCAGTCAGAAGGCATGAAGCTTTCCACACTTGCTCCCTACTATCAGTGGGCCACCACCAATATGGGCAATATAAACAACTCCCCGCCATTGGTGAATATACTGCAAACACTATCATTTAGTGATTGCTATGGACAGCGGTCACTGTTCTGCCTTGAGGTCCATGTGTCATGCTTCAGAAGCCCACATTGTTGCTCTTCTAAGTCTCTGAGTAGGCTTGGTCAAAGTAGGTCAGCATCTAAAGTTCGAACCAGGTCCCTCAGGTTTCTGAATACCCATTTTTCTCCTCCAGAGCACACTCTGCCCCTTCTGCTATTTTCTTTTAGTACAGCTACCCAAGACACAGAGCCAACCAGTGGTGGGAGGTGAGGGCACTTCTGGAAGACTATCCACGGTGAAAGTTTTAGAGTTTCATGGTCTCTGTGGTTCTGGGACGGCAATGAGTACATTAAAAACCTTCCATGCTCTACGGTTTATTTCACAGAGCCTTGATGGTTGGATGACCTGAATGAAGCCATCATTGTGGTTTAGTGGCTTCTCCCAGTTATCATAGTGACCCTATCTATCTGTGTTCGGCAGCATCTGAGGGCAATAAAGGTGAAATTAATATCCTTTACCTCATTCCTCTACCTCTGTCACCCAAAGGAGTCACCTTACCCCTTGGTTTGGTCACATGCTATCTATCACCCTGTAGGGCTTGCATAACCTCAGCTAGCCAACAATAGCAGGATTCTCAGTTGTCCTCTTCTGACACTAATTACTGTGACCATACCTTGCTTGCCTGGTCAATCTCAAGTCCTTTGATACAGGCTTTTCTTTTGGCTATGGGCTCCAGTTCTATTTCCTGCCCCATAGGTTGTAGGGGTAAATGGCAGATAGTTGGTATTAACCTAACCTCTTTTATATTTTTACCAAGTTTCACTCACTCTACTATTCAAGACCTTAAAGGCTCTTTAGTGAAGAGTTTTGAGGGGTTTGAGGCCCATTCTCCAATCTGGGGACTTCTCTTTTATCAACCTTAATATTTTATTTTGTGTGTATGAATGCTTTGCCTACACATATGCCTGCCTACCATGTGAGTGCCTGGTGCTGCAGAGGCCAGAGAGTGGCAGATCCCCTGGAACTGGATTTACAGACAGCTGTGGGCTGCCATGTGGATGCTGGGAACTGAACCCAAGTTGTCTGAAAGAGCAGCCAGTGCTCTTAACCACTGAGCCATCTTTCCAGACCTGTAATGTTTGAGGGGAACTGGGAGACACAAGTGTAAGTAGTCTCCTGCCTCAGAATTAAGATCTATGTTGAGATGTTTAAGAAGTGCCTTTGTAGAGGCTGCTCTTCCAGAGGACCTGGTTCAATTTCCAGCACCCACATGGCAGCTAACACCTGTCTGTAGCTCCATTTCTAGGGATCTGATACCTTTTTCTGTTCCTCAAGATCCTGCAAGCATGTGGAGCACATAAGCTCTCTCTCTCTCTCTCTCTCTCTCTCTCTCTCTCTCTCACACACACACACACACACACACACACACACACACATATACACACACACACACAAAGATGCCTCTGTGAAGGCTTCTGGGTTTTCTTCAGCTCTTGGGGTGTTTTGCATCTTATCCTAATTCAGTGCCTTGGAGACAGCCCTCCTTGTTCTCAAAGAGTAGAATCAGCAGAGAGGGAAATTTCAACAGTTCTAAGAGAAGCAGAATGGTCAGCAAGACCCTTATTTATTCCAGCAGATGGCACAACAGCTTCTCTTTCCAAGTCATAACCCACAAAGACCAGACCTTTCTCTGACCTTAACAGTGAAAAGGGAAATGGTTAGACCAGGCTTTCCTACCTGGTGTCAAATGCCCAGCAGTAAAATATAGCAACAAAAAAGTAAAACAATTGATAATTGTAATAAGCATGCAAGCAAAAAGGCAGAGTAAACATTAGAAGAGACAAACAACAATTCAGGCCTTAGAGGGCCTCCCATTAAATCCTGCATATGTTGTACTGGCATGCCAAGTAATCAATCCCAGCCACCTCAACTATTACATATAGAAAAACTGAGTTTTTGTAAACCTATTTAGATAGTCTTATGTAAATCTATCAGTATTTGCAACTTTGTTTTATGCTTTGGTTCTTGATTGTTTTCCTTTGGACACTTTAGGTACTCAGTGACAACAAGTTTATACTATCTTCCTTTTAATCTATTCCATCTTTAGGTTCTCATCACAATTGTTCTTTTGTAGCTTGCCACATTTTTTAAAAAAATATTTTATAGCTGGCCATGCCTTTGATCCCAGCACTTGGGGAGGCAGAGGTAGGTGGATCTCTGGGAGTTCAAGTCCAGTCTGGTCTACAAAGCAAGTCTAAGACAGCCATGGCTACACAGAGAAACCCTGTCTTGAAAAACCAAAAGATGAAAAAAGAAAGATTTTGTGTTTCTTTTTAATGTGCTTATGTGTGGCAGGTGATCGTACACAAGCATGCAGGGCCTATGGAGGCCAGAAGATGGATCCATTAGAGCTAAAGTTAAAGGCACTTGCAAGATGCCTAACATGAGTGTTGGGACCTGAATGGTGCTTCATCTGTAGGAGCAGTATTTTCTCAGGACCTTTGCGCCATTTCTTCAGCCCCCACATATTTATTTTATTTATTATCATCATCATTAGTTTTTATTAATTTATTTAATTTTTTAATTTTTATTTTTAGAGACAGCATTTCTCTGTGTAGCTCTGGCTGTCAGGGATCTCACCCTGGCTCAGGCTAGCCTTGAACTCAGATATCTACCTGCCTCTGCCTCCTGAACGCTGGGATTAAAAGCATGCCAGGCCCCCATATGCTGCCATTAAATTAATGGTATATTGTGGTTAATTTGAATGTATGGTCTAATAATGTTTATTATTACCCCTACAATAATTATGGTGGTATGGTATTATCTAACTCGCTATCACAAGCAATAAAAGACACAGATACCTGATAGAATTTAGAAAAGTCTTATATCACCTGGGGCATGGCAGATAAGCTTCGTTTAGGCTAAGCTACGTTTAACTCTCAAGCTCCCATTCCATGCCATCTTCTCTAATAGTTTCTATCTGGGCTACCTCTCACCCATAATTCTATAAATATTTGCTTATCCTCTCATCTAGGCTGCTTCCTCCATCCATGCTAATCCGGCCATGTGCTCCTCTCCATGCTAACCCATTGCAGCTCTCTGCTTCCTTCCTCCTCAGATACATGGCTGCTCCTTCTTCCCATGATTCTCCTGTCCTCAAAGCCCTGGAACCTTCACCATGGCTTCCTTGCTTCCGCCCTGCCCAGATATGTTGGCATTTTATTATTAACCAATCAGGAATAATTTCTTTTTTTTTTTTAAAGAGATATTTATTTATTTATTTATTATGTATACAATGTTTTGCTTATTACTTGTATACCTGAATGCCAGAAGAGGGCATCAGATCCCACCATAGATGGTTGTGAACCACCATATGGTTGCTGGGAATTGAACTCAGGACCTTTAGTATAGAACAGCCAGTCCTCTTAACCGCTGATCTATCTCTCCAGCTCCAGGAATAATTTCTTAGGCAAGGTTTACACAACAAGGACAGGTGTATGTAAGAATGTACACATGGACAGCAACCAGCTCTTGGGGACCAGTAATTACCATTAGAACACATAGCAACACCCAACACCCAAATATTTTTTAATATTTGTTTATTATTTATACAGTATTCTGCCTGCATATGTGCCTGGAGAGGGCACCAGATCTCATTATAGACGGTTATGCGCCATTCTGTGGTTGCTGGGAATTGAACTCAGAACCTTTGGAAGAGCGGTGTTCTTAACCTCTGAGCCATCTCTCCAGTTCCATATAGTCTTGATATATAACCTTCAAGATGTTTCTGTTTATTTGTTTCTTAAGAATTCAAGCTGTTGTATATTTGGCAGTCCGTCAGCCTGCCTTTTAGTGGCAGCAACTTGGGCAGCTTACTTCATCTTTTAGTCTGTCTGTTTCTCATGTCCCCACTCTGAGATGGCCTGTTGCTCTCCCTCCTCCCCCAATAAACCTCTTGTATTAGATCTGTTTCATTGTGTGATCTATTAGCTGCACACCTTGGCTCTGAGCCTGCCAAAGGTACCCTTTCCATGGCTTTACCTGGTACAAGGGATCTCACCCACATCTGAAATCAATCACACCTGTACGCTCACTCAAACACATCAAGACCAAGATATAAAGGCTGGCTGGCTCTTCTGATGGTAGCTGGTTCTTGTCCTTTCTGGATTAGTGGCTACTTTTGTTTAAAACTTGTACTTTTTAAAAAAGATTTATTTTATGTATATTAGTTTACTATCTGCATGTACACCTGTAGGTCAGAAGAGGGCATCAGATCCCATTATAGATGGTTGTGAGGCACCATGTGGTTGCTGGGAATTGAACTCAGGACCTCTGAAAGAGCAAGGAGTGCTCTTACCTCTGAATCATCTCTCCAGCCCAAAACTTGGATTTTTAATCTTGTACAATTTGTGGATCTAGGATATTTCAACACTATTTATTTATTTATTTATTTATTTATTTATTTATTTATTTATTATGTATACAATGTTCTATCTGCATATATACCTGCATACCAGAAGAGGGCACCAGATCTCACTATAGATGGTTGTGAGCCACCATGTGGTTGCTGGGAGTTGAACTCAGGACCTCTGGAAGCTCAGCCAGTGCTCTTAACCTCTGAGCCATCTCTCCAGCCCACATTTCAACACTTTCAGACTAAGTTGCTGCTACAGGAAATCCAAAGCATCTTTTCCAACCAAAAAGTAAGGTAGGGAGAGAGCCTTGTGGTCTTTCTCAGGCAGAAACTATGACCTTCATCAGCAAGGAAGTAATGATAGAATATTGTTTATTATAGGTCTGCTGTAGCCCAAAAAGAACGGTTTCTGAGACCACAGCTGGAGGGGGGAGTGACGGGAGAATAGAGAGATGGAAAGATAGCACGATCAAAATTAATGTATGAAAGATGCCAGTTGGCAGAGGAAGACTGGAAGCCCTTTCCTGTCTGGGTTGCAGACAGCAAATGGAGCAGGATTGAAGCAGTTGGACTGGAGGCCTCAGTTACTTGGAACGGAGCTTGCATAGGAAAAGTCCCTGATGCAGAAACACAGGCTAGGTGGGTTCAATAAAAATGTCCTATAAAACAACGTGCCTTGGAGTCAGTGTGTTGCGGGCTTCAACATCGCCTCCGCAGCCAACTCTCAATCTCCAATCTTGAATGTGCTTTCCTCTTAGTTTCTTTAAAAAAAAAATTTTTTTTTGGCATTTGTTTAGCATGCACGCATGCTCAAGTGTGTGTGTGTGTGTGTGTGTGTTGGATAATCACACCTGTATGTGTGGGTGTGCACATTTATGAATATTCATAGGGAAGCCAGAGGAAGGTGTCAGGTGTCTTATCCAATCATTCTCCACCACACACACAACAATAAATAAAAGCTTTAATAATGAGGAGTGATCCAGTATAGTGGAGCCTGCCTGTTATCCCAGTATGTGGAAAATGGACAGGGAAGTCTCAGGAGTTCAAGGTCATCCTCAGCTACATAGTGAAACCCTGAATTTACAATATCAGCAGTTAAGATGACTTGTTGCTCTTCCAAAAGACCTGGGTTTGGTTCCCAGCACCTACGTGGTGGCTTACTACCATCTATAACTTCAGTTTCAAGGAATTTGATGCCCTCTTCTGACCTTTGAAAGAATGAACTATCAAGGTCATGGGGTGTGAGCAAGGTCACAGTTTCAAATTGCTAAGTATAGTACACATTGGTTCTGTTCTTTCATAGAGCAACTTAATGGTGAATATCAAAGCTATACAATATCTGTTGCAGATGCTCAAAATGCCGTTCCCATTACCCTCTGCTTTCACTTCTAAATTCAAAGGTTATTTTTCTCTTGAATATTTTTGGTCCATAGAACAAGCTCAGATTACATATACTGGGTGTGCTAAGAGTGCCAGGGAAGTTTAATATGTTCTAGAAACATCTTTCAAAATATGACAACTGGGCAATTGATGATTCATACCGCAAGTTCTTTGCTTTATGGTTTGGAAAATATGACAATATGCTCCGTACTGACTGCCTCCTCAAGCTCTCCAGTGGGACTAAGGTTTAATTGCCCATGTGGTAAACGGTTGCTGATAAACCCTTTATTGCCTTCCTTTCTTTCCCTCTCTTTCTTCCTCACTCTCTAGTGTTTCCTGGAATCACCACCCAGCCCATATCCAATACTTGGGCTCAACTCTGATCTCTATCTCACTATCTCAGGATTTCCTGCTTAGAAAAACTGAAGGGAGATAACAGTGGTATCTTTTCTCAACCAGTTCTGTTTTTAGTTATATATATATATATATATATACACACACATATGAAAGAAAAAAGAGCCAGTGTGGTGGTATGGGTATGATGGTATGGGCCTCTATTTTGGGAGCTGAGGCAAGAGGATCTCCAGTTCAAGAACTGCCTGGGGCAAATTAGTGAGCCTCTATTTCAAAATCAAAATTAAAAGGGGATGTAGCTCATCACTAGGTGCTTTCCATCTATAACAAGACCTTGGGTTCAGCTTCAGTACTGGTGCAACAAGAAGGGAGGAGATATGACCAAGAGAAGATAGTACAATGTTTTTCTCTAAGAGGGAAATTGAAACATTGAAGCCACTGGGTGTGGGTGGTGCACGCCTGTAATCCCTACACTAGGGGAGGCAGAGGCAGGCAAATTTCTGTGAGCTCAAGGGCAGCCTGGTCTACAAAGTGAGTCCAAGACAGCTAAGGCTACACAGAGAAACCCTGTCTCAAAAAAGAAAGAAAGAATTGAAACCAGGAATGGTGGTGCATGCCTTTAATCCCAGCAGTCATTTAGGAAGAAGAGGAAGGCAGATTTCTGTGAGCTTGAGGCCAATTGCGATCTTCACAACGAGTTCCAGGACAGCCAGGGCTACAGAAAAAAAAAAAAAAAAAAAAAGCAAGAAATAAAATAAAAAAAGAAATGAATGAGAAAGACTTGAAATGGTCAAAAAGAACTCACTCAATCACTCTCTCAGTCTCATTGATTTTGTATTTGTATTTATTGCCTTGCCTTCTGGGCATTCTTGGCACTCCAAGTACTAACTGGAATGCTGTACAGTTGACTAGAAAAGTATAGACAGGAAGAGAGCAAACCCTAAAGCAGAGTGGCCTCAGAGAAAGGCAGTGCAGAGTATAGAATTGTGATTTCTCGGAAGGCAAGAATCAACAGAACCAAGTGACCCATCAGTAGCTAGAGGGCAGAGATGTGGTGACAAGAATTTCCTGGTTTGAGTGTTTGTGAATGAGTGATGTCATTAACTGGAACAGAGAATTCAGGAGAAGAAGCAGGTTTTAAAGATAGGTCTTTAAAGAATTCAGATTTGGATGCAGTGAGTTTAAGAAGATTGAATAGACTGTTCTAAGAGTACATGGTCAGGTCCCCATGCTATTTGAGAATAAGCCAGAGCCCCTAGGACATCTATCTGAAGGTCTGTTTCCTCATTCAAAAAGGGACAAAAAGCTAGCTACAAAAACCACAAAGAACACTTTGTTCATTATCTGACAGGATTTCTCTTTCTTGATCTATGTGTGTGTGTGTTTGTGTATGTTTGTGTTCATGTGTGTGTTCTGGATTTAGGGTGCTGGGCAAACCTTCTCCACTCAGCTATATCCGAATATCCGAAGTTCCCCCCCCCTTTTTTTTTTAAAGATTTATTTATTTTATTACGTATACAACATTCTGGCTGCATGTACACCTGAACACCAGAAGAGGGCATCAGATCTCATTATAGATGGTTATGAGCCACCATGTGGTTGCTGGGAATTGAACTTGGGATCTCTGGAAGAGCAAGCAGTGCTCTTAACCTCTGAGCCATCTCTCCAGCCCCCGAAGTTCCCCCTTTTGAGATACTGGGGAATTCATTCCAGCCCCCTTTGAACCCAGGGCATCTATGTGCTGTGTACACACTGTATCACCAAGCCATATTCCCAGCCCATAAGATTTCTTCAAGCCTTGGTCTAGGAGTTACAAATCCGGGAATTCTGCAGGAAATCATCTGTGGACATTGCTCTTTCCTCTCAAGTTGTTGTAGTCATAAACTCCTGTCCCATTCTCCCTTATCCCATACTTGAATCTGTAAAAAATGTATCTGGGAGCTGGGTACAATGGCAACACACCTGTAATCCCAGCACTCTGTGAGTTTGAAGCCAGCCTGGTCTACAAAGTGAGCCCAGGACAGCTAAAGCTACACAGAGAAACCCTATCTCTAAAAAAAAAAAAAATAACACATAGAAAGATAGATAGATAGATAGATAGATAGATAGACAGACAGACAGACAGACAGACAGGCAGACAGTCTGGAGTCTCAACAAAATGACCACACAATTCTGCAAGTATTTCTGCAAGGTTAAAAGTTTTGTTTTTACTGAAGGGTGTGCAGCTATACTGAATCAAGGAAGCAAGCACATCCAAGGGCCCTCCTTGTTTTTATGCCTAATGCAAAGGGGCCCCATGTCTCATTCTTAAGTGGTCAGGGCTCAGCCTCAAATTCTTATGTGGTTGGCTATTACTGAGCAGTGCAAGGAGAAATGAAACGAGCACAAGTTTTGATTTAAGAAGTGATGAGCTGTGGGGCGTGATGGTGCATGCTTTTAATCCCAGCACTTGGGAGGCAGAGGCAGGCAGATTTCTGAGTTTGAGGCTAGCCTAGTCTACAGAACAAGTTCCAGGGCTACACAGAGATACCCTGTCTCGAAAGACCTGTGGGAAATTGTGGGGAAAGGAGAAAAGAGCACAGCACAAAACAGCCCCAAAGGCACAGAGTGTTGTCTGCCTTATGGCACCTCCAGCTTTTTTTTTTTAATTAATTTATTTATTATGTATACAGTGTTCTGTCTGCATGTACACCTGCATGCCAGAAGAGGGCACCAGATCTTATTATAGATGGTTGTGAGCCACCATATAGTTGCTGGGAATTGAACTCAAGACCTCTGGAAGAGAAGCAAGGGCTTTTAACCTCTGAGCCATCTCCCCAGGTCACTGCCACCACTACCACCACCACCACCTCCTCCACCACCGCTCACCCCGCAGTCCTTTTAAGGTTCTCCTGAGAAGTATGAGCACCATTCGACCCATAGTTGGCTCTCTCCTTTGTAGGATTTGTTATTTGTTTCCTTACTGTTACAAAAATACCTGACAAGTAGCCTACTCAGGGATGAAAATGTTATTCTGGCTCACGGTTTGAGGGGACAGACCATCAAGGAGAAGTCACCTGGGAGGACTTTGAGACAGCTGGTCACATCACATCTGCAGTCAGGAAGGAGGAGGATGAATGCTTGTCCTCAGCTAGCTTACTTTTTATGCAGTACAGGACAATCCAGGGAATGCTGCCGCCACTGTTTTTGGGGTGCATCTTCCCACTATTATCCTAATCAGATAATGCCTCACAGGTAAGACCAGAGGTCCATCTCCTAGATGCTTCTAGAGCCTTTCAAGGTGAAAATCAATCATCATCACAGTAGTGTTCATCTGGCCAGGCATGGTAGCACATTCCTGGAGTCCAAGCACTGGGGAGGTAGTGGCAGGAGGGTTGAAGCCCAGCCTGGGCAAGACTGTCTCCATCGAAAAGAAAGTTTTCCATCTTAGTGAACTATCGTGTATTACATCATTCAGCATGCTTTAGGCTTCGCAGAACATAAAGCCTGAATGAAAACTGGCTTTAAAGAGACAGAAATGTATCAGATCGCATTACAGGCTATTCACAAGAGTGGATGATGTTCTATTTAAACCGGGTGATGCTGGTGCTGTCTCTCTGGAAATTTCTCAGCCATTTATGCTCTGAAGTGGGTCATAGACGCCCACCCTAGGGAGGTGCAGTGGTTCTCAACCTTCCTAATGCTGCAGCCTTCATGCTGTGGTGACACCCCCCCAATCATACAATTATTTTCATTGCTACTTCATAGCTGTAGTTTTGCTACTGTTATGAATCATAACATAAACATCCGTCTTTTCTGATGGCCTTAGGTGATCCCTGCGAAACAGTCAGTCAGGTTGAGAACCACTGGTTTAGAGGCAGAAAGAACACATCTGTGTTCTTGCCTTGTCATACAAGACTTTATAGATGTGGCTAAATTCCACCTAATCCTGTGGAGGCCACTGTAACCACAACTGTCCTCACAAAACTGAAGAGGGAAGTAAAAGGCAGGTGACAGAGATCAGAGTGACAGTTCCTGGAGCTTTCTTCCACTGTGACAAGATCTTTGAGATCATCAGCTGAAGGAGTGAAGGTCTGTTTTGGGTTATGATTTCAGACATTTTGGTCTAGGCTACCTGGTTTTGCTATTCTGGGCCTGTGCCATGGGCATACATGGTAGAGAGGGCACATTTCCTTCATGGTGGCCAGAAGCACAAAGAAAGTGCAAGAGGCCGGGGCATCAATATCCCCTCTAAGAATATCTTCCTAAAACATAAAAAAAAAAAAAAAAAGCTGGATGTGGTAGTGTATACCTTTAGTCCCAGCACTTAGGAGGCAGAGCAAGCAGATAGATCTCTGTGAGATCGAGGACAGCCTAATCAATAGAGCAAGTTCCAGGACAGCCAGCACCACACAGAGAAACTCTTGTCTTGAAAACCCAAAAATAAAATAAAAATCATAAAATTAGGCCAGGTCTGAGTGGTGGTGGCACATGCCTTTAATCTCAGAACTGGGGAGGCAGAGGCAGGTGGATCTCTAAGTTCGAGGCCAGCCTGGTCTACAGAGTGAGATCCAAGGCTACACAGCCAAGGCTACACAGAGAAACCCTGTCTTGAAAAACCAAAATACAATAGATAGATAGATAGATAGATCGATAGATAGATAGATAGATAGATAGATAGATAGATAGATAGATAGATAAGAACTAGTCCAGAGAGATGGCTCAGCAGGTAAAGGTGTTTGCTGCCAAGCTTAGAGACCCAAGTCCAATCCCCATACCCACATGGTGGGCAGAGAGAATTGCCTTAGGAAAGTTGTGCTTGCCATTGCATATAAACAACCCCACACATACAAATATAAACAAATAAACAAGTGTCAACATTTTAAAATGACAAACTCTTTATACAGAACTATAAGTTAAAAACTATTACTTTTTTTGCTTTTTTAAAAGACAGGGAGAGAGGAGGATATTAGCTTCATTTTACATAGATGTGAAAAACATTCCTTCCATCTTTAATATAAGACAGATATGAGATATAAACTCTAGGCTTCTATATCCATATCTGTGTTTCCATGCTTTTGTGATACAGCATTTTATAGTAATCTGATTTTACTATGTTTTACAATGTAAGCATGTATACATGTATTACATCTATCTATGCCTGGCAAGTTAACTCTAGAGCCAATCAGCTTTATTAATTGCCATGCAACCAGAAAGCATGATCATACTCTAACTTAATTTCAAAGCTATATTGGAGAGCACCATGAACCAAAACTGCTGCAAGCATGGTCTGCCCAGACTGGACTTAAACTTACCATATAGCCAAGGATGACCTTGACTCCATCTCCTAAGTGCTAGAATTACAGGTGTGTGCCACCATGCCAGGCTAACACATTTTAAAGTACAATGGAGCCTTGCCCATCCTCACCAATTGTTTATATGACAGGCTGGGGCTGCTAAGTGAGGGAGCTGAGGGAAGGCTTATTTAGGGGTAGTCACTGAAGGGAAATTCAAGTGGCAGTATCAGACTCATTTTCTTCAAGATTAACATCCCTAGAGCCCTGTTGCTGGCCTACAATATCACTGCCAGCAGGTCAAAGGGCAAGACTTCCAGAGTCCAGAATATTCAAGAAAAGGCCCACATATGTTGATGGCTTGGGCCTACAGATACAAATAGTGCTAATTTCAACCATGATGAACCAATAAAATGACCCACCCTTTTCTAATGTTGATTTTAAGAATAGAGCTGATGATCAGAGAAACCAGAAAGTTCCATCTGGAGCCAGGAGGTGAAAGGGGTTGTGGGCATTCCCTAGAGTTATAGATGGTATAAGAAATAATATAGTCTACCACTGTGTTCTTACTGGAAGCACTTAAGTTGTCTTGAAGGGGGAAGCTACTTGGTAAAGTTTGGTCTTTTACAGAACATGCAACCACAGACAAGGGCTAGTGAGCATTTCATATCCTTATGTAAGCTGGACAGGTCTCTGAGGGGAAGGCTTTATGAACCCCCTAAAAGCACAAGCAAACTTTTGAGGATATGCAGGTCTCCCTAGGAAAAAGGCTTTCCTTTCTCACACCCTAAGCTATAGAAAAGGGTAGAGCACAAAAGCCACCAGATACACTTGGAGCCAGCCAAGTCTGGACACTCACAGATGCCACAAAAAAGCTCAGACATGGATTTATAGCAGAGGACCATTTGCTTTCATGCTCTTTTTTCTTTCTTTCTTTCTTTTTTTTTTCTAATTGTATTTCAGGTCTTCGCGAAATAAGGCTCTAGGGCTATCTGGGTTCAGTCTGGCTCTTTGCTTGAGCCACAGCTGCATGAGTGCTGGGGAGCCTTATTTGCATGGTTTTGCCATCTATTCCTGAACATTAAATCCTGAAACAGAATACACCAAAGCAGGACTCCTTCCTTCACAGCATGCTCGGGTTTCGGAGGAGGAAGTCAACATGGAAAACAATGGAATGTTCCCTTGGAACTGGAGTGTGACAAGAGATGCCTGTCAGGATCACAACCTCCTGTCTTCCTAAGGACCCCTCACTTGCAGTTTCAGCTGCTAAACCAGAAAGGAACCTCTAAAAATACTTGGTAACAGCTCCAAACACCATATGCTACTACAATGTACTGTGCTTTCAGCCTTCTGGGACTACTTCAACATCTCTACTAACTGCTTGGTGTAGTCACCTTCACAACCAGCTGATGACACCTGTCTGTGGAAATGCAGTGTTTTCTGGGTAGCACAGCCTACCATCAGAGGAGGAGAAAACTGTGGCAAATCCGGAACTCCTGGAAATCCAGCACCAGCAGAAATCTCATGAATGGGGTCTTCTGAGTAAATATTGCCAAATCTCCCTGGTGCCTCTCTGTCCCTGTGAGAGGGACAACCTTTTTCACCTTTGTCATGTTATCAGTGCATGGACGGAGTTCAGATTCAGAACTCTAAGAGTCACTACAGGCTTTTGCTACAGTGCATTTTTTTATGCTCTGGGAGAGGAGTGACTTTGGCAGAGGCCAGGCAGGTTCTTCAGGTGAGATTCCACAGCATTCTCTACTGATGGCCAGCATAAGGGGTCACTAGCCACTGCTACTTGTCTGGTCCACCCCAGACTCCAACAGAACTGGTTCCCATTGCTCATGCCTGACCCCTTTCTCTTTCATCCATTCTTTCTTTGCCAGAAGCACCTTCTTTGCATGGAAAGCCAATGGCTTGATAAGCCTTCCTCCATTTTCAGATTTTCCCAGAGCCAAAGGGATCTTTCTCCTCTGCCCTTGCTACACTATCTGTCCAGTGTTGCCTCAATGAGCTTTTGTCAATACTGTCTTGGCTCAGCAGAAATTGTTGATTTTCTTTGCTTTTTCTTTGAGTTACTTGAGACAGGATCTCATGAGGCCCAGGGTAGCTTTGAACTCCCCATGAAGCAGAGGATGACCTTGAATGCCTGATCTTCCTGCCTCCACTAGACCTACCAGGAATGATGGTGTGTTTCTATAATTTCAGAATGTGGGAGGTAGAAGAGGATTAGGAGTTGAAAGCCAGTCTCGACTACATAGAGAAAATTCCAGACCAACCTGGACTATAGGAGAGCCTATCTCAAATGAATAATAAAAAAAAAAAACAGCTCACTTTACAATTTACTTATTTATTTTTGGGACAGTGTCTCACTTTGTAGCTCAGGATGACCTAGAACTTACTATGTAGCCCAAGTTGGTCCCAGAATCATGGCAATTCTTCCACCTCTGCCTACCGAGTACTAGATTTACAGGTTTAAGCCATCACACCTGGCTTGATGTTAAATTTAGAGTTGTATGAGGTTTTTAAAAAAAATGTGTAGCATGTTAGTATGTCTAATAAGCAATTGTTCAGTAATCTTTTTTTTGTTTGTGGTTGGGACTGATTGTAGTTTAATAGTAGGTAATTTGACTAATATGTTCAGGATCCTATATTCCATTCCCAACACCACAATAATCTAAACAGAAAAAACTAGTGTAAAGAATAATTAAATGGGACTAGAGAGATGGCTCAATGTTTAAGAGTACTCTTAGGTACTCTTCCAGAGGCCCTGAATTCAACTCCCAGCAACCACATGGTGGCTCACAACCATCTATAACTGGATCTGGTTCTCTCTTCTGGTGTGTATATACATAAAATGAATAAATATTTTTTAAAAGAATAATTAAGTATAGTGGGTTGGAACAGTGAAGATTTACCAGTAAACTCAAAAGGATTTTGGAAGAAATAGAGGGAGAAAGGGCACAGTATTTTCGGAAGAGCACTCCTCCCTCTCCCCACTTCTAGCCCTAGCAAGTCTGAGCCTAGGTCTCGCTGGGGAAGGCATTGGCCCTGATTCCCTGACTGGAAGATCAGTCCCCGTGGTACTACCCTGGGGGGACTTGCTGAAGACCTTGTGCAGTTGGCTGTCAGAACAAATTGATTTCTTGGCAGCCTAAGGAAACAGCAGTTTAGCTAGTATGGTGGCTCATATGTATAGTCTTGGTACCAAAGCCAGCCTAGGCTACATGAAACTTTGTTGCAAAACCCCTTGGCAGTTTACTTTCTTCCAGTGTAGAAGCAGAAATCCACAACCAGGGATCAGCAGCAGGCCCTCCTTCCCCTGAAGGGTTCAGCAGGGAACAGACCTTGTTTCTTCCACTTTCTGGGGCTCCAAGTGTTCCTGTGGCTACATGACCTATTTGCCTCCATCTTCACATGACTCTTCTCTCTCTCTCTCTCCTCTTTTTCATTCCCTTGATATATTCCAAAATATACCATGAACATGGTCTTAATCCCATGTGGTTCATAGCTGTACTCTGTAGCTGCTAGCAATTTTAGAGAATTAAAGTGCCTTATGTGGCTTTGGAAATATACAATATATTTTGCTCTTTTGAGTCCAGCACCACTTGTGGATGACACTATCATTTTCCCAGCCATCAGCCACTGTGAAATATGCACATGGTGGATGACTGTGTAAGTCTGTTGCTTGATTTGGTTAGACTAATCACTCGTTTATCTGTCCATAAATATAGTACTGATGTCACCAATATGTTGTACTGGCCTATAATCCTAGTGGTTGGGAGGCAGAGGCAGAAGGATGTCAGGTTGAAGACCGTAGTGGGCTACAATGTAAGACCCTACCAAAACAAACACAAGCCACACAAGCCAGGCCTATATTCCCAGCTACCTGCAGGACTGCAAGCACAGGCTTGCTTCAATTTCAGAACAAGTTCAAGACCAGCCTGTGAACTTAGTGAAACCCTGTCTCAAAATTGACTCTCAGGGCTATTTCCACCTGAGAGCCGCCCCAAGTAATTACACAGAGACTTTTTTTATTAATAAGCTTGGCCTTATCTGAGGCTTGTTCCCATCCAGCTTGTGTAACTTAACCTGTTTATACTCATCTCCATTCTGCCACATGGCTTGTTACAGCTTTTCAGTCTTGGCACCTCTTTCTTCCTCTGAGTCTGGCTAGGGAATCTCCAGTGCCCAATTCTTCCCCAGCATTCCTATCTCTGCTATCCTCTCCCACCTTGCTATAGGCCAGTCAGCTCTTTATTAAACCTATTATTAAAAGATGGTGGAGAAGAATACAATACTCTGAGACAGGTGATGCATCATAAAAATAACAATACCAAAGTCTGGCCTATACCCAGATCTCTGCTGGTACAGAAATCAGCTTTTGAATAATAAAAAAGCAACCTTTATAAACACAGTGTGCAAGGAGATTATCCCAACGAAAATGTAAAAACAATTAACCTTTATTTTTATGTGTCTGAAATTTGCAGGCATGCATGTGCACCAAGTGTGTGCCTGGTGCCCACAGAGACCAGAAGGGCATCAATCAGATCCCCCGCGACTAAAATGGCAGCCACACAAGTGCTGGAAATAGAACAGCAGTCTTCTGAGAGAGTAGCCAGTGCGTTGAGCCAATGAGCCATCTCTCCAGCCCAAATTGAAAACAAAACAAAACAAAACAAAAAACTAAATAGCTGGGGCTACAGCTCAGTAAGGGAGTGCTTGCCTAACAGATGCAGGGCCCTGAGTTCATTGACAAGTGGAAGAAATAGCATCTCAAGTTCGAAGTTGGGCTGGTTTTTGAAACCATTTCAAAACAAAACCAACCAACCAGCCAGCCAAAAAATCCAAGCCCAAACAGCCAAACCCAAAGATGTTCTTTGATGATACAAATGTTCTTCTTGTGCTTTTTGCCACACAGCAGCTACCAGCCATGTGGGGCTCCTGAGCAAAAAGGCAAACAGGCACCGAGAAATGGAACTGCTGTATTTAGGGGTTTTGCTCTGTGCGCCCAGTGCTGTGGATGTAACAGGGGTTTCGCTGAATTCCCAATCCCAGAACTGAGT
This sequence comes from Psammomys obesus, assembly GCF_907164565.1. Taxonomy (NCBI): domain Eukaryota; kingdom Metazoa; phylum Chordata; class Mammalia; order Rodentia; family Muridae; genus Psammomys; species Psammomys obesus. The sequence continues at coordinate 28,399,764 of NW_026596040.1, read as the reverse complement.
TGACTGTAGATAAAACTTTAAATTCAATATTGGACAAAACAGTACATGCTTCTCTACCTTTTCACAGCTCGTCACTTGATTTTGGTCAAAAGGCCCAGAAGCATTTTTCACATCTCTTATTATCAGATGGTAAGATTTTTGAGCACATGAGTTCACCAACATTGAGTTATCTTAAATCTGAGGCAAAACGATTTCCAGAGCCAGGAGCTTGTTTCATAAAAGGGGACTTAACATGTGCTTTGAACAGACAACACTAACTTCGGAACTGTGAGTAGTATTCCGAACAAGACAGGCCTTCCTTTTCCCTATAGTGCTTTGTTTGGCACAAAACTTGTTGGGACTTGACATCACGGTTATGAAATGTGTTCCAAAGTTGAACACAGCCCATTAGACTCACTTAGATGGTATTTAAAGAAAACTTAGATAAATACTGCAGTTTAAAAAAAAAAACACACACACAAAACTTGAAGACTAAGGAGAAAAGGAGAACTGGAACAGCGGATGGAAGACGGAGCTGGCCAGAGACTTCAGGCACGTTCTCACCTCCGGGGCCGGACAATGATTGACCTAGCTCGAGAGAGGTGCCCGGCCCCGCCCCTCCCACCTGGGCACTCTCGGGACTACGCCCCCCGGCGCCCGCCCCGCCTCCACGACGGCCAACCCACGCGGCGCGGAGGCGGCGCGCTGACGTCCGACGCTCCAGGTACTTTCCCCAAGGCCGGCTTGGCTTAACGTGGGGGCGGGGCGGGGAGCGGAAGCGCGCATGCGCCACAGCGCCAGCGCTCTCCCCGGATAGAGCGGGGCCCGAGCCCGTCCGCTGTGGTGGTTCCGCTCGCGCTCCCGCGCCGCCATGTCGGCCACCATCGAACGGGAGTTCGAGGAACTGGATGCTCAGTCTCGCTGGCAGGTGTTATACTCGGTGAGTCTGAGGCCCGCGCGGCGTCCCCGTCTTCCGAGGACCCGAGCTCGCGCCTGCCGGCTCCGCGTCGCCTCCCGTTCGGGCGGAAGTGGCGAGCGCGGGCCGCGTCAGGGGCGCGCCTGCGCGGAGCGCCCGCACCGCTTTGCGAGGCTTTAGACGGGAAGCGTCGAGGTGGCTTCAGGCTGTTGGTTCTGACGGCGGCGCCACAGCGGCGCCTGCTGGCTGCGCGGCCGGTCCCGGCGTGTGGTGCTCTGGGTGGAGGGTCGAGGGGCACCGGGCGCGGGTGAAACGGCCTCCGGCTTCCTCGCCGACAGCGTTCTTGTCGGCCGATGTTCGCTGGCGGGGCGCCCTGGGAGCGGGTGCCGCGGAAAGGGCGAGAGAGCCCTCTGATCGGGGCCAGCCAAGCGGGGTCTTGCGGGGTCTCGGTCACTTGCGACCGAGGACCCGGGACCTTGTGGCGGTAGCAGAAGTGGCAGCGATAGCTCCCGAGGGATCGGGGATCATCAGTCTTTTCATGGGCTACTTGCTCTGGGAGAGCGGGTTATCGTCAGCTAGAGCTTCCCGGAACAACAGAGGCGTTGCTTGCGTTCTCAGCGATTAAACTATCGTCCTCTTTAAAATCTCCTTTGCTTAGGCATGCTTTATGTGTGTATGTATGTATATATAGTACACCACGGATCTTTATGTGAGCTTTGCTTTTGGGCGCATTTCCCAAGTGAGTGCAGCGGTGGTAGCAGAACTCGAAGTAACCAACCATTCCTTTGGCCCCAAAAGGCCACATGTCCATAGGCGGCCGCTGTTCTCTGTCGCCAGAGAATAATCTTATCCATTCAGCTCATACTAAAGTAATCTGTACTACGAACGCTTGTGACTGCACTTTTTACAGCTCGAGGGCTACGTTTTAATCCAGGCAAAACTTTCTCCTCTTACAAATGATTTCATTACTAATCATTAACGCATTCTATCGCATTTAGTGATTGGTAAATTGTTAAATGTATCTCCTTATGTTTCGGCTCATTCCAACGGTACAAAAAGAAGCTAGAAAGACACCTTTTAGCTCTGGATGATTCTGGGTTTTTCGCTGTTCCATTTAATTGGATGACCGTAGAATTCCTTTCTTTTGTTTTGTTTTTCCAGACAGTGTTTCTCTGTAGTACTGGCTGTCCTGGACTCACTTCGTAGACCAGGCTGGCCTCAAACTCACAGAGATCCACCTGCCTCTGCCTCCCGAGCGCTGGGATTAAAGGCGTGTTCAATCGACACTTTTTTTTTTTTTTTTCGGGCAGGAGGAGGGCAGTACAATTTCTTTGGTCGTTTTGTTAAGGACTTATTTCTTCTTCCATCCGTCATTCTTTGAGACAGGGTCTCAGTTTGTAACTTTGGCTAGCTTGGGACTTGCTTTGTAGTCCAGCCTGACCTTGAACTCAGAAATCCTCCTGTCCTGCTTCCTGAGTGCTGGGACTAAAGTCATACATCACCATGCCTGGCACAGATCTCTGAGTTTTAAGCCAGACTGGTCTACATAGTTTCAGGTCAGCTGGGGCTACATAGTAAGACCAAGTATAAAAAAACAAAAAGGTGGAAGAGGGGCTGGAGAGATGGCTCATTGGTTAAGAGGGCTGGTTCTTCCAGAATGGCTTGATTGAGCCCTAGCACCCACAAGTAGCTCACAACTGTTTCTAGCTCTTGTTCCTGGGAATTGGAAGCCCTCTTCTGGTTTTCAGGGACACCAGTTATGCACATGGACATGGTGGACATGGAGACAAAATGCCCACACACTTAGGGGAAAAAGTAAAATAATAAAGAGTTAATACAGCAACTTAATTTAGCTCTATCTATCTATCTATCTATCTATCTATCTATCTATCTATCTATCTATCTATATCTAATCTATCTGTTTATCTATTTACTTTCTTACATATTTATTGAAACAAGGTCTTCCTTAGTAGCACAAACTGGCCTTCAACTTACTATAGAGCCCTACTAGGTTTGGATTTGTGGCAGTCCTGTCTCAGTACCCAGCTGCTAGGATTACAGGTGTGAGCCACCACATTTGGCTTAACTGGGTATATACATGCATGTCATGAATGTCTGTGAGGTGCCACTGAAAGTTCTGATATCCCTCTTAACAGAAAAGAGGCACTTATACTGGGTGTGGTGGCACAGCCTGTAACCTATCCATTAGGAGACTGACACGGGAGAATTGTTGAGTTTAAGAGGAGCGTGTAGCTGGGCATTGGTGGCCAAAGCCTGAAGAGGCAGTTGGATCTTTGAGTTAAGCCAGCCTGGGTTACAGAGTGAGTTCTAGGCAACCCAGGACTACAGAGTGAGATCTTGTGTTGGAAAAAAAAAAAAATCTAAGTAAATAAAAGCCGGTCATAGTGGCACATTCTTCAGTTCTAGCATTTGGGGAGTGGAGTCTGAAAGGGTTTGGAGTTCAAGGTCATTTCTAGTCACCTGTGGAATTCTAGGCCAGCTTGGGGTAATTGAGACTGTGTCAAAACAAACAAAAACATGTAGCAAGGTGGCTCTGTGAGTTAACTCATCTTTTGCCAAGCATGAAGACTTGAGTTCAGTCCCATGACTCCCATGGAAGGAGAGAACCATCTTTCTTTTAGGACTATTTAGTCCTCTGAGCGCCATATAAGTGCCTATTTATGTGTACCCACAGTAGCTAAGTTTATTAAAACAATTTTTAAAAAAAGTTGGAAGTTGGGAGATGGCTCATTTGCTAAAGTGTTTCTCATGAAAGCATGAGGACATATGCTTAGATCCCCACCATATACATAAAAAGCCAGGTGTGTATTTCAGTGCTGGGGAGGTAGAGACATGCTGATCCCTGGAGCTCACTGGCCAGCCAGCCAACCTCGATGAACCAGTGAGAGATCCAGGCTCAAAAAATAAGGTTTGGGGCTGGAGAGATGGCTTAGGGCTTAGGTTATTTTGCAGAGGACCCTAGTTCGAATCTCAGCATCTACATCAGGTACCCCAGAACTACCTGTAACTCTAGTGCCAGAGGATCTGACATCTTATGTCCTCTGTGGGGAATGCAATCCTCTCTCTCACACACACATACACAATTAAAAATAAAATCTTTAAAATAAATTGTAGGGCAAGTTGATTCAGAGCACTTGTTTCCTGCCAAGCCTGACAATCTTAAATTTGATTCTTGGTACTCACATGATGGAAAAAGATAACTGATTCCAGCATTTCGTTCTCTGACCTCCACATGCATGCATGGCCCCCATAAATAAATGTCAGAAAAAAATAAATACAGGCAAAAATGCATTTGTATTCACTGAAAATACCATAATTGATAGAAAGTTTAGGAAACCCTTCATAGACTAGTAACCAAGGTCTTTAAACAGAATAGGAGTTCTATGCTGTTACTTCCTTTTCCAATCCCAAGAATGTTAAAACCATGCTATGCACATTGGTGTTATAGTCAAAGCAAATGAGGAGGATTTTGAACTTAATGCTTCTTAGGATCCTAGAGCATCCATTTCACCACTCCAGAGAGAAGGCTGCTGACAAGATCTCTGCTTTCAAGGCACTAATTCTGAGTCTTGGAAGTTTGTGCTTCGCTCTCTTGTTAGCCTCTTGGTATAGTGGGTAGTGTATCATCTCATAATTTTAAGTCCTGGATTCTCATACTTGGCACTGAAGATAACTGTTTAAGGACAATAGTCTTTAGGATCCAACCTAGTGAGAAGTGGTAAATGGCTAAGCAAATAAAAACATGAAAGTGAGGGGTCCAGTAAGAGGGCTCAGCAAGGAAAAGTGCTAACCAAAGCTTGGCAGCCCAAGTACGATACTTGAAACCCATGTACAGGCATAAGGAGAAAACCGACTTGATGCTGTTTTCTGCCCACACACGTGCTGTGGCATATACACACAACAGTAATTTTTCATCTGTATGTGAAAGCAAGACCTGGTGTGTAGCTCAGTTGGTAGAGTGCTTGCTTGGCATGCATGAAGCCCTGGGTTCAAACCCCAGCAAAGTTAGGTGTAATGATGCATGCCTGGACTCTCAGCCCCCTGGAGTAGAAGTAGAGGGTTAGAAATTCACTATTGTCCTTGGGTGCATAATTTGGAGTTAACCTAGTCTACATAAGACTTGTCTTAAAAATAAGTGGGAGAGGGGCTGGAGATATGGCCAAGAGGTTAAGAGCACTGGCTGTTCTTCCTAAAGGTCCTGAGTGCAATTCCCAGTAACCACAACCATCTATATAATGAGATCTGGTGCCCTCTTCTGTCATTCATGCATACATGCAGACAGAACACTATACATAATAAATAAATAAATCTTAAAAACAAAACAAGAGAATAAGAGAATTGGAGGATGGGAAACAATATGATTAATATACATTGTCTATATGCATTCAATTGTGATGGAAAAGATAAAAAGTTTTTAAAACTTTGATTTTTAAAGTGCTTAGTACAAGTAAAGGGTGCTGTGTGAATAAGTATTTTTGGAACTGTTTTTCAAAAAGTACACCTAGAGTGAAGTTTCTTTCTTTTTTTTTCTATTTGTTTGTTAATGGTGTGCATGCATGGGTGGGTGTGGGTGTTGTGCCTGTATTTCTGTGCATTGTGTTTGTATCTAGTGTTCTAGGAGGCCAGAAGAGAGCATCAGATCTCCTAGAACTGTAGTTACGGATGGTTTTGAGTCACCATGTGGATGCTGGGAATCAAACCCAGGTTCTGTGGAAAAGCAGTCAGTGCTCTTAACTGATGAGCCATCTCTCCAACCCCAATAGTAAAGTTTCTTGAGAAGGGAGGGCCTAACAGTCTCAAAGGTCAAATGGTCCACTGAGAAAAGGTCAAGGGAGTGGAGGAAAATTAGTGTTCAGGGAAACATTCCAGAGTTGAAAGCCACAGTGTTGGCTGCTTCCTGCTTCGGCAGAGGTCCCAACAGTGTAGCCTGGGGCTGAGCCTGCTCTGAATTTGAAGTGTTGGAGAATAAGGCAGAGCCTATGAGGCTCTTGTAGATCAGAATTTGAACTCCTAATAGAGACTCACCGAGGAAATATAAGCCTTGAAGTATTATTTTTACTTTTAGTAAGATCATGTTGGTTGGACAGGGCTAAGTGTAGACTGTCAAGTCAAGCTGAAATGTTAAGCCTTTGAATATAGGTTGTGGCAAGAGAAATATAGGAAAAACACAGTTGAAAAAATAAATTAGGCTAGGTCTGTGGAGATAGCTATGCAAATAGCAGTGCTTACCATACAAGCCTGACAACCTGGCTTACTCCCTAGACCCATGTGTTAAAAAAAAGCACATGTATGGTGCAATTTTTAATTCTAGCACTTAAAAGACAAAAGAGACAGAACCAGCTGGAAGCTCTCAGGCCCATTATCCTGGAATACCCAGCGCAGAGACCTTGCTTCAACAGCTTGAAGGCAACTTTTTTTTTAAATTTTTAAATTTTTTTAGTTTTATCTTATTGGTGTTTGACTGCATGTATGTCTATGTGAGGGTGTCAGATCCTCTGGAACAGGAGTTACAGACAGTTGTAAGCTGTGATGTGAGTGCTGGGAATTGAACTCACATTCTCTGGAAGAGCAGTCAGTGTTCTTAACCACTGAGCCATCTCTCTAGCCCCCAAGAACTGCCTTTAAGTTGTCCTCTGACCCTGTGTCTCGGCCACCGAAAGCACAAAGGTAATAGAGATGTTATTGAGTTACTTTTAAGATACTGGAGTAACTGAGTGTGGAGTTCAGAAGAGAGGACTTCACTGTACATACAGTTAAAACTTACGAATACCTGGAGCGAAGTTTCTTTCAGGTGGTCGTTAAGGTTTGAGACATCTAAGGCCTATTTCTCAACATTATACAGGTAGCCGAGTATGTGGTACATGCCTTTGATCCCAGTACTGGGAGGCAGAAGCAGGCGGGTCTCCATGAATTGTTTTGTTTCTTTGAGACAGGGTTTCACTATATATATCACTGTGCAGGCCAGACTGACCTCAAATTCATGGAGACCAGCTGGGCACGGGTGGAGCATGCCTGTAATCCCAGCACCCAGGGAGTTAGAGGCAGGTGGATCTCTGTGAGTTCGAGGCCAGCCTGGTCTACAAATCCAGTCCAGGACAGCCAAGGCTACACAGAGAAACCCTGTCTCAGAGAAAACAAAACAAAGCCAAGAAAATTTACCAGAGTAATACATAAATGGTTTGGAAATGTTGAAGGCCAAGGATATCTTCTTGACTGCCAGCAGGGTTTTTTAAAGTGGAGAGGGGAAGCTTGCAGTGGAGACTGGGGAGTAATAACTAACAAAGTGGGGAAGAAAAGCTGTTGTGGAACATGGAGAGATGGTAGACCACAGGGCCTCTTGCTACAGGTGGAGCAAATACAATCAAGACTAAAAGGGCTCATTGAATTGAGCTACCAGAGATCAGCAGATGTTTTAAAGTGCAGTTTCAGTCTATTACAATATTCAGTGTATTGCAGAGCTGGAAACAAAGCTGGAAGAAGTTCAGGTAAGTGTAGATGTTTGAGAAACTTACCTTGAAGGGAAGAAGTGGGGAGAGGTAGCTAAAATGAAGCTTCCCAATGGCCACAACGTAAAATTCAGCCCCTCTGCTTCACACCACTGGTAGTGCCTCTGTGACGTCATTTCCCATATCATTTTTCTTCCTTTTTCCCCTCTACCTGTTCTGTTCTTGGAAATGTGTGTATCCACCATCCTTTGAGGCTTGTAGAATGAAATTTCCTTTGCACAACTGGTCCCCCTTCCTTCCCTGTTGCTTAACACCTTCTACTTATGTCTGAAGTTGCACTTAGTCTGGGAAGCTTTCTAATCTACCAGTCTGTGCTAGATATGAACACATCTTAAAATTTCGACACCAGGGTTGGAGAAATGTCTCAATGGTTAAAGGCAGTTGTTGCTCTTACCAGAGGATCTGTGTTTGTTCCCACCTCTCACATGGCAGCTCACAATGTTTGTAACTCCTGTTAAAGTGAGCATTCTACTTTATTACAATAGTTGATGCTTGTGATGTTTTATGAGTTCTGCTGAAGGAGCTGGGGAAAAAGAGGTATTGCTCTTGAGGGAAACCTAGCTGCTCAGTTTTAAGCTGCTTGGTGGATATGAGAACATTTACTTCATATCTTATTACAATTTTTGCAGGGAAGAATAAATTGAATATTTTTGGTTGAGGTTCTGGCCTCTTAGTCTTTTTATTCCCTATAGACAGTTGCTTTTAGAACATGGATTTGGAATTAGGTGTGGTGGCCCACGCTGCTACTAGCACTTGAGCTACTTGAGGGATGAGGATTTTAGAGGTCAGTCTGAGCAGTGTAACTGGTTTCAGGTCAGCTTATGTAATTTAGCAGCACCACTGTTTCAAAAGAAGACAAAATCAGTTTAAAAAAACATGATTTAGAAATAGGAAGAGTTTCTTGCTTTCTTGTTTGTTTGTTTGTTTTTTGAGACAAGTTGTCACTCTAGCCGTTGCTGGCCAGGAATTCACAGAGTAAACAAGGTTGTTCTCTGACTATAGATTTCGTCTTACCTCCTCAGTGCTGGGAATAAACTCATACACTGCCATGGCTGACTTGTTTTTGTTTTTTTGAGATAGATTTTCTTTCTGTATCTCGTACTACTTTGGAACTCCCTGTTTAGCTCAGTTTAGCCTTGAAATAATGCTAATCCTCCTGCATCAGTTTCTGAGTACTGAGATTACAAGTTTGGTCATCAAGTTTGGTGAAGTTGTCTGATTTGTGTTTTTCTTTTGGGGGTATTAGTAATCAAACTCATGGCTTTATGCATGCTGGGCAGGTGTTTTACCATTGAGCCAGAGCCACTGTTACTCATCTCCCATTTTTGAGCTAGGCCTCTATTACTTACTGGCCTTGAACATGCTTTCTTCCTGCATTAGCCTCCAAGTAGTTGGGCTTACAGGCCTGGGCCACCAGGATGGGCATCGTGAAAATTCTTGATTTACAGAAAGAAAAATGAAAATGCTGCAGTTGCTAAAATCCATGCTGAGGCCAAATCTTCTAGCTGAGGAATTGGAAGGCTAAAGAAATTTGCTGGTTTTGCTGCTATATTGTGTGTAAGTACACTAAGATGGAAAAGGACTTAAATTGTGGAACTGAGTACTATCTGGTGTTACACATTCACTAAGTCCCTTGGACTAGCATGTATTTTTGTGCTTATCTATAAAGTAATTATTAAGGTTATCTTTGTGTGTGCTATATAGTGTGATAGCATACTATTTTTATTTTTGCTAATGTATAGAGTCCTAAATTCTGGTAATAAAGATGTATTAATTTGTTAAAGGCGAAAACTTTTTCTCTCCAATTAAATCACAAATAAAAACTCAAAATAAAGGTAGGTATAGTGGTGCATGCTTCTAATCCCACTCTTTAGGAGCAGAGGCCATTAGATTTCTCAGTTTCAGGCGGCTACACAGTGAGACTTTATCTCAAAAAACAAAAGTAAAATCCACTAGCCACTTAGTAGCCTGGTCCTCCTGAGTGCTGTGATTGCAGGTGTGAACCACCCCATCCTCGTGGATTTTTAGTACAGGGTCTCAAGTAGCCCAAACTGACTTCTATGAGACTGGCTTTGAACTTGTAATCCTCCTGCCTCAACTTCCAAAGTGCTGCAATCAAAAGCATATATACTACCATGTCAGAATATTTTGTATTAAAACAAACAAACAAACTAAGCATTGGTTACCTAAAACAAAATAAAACAAACACTTGTAAGCTTGGTGTGATGTGTATGCATGTAATCTCAGGAGTTTTGCCATGAATTTGAGGCCAGCCAGGGTTATAAAGCAAGACCCTATCTGAAAACACACACATACAGACAAACACACACACACACACACACACACACACTGAACCAAACAAAGTTGTTCCATGAAATCTTAGCCTACTTAAGTTGATAAAATGTAAAAAAAATTCTGTCATTTGACACAGTAAAGTGTTTTGTTACGTGTCTAAGTACAGCCTATTCATGCCATGTGTGTATAGAGGTCACTTAAAACTTTTGGGAGTAGTTCCTCCCACATTGGGTTCTTGGGATCAAGTTTGTGTGGCAGAGTCTTTTCTGAAGGATTCTACCTAGCAGCGTATCAAAGCAGATGCTAAGACTCATAACCAAACCTTTGGTAGAGTGCAGGGAATCATATGATAAAAGGGGGAATTAATATGACTGGTAGAGGACAGGAGCTCCACAAGGACGAAATATATCAGAGCACGGGGGTCCTCTATGAGACTGTTTTTCCAACCAAGGACCATGTATGGATATAACCTAGAACCCCTGCTCAGATGTAGCCCATGGTAGCTCAGTATCCAAGTGGGTTTCCCTAGTAAGGGGAACAGGAACTATTTCTGACATGAACTCAACAACTGGTTCCTTTACCAGCCCCCTGACCCCAAGGGAGGAACAGCCTTGCTTGGCCACAGAGGAGGACATTGCAGCCAGTCCTGAAGATACCTGATAAGCTAGGGTCAGATGGAAGGGGAGGAGGACCTACCTCCCCTAGCAGTGGACTTGGAAAGGGACAGGGAGGAGATGAGGGAGGGAGGGTAGGATTGGGAGGGAATGAGGGAAGGGGCTATGGCTGGGATACAAAGTAAATAACCTGTGATTAATATTTAAAAAATAAAAAATAAAAAAAGTTTGTGTGGCAAGCCCTTGACCAAGCCTGAACCATCTTGACAGCCTGAGATTTAAGATTTTTATAGCTATATATATTTAAAATTAAAAGGTTGTTTTAATATGTAACAAAGCAAAAAGATTTTTTTTAACTGAAAGCATTTTCTTATCCCAGTTCCAATAACTGCATTGCAGTAAATTCTCCCTCCCCAGAATTTGTAATTTATGCCAGGTATCACTTACTTCACGTTAATTATAATGTGTCTCCCAAATATGTACATAAACACATACATATATATCATTTATTTCAAATTAATTTTCAGTTAACCCCAAACATATTTATATATATATATACACACACCTTTGTTTGTTTGTCTTGTTTTTCCAGACAGGGTTTCTGTGTGTAGCCTTGGCTGTTCTGGATTGCTTTGCAGACCAGGTTGGCCACTAGCTCACAGCGATGGGCCTGCCTCTGCCTCCAAGGGCTGGGATTAAAGGTGTGTGATACCATGCCTTGCTTACATACACACATCTTTACATTATATATATACAAAAAAAATAGTGCTTGGTCTTGTATTCAAATCTCCCCTACCACCACCATCTGGTTCTCTTGGAGATAAGCTCTTATTGTGTATTCCTGGCTGGCCTGGCACTTGGCATTGAGCCATGCTAGCTTTAATCTTAAGGCAGAACTCCTCAGTCTCCCAGGTGCATGTTCTCATATGCGTAGGTCTCCTTAATATGTATATTTTCTTTCTTTCTTTCAATAATAATCATGCCAGAGACTCAAAGGTTTCAGTCTTGAAATTTCTTCCACAAAGAAATTAGTCCATCACTTTAAATTTAGCTTCATGTAAATTGTTAGGACACTGTTGGAAGACAGCCAGAATTTTTTTTTTGGGGGGGGGGGCTAAAATTTACAGGATTATCCTGTAGCCCAGTTACTAATAAAGCCCTTGCTTTCTTCTGAAACCTCATGAGCTGGAGCTGTGCCTCCCCTGTCCAGATGGTTTTCAGCACTTCTGTCTTACATGCTCCTACTAAAACAGCTCATTAAGTGCTGCTTATAACATTCAGTGGCTTTTCTAATCTAGACTTCCCAAGTCCTCCACATTCCTCAAAACCAAACCAAACCAAACCAAACCAAAAAAACATGGCCAGGTTCTTCATAGCAACAACTTCAGTTCTTGGTTCCAACTTACGTGTTGATTTTTTTTTTCTCCTGCCATTAAATACTATGACCAAAATACCTTAAAGAAGAAAAGGGGTTATTTGGCTTATGGTTCCAGAGAAAGAGTTCCTTGTGGTAGGGGAGACACAGCAGCATGGAGTCCAGAAAACAGAGTGAATTGGAAATGGATGAGACTGTGAATTCAAATCCTGGTACTTTCTCCTATAACGCTTATTGTCTGTAAGGTTCCTTAACCTCCCCAAGTAGTGCCACCAGCTGAGGACCAAGTGTTCATGCACATGAGCCAGTGGGGACATTTTTTTCATTCATACTATAGTAGTGCTGAATGTGATTGGAGTTTCTGTCTGCCTTTTTTTTTTTTTTTTTTTGGTTTGTTTAAATGCTGATCTTACAGTGAGAAAGCTAACATAGGAGACAGACTTTCTTGGGGCTGTTTCTTTTACAATCATCCTATAACAAGTTGTTTTAAGGATTCTAAAAATGTCCACTTAGAGGATCTTTTCAATTTTGTGATCTTTATAAAAGAATTGTCCTAGTGTCTGGTTTGTTATAATAAAATAAAAAAAAAAAGGAAAATATGATTGTAATGTACACTTCAGTGATTTTGTTTGTTTGTTTTTTGTAAGGTATTTTTGAGACAGGGTTTCTCAGGGTTAGCTTTCATGGATTCACTTTGTAGACCAGGCTGGCCTCTAAGTCACAGAGATCTGCCTCTGCCTCCCTGAGTGCTGGGATCGTAGGCATGCGTCACTACTTCCAGGTCACTTCAGTGGTTTCTTAAGCGTAAGTCTGCCATCAGGTAACATTCTTCACCTAGTAATGTAGAAGCATAGTTTATGGTTTCTTTCTGCTGCAGAAAGGGAAACTTCTAGCATCAGAATGTGCTAGAACATCAGCACAACATAACATAGCCTTGGTGAGTAGCTCCGCTGTTGGCATTTCTTGTCTCTTTGAGAAATACTTTGTATTTAATTGAGTATACTAAATGATAGCCTAAATGCTGCGAAGTGGGGTACGTTTGGCGGGTCCATGCCAAGGTGTGCCACTAAGAAATTATGCCATACTAGTGGGGGAGGGAGAAGAGTGAAAGGCCACTTTGGAGGAAGGGCGGTAGGGAGAGATTGAGGCGGACAGTCAGACAGAAAAAGAATAAGAGAGAATGAAGGAGAGAGACAGAGAGGGGATGGAAGAGACAGAACAAGATGGGATGAGCGATGTAGAGAGATCTGTGGTAGGGGGCTTTTATGCACTGCATCTGTCATAACTGTGGGTGGCCAGAGACAGTGTTGGGTGACATAAGTTGCCTCTAGGTCCCTGAGAACAGGCTGGTAGAAATACTTGATTGCTAATACTAAATAGCCATAGCCAAGTTATGTCTTGGCTTTTGCCAAAAAAATAACTTTACCAGTGTCAGATGGCAATTTCTAATGAGATTTGGTTATGGTCTGCCTTAGGGTTTCTATGACTGGGATGAAACACCATGACCAGAAGCAAGTTGAGGAGGAAAGGCTTTATTTGGCTTATCCTTCCACAGCACTGTTCATCACTGAAGGAAATCAAACAGGAAAGGAAACGAGAGGCAGGAGCTGATGCAGAGGACGTGGAGGAATACTGCTTACTGGCTTTCTCAGCCTGCTTTTCTTATAGAACCCAGGACCACCAGCCCAGGGACTGTATCACCTACAATGGATTGGGCCCTTCCCCTTTGATCACTAGTTAAGAAAATGCCTTACAGCTGGATTTTATGTATCAATTGAGGTTTCTGTCTTTCAGTAAACTCTAGCTTGGGTCAAGTTGTCATAAAACTAGCCAGCATATGGTCCTTATTGTTTAGACACCTCGTTTAGCTGCATAGGAAGGAAAATAAAGCAATGATTGACAGTAGGTTTATGTTTTTCATATAGTGAGAGTTCTGAAGATAGGACGGATGTTACTGTGACTCCCTAATGCTGTTGATGGTACCCTTCAATTTCTGCACAGCTTTTCTTGAAATTTGCCTTCTTTTACCTGTTGATCACAGAAGGGTTCCTGCCTGCTCCTACCCCTTACTCTTAAAACTCAAAAATGATGTTATGGGCAAACCAAGACATCAAAAACTGTGTTATGGGCAAACCCAAGAGAAGACAAGAGTTGGTTGAGCCAGTTTTTCTTTTTTGATTTGGGTTTTAGTTTTGAGGTAGGATCTGGGAGTCTGTGTTGCTCTTGATCGCTACCTCCTTGTTCAGGTGATCTTCCCATCTGAGTAGCTGCTACTACCTGCAGCATATCCAGTGTATGCCAGGTCACTGCGCTAAATGCAGTCCTCATTATAAACTTTTTCCTACAACCCAGCCCAGTGCTTCTTATTCCCATTGGTTGCCTGTGTCACAGGCCTGTCTTTTTAAATTTTGAGACAGGGTCGCACTCCCTTTGTAGATGAGGCTGGCCTCATGGAGATCCACTTACCTCTGCTACCTTAGTGCTGAGATTAAAAGCATGTACCACCGTGCCCAGCTCACAAGCCTGTCCTGTTCTTAACTGTGAAACAGGCCTTTTAGTCAGGCTCCTGTAAGTCAGAAAATGAAATTAGAAACCTTCAGTAAGGAAGAAGGGATAGTGAGATAGGCTGCTGGTGTGTGTCTCTGGAACTGCTCTTTAAAACATTGGAATTTCTCGTCTTACATTTGCCAGAATTAAAAACATGCAACACAGTGGCAGTGTTGATGATCTGAGAAGAGGGATTCGCTAAGAGAGTTCTTTGTTTTGTTAGCTAACAAAAGAAAGTATGTTATGGCTATATTTATTAGGGCTGAATATCTGGAATGAAGTATACATATGCATTGTTTTGTACATTTTATATCTTTCCCTCCAGATATACTCACACCTACCATCTTTTATTTATTTAATAATACATTTTTAAATTAATTCTTTCGAACTTCGTATAATTTATCTTTTTGGTTTTTTGGGACAGGGTTTCTCTATGTAGCCATGACTGTCCTGGACTCACTTTGTAGACTAAGTTGGCTTTGAACTCACATAGATACTCCTGCTTCTGTCTCCCAGAGTGCTGGAATTACAGGCATGTGTCATGGTGCCTGACTCATACAATGTATCTTGATCGTATTCAAACAGTCCTGCCCTTCTCTCACAACTCTTCCTAGAGCCATCCTCTTTCTGTCTCCCTATCCCATTGTGTTCTTTTTAATTTAAACACAGTTTTAGATTTGTTATTTTTTTTATTTTATGTGTATGGGTGTTTTGCCTGCATATATATCTGCACTGTCTGTGTGCAGTGCCTGCAGAAGTAAGAAGAGGGAGTCATATCCCTTAAAACTGAAGTTACACAGATAGTTATTTAGTTACCACTGGTGACTGGGTGCTGGGAATCAAATCTGGATACCCTGAAAGAACAGCCAGTGTTCTTAAATGCCAAGCCATCTCTCTAGCTCTTAACTTTAGTATTTTTAGAAGAGACTTTTTAGCAGGGGTAGTAGAGGCAGAAACAGGTAAATCAAACTCAGATCCACCTGCCTCTCCCTCCCAGAGTTCTGGGGTTACAGCTGTGTGCCACCATACCTGGCTTTCAAGAAATTTCTTTAACCAGCAGAACATGCTACACCTATTTGTTGATATAAGATAAATATTTAGAATGGGGTTGGAAATTACACTTTTTATTTCAGCATCAGTAGTTGTTATAGTGTATACAATATAAAATTGTCTCTCTAGGCTGAAAAATAAGAACTAGCAACTGATAGACAAGATTCACTGTAGAAAGGTTGGAGAGATGGCCCAGAGGTTAAGAACACTGTCTGCTCTTCCAGAGGTCCTGAGTGCAATTCCCAGTAACCACATGGTGCCTCATAGCTGTCTATACAGGGATCTGATGCCTTCTGACATGCAGGTGTACATTCAGATAGAGCACTCATACATAAATAAATCTTAAAAGAAAAAAAAAAGATTCACTGTAGAAGATAGGATTATACAACACAACAGTTGGAGATGGTAGTGAAAGTGTCATGGAGGGAGCCCTATCCTTACTGTTACATCACTACCACTCCGTAAGAGAAATCACCAATACATTTTATTTTACTTATTCATTTATTTATTGAGTCTGGCCTGGAACTCACAGTGAGCCACCTACCTCTGGCTCCTGAGTGTTGAAGTTAAAGGCGCTAGCTGCTAGCACACACAGCTACCAGTAGGTTTTTAAAAATCGCATTTATAGCTGTGTCAGAGTTTATGAGATTTCTCTGAACAAACAATTAGCATACTTTTCTTGAAGAAAAATGATTTAAAATATGAACTATAACACAAATGGGACAATTAAGTAGGAGCAAAGCAACTTTTATTTCTATATATTTAGACTTTATTAAGCTTTAGTAACTAAAATTTGACAGTCTTGATGATAAATGATTCTTTGAAATAGAATTAGACTATGTTAGAGCAAGTGTAACTGGTAAATGTAAAAAATAATAAATGGCATTAAGTTGAATGATGATTTACAAAGTATAAACTTAAATTTCTCTTGCATATTTCAGGTTGACAATAGTGTTATATCTTTCAGGAGTATTACAATTGAATTTAAACTAGAAATGTGTGCATTATGCTCCATTATTAAAAACTTCTGAGGGGAAGAAGTTATACAATATCAATCAAACCAACCTAAAGAGAGACAAACACTAGGGCAAAAATAATGAAATAGAAAATAAGACAAAAGCAGGGCATTGATGACACACACCTTTAATCTCAGCACTTGGGAGGCAGAAGCAGGCTGATCTCTTGAGTTCAAGGCCAGCCTGATCCAAAGAGTTCCAGGACAGCCAGGGCTGCACAGAGAAACCATGTCTCAAAAAGCAAGCAAATGAGAAAGTAAAGAAAAGAAGTCATAAAATAGTGTTGATGAGATCAACAGTGATTTTGTTTGGAAATACCAAACAATGGAAAAAAAATTAAAAATCATTTAAAACTTTTGATACTCAATTTGTATGTTGTTTAATGGTACAGTTTTAATTTATAGACATCAAAATTATAGACATGCAAAAGTACTATAAATTACTTATTTATTTATTTCTCATAAATGTTTTCTCTCCTGGGGTGGGGTGGGGGTCTTGCTAGGGATTAATTATTGAATTTAGGGTTCCTAGAAATTAGAAGTTTTAACAAAATATATGTGAGCTAGAAAGTGACCTGTCCAGAGGTTCATGGAGTCTTCAGGAAGGTCATGCATCAAGAATGAATATTTATGTTTAATGTATGATATTTAATATTAAAATATTTTTTAGAGTGATGTGAGCAAAATCTTTCATTATAGCATTTTTTTTCTGGATTGTATGCTCTCTGTGTGTGTGTGTGTGTGTGTGAGAGAGAGAGAGAGAGAGAGAGAGAGAGAGAGAGAGAAGGAGGAGGGAGGAGGGGGTTCTATTTCTGTTTGATGAATTCTTGGAATAATGTACTTAGTGGATAACACCAGGCTGTTCTGGACACATCAGTGGCTGAGTGCAAATACAGACATTGGTTTGGGATAAGAGAACCTTAAGGGTCCTAAAGTGAGCAACACATTGTTGCTAAATGTTTAGAGCCCTAGAAACAAATTTTAGGAATATTTTTATTTTCAAAATGACAATTATGTGGCAAGAAAGTTTTTTTTTTTTTCCCCCAAAGGTAGAAATTTTAAGATGGAAACTAAAAAAATTTAGGTAGATACAGTAAGTTTTAATCAGTATTTGAATGTGATATGTCTAATTCTGTTGCATTAATTCTGCTATATGAAGTGTTTCATGCTTGTTTGTAGGCACTTATTTATTTATTTTTGAGACAGGGTTTCTCTGTAGCCTTGGCTGTTTTGTACTCACTTTGTAGAACAGGCTGGCTTTGACAGACATCTGTCTACCTCCGCCTCCCTGAGTGTTGTTAGGATAACAGGCATGTGCCGTAGGCTGGGCTGGTTATTTAATCAATAAGTAGTAAGTAGATAAGATTCAGTGTCTGAAGAATCTTGACTTGGTCTTAAGGCTGCCACTTACTACATACTTGACCTTCGGCAAATTATTTAATTCATTAAAGCATGGGTCGTTTCTGTTAGTGTTGCGAGATATGTGATGACATAAACATTGCTTTATAGAGTACTTAACATAAGTGCTTAATGATATTCTATATTGGTGGGGAGAATATGTTGCTATATAAAAATTTAAGAGGGATATTAAAATATATTTTTGTTATTTTAAGGAAATTCGAAATGAGTCCCATGACTATCCTCATAGAGTGGCCAAGTTTCCTGAAAACAGAAATCGAAACAGATACAGAGATGTAAGCCCGTGTAAGTACTGTGGGTTTATGTGCATGTGTGTGCTTTTCAGTTTGTTTCAGGAGACATGATGCAATGGCAGTCTTTGGGTCAAGATTGACAAGATACAATTTTAAAATTTTGATGTAGTCTTCCATTTTGTTGGAGACAGGGTATCACTGTGTAGTCCAGGCTGTTCTGGAAGTTAGTGTGGTACAGGCTGACCTCAGGTTTGCATCAGTCCTCTTGCCTCAGCCTCCAGAACAGTGGGATTTTAAATGTCAGCCACCATACCAGGTTTGATATGTACATCTTATTATGTGTATGCACACACGTGCATGGAAGGTTGAGGTTGATGTCAGGTGTCTTCCTTGATCATGCCACCTTATAGATCAATTTTTCCTGAACCCAAACCAGCTAGTCTGGCCAACCAACTTGCTCTGCTGTAATTGTACTTGTACTGGGATTACACTCAGGCAGCCATACCTACCTGCCTTTTACGTCAGTTCTAGGGTTCCAGACTCTGTCCCTTATATTTACAGAGCAAGAACTGTACTTAATCATCACCTCATCCCTCTTTGGTTTGAGGAACGTTTTTTAGCTCTTTAAGATCTGGTAGAATTCACCGGTGACTCTGTCTCTTGCTCTCAAATGGAGGATGCTCATTATTCTCACTTTCAGTAACATCTCAGCATTTCCTGCTCTCATCCAGGGTTCCTCGGCCTGCCAGGGAAATGGCCTCTACCAAGGCTCTCTTTCCCTCTGCAGCTCTTTTCTCCAGGCTCCATAGCCACTTACTCTGTTTCCTATCATTCCCTCTCCTCAACACAATCTTCATTCATCCTGGGTGTCCTAATGTCTCTGGGAGAACACCATGAAATGTCAGCCTTAGAGTTTCTAGACCTCTTCATCACTATTTTGATTCTCAGTATTTGCCCAGGAAAAAGGGAGGGACTGTTTATTTTGTGGCAGGGCTTCTGTGTCTGTTCTTCTGTCCTCTGACTTGTAAAGTTCCTGTCTCAGCCTTCTAAGTGCTGGAGCTACAGGCTGAGCCACCACACCTAGCTTTCACCCTTGCAGTCTTAACCTCTGCTGCCTTCAGGGCTATTTTCTGGTCAGCACTGTTTTTATTGTTTATTGTTTTGTCTTTTGTTTTTAACTTTCACTTGGAAAGCACTAGGTTCCTTAGTTCTTTGACTTTTAGTTTACTAAAGTGTTGCCACATTCTTCCTTAATCAATCTATTACTCAATAACTGTTTAGCTATTATATTTTAAAAATCTCTTTTACCTTAATTCTCCAATTTGTGAAGCTCCCATTTTGGAACACTTTTATTCTTTATCCCATAGAGAGTTTAGAAAAAGTTTAAGAGTCAAGAAATAACACTTAAGCTCTAATGTACCATCTGGGAAGTGCCTCGGCTCATACACATCCCTGAAGTCCCAGAAGTTGAGCTATTGCTTCTCCACTCCTTGTCTAGTTCTTTCTTGCTCACTTCCTTCCTCTTCCTCATGGACCTTGCTATTTTCAGCCTCTTTCTCTCTGCTTTTCTTCCCTATTACATAAATATGCTGTACAATGCCTTTCCATTCTTTTCCACCCGTACTTTATTATTTATGCACGTACACAACAGTTTTAAAAAGAGTATATTCTGGGATTGGAGAGATGGCTTAGATATTAAGAGTACTGGCTACTCTTTTAGAGGATATGGGTTTAATTCTTAGGACCCACATGGTGGCTCACAGCATCTGTAACAGTTCCAGTGAAACTGATGCCCTCTCCAGCCTCCTCAGGCACTAGACACACAAGTGGTACATAAATATACACATGGGCAAACACCCATATACATAAAATTAAAAAATAGTTTTAAAAAAGAAGCCCACTGGTGGTGGCGTATAACTTTAATCCCAGTACTCAGGAGACAGAGGCAGACAGATCTCTGAGTTCAAGGCCAGCCTGGTCTACTGAGTGAGTTCCGTGACAGCCAGGGTTACACAGAGTAACCTTGTCTCAAAGAAACAAATAATAAAAAGTTTTAAAAGGATAGAGTCTACTATCCTGATCACCTCTGCTTTCTTCACCCACCCCCATGGGTATACGTCACCCTCCTCAGTGAAACATTTAAAGACTGTTGTCTTTCTAGTTTTCAAATGCAAACAAAGACTTTCCCTTGTTTTCTTCTCTTACCTTCTGTGTCTTGTGAGATTGTTGACTCTGTCTTCCTTTTCTGACCACTCACCCATTTTAAGAGCCTCTCACCCTCAGTTTATCTTTTTTTTTTTTCAAGGACCTTTTTCTCTTCCTCACTCTTCTCTCCTCGATCTACGAATGGTCTTGTTATCTAGGGGTCAAATGCTGTGTTTATTTTCATGACTTCACATTTCATCTGTAGTCTCAATCTTAGCTCTAAACAGATACTTGTAAGTAGTCTTTATTGTCACATAGCAACGTTGGGTTCATTATATCTAGACACTGAGTTAGACTTTGCTAACAGAACCCAGTGGTGCAGTTATTCCCCGTATTGCTTTATTCTTTATATTTGTAACTGGTACCTCCATTTGCATGTTGACTAAGACTGGATAAGGATTCATCTCCCACATCTAATTAGTAACTAAATAGTTGCAATTTTTATTTCCATTATGTACTTAAAGTGTTTTCTTATGTGTATATGCTAGCTTGGATCAGCCGTTTTCTGCTGTGTGTAAGAGAGAGATTTATTACAGTAACTTCTAAAATATTGGGGCTATGTAGATGGCTCAGGAGTTAAGAGCCAAATATTACTCTTGCAGAGGACCAAGCTTCAATTCTCAGCATCCACATGGTGGCTCAAGTCACATCTGTAACTTCAGGGTATCCAGCACCTGCATCCAGCAGATGTGTGCTGCACATGTATTCAGCAGGCGCTCTCTCTCTCCCTCTCTCTCATACACACACACACACACACACACACACACACACACACACACACACACTTGAGATGAGCATGATGGTGCATGCCTTTAACCTCTCGGGGAGGCAGAGGCATGCAGATCGCTGTTTCAGGCCAGCCTGGTCCATAAAGTGAGTACAGGACAGCCAAGGCTACACAGAGAAACCCTGTTTAAAAGAAAAACTGTAAGAAAACAAAACTTTAAATAGCCTCTGTATCTCCGTTCTGTTACTGCTTTCCTTCACTCTCATACTGTCCAAATTATTCTCCTTTTTTTTTTTTTTTGCCTTTTAGGCAAAAATTTAAGTTTGTCATCATTATCTTTGCAGATTTTTCTAATATACCTTTATAGATAACTAGATTCATTTTTCTAGATTTTTTCATTTCAATAAAACTGAATTACTTGGCATTCTTCCCTTACGATTAATTTCTAACACATCATGTTTTCAAATCTGGCACTCCCTTACTGAAGTATCATTCCTTTTCCCTCTCTTTTAATGCCTTTCAGTGACGGTCCTCTCCCTGCAATACCAACTCAACAGCCACTGGCTGGTCTTTTCATCATGTAGAGGGAATTGTGGAGGTAGTTTGGGTGTGTGTGTATTTTAATTGTTTGTTTGAGGTTTTTGCCATTGTTGTTGTTTTTTGATTCAGGGTCTGTTTCTTATGTAGCCCTGATTGACCTGGAACTTACTTTGTAGACCAGGATGGACTCTGAGATCTACCTGTATCTGTCTTCCTGAGTGCTGAGATTAACAGCATTCCCTTCCATGCCCAGCTGGTGTTTTCATATGTGGCAGAAATTTAACAGTTGCCAGTTTGGTTTAGGAGACATTTGTTAAAAAGTGGTTGTATGTGTGCCCACAGAACACAATGATGAGCATATATACCCTGCTCTCTGATACTGTGCAGTACAGCTAGGTAGGGAATTGTGTTGAAGAGAGCATGAGATTATACCAGTGTGGCAGAGCCAAGAAAGGGTGTTCAGATCTGCCTTAGAAGTAAGGTATGGCTCTTGAAAGAATAAATAAATGGTAGCCAGCTCAGTAAAGAAAGAAGGATGGAAATACAAATTTCAAAGAAAGTTTAAGATACCAGGTCTGTTTCTTCTAGATTTGGATTCAACGGGCCTGAAAGTCTATACTTTAAAATAGCCTTCTAATGTGATTTGTATGGTGGCCTTCTGTGGCCATTGGTACTCAAACTGATGTACAGATTAGGAAGTTGAAATATGGTAAACAAATAAAAAAGGAATATTTTAAAATAGAATTTAAAGTTTACTTTGTTTTAATCCCAGAGGCCTCTGTTCTCTCATGTAACTGAAACAGTCTAGAAGAGATGGGCAATGTCTTTTTGCTGTTGGAGGTCATTACTGATTTCACAGTCTCTGTTATTTGGTATTCAGGTAGATACCCTGGTAGTTTACACTTAATAAAAGAAAGAATACCAGATGTTCAGTGAACTGTCATCTCTTTTCATATGTGATTAGTTGTGTGCATGTGTGTGGGGCTAAAAATACAACATTGTAGGCCTGGTAGAACTTAGCTCTTATCCTAGTACTTGGGAGATCAGGGGATTAGGAATTTAAGAGTAGCTTGGGCTATGCTGGAGCCTGTTTCAAAGGAACAGAAAATACAAAATACATAATGTATTTTGTATAACATTGTATAACATTGTATATTTTGTATAACAAAAAACAAAAATACATAATGTAAGTTTGTTCTGGCAGCAAATTTTAGATGTGCATTCAAATACTAGCTTTATGGATACTGATACGTGACAGATCTCTTCAGCTTGCCTATGTTGCATAACTGAGGCTACCTACTGACTGTCCCCATTTTCTTCTTTTGGCACCTGAGACCCACTTTTGTGCTTGGCTACTTTGGGAGCATGTGACATTTGTTATTTTGTGATGGGCTTATTTCACTTGGCATAATACCTCAAGATTCATAGATGTGAAATAATGATATTTTAAAGGGGATGGAAGGGAACTGGGTATGGTGGTACATGCCTGTACTTATACATTTAGGAGGCAGAGGCAGTGGGGTCACTGTGAGTTTGAGGTTAACCTGGCCTACATAGTGTGTTCTAGACCAGCCAGGACCACATAGTAAGACCCTGTTTTATAAAAACCAAATAAATAAAATATGCACAGATTCTATTAGTATGGCAGGTCATATAATCATAGTTCATTGCTGCTACAAAACAAGAATATTCTCAGTAAATATGTGTTTAAGTGAGTTGATAGGTGGAGAGAAAATAACAAAGTTAGAGGCTTCTTATCTTCTTTCAGTGAAATGACATGGTTCCCTTTTGGAGACAGTGTCTCACTATGTAGCTTTGGCTGACCTTGAATTCACAGAGATCCACCTTCTCAGCCTCATTTTTCTAGAATTAAATGTGTGCATTACTACACCTGGCAACATAATCATTTTCTGTGAAGAAATCTGTATTAGCTCAGGAATTTTTATGCAACTAGTAAAGTACTTTTAAAATACATTAAGCAAATATGAATAGAGTTATAAATATAGGGACATATTTTTAAGTTTGTATTCATGGTCTTTTTAGAAAGTGTTTAAAATGTATATGGAGGTTTTGTCTGCATTTAGGTCTGTACCACATGTGTGCATGGTACTTGAGGAGGCTAGAAAAAGGTGTTGGATCCACTGGGACTGAAGTTACAGGTGCTTGTGAGCTGCCATGTGGGTTCTGGGAATTAAAAGTCTTCTGGAAGACCAGCAAGTATTCTTAACTGCTGAACCGTCTGGACTTTTTCTGAGACAAGTTTCATAGTGTATCCTCAGCTGGCCTCAGTTGTGGCAACTCTCCTGCCTTACTTTCCCAAATGCTGGGGTTACAGTTGTAAGCCACCATAGCTAGCCTTGTTTTTGGATCTTTGAGGAAGGGTCTTACTGTGTAACCCAAGTTGGCCTTGATCCTCCTTCCTCTGCCTCCAGAGTATTAACTAAGACCCTGTATGCTCATGGATGTAGTAAGACACAATGTTACAAAAAAGTTGAGTTATGTCTTTGCCTGTCACTGAAATCCCATAGGGGCAGAGATTTTAGTTTATTCAAGGTTGGCTACATCCCTAATTCTCCATAGTCTGTGCTGGAAATGTACTGAATATTAATTATGCGTTGTAGAGGTGCTGCAGACTGCCCTCATGCTAGCAAATGGAATTGATGCAGTAGCAGCATGCCTATCTTTGCTGTGATTCATCCACCTGTCATGTGTGTCAGGCTTGCTGAGCACCAAATCAACCGTATTGAGGTTGGTGATTGGAAGCTAGGGAAATGAGTAAGCCTCTGCAAGATTAACCAACAGGAAAAACTTGGTAACATGCGTAGTTGCACTTGTGTCACGGTTAAAGACTATGCCAAAGAATCTGAGACTAGTGATGCCACTTATGCGTACTAGAAATGCAAGAAAAGAACAAATAAGTTTTCCTGGGGAGAGGTGGCTCAATGGATAAGAGAACATGCTCTTGCAGAGGACCTGGACTCAGTTCCCAACACCTACAGGTGGCTCACAAACTATCTCTAAGTCCAATTCCAGGGGATCTGAGGCCCTCTTCTGATCTCCATGGGCACCAGACACATACAGTCAAAACAGTCATACACCTAAAAATAAGTACACTCATAAAAAGGATTTGTCATGTTTTTTTTTTTTTTTTAATGGGAGATCTGCATCTGCTTCAATCCCCTGTTGGGTGAATTCTTTCAGAGGACCCATCCTATTTCCTCTCTTCCACTGCTTCTGGTGTCTATCCTGTTTGCCATTCTGAATGAGATTTAAGCATCCTCTGTAGCATCCTCTTTAGTGTTTAGCTTCTTTAGGTCTGCAGATGGCTGTCCTATATTATACAGCTAATGCCCAATTTACTAGTGAGTGTATACCATGCCTGTCTTTCTGTTTCTGGGTCACCTCACTCAGGATGATTTCTTCTAGTTCCATCATTTGCCTGCAAAATTCATGATTTCCTTGTTTTTAATAGCTGTAGTATTCCATTGTGTCAGTGTGCCACAATTTCTGTGTCCATTTGTCTGTTGAGGGACATTTAGGTTGTTTCCAGATTCTGGCTGTTACAAATAAAGCTGCTATAGATGGTCCTCTGAAAGGATTCACCCAACAGGGGATCAAAGCAGATGCTGAGACTCAGGGCCAAACTTTGGGCAGAGCGTAGGGAGTCTATGGGGGAAGAGAGGGGTGGGATTAGAGGGACACGGAGGGGACAGGAGCCCCACAAGGAGACCAACAAAACTAAAAGATCTGAGCTCAGAGGGTCCTGCAGAGACTGATGCACCAGTGGAGGACCATGCATGGAGAGGACCTAGACCCCCTGTTCAGATGTGGCCGATAGGCAACTCAGTCTCCATGTGGATCTCTGAGTGAGGGGATGAGGGGCTGCCTCTATCATGAACTCTCAGCTGACTGCTCTCTGATCACTCGCCCCTGATGATGCAGCCTTGCCAGGCCTCGGAGTAAGAGGATCGAAGCAGTTCTGATGATATGGGCAGATGGCAATAGTGGAGAACTTCTCCTTTCAGTGGACTAGGAGAAGGGGATGAGGGGAAGATGCAGAGAGGGTGGGACTGGGGGAGTTGAGGGAGGGGCTTCAATTGCGATATATAATGAATAAATTGTGAAGGAAAAAAAAGGAGATTTGAACCACATTAACTTTGATACAGTAAGGGAAATATATAGGACTGTGTATCTAACAACTAGAGAAACATATTCTAGGGCTAACCTAAATTTGTTTGTGTGATAATAATCAGAATAAATACATATTTAACTTAAATTTAGTAGTAGTTGTTTGCCATTTTCTTCATGTTGGCATATTTTTTAAAAGTCTATTTTGTTTGGGTTCTTATACCTCTTCCCCTTCTCCACCCCAATCCCTTCTAATACTCCCAACACCAGGTAGGAGAGACGGAAGGTTGGTAGGGAGAGGGGGCATGGATATCTTTTTTTTTTTTTCTTTAGAGACAGGGTTTGTCTATGTAGTTTTGGCTGTCTTCAAACTTACAGAGACCCACCTGCCTCTTATCTCTCAGAGTGCTGGGTTTACTGGTGTGCACAATTCGCTTGTCTATGTGGATATCTTTTTAGACTACTTCCTGCTGATTAGGGATGTTGTTGAGTTCCTTGGGACAAATCCGGTTTTTATTTTATCAGGATATCTCCAGTTGTTGTTGTTGTTGCTGCTGCTGCTGCTGCTGCTGCTGCTGCTGCTGCTGCTGCTGCTGCTGCTGCTGCTGCTGCTGCTGCTTCTTCTTCTTCTTCTTCTTCTTCTTCTTCTTCTTCTTCTTCTTCTTCTTCTTCTTCTTCTGTTCTTTCTATCTATCTATCTATCTATCTATCTATCTATCTATCTATCTATTTTTATTATTAGTTCCAGTTTCTTCTTATCATCTCTTTTTTCCATAGACCAGCAGAAGCAAGAACCAGCAGGAGGAACAGCTGCACCTCCTTTCTTGGGGCTCTGGTCTTTTTATATCCTCTTTAGAGCCCCAGAATTAAACTGTCTTCAGCTGGCAGGAGCACACGAGGCAAATAGTCTGCTGCTGTGGACAGTCTGAAGCAGCCCTATATCCCACACCTGGGATTAAAACAAAAACATGCTTACATAACATAACTGGGTTTTTAAAGACACCAAAATTCTCACTACAAGCTATTTGCTGCTATTTTTCTTATCAAAATCAAACTGTAAAAATACAGATGAAATTTTAGCTTAATGCTTTAGTTCTCAGTCATTGTTGAAAGATTTTTATTTAAAAGCTTTTTTTATTAACTTTTTTCCAAAGATTCACTAGGACTTGAGTCTTTATTTCTGTCTTAAGTTTTTAAAACTTATTTTTAATATTCAATATTTATTTTTAATATTTAATATTTAATTTTAATCAAGGTTTAATCAAATATGTTTGTCCTTTTAATAATTCATTTCTCTAAACCATCAACCTAACTGGAGTAGACTCAAAGTATAAAAGAACCAGAACTCAGTGAGGAAGCTAGATTTGATTATGCAGGGGGGGGAAAAAAAGACCTGAGCAGAGCAGTATATAGTTTGTTTTAACTCCTGAACTTGTAAATAGAAATTAAACTATTTATATTAAGTCAAACCATGGAATTAGGTTCCTGAGTGAACAGGCTGTCATCAGGTTCTAGTTTTATGAGAAAATGAGCTGTTATCAGTACACTAATTGTTGTGGTTATTTATGCAGAGTGTAGATTGTTTGCAGGTTCTTCCTAGAGAACATTTCTAAGTACATGAAAGATTTCACCAGAGTCTTGGAAACAACTTTTTTATGCTTCTTTTGTGGTTTTGGGGAAACCTAGGACTTGATGCTTGCTAGACAAATGCTAACCATGAGATTATATATCTATCCTATTATTATTATTATTATTATTATTATTATTATTATTATTATTATTA
>NW_026596040.1:28362301-28372401 GCF_907164565.1 Psammomys obesus | reverse complement strand
TATTATTATTATTATTATTATTATTATTATTATTATTATTATTATTATTAGACAGTGTCCTGCTAGGTTGCACAGGCCCTTAAGTGAGCCTGTACGCCCAGGCAGGAAACACATGTTTAGGTTGTGTTTTGTTTGTTTGGGTGCCAGTAGTCAAACGCTGGGCTGAGGATGTATAAGTTGGTTTTGTTTCCTGGCTGTTGTGTATACTTCATAGTATACATGGATGTATGTACAACTATCTCTGTGGCATAGATTCCTTTGCCCAGCATTTTGGAAATTGTGGGAGCCTTTTTCTTTGTTTTGATGTTTGTTAGCTATTGATATTAAATAGGTATTTTATATACATTAGCTTCCATTTTCATTCATTCATAGTTAGGGTGTTTCATTTTTCTTTTGCTGTTTATGGGTAGTAGAATAACAAAGGGAGGACTGAAAACACCATTACACAGACATGATATATGCCTTTAATCCCAGCACTAAGGAAGAAGAGGCAGGTGGATCTCTTTGAGTTCAAGGTTCTGTGAGTTCATGGCCAGCCTGGTCTAAATAGCAGTTTCCAGACCAGCCAGAGCTATACAATAGAGGAACCTCATCTCAAAAACAAACAAAATGCACTATACTTTTCCTTCTTGCTCACTGAATAATTCAGTCTGACAACCCTTGGGATTGTTAAAAAGGCATGATGATAATGTCCTTAAGACCTTGTGTAACAAGTGAGTTAGAGTAAGCACTATAATGTTAGGTTAGAATTGCTGTATTGTCGTATATAAGGACCTGGTTTTCAGTGAATACTGATATTTAGAAAGGGCTGGGCATGTATAGCTCAGAGGTAGAGTGATTGCCCAATTATAAAGATAGGTTTGAATTTCAGTAGCTATATTCATATATTTATTAGTCTTCTTCACTGAGAAATCCTTCTTGTAACATGTTTATTTTTGTGTACATGTGCATCTGTGCATGCATTTGTGTGGGGTGGGTGGGCATGTGCACATACGGGCAGGTGTCTGTAGAGCACAGAAGGGTTGATGCACCTGAGGCTAGAGTTATCGGTTGTTGTGAGCTGCCCAGTATGGGTACTGAGAACCAAACTTGTGTCTCCTGCAAGAACACTACTCCGTAACCACTGATCCATGTCTCCATCCTCATTGAGAAGTCTTAAGTGATGCCTTGTTGTCATTGGGCATGCATAGTTGTTCAGGTTCATTCTTCACTGCAAAGAAACAGGGCTCTTTGGATGTCTGGCTAATTTCTGGGATGGGGACCAAGTGTAATCCCTAAGGCAGGTGTGGTGACAAAAGCCTGTGTTGCCAGCACTCAGGAGTCAAAGGCAGGAGAATTGTGAGCTGAAGGCCAGCTTGAATGACATTGCCAGACTGTTTCAAAAAAAAAAAAAGAAAAAGGATGTACCTTAAATCACAGCACTCAGGAGACAGACAGCAGATCTCTGAGGCTAGCCAGAGCTACCGAGTGAGATCCTGTCTCAAAAAAAATGAATAAAGGAAGGAAGAGCTTAGAATGTCTCAGGTTTTTAGAAAGTGAGGGAATTGTCAGAAGACACCCAAGCCAGCTTGCAGTCTACTGGCCAATTCTAGGAAAATTTGAACATTAAATAATGATTTCATTACCTACTGAATAAAGTAGAAATCTGTCTATAGTAAAATTAAGAAATGAATGAATGAGTAAGTTGGAAATAGAGAATGTTTCACCTTTATGTAAGATGCTAAATAGGAAATGTTGAAACAAGCTATTTACATTGTTTTAAGATAGCCTCATAAATACACACATACAAATACTTACATACAGAAGAAATGAACAAGAGAAAATTCAGGATCTAAGGTCTTTGAAAATGTCTTAGGAAGACACCAAAAGCGTATCTATGCAGTTTTTAAAAATTAATGAATTGTAATTGTGGTGTGTGTGTGATATGCTTATAACTTCAGTACTTGGGAGGCCAGGGCAGGAGAATGCTGTGAGTTCCAGATTTACCTGGGCTTAAAAGAGAAAGACCTTGTTGAGGAAAATAAAACAGCGGAGTCATCGAATGGTGGCACAAACCTTCAGGCCAACATTTGAGAAGCTAGGGCAGAGCAGTGCTGTGAGTTTACTGCTGGCCTGATCTACATAGGGCATTCCAGACAAGCCACAGATACATAGTGAGACCCTGGCTCAAAGGAAGAAAGTACTAAATGAGCATTTAAAAGTTGTAAAGAATTGACTGGGGGAAATATTTGAAATAGGCTCACTAGAAAATGGACAGGAGATATGACTACAGAAGGCAGATAAACGTGAACATATGAAAACACCATTAGCTATTAGAAACACTTGTTACGACTATGGTGGTACATGTCATTACATACCTACTAGACCAGTTAGAGGACATATTACTCCAGGATTGTAAAGACGCTTCATCTCCTGAGTGGCTGCTATAGCTAACAACCCCCACCCCCCAAGTCAGGGTTTCTCTGTATAATCCTGGCTGTCCTGGAACTCTCTTTGTAGAGCAGGCTGGCCCAAAACTCAGGTCTTCCTGTTTCTGCCTCCCAACTGCTGAGATTAAAGGCATATGGCACCACACCCAGCGATATAAGTGCTTTTCAAAAACCTGAATGTATACTTCTGTGATCTAGCAATTAGATTTCTTAGCATTTATCTCAGAGAAGTGAAAACCTGATCCTTGCACAGATGTGTAAGTGAATGTTCATAATAGCTTTATTTGTAATGAGCTGAAATTAGGAACTGTCTTTAAGTAATTGGTGGTTAGTAAATTCATATTGTTGGTATTGCTCAATAATAATAAGGAATAAAATATCGTATGTTTAGGTAGATCTCAAAGAATTTAGATTGAGTAAGAAAATATCCAGTGTCAGAAGGTTATATAACAATATGGTTTCATATATATAATTTTAAAAACTTGTTACCTGTGGGTATGTATGTGTCATGGTGCAAGAGTGGAAGTCAGAGGATAGGTTTTGGGATTTGGTGCTCTAAACCCAGGCTGTCAGACTTGCAGAGTGAGCATTTTAAACAGTAGCCAATTTACCAGCCCCTATGTAACTTCCTTTTCTTTTTTCAAGGCAGGGTTTCTCTGTGTAGCCCTGGCTGTTCTAGAACTTACTCAGTAGACCAGGCTGGCATCAAATTCAGAGATATGTCTGCCTCTGCCTCTGCCTCTGGACTGCTGGGATTAAAGGCCTGGGTCTGTCTGACTTATTTTGTTTGTTTCTCTCTCTCTCTCTCTCTCTCTCTCTCCCCCCCCCCCTCCCTCCCTCCGTCCCTCCCATCTTCCCTCTCCCTTTTCCTCTCTCTTTCTTTCTTTTTCCAAGGAGGACCTCACTCTATAGCCTTAGTTGTCCTAGAACTTGCTGTGTGGATCACCAGCCTGGCCACAGACTCATAGAGATTGAACTGCCTCTGCTTCCTACATGCTAGGACTAAAGGTGTGTGCCACCACACACAATCTGTAACATTATTGAAATGATAAAGTTTTAGTAATGCAGTCTGTGTTGGGCTTTTTAGGGAAATGTGACTCAAAGTGAAATAACACACAGTACCTTAATAGTGATATAATAGTTCTATATGCACACATAACTACATACATATAAAATTATGAAGAATTAAATACACGTAAGTGAATGTCTGTAAAGATGTGAAATTACAGTAAGGTGTGAATTGGACCACTGTCTTTCCATGTTTTTTAATTTAATAGCCCTTAACAGTTGGTACCAGACAGCATAATTCACAAGAGGTGGGGCTCAGTGGTGAACATGGTGGTCCCTTGCTACCAAGCTTCATTTTAAAAGGAAAATCATAAATGGTGGGGCCTGAGTGAATGTTTCCTCCTTGCTGAGTGATGGAGAATCTTTTCTGAAGGTGGCATTTTGAACCCATGGTTCATTACCTGGGGAGCTCTGATGTAGAACTTATGCTGGAGAGTGGAGCCAAAATTTACATGGAAAGCATTCTGAGTGGGGAGAGCATGGCTTGTCTTCCAGGACTACCTGTATTTAGAATTTGGGGGTAGGGGTTGGGGGTGAGGAGTGGGGATTCACTACAATAAAGATGAATGAAGTAGACTTTTCAAATTACTCAAAGTGTTAAAGATTATAATAGGAATGTCGAAGATTTTATAGTTGTCCACCAGGATGTTAAAGATTATTTGCTAGTGAAAATAATAAAGACTGACTGAGTCAGGTCACTCCATCTTTTCCCTCTTATGTTCTGTTTCCTTTTGCAGTAGTCTACTTAACATAGCATGTAAGTGCAAGTATGTGATTTCTAAAAGAGAAACCTAGTACTGAAGTAAAAGTTGGGCATGTCTTTTGACAGTGGTAGGTTTAAGACAGACTCATATTGGTCAGTTGCTGGTGTTGGGATGACAGGTTAGGAGGGGCTGGGGAGTTGAACCCCAGCCCTGGTATTCTAGGGTAGCACTACCCACTGAACTACATCTTAAGCATTAGGACTGTAGATCCGAATAATGGAATTGCCTTATCCATGGACCCCAGTGAGGTCATATTCCCCCTTTATCAGTATATAGAATTAGAGTGTCAATGGTTGAACATGATCTTTAGGAAACTGTCTAGGCAGTCCTTATTCCTCTTCAGACAGTCTGAAGATGACTGGTATTTCTTAAAGACCAGTGGTCTGTAGCAGTGAACTGTTCTGTGTAATCGAAATCCGTTAGTTCAAATCCCTATAGTCTGAAAAGAATGATGACATTACTACCCAGAGTCAGCAAAATGGGCATGGTAGTGTATCATCTACTTTATAAAGTTGTGAGGATTGACACACTAACAGCCCAGAAAGCTGTGACATTTTTTTTTTTTTTTTTTGCTGTATTAGTATCACTAAACAGTGCTTTTTGGTAATTCTGGTCAAGTGTATGGTCAGTGAGAAGCTATTTATAGATGGGGTTTTTGGTGAGTAAACAGTTGAAATGTTCAGGCTTTCATTGTGCTAAGATTTATATTTTTGTCTCCATTAAAATGATAGTTGGTATGGGACGTGGATTTAGTTCTGTTTTTGCATAGGACTCCTTGCTCAGTTTATGAAAAAATTTACATTTATTCTGTCTTCTTTTGGGGTAGACACAGCTATAAGATATGCTGAGTTCTTGTCAGGGAAGTACTACAGGATGCTACAGATTAGAAAAAGTGAACCGACAATATTGTATTGATAGATTTGTCCTGTCTTTGCTCAACTTGTGAGCTTGTGATTAGTTTCTTCAGTGATGCATATGAACCTTCATCTCTGAAATGTGAAGCTCTATGGTATCAGAGGCCTTTAAGCTAGTGATAAATTGGGTGAAATCTACAGGGCTTTTTTTTTTTTTTTCAGTTTATTGTGAATGTTGAAAGAGGAAGCTTCTGTGTGTGTCAGCCACAGGCAGAGCAAATCATTTCTTGAGAGCTGAAACCATTTCTCAGAAGATAGGGGTAGGAGGCAAAGAGACGTCATCATAAGTGGGCAGGCTTAATGTGTATCAAAGTTTTAAGTTATGATACTGTTAGATATTGAATTTTTTATCTACTCAGTGATAAGAATTAAGAACAAATAAATAATACCCCACAGAATAATAGAGTATGTTCCTTAAAGTGCTGCTGCTGGTACTGTTTGGAATGGAGAAGAGTGATTGTGGAAATGTGATTCCTTTCCTCCCTTTACTTTATCCTTTGAAAGAGAGAGAGAGAGAGAGAGAGAGAGAGAGAGAGAGAGAGAGAGAATATGCTGATCAAGTACTGATCAAGACTTTGGAACTCAGGTTGTAGAACTCTTGCCTTTTTGATAATCTCTCTATAGAGAGTCTGGGGCAAAAAAAATGTGGAAGAGGAGAAAGCATGTGACTTTCTGCCTTTTTTTTTTTTTTCTAACTTAGAAGTCAAAAGTTTCCTTGGAAATGAACAATTCAGGGGCTCCAAGGAGATATGATTTAGCAGTTAAGGGTTCATGATGCCCTTTTAAAGGACTCTGCTTAAGTTCCCAGCATCCACATCTGGCAGTTGACAGCCCCAGTTACTTTGGCTCCAGGACATGTAAAGCCCTCTTTTGGCCTTTAAGAAAACTCACATAGCCGAGTGCGGTGGCACACACCTGTAATCTCAGCACTTAGGGAGGCAGCGGCAGGTGATGTCTGTGAGGTGCAGGGGCAGGTGGATCTCTGTGAGCTAGAGGCCAGCTTAGTCTACAAAGCAAGTCTAGGACAGCCAAGGCTACACAGAGAAATCCTGTCTCATTCTCTCACCCCCCCAAAAAAAGCACTCTCATACACATGGCTCACAGTTCCACATGTGTGTACACATATATACATGTACATATATATGTATGTACACAATTTTAAGATAAGGTTGTTTTTGGTTTTTTATTTTCTAACTTTTTTATGACAAATATTCTCAGTCTCTTCTGATCAAAAGGTTTTTGAGACAATTCCATCAGCTTTAGCCCGCCGGAGAATGAAATCACCTGACTCATTCATCCTGCCAATGGCGGCGCAGAGAACATGGGTTTTAAACTGGTCATTAAACTGGCCTGTGACCTGTCTGTCATCTTTGGCTACATTGGATGGGCATTTGATCCTTGGCACCAATGATGTGGTTGCTCACAGCATGTGCGGGACGATGAACTCATTGGCAGGTGTCTTTCTACTCCCTGGTCCAGCAGGAGCACAGAAAGGCCTAAGGTTTTTTTTGTTTTGTTTTGTTTGTTTTTATTTTTATATTTTTTATTAAAACAGCTCAAAGATTTGGGACAGCTAACAGCGACTGGGAAAGGAAATAGTTAACTCCTAGGTTATTGCGGAACCTGCATGATTATTCACACTGAGCATTTGTAAGTGATTCCTGGTATTTGAAAAGACAGGCTCCTTTATCTTTGCTGAGCATTGGAAATTGTAAAGTCACACTTTTCTCAAGGTTTTGATGGGCTTTCATTTCCTGGAATAGATGCGCTTTTTTTTTTTTTTTTTTTTTTTTTAGATATTTCAAGGTGATGAGGTGATGTGTTTTAGTTAACACTAAAAGCTGTCTATGGTTTTTCTTTTCAATCTCTTTTGAATCGAAAAGTTAATGTGGTTCCCCCCACCTCCCCAAGACAGGGTTTCTCTTTGTAGTCTTGGCTGTGCTGGACTCACTTTGTAGACCAGTCTGCCTCCCAGAGTGTTGGGATTAGAAGCATGCTTCACTGCGCCTGACTTTTTCTTTTGATACAAGGTCAAATGTAATCCTGTGGGCCTGGAATTCGCTATGTAGACCAGGCTGTCCTGGAATTCAAAGAGATAATCTGCCTCTAAGACTGCTGGTGTTAAAGGTGTGTGGAACCATGTGCTGCTCTTCCATTAGTCTTCATAATAGAACTAAATAATGATACAACTGTGTACTTGAGAGTTTGTTTTCCTGATAAGAAAATAACAAGTTCAGGGATGGGGAGGTGGCTCAGAGGTTAAGAGCACTGGCTGCTCTTCCAGAGGTCCTGAGTTCAATTCCCAGCAACTGCATAATCATCTGGAATGAGATCTGGTGCCCTCTTCTACCGTGCAGGCATACATGTAGGCAGAACATTGTATATATAATAAATCTTAAAAAAAAAAAAAAAGAAAGAAAATACGAATTCATTCACCAGCTGTGCTAAATTAATTCTAAAGAGCTGTTGTGTTTTACCAAGGATTACTATTTTTTATTGTCACCTGCTAGCAAATTTTAAAACTTGTGTTTTAAACCTGAGAGAATGCACAATATCCCATTGTTTTGCTGGCTGGATAAATTATTGCCAGCGAGGCAAAGCCCTGTGCTTGTACTGGCCCTTGGGTAACTTTCAGATAGTATTCAATGCTTGTTGTGCCTTTAGTCATTGGGTATAACTACTGTAAAGTTTTCTGGTTAAAGATTGTAGGAAAGCTGGCATGGCGGTGCATGCCTTTAATCTCAGCACTTGGGAGGCAGAGGCAGGTGGATCTCTGAGTTCCAGGCCAGCCTGATCTACAAAGTGAATCCAGGACAGCCAAGGCTACACAGAAATCCTGTCTTGAAAAAAACCAAAAACCGAAAGGAGAAAAAAAAAAAAAGACTGAAGGAAGGTAGCCAAATTCCAGGAGCAGGAAACACTGCTTAAAGCTGCTAAGCTTTTTTTCCTAGTCTTAGCTTCTAAGCCCTCCTTTGGTCTGAGAAACCATTATTCAGGCAAACTGAATTCGTAGCATCCTGTGTGTGGGCCCTAACCTGAGTTAGCCAAAAGACAGTGTGATTTGTGTGCAAATGTGAGAGTGGCTTTTGGTTTGTGTTCTTTCTGTGATTGCAACATAAGGGAACACATTCCTTTGCAGGATACTGTAGTGTAATCTAGATTTTAGTGGTTGTGTTACTTTCCCTAAAAGCTTGCATTCTTTTGTTGCTATGCTATCCAGGAAACATAACATAATAATCTATTTTGTTAAGTAGGAAGCTGTCGACTATCTTGTACAATGTGACAATTAAAGAATGATTAAACTGCTAACAAAACAAAACAAAACAAAAACCTTTTAATAAGTGCTTGCTGACATCATCTTTTCCAGAACTCTAGTATATGTGATTTATTATAGAAAGGTCATAGTTTTCCTGTTGGCAAGTGACATGTAATATTTACTGAGGTCTTGTGTTCAGTCCAACAGAAACATCTGAGCTAAACTGATATGTAAACTAAAGCCATTTAACATTTCTATTCAACTGAAGAAATAGTGTGTTAGTCTGGGTTTTCCTGCTGTGAAGAGGCACTGTTATCCCAGTGTGCAGGCAATTCAACGGGCCTGCTCCCAGGGACCCTGACAATGTTCTGTGTCACCCGAGTCTTACGTTCTCACCTGCGCCAGGTGTGCAGGAGTTAAGAACTCGCCTGCCACCCTGTGTCCACCCTCTCTCTCTCTCCCTCTCTTTTCCCACAGGCAGCACAGGACCCTGTGTTCCACACTGGGTTTAGTCTGAGCATATGAGACCTCAAAGCCTATCCCTATAGTGACACACTTCCTTCACCAAGGCTCTACCTCCTACTAGTGCCATTTCCTTTGGGCCTAGTAGGGTCAGTTACATTCGGACTACCATAAATAGATTAGACATTTTGGGCTGTTCTTGTAGTTGCTATTTTGATTTTGTTTTAAAAGTGGTAATCCAAAAGCCAGGTGTAGTAACACATAACTTTTTTTGTTTGTTTTTCAAGACAGGGTTTTCCTGTGTAGCCTTGGCTGTCCTGGGCTCCATTTGTAGACCAGGCTGGCCTTGCACTAACAGAGATCTGCCTGCCTCTGCCTCCCTGAGCACTGTAATCCCAGAGCTCAGGGAGGCAGTTATCAAACCTAGCTGTAGTGTACACCTTTAATCCCAGTGCTCCTGGAGGCAGAGTCAGGCAGATCTCTGAGTTCAAGTCCAGTCTGGTCTACTTTTAAAAAGAAAAAAGGAAGAAAAAAGAAAAAGAAAAAAGGTGGTGAGGAGTAGTAGCCCAAGCCTTGAGAGATAGAAGTAGAAAGATCAGGATTTTAATAACATTCTATGCTACTTATCCAATGGAGGCCCAATCTTGGCTAAAACTTTAGCTTAAACAAGAATAAGACAAGAAATAAGACAATGAAAAGAGTGAATATTTAGGGTAGATTTTTTTTGAAGGGACTAGTTTATCACAGAATACATTCTCCGAAGTTAAACATCCTATGTTCAGTTTGTAACTTTGTTCTCTGCTTATGCTGTTTTATTTGTGTTTAGGATCTAAATTGAAGTTAATCTTGGGGATAAGTGCTTTCATGCTTCTCATTTTTCTTCCTTCCTCATCTAAATGATACATGTCAAGTGTTGCAATTTAGATAATTAGCTTAAATTCTAAATCTGAAATTTTTATTTTATAATGTAGAAGTGTGTCTACCCCGTTAACATAGTCTTAAGAAATGAAGTGTTTCCAATTTCTTGTAAAGAATACAGTTCAGATGATCCGATTATCTTAGCTTCTCAGTATTAAGAATTATTTAAATATAGTTTTATGCATGCTATCGAGAGGTGGAGAGTGTTCTCATCAGTTTGAGCCTAGTAATATTTCCTTCCTTCCTTCCTTCCTTCCTTCCTTCCTTCCTTCCTTCCTTCCTTCCTTCC
>NW_026596040.1:28351790-28362291 GCF_907164565.1 Psammomys obesus | reverse complement strand
TCCTTCCTTCCTTCCTTCCTTCCTTCCTTCCTTCCTTCCTTCCTTCCCTCCTTCCTGTTTCTTTCTCTTTTCTTCCTTTCTCTCTCTTTCCCCTTTTCTTTCCTTTCCTTTTCTCCACTCTCTTCCCCTCCCCTCTCCTCCCCTTCTCTTTGGTTTTTTTCTTTTCTTTTCTTCTTTGGCTTTTTGAGACAGAGTTTCTCTGGGTAGCCCTGGCTGTCCTGGAACTCACTCTGTAGACCAGGCTGGCCTTGGCCTTGAAGGTACAAGTTATTTGCCTGCCTTTGCCTCCCTGACTGCTGGGATTAAAGGCGTGTGTCACCTACCCCACCCCCCCCCAGTCATGTTTTCACACATAGATGCTCAGTTCCTAGGCACTGAGACTTGAGATGACTTTTCCAAGAAGGTAAGTGCTTTACTCATTTTACTGCACATCCTGGTCAATTTTTCATGTTACTGTAGATGGTGGAGTAGGAACAGGAGCACTTCCTTTCTCATACCCAGTAATAAGACTGTGTTTTAACCTCCTTGTTTTAAAAAAAAGAAGTAGGTAATTTAGGATTTGTCTCAACTCTTATTTGGTATTATTTTATGTTTTATTTTTCCTATCATCTATAACTACCTTAGAATATTAACATTCAA
The DNA here is from genome assembly GCF_907164565.1 of Psammomys obesus. Taxonomy (NCBI): domain Eukaryota; kingdom Metazoa; phylum Chordata; class Mammalia; order Rodentia; family Muridae; genus Psammomys; species Psammomys obesus. The sequence continues at coordinate 28,361,652 of NW_026596040.1, read as the reverse complement.
ATAAAAAGTGATGGAAAAGTTGAAATGACAGTTATGATTTATCATTCTCTACTTTCAGATGATCACAGTCGTGTTAAACTGCAAAATACTGAAAATGATTATATTAATGCCAGCTTAGTTGACATAGAAGAGGCACAAAGAAGTTACATCTTAACACAGGCAAGTAGTGTGATGCTGAGCAGATGCCTGGAAAGTGGAGTTTGGCTGCTGTACTTTAAACATAGCTAAAAGTATATCTCAACATTTGCAAATAACGTGCTATTTTTAGTTTTCTGATTCTGTAATCAGTTGTAGATGTCATAGTTTTGAGACTTTGGGTATATTGGTAAAAAGTAAAATTGTTCCTAATGTTGCTATGTTTGATGGAGAAAAATCCTTCTGAAATGGGTTGGTGCCGTTCTATTAAGGTAAATTAACTGTATACACATAGCTTTTGTTACTGTTCTGTCAGTAGCTTGGAGTTCTCTTTCTCTAGTGATGAAGAACCAGGGAAGTCCTGAAAGCCCTTTTCTATCCATCTCTACCCTGTGAACATCTTTTCAGAGAGTGCAGCCATGCTGAGGATAAGGTATAACCATCTGTGGAGCCTAGTAAAGTACAGTTCTGCTGGGCTGCCTTTGCCACTCTCCCCCAGTGGCTCGAAACAGCAACCTCCTTGAGGAAAGCACTGCTTTTCTATTCTGACAGCTTTCTCTTTATCAAATAAGAGAAGTCAAACAGCAACCAACACTTCATTTCTCCTAATCAAAAATGTTCAGAAGTATAGCTATAATATTTGAGTTTTAAGTTGTATTTTATTAGTATGTATCTGTGTTTGTGTGTATACATGTGTAACATGTGTATACATGTGCCCATGGAGGTCAAAAGATGGTGTCCCCTAGAATTGGAGTTGCAGGCTGTTGTGAGCCATACTACATGGGTGCTGGGAACTGAACTCTGGTCCTCTGGAAGAGAAGCAAGTGCCCTTCACTGTATCTGTAGCACCATGTTTGAGATTTTTAATATAATTTATTTATTTTTATTTTATGTGTACTGGTGTTTTGCCTGTATTTAAATCTGTGTGATGGTGCCAGATTTTGAAGTTAGAGACAGCTGTGAGCTGCCATGTGGGTGCTGGGAATTGAACTCTGTCCCTCTGGAAGAGCAGTCAGTGCCATCTCTCCAGCCCCTACATTTGAGATTAAAAAAACAACACAAAACAAAATAACCCAACAGATTAATGTAACCTGCTTTTTGAAAGACAGAAAAGTGTGAAGCAATTGGTTTTTAAGTTCAACCTAATGTACCTGTGAGCCATTAGAATTTTGTCTGTCAGAGAAACAAAATATTTCACTTGAAGTAAAGTAGCTCCAGTAACAAAAAAGGATAAAACAGTCTGGCATAAACCTGTTAAGTATATCAATTCACAGTTCAGTGAACAAAAGAAAGACAGTCTGCATTTGAAAAGATGCTGTGGTTTTTCACAGTATAAAGTGGGCCCAGGCACCAAGCCTCCAGCAAGGATCCAGGAACCTTTACCTCAGACCTCCTCCCTTTTAGATCCTCAGATCTTATCCTGTCATGTGGTCCTAACCTTCCTTCTCTTACAGTCACATTCTGTAGCTAGTTTATACCTAGGAGAAGGAGTATGTATAATTCCATTGAGAACTTACTCTCTTGACCCCTGTGTTGATCTAAATGAGAGTGATAAGCTGCTCCCTGCTGGCACTCAGGACACAACAGAGAATTAACAGGGATACCCTCGCTGCCACTCCTGGGTCGCTAGTGTTGGTGGCCACACACTGCGTTATGAATCAGACTTGCCTGCAGCGTGCTGCAGTTAAACACTCGGGATGTGGAGGGTCCAGCGGCACTGCGGCCAGTGCAGGAGCGTGCGCTGGTTAAGAATAACAAGCTCAAAGTTCCTGCTTTTCTAAGTGCCTGATGCTTACTAAAGCTCAAGTGAGGATTTCTTTGCAGTGAGCATTCCTCTGACTATTGCCACAAGTTTAATAGCCTCATAGCTTTTATAATGTGAATCACTTGGAGTCCTCTGTAACTCAGACCTAGTATGATTTTCTTCATGCAGTGAATTGAAAATAAACCACTAAGTAAAGTATGTATTTTATTAGTCAGTGGTCATAATCCATTTGAGAAATGACCTGAGAAATCCAACAGACATGAAAGTGTGTTATTCAACTTTAATTTCACAGAGGAGTGCCATGGGTTGGATGAATTAATCATACACATACATTTTAGTAGCAGTAATTAATGGGATGGGGATTGTAAGCTTTTTGCTGTTACATAGTAACTGAAGTTTTTCTTATGTATCATAATCATTTAGAATTTAAAAAAAATCAATATACAGAGCTGGAAATTTACTTTCTATTGAAATTGAACACAAAAATATTGAAAAGCATGTTGTATTAGGCTCTCATTGCTGTGACAAATGCTTGAAGGGAAATTTAAAAGGAAAAACCTGTTTATTTTGGCCTCTGGTCTAATGTGAGGCAGAATATTGCGGCAGCCAGGACACACAAAGAGCTGTGTGACAAGGGCATTCCCCAGTGTTGTGCCTCCTTCTCCTAGTGCTGCCTCCTAGTGCTGCCATGTTAACCTACCAGCAGATTAGCCTTTGATTAGGCTGGAGCTCTCCCAAAAGGACATCAGGTGACATCAGACCTGTAACACATGAGCCCAAGGTGGAACATTTCACACCTAAACCGGAACAGATGGTTGCTTACCCCTTAACACAGCTATTCATTCTCCTTTTCTAGTCCCTAAAGACAGGTCTTTCATAAGTTTCTCTTAGTTGTCCCCACATCTACACTTCATTTTTGGGGACCATGGTTTGTTACTATGCTTGTTTTTGACAGGTTAGGGCATAAGGACCTTACACACGTGATGTGAGTGCTGTTATGTCTGACCTATACCTCCTGTCTGGGACCTTAGTTCTCAATCTCTGAAACCTAAGGTGGGGTGTGCTCTACTCTAACAGAATCTGGACAAAATCCTGCTGATAACACTTAATTGACCTTCATTCATACAAAGATTGAGAACTGATAGTCACTGCTCAAATAAAACAGGTTTCTTTAAAAAAAACAAACAAACAAAAAAAGAAAACAAACATGGTAATTGGTAATGCATGCCTGTAATTCCAGGCAGAGGAGGATCAGAGGTTCAAGGCCAGTCTCAATTCATCGACCTTATTTCTAAATAAATAGACAAATCCCCTTACCACTATGAACATTTGCATTCTAATGAGAAGTAAAATTGTTTTAAAAAAGAATTAAAAGTTTTGTGGGCTGGCAAGGTGGTTCAGTAAGTAAAGGTGCTTCCTGCCAAGCCTGACAACCTAAATTCAGTCCTTGGGACCCACATAGTCCAAAGAAGCAATGCTTCAAGCTGTCCTCTGACTTGTACTCAGTGATGCGGTGCACATCCACGTGCACACGCTCAGGTCCATGCATAAAAGAATAAAACATAATAACATGCTTGTATATCTTTTTTCTTTGTTTAATTAAGTAGGTTTTTTGTTTTTGTTTTTGTTTTTGTTTTTTTTTTTTTGTCTTTAGTTTTTGGTTTTTGGAGACAGGGTTTCTCTGTGTAGCTTTGGCTGTCTTGGACTCTGTAGACCAGGCTGGATTTGAACTCACAGAGATTTGCCTGCTTCTGCTGCATTTACAGGTGTGGTGATACACACCTGTGTAATTTGTCTTTGTATAATTTATCTTTGAACAGTCACTCTGTCAAATGCTATTATCTTATGTTACAGAGGAAGAATGTGATTAAATCATATAGTCATAAGTTCTGTCTGTCTATCTGTGTGTCATCTGTAGTGTGGTGTTTTGTGAAAACTCATTGTCTTAGTTCAGGTTACTATTGCTATGATGAAATACTATGACCAAAAGCAACATGGGTGGCTTAGCCTGCTTTCTTTGGGTGGCGCCACCCACAGTGGGTTTTTGTTTCAGATTTTATTAGGAATAGTAATAATGGAATTAGTGATTCTTTTGGGTTTTTTTTTTTTGCTGTTTCTGTTTTTCAAGACACAGTTTCTCTGTGTAGCTCTCTGTGTGGCTGTCCTGGAACTTGTTCTGTAGACCAATGGCCTCGAACTCACAGAGATCTGCCTGCCTCTGCCTTCTGAGTGCTAAGATGCTTTAATCTTAATCACCACTACCTGGGCTAGTGATCCATTTTAAAGCATCTAAAATCTCCTGATAAAAATTCCTGATGAACAGTTCTATGATTTTTAATTATTTGTCCCTGTTGGACTGTTTTTCTATGTAATGATAGACAGGACTTCATACATGAGTGTGAGGATTTAGCAATTTGTGTCTAGTTTTATTTCTTCTGACTTACGTTCTGTGTCCTTGTGTATTTTTCCCAGTTTGCTACCCTGACCTTTTCAGAGATGCTTAGTTCAACATGCAACAAAATGCAGCATTGTAAGCTGTTTCCTTGCCACCAGCTCTGCCTACTCTTCAGGCATGATTCATTACTGTGTGCCCCCACTTCTACCACGGGCCCTAGTTCTTACGTACTTTTCCTTACTCTTAACTGCCTCTGTCTTCATATCACCTCTCTGACAGACTCATGTTCCTTTGGCTGTGCTTTTTAGCTACCTCCTCAGGCTTTCTTACAACATCAGACCTTAGTATTTGATGGTAGTGATGTCCCTCAGTGTACATTTTGTAGGGCTGAGACTTCATCTGTGTATAACATGCTACTTAGACAGAGAGAGAAAACCTGTGACATTTAATGCTGGTTACCTACAGTGCTCTGATTGTTCCTTGTTGCTTATGGATTAGCTTTCCCCTGAATTTTAGAACTTTTTTCTTGATTCAGCCCCTTGGTGTGTCTCTCTCTGTGTGTATTTTTATATATGTGTGTCACCTGTATGTAAGTTCCCAATGAGGCCAGAAGAGAGAGACAAATCTCCTGGAGCTAATGTTACAGGTAACCGTGAGCCTGTGGGGTCCTTTGAACAAGGGCTCTTAACTACCAAGCCATCTTTATAGTCCTACTTCATGGTTGTTGCTTTTGTTTTTTAAAACAGGATCTCACTATGTAGTCCTGCCTGGCCTTGGGCTTACACAGACCCTTCCTTCTCTGGTATCAAAGGTGTGCATCACCAACTGGACCTCTGATTTTTTTTTTTTTTTAAGATGAAAGAAAAAGGCATTCATTTTACTGGGGATTTTCACATTGCTGTTTTATGGCAGGGAGGATGATGTTTGTTTTCTCACCTTTCAACTGTTATATTTTATAATGTAAGTAAATAACGTACATTGAATGAAGAGAATAGTGTCCTTTAACTATTAACTAAAGTTGTAATTTCTCAGATTTCTATCATTTTTACAGGTTAACTTTAGAGTAATTCACTTAAGGAATATGGTATTGTGTAATATTGAGTATTGGCTGTACACCAAGAAATACATCTACCCTAAAGATGATTTCAGTGTAGAACTATTTTACCTCTGAGTTCCGGAGCTGGGTGTTGGGGGTCAGGGATAGCGGAGGCTGCAGCTCTGGTCTTCCCTGCTCCTGACACTTAAAAATTCGCCACATGCTCTGGAAGGTGGTTACATGTTTACAGTTACCTTAGGCACTTACTCTGGAACTTACTCTGTTTTAGCCTTCACTCAGTGGTAGAGCTCAGCTTGCACGAGGCCCTGAGTTACATCTCTAGCCCTATACAAAGCAAGGAAGGAAGTCATAGTCTGGACATGCCTTTTCATTGCTTGTCTTTTTTTTTTTTTTTTAACCCTAGGCTATCATTAAGACAAATGTAAAAGTAATTGGAAGTGTGTATTTGATTTGTCCTCCTTTATCGCATTTTGTAATATGGGCTATTGTTTACTTTTTAATTCTGCCAGATGATACTAGGCTCAACAAACTGATTTGTAGGGAGTTTCATGATTACCTTTTTATCCCCTGCAAATTCTGTTGTGTTCACTTGAGCTGGTTGGTTGGTCAGTAATGACATAAACTTCCCCATTTCCCAAAGAACCCCTGATGATCTGTATGAGATCCACACCTGTCAGTTACAAAGACTGAAAGACAAATTTCCTTTTCTGACATCCTATTAGCTAGAACATGAGCATCCTACGTGTTGTACTGTAGACACATTTGGTAATGCCAAGAAAGCCATATAACATGACAGGATCAGAAGCAATGAACTAGGTTGGTTCTGTTTGGGCAAAATCTTGCCTGTATTTTGTAATTATTACTTGAACCTAGTTATCTAACTCTTAACTTTGAAAGATACCAGGTGTCCCGTACAGTTCTTTTTCTGCATAAGTAAGTAAGTAAGTAAATAAATAAATAAATAAAATGTCTTTACCTAGAGGAAAAGTTTTGTTGAATGCAGACTATATTTTGAATTTAAGTGCATTTAAAGTCTTGATTTACTTATCCTGACCTAATCCACCGGCTATAACAGTGCATCACAGTAGCATCTTTGAAGCCTTGTTCTTTTCTAGCTCCTTTCCTTGATGTGCTCTTGTTCTGTTATTACAGGGTCCACTTCCTAACACATGTTGCCACTTCTGGCTCATGGTGTGGCAGCAAAAGACCAAAGCAGTTGTCATGTTAAACCGAATTGTAGAGAAAGAATCGGTGAGTAATGTTTAGTACTAATGTCTTAGTACATTGTATGTGATCAGTAGCTTACAAATTTTTCAGTTTGGTGGATACTCACTTATTATTTTGGGTCTTTGTTATCTAAAAGCTAGTGGCCAGGGTGTTTCTGATCAGAAAACTAATGGATACTTCTCCCTTACATTTCCATTATAATTTTAACATTTTATTTTATGTATTCATGGTACTATGTATCTTATTGTGGTACATAAACACATTTTTTTATTAGTATAGGTGATATTTTGAGTGTGTTCCCTACCTTGCCTCCTCACTCTCCCCTTTCTCCCACCTCTCCTCCTTTTAGCACTTTTGTGCTTTTTAGCAGTTGCACCTCCACTTTCATTTCTATTTTCTATATTTTGTATAGACAGATAAATGAGAGAAAATGTATTGTCTTTCTGAGCTTGTGGTAGTTCACTTGATACATTTATCTTAGTTACTTATGTATTTCTGCAAATGACATACTTTGCTGTTTTTGGTTAGAACTTTTCATGTTGTAAATATACCACATTTTCTTCATCCATTTTTCTGATGTTAGACACCTGAATTGGATTTTTAATTTAGCTTTGTGAATAGTGCCATAGTAAATGTTCATAAAATGTGAGTCCTGTGGTTAGGCACCCAGAAGTGATATAGCTGAGTCTTGTTGTAGCTCTGTTCAGTTTTGTGTGTAAGCTCCATGCTGATTTTCATTGTGGCTGGGCCGTTTTACAATTCGATTAGCAGCATGTGACAGCTTCCTCTGCCCATATCCTTGCCAGCAGAGGTTTGGGGGATTTATTTATTTATTTATTTACTTTATTTATTGATTGATTGATGGTACTGTTGTTATTTCTCTTTATTTTGTGTAGCTCTGGCTAGGCTGACCTCACAGAGATCTACCTGCCTCTGCCTCCTGAGAGCTAGAATAAAATGTGTGCTTCACTCTGTCCAACAGTTACTCTTTTTTTCTACTGTCATACTGACTAGAATGAGATGGGAAGTGAGGTTTTAGTTTGCATTTCTCTGATAGCTAGTTTAGGTTGAACATTTTTTTATTATATAATGGGCACTGCTCTCTCATCTTGTCTGTTCATTTCATTAGTCTTTTATTGATTGGGTTCTTTGTCTTTTTGTTTGGTTTTTCTTTTTGAGTTCTTTATATATTCTGGCTATTATTCCTGTGTCAGTTAGATAGCAAATATTTTCTCGTATTTGGTAGATTCTGTTCACTTAACTATTTGCTTTTCTGTGAAGAAACTTCTTACTTTCATTAGGTTTCTTTTGTCATCTGTTTGAATTACTTTCTTAAGTGAGTAGAGTCCTGTTAAAGCCCCTGCCTTGGTGGTTGTGCACCTGTGCTAGAGGGGGAAGAGTTTATGTTATCTGCTTTATTTTTTGAAACCAACTTGAGGCCCCTGTTTGACTTGATTGGTTGTGAACCCTCAGGATCTGCTTTTATCTATCCACCCACTCCTCCCCCAGTGACATCTGCATCAGATCATGCAACTGAAGCTGTGTTGGTTTCTCTCCGGGTTTTCTTTGTGTTCCTCTTTTTGACAGTACATGCTGTTTTTGTTATGATGGCTCTGTGGTATAACTTGAAAGCATGAATGGTGGCATATCTAGCATTATTTTCATTGTTTTTGTTTTGTTTTGTTTTCTTAATTGGAAGAATTTCTCTCCTGTAGTCTTTAGAACTTTCATAAAAGTAATGCTGGGATTAGAGGTGTGCACCACCACAGCTGGGCTAAGAGTTTTAAGATTTTTTTTAAAAAATACATTTTAAATAGTATTGCATCATTTTGGTGCTGATTACACTGAATCTGTAGATTGCTTTGGATAGTATAGCCTTTTTACAGTATTAGCCATCTTGCATACTTTCTTTCCTTTCTTCTTTCTGTTTGTTAATATTGGGGACGGAACCTCAGGCTTTATGCATGCCAAGCAAGAATTTTTCCTACTATGCCCTCACAATATTAATTCTTCTAATCTGTGAGCAGGGAAAGTCTTTCTATTTGATGTTCTCTTCAGGTTTTTTTTTTTCTTTAATATTGTAGCTTTTATTGTAGAGATCTTTCTTTATACAGGTTAACTACAAGGTATTCTTTAAAACAATTAGAATGAGATTATTTCCCTGATTTTTTGTGAGTGTGTTTGTTATTGATATCTAGGAAGACTACTGATTTTGTATATTAATTTTGTTTCTTGATTCTTTGTAAAAACTATTCATCAAACCTAAGAATTTTCCATTGCAATCTTTAGGATCTCTTATACATAGAATCATTTCATCTATAAATAAGGATGCATAGGCTTCTTCCATTCCTATTTGTATTCCATTCATTTTCTTCTCTTGTCATACTGCTCTAATTAAGACTTCAAGTACCATATTGAGTACTCTACAAAAGAGTAGAGAAAGATGTCTTGTTCCTGATTTTAGTCAACATGTTTTGAATTTTTCTCCATGTGTTGTGATGTTGGCTATGTTGTAGGTGTGCTATGTAGTCTCTATTGTGTTAAAATATGTCCTTTCTATTTCTTGTCTCCTTAGAACTTTTATCGTGGGATGTCTTTTTCAACATCATATGCTTTCTGTCTTTGAGTCAATTTATATGGTGAAGTACAATGTTGGTTTGCATGTGTTGACCATCCCTGCATCTCTAGAATGAAGCTAGCTTGATCATGGGGAATGATCTTTTCTGTGTGCTTGAATTCAGTTTGCAAGTATTGTACTGAGAATTTTTCAATTGTGTTCATCAGAGACAGTGGTCTGTTTGTGTTCTGCCTTCTCTGACATTATTATTAGAGTAATGCTGGTTTCATAAAATGAATTTGCCAGCGTTTGTTTTACTCATTATTTGTATTGTTTCTTTAGTTTTCATTTCATTAGTTTTTGCCCTGATCTTAATTCTTACCATCTACTACTTTTGGGTTTGGCTTGTTTTTGTTTTTCTATAACTAGCCCTCAGGTGCATCATGACTTAAATTTGAGTTTTCTCTGATGTATTTATTTACTTGGCACTTATAGATATAAACTTTCTTCTGAGGACTTCTTTTATTGTATTCCAGAGGGTTTGGACTGTTACGTTTTAATTTTTTATTTAATTATGTATTTTTTTTTCAGTGACCCATTTCTTACTCAGTGATATGTTTTCTTTTTTTGTGTGTTTTCAATCTATATATCTGTGTACTGTAGTTTCTCTTGTTGCTTTGTAGTTTTATTCCATTGATTTGCTTTCTATAAGATTGTAAAAAAAAA
>NW_026596040.1:28340228-28351780 GCF_907164565.1 Psammomys obesus | reverse complement strand
TGTGTGTGTGTGTGTGTGTGTGTGTGTTTTGAGACAGGGTTTCTCTGTGTAACCTTGGAGGTCCTCCTGGAATTTGCTCTGTAGACCAGGCTGGCCTTAAACTCACTGAGACCCACCTGCCTTTGCCTCCTAAGTGCTGAGATTAAAGAAGCCAACAGGCGGCCCCTTTTTCCATCTTTTAGTATGATGCGGACCCTGTAGCCAGATCCAACAAATACCAAACCCACTGTATCTGAACAATGTTGAATTTGCCAAGAATCTAACACCATTACGTTGAAACTTCGGACTTCAGAAGAGGAATCTGGGACAACCATACCCAGGTGGCAAAGCTACTGTGAAACAGTGTTCTGGGCAGTAGAGTGACCCCCTTTCCTTTTCTGTTTTTAATTAACATTTTTTATTTTATATATTTTTAAAGACAGGGTCTCTCTACATAGCCTGGGTTGTCTTGGAACTCAGTCTGAAACTCAGCCAGGCCTCAAACTCATGGCACTCTTCAGTCTCCTAAGTCCTAGGGTTGTAGGAGAGAGCCACTAGTTCTGAGTCCCTTCCCCTCTCAGACTCCTCTCCCACCCTTCCTTCCCTCCCCCGCTTTCTCTTTTTCTTTTTTTGTTTAAGACAAGGTCTAGCCTGGGACTGCCTGAGATTATAACCTAGGCTGGCCTCTTGTAATTCTTCCTGTCACAGGTGTGCACCAGCATAGTTGGTGGCCCTTTTATTTTAAAGGAATGACATGTTAATTAGAAACATTACATTTGATAGACAAACAACAAAATTAAATTGCCCATAACCACCAATAATATTTTGATAAACTGTTGTCATATTTTGACTTTGTATACATATTTTTTCCTCCTGAAAACTGAAATAAAGCCAATTCTGCTTTGTAACTCATTTTGTTCCACTTAACCAAATAGCAAACGAGCGTTTTCCAAGTATTTCCCAATAATGCCTTTGTAAGTAAAGAGGTATGCACAGGAATTCAGACCCTTGGGTTTTATGGCTGTAACTTTCCCTCAAAGATGTCCTGGCTTTTCCAGTCATGGTACATTGTTACCTGGCACAGGTGCCAGCATTTACTCACTAATCTCCATCTGTGACTGCTACCAAGTTGTCACTGTTATAAACCTCTGTGTTTATAATAATGTAGCTAAGTGCACATGCCTTTCAAATCACCGTGCCCCAGCCTTGGGCTGCTTTCTTCAAAAGCATGCTTGAGAAGCGGTGGTAGCTCAGGCTATTTTGAGCATCACTGTTAATTATCTGTTAGTGTCATTTTTTGGAGACAGGTTCTAAACTATGAAGTTCTGGCTGGCCTGGAACTCACTATGTAGACCAGGCTGTCTTCAACAGAGATTCATCCTGCCCCCACCTCCTGAATGTTGGGAATAAAGGCATGTGCCCAGCTAATTTCAGCTATTTTAGCTGGAATAGAATTGTAACAGCTGTGAGGGAAAACAGCAGTGGTACTATTATGTGACAAAGATGCAGGCAGTTTTGCGAACTATTTCAACTGAGAAGAGTTGTGAAAGTTTCCACTAACGGGCAGGAGGTGGGGGCTGTAGAAACAGCTCAATGGCTAAGAGTACTTATTAGTGTCCCAGAGGACTAGAGTTTTGTTCCCAGCACCTATGTTGGAAGTGTCACTTTGCATGAGGGCATGTGGCAGGAAGGATGGCTAGGGAGCATTTTACATTTGTGTTCTTTGAGGCTTTTACACTGAGTAGACTCACTGCATATATAGGTCAAAGACTGGGGGAGGGGCATGATACACACTTAATTCCAGCCCTTGGGACATACGGAGCTCCTACTTCATGGCTGGCCTGATCTTGTGATCTAAACAGCAAGTTCTAGGCTAGCCAGGACTACAAAGTTCTGTTTCAAGAAAGAAAGAAGGAAAGAGGAGAGGAGAGGGGAGGACAGAGGAGGGGAGAGAGAGACACACACAGAGTGAGAGAGAGAACAGAAGAGGATGTCAGATTCCCTGGGGCTGGAGTACCCTGAAAGTGAGCTGAAAGTAACTCAATTTTGTCTTCAGGACATCAGTGCGGTTGTTTGTTGAGGTTCTCATTGTTTTCATTTCTGTGATGGCATCTCATGTAGCCCAGGTTGGTCTCAAGCCCTCCATGTAGCTGAAGCTGACCCTGAATCCCTGACCCTGTGTCCACTTCCACAGTGCTGGTGTTCCAGGCTCGTCACAATGCCTGGCTTCAGTGCTTGCTCTGTCAATCCAACCTTCTCTTCTCAGAGCACACTAAGGAAAATGTAGGTCTGAATTTTGAGCTATTCTGCTGGAAACTTTAGAGGCTGGAAGGTTAATCAGTCACTTCCTGCTAAAACTGAAAAGCAGTTCTGTACCACTGGGGTAATGTTCAGCTGTCTGCATCCAGGGTGACTGAGCTTTTGACTGACACCTGTGCTCTCTGAACTCATCTTGCCTGAGTCTACTGGGAACCTACCAGGAATGACACAGTCAAGACACTTGTCATGGGTTCATCATGTCCCAGAACTCAGTTCTCATTCCTGAGCTCACACAGGAACTGAGAAGCGGTCGCTCTCAGGCCACAGCTCTGAATGACATGGATTCTGTTCAGTTAGATGGTCTGTCTGCGGATTTGGGCTGAGCTGTTCTGAGCTGAGTTGCCATGGCCACTAAACAGAAAAGCCTTCAGCCAGGAAGGGCATGACTCACTTGCTGGGCTTCCCAGGCACACAGAGGGAGCTGCTCCATGTGGGGCCTGAACTCATGTTGTCAGGCTTGGCAGCAAGCACAGTTATCCATCTTGCTAGACTTGATAACTATTCTTTTTCACACTAAGATCATATAAGACAGATTATTTTATAGTTGTTAAGACTTGCTCTGTGGCATGGAATATAATCACCGTTAGAGGTCTCACAGGCTGCTGACGAGAGGTGTGTTATTAGATGGAAGTCTGTAGGTCATCTATTAAGTCCATTTGGTCTATGATGTACTGAAGCTTCTTCATTGACTTCTGTTCAGAGGATTCATAGAAAGATTAATGGCATGATCCTGAAATCATCTACTACTGTTCTATCAGTAACGGTCTAACTTCTTACACCCATTAGCATTTATTGTATGAAACTGGAAGTCCTGATGTTCACTGCATATAGCTGTTGATTTTTCTTTTAAGATTTATTTCCTATTGATACAGTATTCTGTCTGCATGTACACCTGCATGCCAGAAGAGAGCAACATATTTCATTACAGATGGTTGTGAGCCAACATGTGGTTGTTGGGAATTGAACTCAGGACCTCTGGAAGAGCAGCCAGTGCTCTTAACCTCTGAGCCATCTCTCCAGTCCCTAATTTTTCTTAAGAATTGTGTGGTTTGGTCAGGTGGCGCATACCTTTAATCCCAGCACCCCGGAGGCAATGCAGATCATCTGTGAGTCAGAGGCTGGCCTGGTCTACAGAGTGAGTTCCAGGACAGCCTGGGGTACTGAGAATTGCTTGGTTTAACATGTAGGAGCCTTTCCTCTTCCTAGTTTTGTTTTGAGGTCACTGTATTAGTTATCAGAATTGCAAGGATCTCCCAGAAAAGCAGCTCTGACACAGCTGGACTGCAGCTTTCTGAGACTCTGTGGACTTCTGACCTCTCAAGTTAAATGAACTCGAACTCGTGGCTCCATTCCACTAGGCTGGTGAAAGCTTATAGCAAATGTATAAAGTGAGTTCACTACTGATTGTAAAAGGGATACTTTTCAGATAAAACTGCCTAACAATTAAGTTTTGTTGTAGAAAATTTACATTTATTGTATGTAACAAGGGTTAACGACTTCTAAGACCTCTCTTCTTTGAGGTTTTCCTGTGAAAAGCACTTCTAACACATTCCCTGGCAGCACAAGCTTCTGTATAGCACACACTCAACAGCCCATTTTGTGATCTTGCGGTGATGAAGGAGAAGGCTGAGAACAGATCAAAACAGTGCGGGAGGAAGTCCACTGCCAAAGAGCAGCCGCCATGAGCTTGGGATCTTCCACGGCAAGGCGGATGCTGCCCGGCTGTCACGCTGTAACGAACAGGAAGACATCTCATCTTTACTCCTGCATCAAATCTTTCAGTCTTGACACTTGTAGCTAATCTTTATTAGGAAAACGAAAGCTGTAAGTTGTGTCTTTATATAAAATAATAGGTTTCTAAGTTTTATCTCAAAAATATGCCAGAACAGCTATACAGCTATAGACAAGTATTAAATAAATCAAACTCAAAACGAACACGGGGGGGGGGGGGGCATGGGGGGGCACTGCTGCAGTGCAGGGTGAGTGGGAGGTGGAGGCAGCCAGAGTCATACAGTGCATTTGAGGCCAGGGGGGCTAGTTAAGACCTTGTCTATTTAAAAAAAAGTGTGTGTGTGTCGATGCTTGAAAGAAGCAAGGTGACTTGCAGATGTGGGGTGGGAGGGTTGAAACAAGGTCTCATTATGTAGCTCTGGCCTTCCTAGAACTCTCTTTATGTAGACAGGCTGGCTTCAAACTCATCTTAATCCGCCTGCCTCCCAAGTGCTGGGATGAGAGGCATGCACTAGCATGCCCAGAGCGTGGTGCTTCTGTTATGCCTTCAGGCTCATTTCTCTGGGTATGCCCTTCATTTGACAATAGGGAAAATAGCCATGCACCACTCAGGTGGCCACAGCAACTTCACTTTCCTAAAGCCTGAATGCACAGAATTCCAGCTTACTCTTCTAAGAAGCTGTCTGGGGCAGGATGTGACGGCACATGTCTTTAATCCCAGCACTGGAAGGCAGAGATAGGATTATCTCTCTGAATCCGAGGTTAGCCTGGTGTACATAGCAAGCTCCAGAAGAGCCAGGGCCACATAGACCTTGTCTCAAAAAACCAAACAAAAGCAGAAAACCCACAAGCAAAACAAAACAAAAAGCTGTGGTCACAATTACTATGATGTGAACAAGTGAGCACACTAAGGAACTTTGGATTCCTGCCTGAAAATCCACTTCAACCAAAGGTAAAAGGCTAGTTAACCGTCCTCACTAATTCTTTCTTTCCTTCTCTCTCTCTCTCTTTTTTTTTTTTTTTTTTTTTTGTTTTGTTTTTGGTTTTTTTTTCAAGATGTTTCTCTGCGTAACAAGCCCTGGCTGTCCTGGACTCACTTTGTAGACCAGGCTGGCTTTGAACTCACAGAGATCTGCCTGCCCCTGCCTCCTAAGCACTGGGAGTAAAGGCCTAAAAGTGTGTACATCTACACCCAGCTCCTCACTTATTTTCAAAAGCTTACCTCAAACTAAACTCTATGTAGAGATAAACTTTTACCTCTTCAGCATACTTACACATAAGGCAAGTTACTGCTAAAGTAAAACTTACACTTGGTTTGATTATCTGAAGCCATTCATTAAGATACTCCACAAGACTGAGTGCATCTGGGATATTGTCCCCTTCTGAAACAAACTTCAGCAGAACTGCCATTTGGATTTCTTTAGAACAGCTATAAGAAATAAAAAGAACAATTCAGAGTTTTCTCCTGTAACGAGATGCTCATTGTAGTGTGTGAACCTTTACGGTAAGTTAGCTTGCCTCTTGTTAGACAAGAAAAGACATAACATGAAGACAGATTTTTTACTTCCCACTGTCCCACACATCATCTACTTCCCAGGAGCCTGGGAATATGCAAGTGTGTGCTTCATTCTCATCCTCAAGAAAAAAACAGCCTTTCTATCCTTAGCCACCAATACATGAGACAAGTTCTGATCCACTTCAAAAGCCTTCTGTGAGAGTGGTTTTCAGAGGTAAAGAGACTGAAATAGAGTAGCACTAGAGTCTTGTTTAAGACAGTCTTGTGTGGCAAAGACTGGTCTCAACCTTGCTATATAATTAAGGCTGACCTTGAATTCCTGATCCTCCTCACTCCGTGTTCCAAGTGCTAGATTACAGGTGTGGAAACCCAGCTTTGGTTCCACTCCTAATAGTCTAAAGCAGTGAAGGAAAACTGGAAGAGAATGAAATAGTAAAGAGTATTACAGATACTCTGTTCTTTTTTTGAGACAAGGTCTCTCTATGTAACCTTGTCTTGAAACTCTCTATGTAGACCAGGCTGGCCTTGAACTCACACAGCTCCACCTGCCTGACTCCTAAATGCTGGGACTGAATGTGTGTAAACAACCCTCCTCTCACTATTTACTGTGTTTGACATGTTAAGCATTATCTACAATTGTATTTTTTTCGGGACAGGGTTTCTCTGTATAACAAAGTCCTGGCTGTCCTGGACTAGATTAGTTTCAGTTAGATAACTTGGAGGAGCATGTGTAATCATGAAAAAAGAATCTCTATAGAGAGCCTAGAAGTCTATTTCAGAGGTAGAGTGCAAGCATACATGATACAAAGTCCAATCCTTTGAACAACAAA
Source organism: Psammomys obesus (assembly GCF_907164565.1). Lineage (NCBI taxonomy): Eukaryota > Metazoa > Chordata > Mammalia > Rodentia > Muridae > Psammomys > Psammomys obesus. The sequence continues at coordinate 28,345,405 of NW_026596040.1, read as the reverse complement.
TAACTGCAAAACACAAAGGAAAGGAGAAAAGAATCAAAATGTATCACTATAAAACATCAACATAAAGATGGCAAACAAAAACAAAAAATGTTTTGTAAACGAACTGAAAGCAAATGGCAAATGACAAAAAGTCCTTCCTCATCAGTAATTGCTTAATTACTGATTAAGCAATCACTCAAAGGACAGAGATTATAAATCAGGGTAGTGGTGCATGCTTTAGTTCCAGCTTTGAAGGTAACAGCAGGAGGCTCTTGAGTTGGGTTACTATAGAAAGCTGAAGGCCAGCCTGCAGTACAAACAGAAACAGAGGAGGGGCAGAGGGGGGAAAGAGGGAGGGAGGGAGCAAGCAAACAAGCATGGCAGGCAAACAAGCCCCTGTAATCCTAGGGCTTGGGAAGTGGAAGTAGGAGGATCAGAGGTTCAAGGCCAACCTGGGCTACACAAGCCCATAACAAACTAACAAAGCCCACAAGCCCACAAGCTAACAAACTCACCTTTCATCATAGAGTGTTTTTGTGATTCCACCTCCAGGAACTCGAATACAAAGATCAGAATCATTCATCTCAGGAATGCATGGACTTTTTTCCATTTCTAGCCAGTTAAGGCTCTTTATTTTATTCTGAACACTCTTTTGCATAGAAGGTGTAAGCAGGTACCGGAAAGGAGTACTAGAAAAATCATATTATGTTCTTAAAAAATTACAAATATCAAGAGAAATCCTGTCTCAAAAAACAAAACAAGTCAGGTCTTAGAGTAATAATAACAGCAGCCCACATAATGTTTATGAAGTTTGTGATAAAATATAAAAGCTTCTATCTCTATTCCTGGTAAATTTTGTCTCATTTATATATAAGAACTCACTCTGGGGACTGGGATGTCGCTCAGTGGTACACTGCCTGAAGTGTGCATAGCCCTGTGTTTGATCTTCAGCACACTCACAGCAAACACACACACACACACACACACACACACACACACACTCACTCACTCTATGCACAGCATACCTATACAACCTTGGTTGGATCCGCAGCTTGTGTACACCTCCCCACCATGTACAAGCATGAACGTATTGGCATACTAGGGTACTAAAAGAATTTCTACAAATACAAATGGTTGGTTACATAGAGGGAAATAAAAAATGTTCAATGTTTCAGATATTTCTAGTTAACTTAGGAGCTGGGAGTATAGTTTACTCAGTGGCAAAGTGCTGGCTATACATAAGGCTTTGGTTTGAACCTTGTGCAGTAAAGTTTTCTTTCTTATACCCAGCTGTACTGGCCTCAGAGGAACAAGCTAAAAAGATTTATCTACCCACCTACTCTTCTCTTCTCTTTCTTCTACCTTCCTCTTTCTAAATTCCAGTTAGGAAAGGATATACCTGGCCTCTAAATTTCATTTTAATTTTAAATAAACAAATGACCATAGTATAAATCATAATCAAGGCACAAACATACCTGCGAAGTTGTACATCATTACAGTGATATGAATGGCTGCTTGAAAGAACAATAATCCTGGCACACCTGCTACTTTTCACCCAGGCCAGCAGCTTTTCACAGAATGACTTGGATTTATACTTTGGATGCAGAAAGAAAATATAAAATTGAGATCTCAGATATAAAAATAACCAATGTAACCCTTTACCTCCATCTTCATGTAACAATGAATGATATGATTTACTGACACTAAAATGATCAACTCCACTTCTTTTAAACTGAAAACGAATGGCAAAGATCAATGATTTAATATATATTTTTACAATCATAAAATAAATTGTGAAGAATGTAAATCTCTATCCTAAAGAAAATTTCTCCTCTATTTAATCTATTATAACCAACTATAGAGTCATATATGAGGCATTCTTATTATAAATTTCATTATACTATGACCACATGGAAATAATCGGATGAACACAAAGTTATGAATATCTGGCTTTGATTCCTCAAAGAAATCAATACTGAGAAAAGGAAGAGGAAGTCAACAGTTAAAGATACCAATGAAAAGGATGTAACTGCAAAGTGTAACATGTCAGCCTTGACTGGATCCAGAACTGGAAAGATTTTTGGAAATAATTGGGGAGAACTAAATAATTGGATGACACTTCCAAGTCAGTAACAATGGTATTAGTGGTGTAAGGGTTCAGAATGGTGCTGTGGTTGTGAGATTGTCCTCTAAGTCCCTCTTCCCATGACCAGGATGGAACCCTGAGCCTCATCACACATGTAGGTATGCACTCTAGCACACAGCCAACACCCCAGCACCTGTCCGCGTTCCTGAAAGTTGTTTCAACATTTTTTTAATTAAAGATTTTCTTTCTTTCTTTCTTTTCTTTTCTTTTTTTTTTTTTTTTTTTACAATTTATTCATTATATATCCCAATTGAAGACCCCTCCCTCAACTCTTTCCCGCTGTGTCAAAATTAAAGGATGAAATATATTAAGTGCACTTGTCTAGTACCCCAAAGTCCTGGGACTAATCTCTAATGCTGAAAACAACAAAAACAAAACAACAAAATCAAAACAAGACACACACCAAGCAAATAAATATAAAAGCACTACTGTGGAAAAAAATCAAACACCAGGCACACATGCAGGCAGAGCATTGTATACATAATACATAAACAAACAAACACAGCATTAGTGGTATGCGGTGCACTTAAATAACACAAGGCCACATGGACAGAGAGTGAGCAGCTACTGTGGGGTAAAGATCAACCTCACACAGAATGCTGAGGAAAGGACGCTGGACAGAGAGAAACATCTGCTCTAGGAGTCCATCCATCTCCAGAAGGATTTACCGTATCACTACGTGTTCTTAGATGGTTGATAATATTCTATTTCTTGACTTGGAAGAATTTTACTTGCACTCTTTGCCATTTCTGTTTAGGTAAGATAAATTAAAAAGTACTATACAAGAAAGTACTCGAGTTAACTTTCCATTAAACTCTTAACAGCATGCTAGTACACACCTGTGACACAGCACCAGAGAGGCTAAGTCTAACTCTAGCCACATGACAGACTGGTTTCAAAAAAACCAAACATGGACCTTCTGAATTTCTGACCTCCTGAAGGGATAGTGTCTGAAAACACCGCAGGCACCAGTGTGGCTGGAGGCTGGATATGCAGACAGCTACGGAAAGAACTCTCTAACATGGCAATGTTCTTACGCAGTCTCTTGCTATGTATAGCGACAGAGGATACAGAACTATATGGGGCTAGACTATTTTTTCGACAGCCAGGCAGTCTTCCAGGCCCTGACACAGGGCTGTGAGTTCATTCTGAGAGCCACGAAGCCCTGAGGATTTCAAGGGAGAAAGGGTATGATTTGAGTTGGTTTAGATGACCATTGTATTACTCTTGGGATGAGCAATGCTTGATGACATACTTCTGCATAACTGAGCATTGGTGGTTAGAGCGTTTTTTGTTTTTTTTTGGGACAGAGTTTCTTTGTATAGCCCTGGCTACCCTGGACCTTGTTCTGTAGACCAGGCTGACCTTGAATTTAGAGATCTGCCTGACTCTGCCTCCCGAGTGCTGGAATTAAAGGCATGCACCCTCTGCCTGGCTTAGAATATGTTCTGATAAATGATTCACAACGCAAAAATTTCCTGCAGAGGTACTGAACTGAGAATGTGTTAAAATTCATGAACAAACCACAATTCCTTTTAGTATAAAAATAAAATGACAGCAACACAATGAAATATGAAATTTTTTATCAAATCAGACCTTTCCTAAGTATAGAAAACAATACAATATAAACAATTCTTTAGTCTTGATTCTTTTCTGGTTTCTTTTTTTTTTTTTTTTTGAGACATGGTTTCTCTGTGTAACAGAGCCCTGGCTATCCTGGACTCGCTTTGTAGACCAGGCTGGCCTTGAACTCTCATACGGCTGCCTAAGGCATGCGCCACCTAGTCTTGATTCTTAATGCTACTTGACAGTGTTTTGTCACTACACTTTAATGAACTTAAAAGGTAATCATACTAACCTTAATAAAAATGGATCTTAACTGAAGCACCACTAGTTTCCTTGACGTCAATGAATATACTATAAAGAGAAGAAGCAGAAATCACAGGACAGAATACAACAAAGAAGTTGCCAAGTTGCAATTATTAGTATGACAAATAATATGAGTTACAACAGCCTTTGCACTTGATATTTTCAACAATTAAAATACCGGCTTTAGGGATGGTGTTCGAGTGTAGAGATCAAGAACTTAGAACCCACATGTTGTTTGTCAAGGTGATTGTATCTGGAATCAGCTCAAAGCCAAGCAGCTGGCACACCTGTGAACGGTACTCTTGACTGGACTGTTTGAGGTGGAAAGACCCTCCCTAAAGCTGGGCAGCACCTTCTGTTGACAGCTCATATAAAAGGACATGGAAAAAAGGAAGCCTTTGCTTTTTGCCAGCTTGCTCTAGCTGGCAAGTTCGTCTACCCTGTTGCTGAGGCATTTCTTTGCTGGTATTAGAACCTACTTAATTCAGGATTCCAACACAGACCAAAGACCAGCTCAAGCATCTAGCTTCATGGACTGAACAACTGGATTCTTGACCTTTTCTTTTAGACAGTGGCTGTTGGACCAGCTAGACCACACCATGTCAGCCACTCTAATATGCCATGTATTATACAGTCATGGTGGATATGGTAGCTCACTTGTAAGTCCACCTCTTGGAAGGTGAAAACAAGGGACCCTGGAGCAAGCAAGCAGGCTAGCTGGACTAGCTGCAGCATTGGGCTTTAGGTTTTCTTGACTCTGTCTCAATGAATAAACTGAAGGGGGATTAAGACTTCCTGATGTCAACTTCCAGCCTCCCACACATGTGCACACTCCGCTAACATAGGAACACACAAGCATACACACATACACAAGAAAAAAACATACACATAAAAATACGGTTCTAAGCTCTATGCCCTTTCCAACTGCTGCCCTTTATCTCCTTCCTTTAGGGTCTTGTTTCATGGTGTTTTGAGGCATGTCTTACAATGTGCCCAAGTTAGTCTGCTCAAGCAATCATCCTGTTTTACCCTACTAATGTAGCTAGACTATAGGAGTGTGCCACCATGCCTGCTTTACAGGCTATTTCTTTTTAACTTAAAAAACTTAGTTGTTTACAAACTTACTTACAGGCGCACACACACACACACACACACACACACACACACACACACACACACACAC
>NW_026596040.1:28338577-28340218 GCF_907164565.1 Psammomys obesus | reverse complement strand
CACACACACACACACACACACACACACACACACACACACACACACACTGTTGAGTGGAGGGCCCATGGAGATTGGAAGATGTCAGGGCCTCTAGAATCGGAGCTACAGGTGGCTCTAGAGCAGCCTGATGTGGGTGCTGGGAACTAAAGTCAGATCCTCGGGAAGAGCAAGTATTCTTACTACAGACTCATCTCTCCAGCCCAGAATTATTGTTTTAAGTTAGCACAGACTAGTGAGCTTCATCATAGCATTTTATACATTGTCACTGTACTTTGTTCCTTAGAGTCTATTCCGAGTTTAAAAAGAGCTCAAGCGGGCCTCTAAAAGACTCTGCCTAGCAGTGTATCAAAGCAGATGCTGAGACTCATAACCAAAATTTGGGCAGAGTGCAGGGAATCTTATGAAAGAAGGGGGAGACAAAAGCTCTACAAGAAGAGCAACAGAATCAAAAATATCTGGACACAGGGGTCTTTTCTGAGACTGATACTCCGACCAAGGACCATTCATAGATATAACCTAGAACCCTTGCTCAAATGTAGCCCATGACAGCTCAGTATCCAAGTGGATTCCCTAGTAATGGGAACAGGGACTGTCTCTGACATAAAGGCAATGGCTGGCTCTTTGACCGCCTCCCCCGATGGGGGAGCAGCCTTGCCAGGCCACAGAGGAGGACAATGCAGGTAGTCCTGATGAGACCTGATGAGACCTGATGAGCTGGAGTCAGATGGAAGGGAAGGAGGACCTCCCCTATTAATGGACTTGGAGAGGGGCATGGGAGGGGATAAGGGAATGAGGGTGGGCTGGGAGGAAATGAGGGAAGGGGCTACAGCTGGGACACAAAGTGACTAAACTGTAAATAATATAAAAAATAAAAATTTAATAAAAAAAGAGCTCAAGCTGGACATGATTATTTACACCTATAATTCTAGTCCTCAGGTAGTAGAGGCAGGAGGGCCACGAGTTCCAGAAATGCCTGTGCTATATAGTGAGACCCCAAATAACTACTGTATGGTAGGAAAACATGCCGCAGACATACCTTCAGTGTTTATACTGAGTTCACCTGCATTTTCTTCTTCAGTTGCATATGGATTGTTTCCAACCATTGGTACGAGGCAATCAGTGTAGAAATAACCAATCTTACACATGTTCAGTGTAGAAATAATCAGATCTATTGCAAGCTGGCCAACATTCCCAACAGATACTGCTGGCTGAAATAAAAAAGATGTGCTCTATGAATCACCAAAATTAGCAGCACTTTTAAGTTTAGATAGCAAAAATACTGAATGCGTATGCTCGGACACAAAGCAAGACACTGATTTTTACAAAATAAAACAAACCAACAAAATGTTCTGCGCTTGTAGAGTTTCTATTCTACCAAGGAAATGGCTTATTTGTGATTAAAAAAAGATAATAGTTATGAAAGAATAGTGTTATGAAAGAATACACAAGTAAGGTGATCAAGAAAGCTTCACCTTAGGTGACAAATGGCTACAGGTTTGAAAACGTAAAGTGGAGAGCCACAGTTGATAACAGAGTTTTCAAGGTAGTAAAAAAAAACAAGTGCGCGCGCGCGCGCACACGCATACACACGCATACACACACACACACACACACACACACACACAGATACTGTCCCACGGC
>NW_026596040.1:28332043-28338567 GCF_907164565.1 Psammomys obesus | reverse complement strand
ACACACACACACACACACACACACACAGATACTGTCCCACGGCGTCAAAGTGCCAAATGTCTACCTGTACCCCATACAAGAGTTTTTTGAATTACAGTCTACTGGACATGCCACATAGTCACTGCAGTTGACAAGCAGCGAAGGCTTCAGCTAGCAGACAAGCCTAATAATTAGCAGACAGCGCTAATAAAGTGGACGGCCGCCTGCAGCGACAACCTCCTGGTTTGGTTTGTTTTGATTTTCAGGCTTAAAGCCTGCAGCAGAAACACGTGCCCGAGTCTCTTAAGGCCAGGTGGCGCTTCCCTGGTCTGTGTGGCGACAGCGCCAAACTCAAGTGGAGACTCACCATCAGGAGTGTGAAGTTCGTTAGGTCGGGGACCGACTCCCCGCAGGGGACGAACATGTCTGGAGCGGGAGGGAAGAACTCACAGGCGCCGGCCCGAAAAGCGAGACCACTTCCGTGGACAGAAGGCGGAATTCCCAAGCGGTCGGGGTCCTTCGGGGTCCTTCTGGTCCGCCGTGTTCTCCGGGTGACCGGCGCTCTGCCTGTGCGCAGCGCGGAACGAGGCCTCGAGCGCGAGGCGGGCGGCGCTTCCAGGGTACGTAGGTCGAGGACCGGAGACGGAAGACGCGAGGACAACGCGTTCGAGGTCCCTAAGGAGGCGGCGCGGTGCACGGCGCCGGCCAGGCATCTCGGAGGACAGCCTCTGCGTCTGTCGGCCCTCTCCGTTTGAAAACAGTTAAGCTGCTGCGCCCCAGCAGCAGCGTTCCCGCCCTGCCAGGTCTTACGCGTCCGTCCAGCCGCGCCGCTTTGTGCTCCGCCCGCCACTGATGCTGCGCGGTCCGGACGACGGGCTCCTCGGCTCCATCGTGTGAGGCGGCGAGTAGAGGCCGCGAAGCTCCAGCGCCTTCATGTCGCTGCCTCCGGAGAAAGCCTCGGAGCTGAAGCAGCTCATCCATCAGCAGCTGAGCAAGGTGAGGAGGGCGGGCGGACCGGCCCCGAGCCCAGCCCCGGGCTGTCGGCGGGGCCCGAGCCTGGGCTGTGGAGCCGGTGCGGGAGGCGAGCTTCGGTCGGTTAGGAGACGCCGAGGGAGCGCTGAGAGCCCTGCCCCTGGTGTGGAGGGGCCTGCAAAACGGAGGCGGTGGTCTGTGATTTCCAGAAGACCGCGTCCAAGTAGTCCCGAGGCGAGATGTCAGGGCTGCTTTAAGCCAGGAGCCCCAGTTACCCTAAGAAGTTACGGGAGACAGACAGGGCTCTCAGATGACTGACAAGGAACGCATTTACCCTACTCCGGGCTTCGAGGAGAACGGCGAGTTTCCAGCGGCGCTCGACTGTTGGCTGGAAGCTGAAGTAATAAAGCCTCTTTATGGTGTGTTTGTGCGCTAGGGTCGCTAGCTTCTTTTGTCGAATCCTCAAAAACAGTCTTCGCTTTTCCATCGTATAGGCAAGGAAATAGGCCGACAAATTAGTTTAGAGTTGTAAATCGAATAAGCGGAAAGCTGAAACAACTCGCTCTTTGTTCTGTCTTCTTCCAGGTCTGTGTTCTTTTGATTATCCTCCACTCTCTCTCTAAAGAGTTGCTTTCACTGAATTATTTGTGGGCAACCAGCAATAAAGGTAGTTTAGTTGGTAACCAACAAGTTCAGATTGCTTCTAGTACTTTGCTCAAAAGTTTCATTACTTAATTTTATTGGCATTGGCGGTTCTAAAACTTTAGAAGCCTAAAACTGTAGCAGTGGTATTTAACAGCATTATAATGTTGTAAGTTATTTTTCGAGACAGTGTTTCTCTCTGTGTAACCCAAACTAGGCTGGCCTGGAACTCAGAGATCCACAGATTATGCTTCCAGAGTGCTGGGATTAAAGGTGTGCACCGCCAAAACCCCGGCGCAGTGTTCTAAGTTGTAATATGAGTTTTCTCCATAGATGGATGTTCATGGCAGAATAAGGGAAATTCTTGCAGAGACTATTCGGGAAGAATTGGCACCTGATCAACAACATTTGTCAACAGAAGATCTGATCAAAGCGCTCAGACGGCGAGGAATCATCGACGATGTAATGAAAGAACTTAATTTTGTGACTGTGAGTAATTTTCTAGGTAAACAGTGAAAGTGTGAATATGTGCTTGTGTCTAACGGTTTATAGGGCCCATGGACTTGATTTTGTAAAGCCACTGTAAGTTCATTCTGTCTATTAATAGCCATTTTTCTTAGTTTTTAAAAAGACTTTTGTTTGTGTATGGGTGTTTTGCCTGAATGCAAGTCTGTGTACTACTTGCACCTGGTGCCCAGGCTGGTCAGGAAGGGCTCTGATCTCCTGGAACTGGAGTGAGCCACCATTAGGGTGTTGGAGGTCCTCTGCAAGAGCAGCAAGTGCTGAGCTATCTCTGCAGCCCCTGTACTGTCTCTTCCTCAGGTGTTGTTTGTTTTTTCAGACAGGCTTTCACTGTGTAGTTCTGGCTGTCCTGGAACTTGTTCTGTAGACCAGGCTGGCATCTGCTTCCTGAGTGCTGGGATAGAAGGTGTTTACCATCACCACCCCCTGGCTCCTTTTCTCAGGTTTTAGGTTGGCCCCACCATGAGTTGACAGATTGTGCTGATGAGATAGAAGGCACACACTCTGTTTCTTTCCCTGAAGTGACAAACTTCTCTTGTTATTCTGTAGATCTATAATTTATTTAGATTAGGGCTGTTTTTTAAAACAGACACATGTAAGAAATTCTGTAATGTAAGAACTGACTTCATAAAACTTCTCGGATCTCTGTACAAATAGGTCAGTAGTGGGAAATCTCCTGGTGCATTTAGTAAGTGGGCCTTATTTTGAAAATGAGGCAATAATGAAAAACTGTGACCTCAATGCAAGGAGTGATCTACTAAAAATAGGATGGACTTCATAATACCCTAGAGAATTGGGTTCTTTAACACACCATCCTTTTTTGGGTTTTGAGGCTTGCAAACCCATTTGTTATAAAAACTGACCTAGTAACAGCCTCTGTTGAATGAATGTTACTTTTAAAAAATTAGTCCATGGTGGAATTTTTTTCTTTAAATGGGATAGTGTCTCAGTGTATAGCTCTGGCTGTCCTGGAACTCACAGAGGTAAGGACAAGGATGGTCTTAAACTCACAGAGATCTACCTGCCTGTGCGTCCCAAGTGCTGGGAGCAAGGCTTGCACCACTGTGCCCCAAAGCCAAATGTTATATAGAGAAGCTTGGCCTTGTTTAAGGTATTAATTTGTTTTTAAGGCCAGGCTTAGTGCCTCATACTTTTAGTTTCAGCACTTAGGAGGTGGAAACAGGCATACCTCTGAGTTGGTCTATATATGTTTAGCATTTAGTGGATAGCAAAAGCTAATTAGACTTCTCCCAGTTAGATCTCTTTTGCAGGCGTTATTTTTATTATCTATTATTATTATTATTTATTTTTTATTTTTTTTACTATGGAAGCAGTGTGTCCTAACCTTGCTTCTCTCCCTAGAATAGAAGGTTCCCCCCGCCCCATGGTTTTTAGAGACATGGTTTTACTGTATAACAGAGCCTTGGCTGTCCTCAAACTCTCTTTGTTGACCAGGCTGGCCTGGAACACACAGAGATCCACCTGCCTTTGCCTCCCAGGTGCTGAGATTAAAGGTGTGAACCATGACCACAGTTAAGTAGAAGGCTTTTTGAAAGAGCCTAATCCTATATTGTTTTTTTCTGTCACTGCCATTTTCTTAAATAGAATTTTTATTGTCTAATTTTTTTCTCTCTCTCTAACTTTTCTAGGACAGTGTTGATCAAGAACCCTCTTCCTCTCCAAAGCAAACTGTTGGTTTTGATAAGCAATCAACGTTAAAAAAAAGTATGTATACACATATATTTTTAACATAAATTTGGTTATGGTTGATAATGAATATAAGGTAGTATTTGGTATTTGATAGAAAATAGTTCAAGTTTTTCATTTCAAAATGAAGTCCTTATGCAGTTTTTCATGAAATATATCAGATTTACTGTATGGTACTGTTAGGGTTCGAGGACTTGGGAAATAATCCACTATGAAAACCAAGTTCGAGCCAGCGAAAAGTATATTTAAAAGTTGACATGTCAGGGAGACAACTGGGTTTGGGATCCAAATTGTGTCATCCAAGGGCAGAGCAGGACAACTTTTTAAGGCAAACCCCACAGATTAGGTGAGGTGGGGACATCCAATCAGGTCCATACATACATTGTATGGATCACAGCTGGTATCTTTAGTGGCTTCCTACACATCAAGTGTCTCCTTGCTAGCTTGACCTGGATTGATACCAGCCAATCAGAGCTCATTCAGCAGCTGCTAGATGTTGGTCCCAGCTGGGTGCTAACCAAGAAAGCATTGATGGTCTAGACATGTGTGAGAAATTTGACCCTGAAGGTGTTTCTGGGAAGTTATTTTAGTACAGAATGGAGACTATACAAGATAGAATCTCTGTAGCCAAGGTGGTCCCCAACAGTACTATTAGTCCAAAACCAGAAACATTGAGTTTTTTTATGTTTTGGTGATATATATATATTTAAAAACTGTAAGGCCAGATGTGATGGTACACACCTTTAATCCTTGCATTCTGGAGGCAGAAGTAGGCAGAGAGATCTCTGTGAGCTCTGTGAGACTAGCCTGGTCTTTATAATGAGTTCCAGGCCAGCCAGGGATTCACAGAAATCCTGTCTCAAAGACAAAAAGTAAAATAAAATAAAGCTGTATGTTTGCTTTTCTAATAGTAATTATCTGACAAATGCAGTTACTAAGTTGGTAATTACCTTCTGAGTTGGCCTGTGAAGGTTATTACATGCTTTCTAAACAGCTAGAAAGCAAAGGTACACCTGACCTTGACTTGATTCCTTTAAAAGTAGGGAGATTGTCAGTTCAGAAAAGTATCATCTCTCTCCTCCCCTAACAAATGATTCTGCTACATAGTAAATTTGTTTGTTTGTTTATTTAAGACCTTGTCTACATTTCTGTGAAGTTGTTTATTATGTCTTGATCACATTCATTCGGTTATTTGGCAGTTTCCTCATATGTTGCTACACTTTACAGCTAATCTTGATCCAACACGGAGGTATCTTTACCTTCAGGTTTTGGGTGGAAAAGCTTTCTTGGAACACCTACAAGAACCTGAGCCTTTGCCTGGACAAGTCTGTTCAACTTTCACCTTATGTTTGCATTATCGGAACCAGCGTTTTCGCTCAAAGCCTGTTCCCTGTGCTTGTGAACCAGATTTCCATGATGGCTTTTTGCTTGAAGTTCACAGAGAAAGTTTAGGTAAGAAACAGTAATGTGTCTAATTAAATTTGTTTGCTTCCCATTGCAGACTATCTACCACAGCTTCTGCTATAGAGAGATTGTAGCCCTGGCCTGGTGGCTTGTTTTTAATCCCATCCTTAGGGCACAGAGGCAGTTTTTATCTGTATTCTGGGCCAGCCTGGTCTATGTGGTGAGACCTTGTGGGGTTGAAGAGAGAGGCGTATGGTAGATGAATGTTTCTAGTTTTTTTCTGTTTTCTTCCGAGTGCTTTTTTTTTTTTTTAATTAAAATGAGTTCCTACCTGCTTCTTGCTTTATTCACTGATTATATTAATTATTTTTTAAAGTTCATTGTTTGTGTCTATCATATATATAGGTATTTGTACCTTCAAGTACAGGACTTACAAGTATGTGCCACCACACCTAGTTTTGTAACTAAAAATCAAAGTTTGAATCTGGTTGTGATGGTTGATGTTTATGATCCTATCACTTGGAGGGTTGAGGCAGAATTGGGGGGACCTAAGACAGGAGATAGGCTACATACATAGGGAGACCATTCTCAAAAACACAAACCAAAATGTCAGGTTATACATGTATGTATAAAGGCTTTAGCTATATTTTACCCATCCACCTAAAGCCATAAAGCAAGCAAAATTGCAGAAGTACACCTTAATAATTATTGTCTTTAAAAGGTGCCTCAGAGGTTTTTCCTTTTTCTTTATTTTCTTGAAATACAGTCTCTCGTAGCCCAGTGTATAGCTGAGGATGACCATAAGCTTCCGACTCTCCTTCCTACACCCGTGCGTCTAGTGCTTGAATTTTAGGCGTGTGCCAGCACACACGGGCTATGTGATGCAAGGTCCAATCCAAGGCCTTGTCCATCATGGATAAAGCACTCTCCAAACTGAGCTACCTCCCCAGGCCTTTTGTGACTTTTTCCTTCCCAATAAAAATGTTAACTGGGCGCCCTGGCGACATGGCTCAGCAGATAAAGCTCTTGCTTTGCAAGCCTGATCTGAGTTTGGCCCAAATCTGCATGGTTTAAGGAGACAATCAACTCCTGCAAGTTGTCCTTTGAACTCTCTACAAGTGCTGTGGCGCATACACCATACCCCCATACACGTGCACATGAGTGCGCAAGCACACGCACACACACACACAAATATGTGAAGACTTTACAAATGTTAGTGGAATAAATTGCTAGCTCCAGGGTGTTGGCTCACTTTCTTTCTTTCTTTCTTTCTTTCTTTCTTTCTTTCTTTCTTTCTT
>NW_026596040.1:28305062-28332033 GCF_907164565.1 Psammomys obesus | reverse complement strand
TCTTTCTTTCTTTCTTTCTTTCTTTCTTTCTTTCTTTCTTTCTTTCTCTATTTCTTTCTCTTTATCTCTTTTTTCTTTTTTTTTGGTCTTGGTGTGTGCGTGTACATGCTTTGCCAGCATGTGTGTATGCATCTGAGGCTGGAATAAAAGACAAGATACCACGATCAGCTTGCATTTATGTGGGAATTCTGGTCCTCTTGATTGTGTGGCACATATTTAACAACTGAACCATCTCCTCAGTGCTGGTTCGCTCAGTTTTATATAGTCAATACTGTGATGCTTTCTGAGTTGAGGAATAAATGTAATTTAGGGTTAATGTTGACATATTGGGTGGTTTTGTTCTTTTAAGATTTATTTCTATTTCATATGTGTAAGTGTTGTGCCTGCAGGTATGTTTGTGCACCATACAGTGCCCAGAGAGGTTAGAGAGGGCATCAGAGTCCTGGGAACTGGGGTTACGACAGGTGTGAGCTACCATGTGGGTGCTGGGAATTGAATGTAAGTCCTCTGTAAGAACAATTATTCTTAGCCACTGAGCCATCTCTCCAGCCTCCTGTATTTTTAGGGATCTTTAGGTTTCCCTTCTTCGTGTGTATGTGGTCTTGCTATGTAGCCCTGGCTGGTCTTGAACTCACAGATCCACCTACCTCTGCCTCTACCTCTGCCTCTGTGCTGGGACTGCCACTACACCCAGCTGATGGCTTTGTCTTTTGTAGTAACATATGCTATGATAAATTCTTTTAAAGAATAGGCTTTTCATGGGCCAGAAAGTTATGTAAAGCATATAACTAAACAACTCCTTCTCATAATCCTATCAAGTCGTAATAGAAACAGGATATTTTTCCCCCAGATGCTGGCATGCTTTCAGGGACATCATCAGATTATTTCATTGTGTGTAAGGTTATTGTTTAGTTATATTTTTCAGTAAAAGTGTATGTGTTTGTGTACTCCCGCATGCTTATGCGTGCACACGTGTGCATGTGAGTCTGGGTAGAGAATCTGTTCACTACCATGTAGCTTAATCCTTAGCTTGTAAAGTTATTCTGTGTTTTTAATTCATACTTAATATAGACTTTCCTTTCGTCTGTGTTACCAGGTGATGGAACTAGAATGGCTGATTCAACAACAATGTTATCAATAAGTGATCCGATTCACATGGTGCTAATCAAAACAGACATATTTGGTGAGACCACTTTAGTCGCTTCCTATTTTCTGGAGTGGAGATCAGTTTTGGGCTCAGAGACGGGAGTGACGAGTCTGACTGTGGAACTTATGGGTGTAGGTATGACAATTAGTGCCACTCTTTGCTTGTTTTAATCACTGTTTGTAAAGACATTTATTTCATCAAAATGGCTTTACAGGGGGAAACTGTAGAACAAGGTTTCACAGGAATTTCAGTAGTAAGTTGTCTTAGGAAGTATGTTGAAGAATGATGCTGCAGCTCTTCAAAGTCAGTCTGGCTTATCCTAGGGAACTGTTTTTCCTGGAGAATGAATAGAAAATTTGGAGGTTCAACAGTTTTAATAAATACAAGGTTTTAAGAAAACAAGGATTCTTTTAAACACATGGATATGTGTATAAAAAAGCTGCTGCTGCTTTTTTTTTTTTTTTTTTTGGTTTATTGAAACAGGGTTTCTCTGTATAACAGCTCTGTCTGACTTGTTCTGTAGACCAGGCTGGCCTGGAACTCAGAGAGCTGTCTGCCTCTAGCTCCAGAGTGCTGGGCTCATAGGTGTGTGCCACCACAGCCCATAAGCCTCTTTGCATCCGCTTCTTTCTGGTGTGCCCTAGAGTACACATCGTCATCACTATAGTGGTTCTTGGAAGAATGTTATAGGTTATTTTGGTTTGATTATGGCTGGAATCTCACAGTGTGTGTCTTGGTCTGTCCTTGAGTTCCATATATAATCCATTGGCCTACCTTGTGCTAGGATTATAGGCACATGCTGCCATGTGGCTATTGACAAATGAATAGATGTTCCTCCAGCCCCTTATCATGAACAAATAAGGTTTGGAAAAGGTGCTAGCTTGTTCAATATCAGTAGCAATGAATAGGAAAGGACAGACGTTATGCATTAGCTTATTTCCTTAGAGTTTTGAATCTCATAAAATGAAAACAAAAACCTACTAATGTTTATGTGTAACATATAATGGAGTTGCATTAGTATTACATCTTATCCATAAGAGTTGAACTTGGGGCTAGCATGATGGCTGCACAAGTAGGAGGAACTGGGTTTGTGTCCCCAGCAGCCACATAAAAAGCTGGGCATGGTAGTGTAGCGTGCATTTGTAACTCTAGCTCTGATGGCAGTGGAGACACACGAATATTGGGAGCTCACTGCCCAGCCAGTCTAGCTAACTGGTGAGCTCCAGGTTCAGTGAGAGAGCTTATCTCCAAACTAAAGCTAAGAGCAGAAGAGGAGACACCCGGTGTCAGCCTCTGCTATCCATATTCATGTAAATGGGCAAGGACATCTGCACACACACACACACGCATGCACATGCACACGCAAAAGGAAAGAAAAGCCATGCAGTGGTGGCACATGGCTTTAATTCTGGTGCTTTGGAGGCAGAGGTGGGCAGATGTCTGTGAGTTTGAGACCAGCCTGAATTTGAGGCTGGCCTGGTCTATACAGTAGGTTTTAGGACAGCTAGGGGTACACAAAGAAACACTGTCTTGAAAAACCAAAACAACAGAACTGGAGAGATGGCTCAGTGGTTAAGAGCACTTCCTGCTCTTATGGAGAACCTGGGTTTAATTCTCAGCACCCACATCACAGCTCACAAATGTCTATAACTTCAGTTCCAGGTGATCTAACACGCCCTCTGGCTTTCATGGACACCAAGAATGCACATGTTACACAGACATGCATGCAAGCAAATACTTATACACAAAAAACAATAGCAACAAAAAACTAAATTTGGCCAGTACATAGCAAGGCCAAAAAAGTGGTTTCCAGTTCTTTGCCTTCAAAAATAGGCCTAGGCCTGGAGAGATGGCTCAGTGGTTGAAAGCACTGGCTGCTGTTCTAAAAGATTCACATTCACTCCATAGCACCTACATGATGGCTCCCTATGTCTGTTAGTAACTCCAGTCCCTGGACTCTGGCCTTCAAGGGCGCTTAATGCATACAGTGCACAAGGTGCACAGACCGACATTCAGGCCAGCATAACTATAAAGTAAAAGATTAAAAACCAAACAACATTGTTTGGTTTTTAATCAGGCCTACGTGATAATTGTAGCAGTGACCTGGAGACAAGCCATGTACTGGTTTGCTGAGAAGTATTCTAGTGTGATTTTTGATACACACACACACACACACACACACACACACACACACACGTGTATGATTTAAAATCATGGGTTCAAAAGTGATATGTTAAGAAAGGGTAAATGGAGTTACTGTATATTATAAAAAGTATGACTACTTTCAGATTTTCCTGGAAGCAGAATGGGTTACTAACAATTGCTTTGCTTTTACACTTAATGTTAAGTCTAGTTGGAATTTATGTACTTAGTGAAAATAAAAATTTAAGAATTCCAAATCCATGAGGTCAGAAAAGTTTTTTAAAATGTTTTTAGAAAGCTAAGAAAATAGTTCATGTTTTTATTATGTACATTAGTAAAAAAAGTAAAAACCACTTTGATTTGGTTATTTTAAATTTTTTGATTAATTTTTAATATGAATATTAAGTGTAATGTTCATATTATCATTCTACCTAGATGATAAGGTACCTCACTCTTAAATTATGGTTAGACTTTTACTAACTATAATAGTACTGCATGTTCTATGTTTTAAATAGAGTCTTAAGTATTTATTTGTATTTATAGGGACAGAATCAAAAGTTTCTGTGGGAATTTTAAATATAAAACTTGAAATGTACCCACCACTCAGCCAAACCCTGTCTCAAGAGGTCGTGAACACACAGGTAAAGCTCAGCTCCTCTTTGTGCACGTGCTTCAGTTATAGCAAATATTTACCCAAGAAAGTATTCTCTTTAGGAAAAACAATGTCATCCCCGTTTTATTTATACTAAAAAAATTAACAAAGGATGGGAAGAGAGTTAAAAACCTGGGCCTGGTGATGCAGCTTAGTGGTAGTGCTTGCTCAGCATTTACCAAGCTCCAGGGCGGGCAGTGTGATGGGGAAAAGCCACAAAGTTGGAGGGTGGATGGAGAAAGTTACCACATTTGCATGTACTTTTGCGTGGGTTGGAGGCGGGTGGTAAGGATGTGCTGTGCTGCTGTGTAACTCTCAGGAGTGGGTACAGTGGGTCCTCCACATGGATCCTGGGGATTGAGTTCAGGTCATCAGGTTTTGGGGGTAGACACCTTTTCTTGCTGAGCCATCTTCATTTCATAGACATCTACTGAATGCGTGGTTTTTGTGTAATCCCTGCTAGAATGCCTGGGGAGGCTTTCTCTCCTAACTCTACTATTGGAGCTCAGCAGCTCCTTTCTGGGTTTGTAAGATGTACAGATTTCTTCAGTCCTGTGAGTTGGAATTGCAGCTGTGGTTCTCTGCTTTCTTGTGGAATAACTCTCCTTAACTACATGCTTTAGTCTTAGAGTTGTGCTTTTATTCAACCATATCATATTTTTATTGTCTTAGACTTTCTCTCCCCTTTTTATTCCTCTCACCCACCCCCTCTGTGGTATTGGGCATCAAACCCAAGGCCTTGCCACATGCAACATAGTCCTGTGAATTATAGCCATAGCCCTTCAATTTTTATTATTTATTATCATATATGTGTATATATGTTATTTATAAAGCCATATGACATATAAACAAAGACCTATTTGATTTTTTGGTTTTGTTTTGTTTGTTCTGGTTTTCTGAGACAGGGTTTCTCTGTGTAGCTCTGGCCGTCCTGGAATTTACTCTGTAAATTAGGCCTTGACTCACTAGGTCACCTCCCTCTGCCTCTCCAGTGTTGTGATTAAAGTCTTGTGCTACCAAGGTTTTGCTCAAATAACTATTTTAATTATTTGTTGTTGTTGTTGTGGGTTTGTTGGTGTTAAGTCAAGATCTCCTTGTGTAGCCCAGCTATATGATCTTGAACTTATGATCCTCCTGCTTCAGACTTCTAAATTCTTGGATTACAAGTTTGTGTTCAGCACTGCCACATCTGGTAAATTCTGTTGCTACTTGTATTGACAAATAAAGTATTTCATTGGTGACTGAAGGGATGGCTCAGTGGTTAAGATTTCTGGATGCTTTTCCAGAGAGCCTGCGTTCAAAGTTTGTTTTGAGTTGGGAATTGAACACAGGGCTTCATGAATTGTGGACATCTTCTACCACTATGTGACAGCCCCAGACCATGTGTTCTCTGTGGTTTGTTTTTTTGAGATGTCACTGTGTAGCCTTGGCTGGCCTGAACCTCACAGAGATCCACCTGCTTCAGCCTTCCATGTGCTAGAATTAAAGGCCTGTGCCGCCACACCTGGCAAGTTCTTATGAAGCATGACATTGTGTTATTTGCTTACTTGTTTTTAAGTATGTATCTTAAAACAAGTTTATTGTGAGTGTATGTGCAGGCATTTTGTGTGGGTGCTAAAGAATCTACAAAAGGAGGTTGTGGCCCCTGAAGTTGAAGTTAAAGGTGGTTGCTGGGAATGAAACTCAAGTCCTCTGGAAGAGTAGCCAGTGCACACTGGCCATCTCTCTAGAGCTGTCATTTTATAAGTGTTTTGTCATTTTTCTATGGTAATAGTCATTTTTAGTGACTTTGTTATTTTGTTTTATCTGTATGTGTGTATATATATATTCATTTTTAGTGATAGTGTATTCTGTTTTATCTGTGTGTGTGTGTGTGTATATATATATATATATATAATGTTTGGAAAAATTTAAATATACTATATTATTGTGTGTGCACTTAATAGGGGGTCCATGCATCATAGTATTTGTGTGGAGATCAGAGCGCAGCCTTGTGGAGTTGATTTTCCTACTTTTACGTGCATTCTGGGAATCAGCTAGGTTAGGAGGCTAATGTGACAAGCCCTGAGCCACTTTGTTGGCCTTATTCTTAAACATTTAGGCAGGGATGCTTACAAGTCTTAAATGTTAATAAAAAGCAAACCTGCCATGTACTTGGCAGCGACCAGTGACTCTGACTCCAAGGATCCGATCACTTTTTTGGCACGTGCACATATACACATGCATATAAATTTAGGAAAAATTTAAAAGGACTGGGTACCATGTGCTGAGAATATGACAGCACAAGAGGCAGAACCTTTGTCTTTTGTTTTGCTTTTGAGTCAGGCTCTTTTCATTGTATAGCTCTGGCTGGCCTGAAACTTATTATACCCGGCTGCCTTTAACTCACAGAGATCCACCTGCTTCTTCCTCCTGAGTGCTGGGATTGAAAACATGTATACCACATCTGGCTAACAGCACCTTATTTTCTGGAGGCTGGAGATTGAGTAAGCAGAATGCCAGGTATAAGCCAGGCGTGTTGGCATATGACTTTATTCCCAGCACTTGGGAGGCAGAGTCAAGGGGATCTCTGAGTTTGAGGCCAGTTTGGTCTACAAAGCGAGTTCTAGGACAGCCACAGCTACACAGAGAAACCCTGTCTCAAAAAAACAAAAACAAAAAACCCACAGAAAAAGAAAAAAGAAGCCAGATAGAATGGTTACTGGAAGGCATGATTAGGGTAGGGTAGAGAAATACCTGTATTGCAAGAAACATTAGTATTAATAATTTCAAGATTGGGCCTGTGTTTTTCAGGTAGTATAAGCAACAGCCTTGAACAAAAGCTTTGTGTGGATGGAGAGAGAGAAAATGAGACAGGGCCAGAGTGGTAATAAGTTCAGGCAGGGAGTTTACAGTATGGTAGAAAGTGATTGAAGTGAGTTATTATTTAAAGGAATTACGCATTATCCATTGTGTGTGTGTGTGTGTGTGTGTGTGTGTGTGATTTATTGTATGGAGACCAATGATATTGAAGTCAGAAAGTCAGAAAATGTTGTGTTAGTTCTGGTTAAGATGGAAGCAGCAGTGGAGAACAGTAGATGGTTCTGGTAGTTGAGGAAATTTTAAAGACATTTAATTTAAACATTATTCCTTATTTCAAGCTTGCCTTGGAGCGTCAGAAAACTGCAGAGAAAGAGCGATTATTTCTTGTCTATGCTAAGCAGTGGTGGAGAGAGTATTTGCAAATTCGACCCTCACACAACTCACGGCTGGTGAAGATTTTTGCACAGGTTTGTAAATTATGTTAGAAAAGTTTCATCCCTGCATTTGGGATGTACAGCTATAAATATTTTACATTTATACAATATATTTATTCCACAAGTGAAAGTTTATTTTTAAAAGTTGTCTTTTATTGGCTAGGTCAATGGCATATTATAATTATTGTTAACTTCGAATATACCTTTACATGATACTTAAAATTGAGTGAACATTTGGATACTTTACGGCTTATATGTAAATTGCACTCTTTGTACAGAACGGGGACTTTCGACATACATTGTGTTTGTTAGTTTTACAAAACAGAAAACAAAAACAGTATTAAGTGGCCAGTGACCGGAAATGTTTAACTACACAATTTCAACTACAGATGCACCTTGACTTACAGTGCACTTTCATGCTGATGAACACATTAAGTTAAAAGTGCCTTTAATACAGCTGACCTGCCCTAGGTTGTTGCTTAGCAATACAATACACTAAGGGATATTGCTTGTTTACCTTTGTGATCAGGTGGCACACTGAAGCTGTGACTGCTCAGCATCAAAAAATACTGCATGCTGTATAGTACTAATCTAGAGATCAAAATTTCAAGTATAGTTTCTGCAGGATATATGCATATATCCAGTAGAGCTATACATATATATGTGTGTATATATGTATGTATGTATAGCTTCTGAGGAATACATCAAATAGTTTATATATTCATCTTCTATACAAAGTTAGATTATTTTGACATTAAATGTCTCTGATGTTAGTTAGGGTTTATATTGCTGTGAAGAGACACAATGATTACAGCAATTCTTATAAAGGAAAACATTTAATTGGAGCTGCCTTCCAGTTTCAGAGGTGTAGTGCATTATCATCATGGCTGGAAACATAGTGGTGTGAAGGCTGGAGAAGGGACTGAGAGTTCTACATCTGTATTGCCAGGCAGCAGGAAGAGAATGCCACACTTAAGCATCTGATTTCAAAGCCTGCCCCTAGTGACACAGACGTCCTCCAACAGCACTATACCTATTCCAGCAAGGCCATACTGAACTAATATATATGTTATATACCCTACACTCCCTAATCATTGGGACAAACTACGAATGGCTTCATTTCTAGATATGGAGCGTAGGAATAACAGTCCTAAGTTAACTACTGGTAGGAAGAAAAAAAAAATTGTTTCTAACTCTACATAGTGTTATTCCTGTTAAGGTATGGATTACATTGGATAGTGCTGTGTAGAAATATGTTACTGGTTCTAAAAGTTGAACGGTAGTGTTTCTGTTGCCTGAGTTAGGTTTTATTTCATCAGAGCATTTTACGCATGTCCAAAGTTTTAATCATAAGTGGCTCCCTCCCTTCGCTGTATAAAGACAAATGTAGGCTTTGTTGACACCCATCTAAAAGCATGATAGTAGGTAATTGTCAGAGGCGTTGTATACTCAGTTGCCATTCAGCACAGTCGTTGAGATGCATCCTGTTCTCAGGACACAGCAGCACACACCTTTACTCCCAGCACTTGAGAGATGTAGACAGGCAGATCTATGAATGTGAGACCAGCTAGCTCTATGTAGCTCCAGGCTAGCCAGAGTAACACTTAGTGAGACTGTCTCAAAAACAAACAGCAGCAAAAAGATGTGTCCTGTATTTAGAATATATGATATTTTCCTAAAATGTTTCTTAGCTTCTACTTTCAATTGATTTGATTAACAATTTTTTTTTCCAATCATCGGTCAAAAATATTTTGTCTGCAATAAAGTTCTGTGTAGTATGAAAGAGTACTTCAGCTTATATTTACATCCTTTTTCTTATCTATCTGCTGACCATTTTTTTCAGAGCAGGTCTATTTTTTTCTTTATTATTTATTACAATTTATTCACTTTGTATCTCAGCTGTAGCCCCCTCCCTCGTTTTCCAATTACACCCCTCCCCATGTCCTTCCCCTAGTCCACTGATAGGGGAGGTCCTCCTCCCCTACTATCTGACCGTAGCCTAGCAAGTCTCATCAGGACTGTCTGGTTCCTCTTTTTCTGTGGCCTAGTAAGGCCACCTTGCCAGTGGGAGGTGATCAAAGAGCAGTCAACCAAGTTCGTGCCAGTGACTGCCCCTGCTCCTCTTACTACGGAACCCACATCTGAGCAGGGGGTTATAGGTCCTTGGCCATGCATGGTCATTGGTTGATTCATCAGTCTCTGCAAAGACCCCTGGGCCCAGATTTTTTGGACTCTGTTGGTCTCCTTGTGGAGTTCCTGTCCTCTCCAGGTCTTTCTATTTTCCCCCTCTTCCATAAGATTCCCTGTACTCTTCCCAAAGTTTGACTACGAGTCTCTGCAACTGCCTCAATTACCTACTGGGTAAAGTCTTTCAGAGCTCCTCTGTGGAAGGCTCTTTTCCTGTTTTCTGTCTTCTCCTACTTCCAATGTCTATACTGTTTGCCCTTTTGAATGAGATTGAGCATCTTCCCTAGGGTGCTCCTTGTTGTTTAGCTTCTTTAGGACTATAGATTTTAGTATGTTTATCCTATATTATATGGCTAATATCCACTTATAAGTGAGTATATACTATGTGTGTCTTTCTGCTCTTTCTGCTTCTGGGTTACTTCACTCATTATGATCTTTTCTAATTCCATCTGTTTGCCTGCAAATTTCAAGATTTCCTTTTTTTTTTTAATAGCTGAATAGTATTCCATTATGTAAATATACCACACTTTCTGTATCCATTCCTCCACTGAGGAACATCTAGGTTGCTTCCAGATTCTGGCTATTGTGAATAAAGCTGCTATGAACATAGTTGAGCAAATATCCTTGCTGTACACTTGAGTGTCTTTCCGATATATGTCCAGTAGTGGTATAGCTGGATCTTGAGGAAGCACTATTCCTAATTTTCTGAGAAAGCGCCAGATTGATTTCCAAAGTGGTTGTACAAGGTTACACTCCCACCAGCAAGGAGGCATGCATTGATAAGTGGAATCCAGAAATATTCTAGAACAATAGGAGATGTGACACTTTGGACGATTAGCTTATCGGTGTTTTCCCCTTCTTCCTGCAGGATGAGAATGGGATAAACAGAGCAGTGTGTTCCTATGTGAGGCCTCTTCGAGCTGGGCGGCTTCTGGATACTCCACGGCAGGCGGCTCGGTTTGTTAGCGTCCTCGGTTATGAGCGAGCCCCTGTTATCGGGGGAGGAGGCAAGCAGGAGCAGTGGTGTACGCTGCTGGCGTTCCTCTGCAGAAACAAGGTGCCACACACGGCAGACAGCAGTGCTTACTCTCAGAACCATTTCCAACATGGCATCCTTAGAAAAGGATTTCCTTGAAAATATACATATTATCAACTTGAACCAGTCAAATCTTACCACCGTTTACATACCAGCACTTAAAACTTAGCATCTTTATTTTTGTATGGAATTTCTTATTTAATAGCATGTTATTCTCTCCTGAGATAGAGACTCATGTATACTTCTCAGAAACAAAGTATAGAGCTGAATGTGTTGGCTCATGCCTATAATTCCAGAACTTGGGAGGCTGGTTCAAAAGATCATGGTTTCAAGGCCAGTCTGGATAACCGAAAGCTCCAGGCCATCCAAGGCTACACAGTGAGACTGTATCTCAAAAGAGGAACAAAAATGTATAAACAGAATGATTATGAGAAAAATTCTTGGATTACATGGTACACATTTTCTTTACTTTTTGTTTTGTTTTTTTTTTTTTTCAAGACAGGGTTTCTCTCTGTAGCCTTGGCTTTCCTGGACTCGTTTTGTAAACCAGGCTGGCCTCAAACTCACAGAGATCTGCCTGCCTCTGCCTCCCTTAGTGTTGGGATTACAGGCATGCATGAATGCACCCAGCTGCATTTTATTTAGTTTAAAGCACAATTAATTATATTTAACAACTTACATGAATTTGATATTAAACTTTATAAGAAAATTGTATTTACTTTAATTTTATGTGTATTGGTGTTTTGCCTGCATGTTTATCATTGCATAACATGCATGTCGTGCTTACAGAGTCCAGAAGTGGCCGTTAGATTCCTTGGAGGTGGAGTTATTGAGGATTGTGGGTGCTGGGAAACCCAGGTCCTCTAGAACAGCAGCCAGTGTTCTTAACTGCTACGCTGTTTCTCTAACTCCTGAGTTAAATTTAAGATTAAAATAATTTAACTTTAATCTTCTAAACTCTAACAATGCTGCTAATATAGTGAGCAAATAAGACTTTTTAGTTGTTCCTTACAGTGAAACAGGGAAAGACAAGTTTTACATTCTGTTTTGTAGTAAGTCTGTCTGGTATTGTGTAAATAGAATGTACACTCACAAAGAATAACTTATGCAATAGAAGAAACTGAGTGAGAGGTTGATTTGTTAGTTGGAACGGTTGGGGTGTGTGTGTGTGTTGTTTTTGAGACAGGGTCTCCTATGTAGTCCTGGAACTTGCTCTGTAGACCAGGCTGGACTCAAACTTACAGAGATCTGCCTGCTTCTACCTCCCAAAGACGTGCCACTGCGTACAGCCAAACCCCCAAAACAATAAACTCAGCCAGTGAATGCTTTCTATCCACCATACTTACAAAGGTTCCCAAATTTAGGACTTAAATTTTAATATGTATCCAGAAAAAAGGAAAGAATTCCGCTGCAACTCATAAAAAACTTATACTTCACAAAAAGTCTCAAGTGAAATTTTTTTTTAATATTTATTTTTTTAGGTGTTTGTTTTTTGTTTTGTTTTGTTTTTGAGATAAGGTTTTTCTATGTAGCCATGGCTGTCCTTTAACTCTCTCTCTGTAGACCACGCTGGTCTACAGTGATCTGCCTGCCTCTGCCTCCCAAGTACTGGGATTAAAGTCATGCACCACCACCCAGTTTTTTCTTTTTCTTTCTTTCTTTCTTTTTTTTAGTTGTGATGTGGCTCAGTGTTAGCAGCACACACCTGTTAAAAAAAATTTTTTTTTTTTTAAATTTTTATTTTATGTGACTATGTATGAGGTGGTCAGATCCCCTGGAACTGGAGTTAGAGACAGTTGTGAGCTGCCATGTGGGAGCTGGGAATTGAACCTGGGGCCTCTGGCCTCTGGGCCAGTGTTCTTGTCCACTGAGCCATCTCTCCAAGTGAATTTTATATACTAATGTTTACCCAGTTCATGCAGCTTAATAGCTAAAGCAAAGCACTGACAATTCTTAGAGAGATTCTTAGATCCCATAAACATGAAAGGTTTGGTCCTAGTTTTGAAATTATCTTGAGGTAGACTTACACATGACAAACTCACTAAATTAGTGTCAAATCCCTTAAAATTCATGGTGAATTAAAAGAAGCTTGTTTTAAGTACATACCAGATAGTTCAAGATACTCTGCCTAGGTCCCTATGTGACCCAGCAATGATAAAAATTAAGCAATTAACAAAAGTATGACTAATTTATGCCTTTTAGGAGTGGTAAATTTTGTGCCAGCCACTGTGGCCATATGATTAACACAAACTAATTATTGTTGTAAAATAGGTTTTATGAAAGTTATCAAATAAAATAAAAATCCAACTTAGAACAGCCAGGCTTGGTGATTCATGCCTTTAATCCTAGCACTTGGGAGACAGAGGCGTGTGGATTGCTGTGAATTCAAAACCAGTGTGGTCTACATAGTGAGTTTCAGGACAGCCAGGGCTATGTATAGAGACCCTATCTTGAAAAACAAAAAACAAAACAAAATCCAACTTATTTGTGAAAATTCATTGTTGGCACTAAATCCAGTATCAAAAATAATTCTAATAAGCTAATACACAACAGCCAAAAACCCTAGGGTTATATCCCCACTCTGCTTAGCCTTAAACCATAGTCGTCATTTATAAGCACAATTACTTGCTGCAGGACTGCTTGCCACACTTCAAACTCAAAGGACTTGGTGGTACGTAAGAATAGGTTGCATTGGCTGGGAGGTGGTAGCACACAAAACATTGGAAGCAAAGGCAGGTGGATCTCTGTGATCTCTGTGAGTTCAAGGCCAGCCTGGTCTACAGAGCTAGTTCTTTGACTCGCAAGGCTACACAAAGACCGTGCCCCCAAAATATGTTGTATCTTTAAAATAGTTGAAAAGCACATTATTTATCCAAAGCAAAGTTTGTTTCTCAAAGTTCTGCTTATGTATTTAAACTTCTACAATTTGTAGTGCAATAGGAATAACACATTTTATACATTCTTCTTTAAATAAGCAGTTGTTTTGTAAAGCAAGTAACCCATTTTAGTGCTATTTCTCTTACTGTGGTAAAATACTCTGACACAAAACCAGTTGGGGAGAAAGGTTACATGCCACTGTAGCACAGAAGTCAAGAGCTTCAGACAGCTGCTCACATCACATCCCAGCCGAGAGCCCAGAGAAAGGAGCTGATGCATGGGTAGCGCTCAGCTGGCTTCCTCCGGTGAGGCAGTCCGGACTGCAGCCAGACCGTAGTCTCCCAGAGCTTGCTCTGCAAGACTGCTGCTCCCGCTTCCCTAGTACCATTTTCGGAAGCTATTCATGTGTCCGTGGGAGTGAGGCCCCAGCACTAGAGCCGTCCAATGCATAGCATTCAGATGCTGTGTGCCCTCCAGGATCTCATTGCGCAAGGTAGAGTGGACACCAAGTCTCTTAAAGAAAAGGGTCATTTTAAGTAGTACCTTGAGAATTATTTAAAATAGTTTTATTGTATTGTATTAATAAAGATTGTAACATTAAAGATGCAGCTAATAATTGAGTCCATAATTTATAGGTAACATAAATTATCTTGTTTTATAATTTAATATTATGCTAAGAATACTTTTTCCAGGTGACTTCCATAGGGCTTTTTTTGTTTTTATTGTTTGGTTTTTTGAAATAGGGTTTCTGTGTATATCCCTTGTCTGTCCTGGACCTTGCTCTGTAGACTTGACAGGCCTTGAACTCATAGAGATCCTCCTGCCTCTGCGTCCTGAGTGCTGGCACTAAAGGCATGCATCACCACGTCTGATTTGCACTGAATTTTTTTATGTTACAAGTGAATTTTTGCATTAAATGCTTTTAAATTTTATTTTGGGTTATGTTTTTGTGATAAAAATCTCTGGATAAAAGCATACTAGGTAGCTAGGTATGGTGGTGGCACATACCTGTGTTCCCAGCAGGCAGATTGCTGTGAGTTTGAAGCCAGCCTGGTCGACAAAGCCAGGACAGCCAAGGCTACACAGAGAAACCCTATGTCAAATAACCAAAACAACACAAAACCTCCCAAAAACATACTGGGTCTAAAGGTTTTTATTAAATAGTGTGTTGTGGGTGTAGCTCAGTGGGAGAGCAGCCTTGGGTTCAGTGTACAACACTGCAAAGAGAAAAGGTGGGGTGGGGAAGGAAGGTATAATTCTTCATTTTCACAATTACTTCACATTTTTAACCCATAATCTTATTATATTTAAATATATGTCTGTATGTACACATCTAATATATGCCTATACTGTGTGGCCAGAGATGAACTTGAACTTCTGGCCCACCTCCTGAGTAATGGAACTATAGACTGCACCATCATGGCCTGCTTCTGGTGGAGGCCTAACACAGGCTTTGTGCATGTGAGACAGTCGCTCTACCAACTCAACTATATCCCTAGCCCCCAGTTCTATAATGTTTTTAAATTGTTGAACTGATATAATAAGGGATGAGCGTGGAGACGTGGCTGTAATGCAAACATCTGCCAGAGGCAAGAGATCACGGCAAATTGGAGGTCAGCCTTTGTCACATAGTGAGAGCCTATGTGACAAAACAAAAACAGTAATACATCAAAGAGGGTCTGGAAAATAATATAGAATTTATCCTAATAATAAGCATTTTATCATTTACTGTTTTTCTAATCATTTTTTCCTATCTTAAAATTATATACAGATCTGTTGAACTCTTTGCTTGAGTCTTTTTCATTTATTTACATTTTTTTACTGAAATACTTTTCAACTTACTTATTCATACCCTTTATCTTTTACATCTTCCCTGTAATTTAAAGTCTTTTCACATTAGAATATTTTCTCCTTGTTTCAGATTAACACTGGCCTAATGAATAAACTTGAAGTTTTTTGTTGTAATTTTTTATTTAGGTATTTAATGGAACTAATTTTCCTTGCCTTTACCTTCTAGGGTGATTGTGAAGATCACGCTAACCTGCTGTGTAGCCTTCTTCTTGGATATGGACTGGAGGCTTTTGTCTGTGTTGGGACCAAGGCAAAGGGGGCCCCTCACGCATGGGTTATGACCTGTGGGACTGATGGGACCATCATGTTCTGGGAGAGTTTAACAGGCCACAGGTTAGTCAACTAAGTTTACAAGGATAGTAATCGCAGATCTAGTGCCAGTGAGATGGTACAGCAGGTAGACACAAGCAGAGAGAGCTGAGTCCAAACAGTTGTCCCCTGACTTCCATCTGCATGCCACAGCATGTGTGTGCTCACACATACATATCATACATGTACACAATAATAGTCAAGTTGTAAAACATTAGATGAAACACAGGTACAATTGTAGTGCTGGGGATCAAACCCAAGGCCTTGCATTTATTTGTTTTTTTGTTTTGTGTGTGTGTAAGTCAGAGGACAGCTCACAGAACTGTTTTTTTGTTTGTTTGTATGGTACTCAAAAATACATGTTTCTAATTTTAGTTATTAGAGGCTTTTTTTTTTTTTTACTAATTGTAGCTAAGTAAATGACCTTTAAGAGACTACTATATGCTTTTAAAATACTCTTTACTCTCATGATATTTGTTTTAAAAAATTGTATTAACTTTTAGTTTTGTGTAATTGGCATACTTATTTTCTGATGATTATTCCTAAGACTGAAAATGAAAGTTGAAAATCATGGTTTAGTTTGAAAAATGAAGTGGCACTAACTCTGCTATTTCTTCATGGACATTCTTTCTTGGTTTTTTCTCATCTTATGGTTAAGCATTCAGTGTTGTAAAGATAGGGATGGGCTGCCTCCTTGTTTTCCTAAATTCTGTTTCTCTCTGGCTGAGAGTCACTTTGGATAATCATGCCTAATAATATTCAATTAAATTAGTTTAATTAGGA
Organism: Psammomys obesus; assembly: GCF_907164565.1. Taxonomy (NCBI): domain Eukaryota; kingdom Metazoa; phylum Chordata; class Mammalia; order Rodentia; family Muridae; genus Psammomys; species Psammomys obesus. Next base: position 28,315,813 of record NW_026596040.1, on the reverse strand, counting down.
TGCTCTCTGGATGAACTTTCTTGATCTTCACCATAGACATAGAATATTTTCTTTCTTCCTTTTTTTCCCCCCCTAAGACAAGGTTTCTCTGTGTAGCCTTGGCTATCCTGGAACTTGCTTTGTAGACCAGCCTGGCCTTGAACTTACAGAAATTCGCCTGGCTCTGCCTCCCAGGTGCTGGGATTAATGGTGTACCACTGTCACCCAGTTTAGAATATTTTCTATTGTTAAAAAAATAGAAAGTGTAACTGGATGTTTCTACCTTGCAGGTTCTTTTCTTTCTCACCCTTTATCCCCCTCCTTCCCATTTTACCCTCTCTCACTAGATAGGAGAGAAAGGAGGGGAGAGGGGAGAGAGATAGAAATCTCTGAATCTAATTTCTTTCTTGTTTCTTCTTTGAGTACAACTATTAGCAAAGTACAATCTGCACCCCTGGATGACCACCAACCAGTCTATGAAGGCTGTGGCATTTATGTACCCTCTGAAAAAATGCCCAGTTTCAAATGCCACATAATTGCAGAAACTCTCTGCATCTGGCAAAAACTATGTCTCTGCTCTAGAGCACAAGCAAATCATAGCCAGCTGCTGCAAGGTTGTCCCCATATCTTCACACCTGGGATTGAAACCAAAACATAGTCTTATAATATTTCTCTGTTTTTTTTAAAGAAATCAAAATTCCAGAAGTTTTACTACAAAGAGCCCAGTTTTTAAAAGATGTACTGTGCAGATAAGGCAGAGTAATTCAGCTGAGAAGCTGTTCAGTAGAGAGTGCGCTGTGCAGGCGTGAGTTGAGATCTCCAGAACTCATGTAAAAGTCGAGGGTGGACGTGTGCCTGTGAGCCCCAGAGCTCTGAGGTGGGGAGACAGGACCAGCTGGTCTACCCAGAACTATGAGCTCTGGGTTCAGGGAAAGACCCCATCTTAAGACATGGATAGTAACAGAGACAACAGTGCAATGTCAACCTCTGGCCTCCACATGCACAGGTATGAGCAAGTGAGTGAACCCAGAGTAATCATATTGTAAAAATACAGAAGTAAACCCAGACTAAACATGAGTCCTGGCGAGTAATTACAGCTTTATTATTATTCTAAGATAACTGCCTTTATAGTTTAAAAATCCTTATTGTGTGAAACTATGATTTCTTTTAGGTACATCCACAAGCCTACTAATTCTGAAGGACCTCCACTTGCTGAACAGCCCAAACCATTGTACCCCTACCGAACGATTGGTTGTGTTTTCAATCATCAGATGTTCCTGGGAAATTGTCAGCCCTCCGATGCAGTGGAAACCTGCATGTTTGATTTGAATGATGAATCCAAGTGGAAACCCATGAGTGAAGAAGCAATCAAGTCTGTGTGCGCTCCAGGCGCTACTGCATCTCTCCCTCCCTTCCCACCTCTGTGTGCATCCACAATTGATGCCTCAGTCACAAGCAATGAAATCGAAATGCAGCTGAGGCTTCTGGTATCAGAACACAGGAAGGTAACGACACGAATCGTTGTAGCTTCAGACTGTCTTTTGTTGTGTAATTTTTTAAATTTTTCTTTTAGAATTATTTCTGTATGATTATTTTGCTTGTAGGTATGTGTGTGTACCATTTGCATGCCTGGTACCCTTGAAGGTCAGAAGAGAATTCTGGATCCCCTGGGACTGGAGTTACAAGCTGCCACATGGTGCTGGGCCTTGAACCTGGGTCCTCTGCAAGAGCAACAAGTGCTCGTGACCAATGAGCCAACTATTCCACCCAGCTTTTTTCCTTAAGTGTGTTCAATACCAGTAGTCACCTGTTATTCAAAGGAGAGTGAACACAGTCCCTACTTATGAAGATCATAGCGGTGGAAGGCATGAGACATAGCTGTGAGTCTTAAACATTGCCAGATCTGGGCTAGAAAGATAGGTTAGTAGCTGAGAACACTTTGTTCTTCCAGAGGACCCAGGTTCAGAGTCTGGCGCCCAGGTCCAGTGCTTCATAGCCTGTAACTCCAGTTCAGTTCCAGTGTACGAAAATTATGACTTCCACCTGCAGTCTAAGAATGACGGGCTTGTTCACATTCTACAGTCAGATTTTGGTTGACTGCCGCTGTTTGGATTTCCTCCTTCTGAAATGGTTTATTTAGATAACTGATCCATTTAAAACAGCTTTGTTAATTTCCTTTTGCAACTCTTTACCCCCCAGGCTTGTTTCTGGTATTTTTTTTTTTTTAAGATTTATATATTTTATGTGAGTGTTTTTGCCTGCATGTATGTATGTATGCCAGGCATGTGCTTCATGCCTACAGAGGTCAAAGAGGGCATCAGATTCCCTGGAACTGGAGTTAGCAGGTGGTTGTAAGCTGCCTTGTGAACACCAGGAATTGAAAGTGGGTCTTCTGCAAGCACAAGTACTCTTAGCCACTAAGTGATCTCTCCAGCCCCCTTCCTGTTTATTTTATTCCACATGGATGCGTGTAAAATTATATCCTCATTCCATTCCTTTAATTAATAGGATCAGATGTCCTGTTTATTGGCCATGTAGATTTTCTTCATAAGGGCATGAAAAACAAAGTGCACTAATTAAGAGATTAACCTGTTTTATATTTTATTTATCTATTTTTGATTTTTGAAACAGGGTCTGACTTTGTACCTGCCTCTTCCTCTCATTGCACCACTATGCCTGATGGGATTAACATATTTTAAGAATTTGGTCTTTAATCTGGTCTCTGTGTAATCCCAGCACCCAGGGAGCAGAGGTTGGTTGATTTCTGAGTTCATGAGTTTGAGGCCAGCCTGGTCTACAAAGCGACAATTCAGGAAAGCCAAAAGGCTACACAGAGAAACCCTGTCTTGAAAAACCAAAAAACCAAAAAAACAAAAAAAAAAAAAAAAAAAAGAAAGAAAAAAGAACTTACTTTAAGCTGGGAATAGAAGTCCCCAACACCACACATACACACACACTCCCTAAACTTGTCATTTATCAAAAGAAACTGTTAGGAGACTAAAGCCTTAGAGTAAGTTATTTGTAACTCACAGCTAACAAGAGACTGAAATGCAATATTTCTATGAAAGATTTATTTCTAATTTACTTCTGTTGTTCCCTTTTAGAATCCCTTCTTGGGTATACTTTCCTTATCCATGAAGTCATCAAAGACAGATTGATTTGTTATATTCTCTGGGCCCCAATTACTGATAGCTTTGGTTCCTAGCATTCTTCTTGCTCATCAGCTCATAAAGCATTTATATGTTTTTAGCATGGTGCTGGTGAGGAAAGTACTTAATTATACTGCTTGAAACAAATGCCCCTACTTGTTTTCTCCTTCTCTCATGTTGCCTGGTAATGTTCTTACTTTTTGCTCTATTACAAGTGAGGACACTATTTTATTATCCTATAAGCTTGTTCTTAACACAGTCCTGTTTTGTACTTTAAAAAACCATCTTTTAAGTTTCTTTTATCTTTTTCTCCCTATTCCACCCCAATCCCTTCCAATACCCCGACACCAGGTAGGAGAGAGAGATAAAGGGTTAGTGGGAGAGGGGGCACAGTTCTTTCTTGGCTGCTTCCTGCTGGTTAGGGTCATTGAGTTCCTTGGAGCTAATCCAGTCCTCGTTTTAGTAGATCTGTGACTTCTTGTCTCACAACAGCAACCAGGAGCAGCAAATGGGAAGCAGGAGCAGCATTGTTCTTTCTCTTTGTGCCACTCTCTGGGCTCTGGCATTTATTCTCTCTCCAGAGTCCTTGGATTCAAACTATCTACAGCTGGCAAAGAGCTCCTCTCCGAGACACATGAGGCAAATAGTCTGCTGCTGTGGACCATCTGAGTCAGTCCCACATCCCACACCTGGGACCAAAACAAAAACAGGGTTATATCCACAACACAGTCCTGCAGTTTCACCATGGCTTTCTTATATTATATATGAAAATTTACATAGCTAGTAAGCACCTGTTAGTAAAAAGGGAAATAAAAAGTCAGAATGAGGCTATCATTTTCCATTTACTCATGTAGCTGAAATCTGTGTCAGTGCTGATCATTAGCTGGGTCAGTACTCTCTGTAACCCTGCAAGGGAGATGTGTGTGACAGGGAAAGTATTAAATATAGACCTCTAAGGCTGACACAACAGCTAAAACCCTGAATGTGATGGCATGAAACTGTAGTGATAGGTAATAACATTATAAAAATATTTTTAAGAATATTAAGAAGTTTTTGATATTGGTGCCTAAAGGTGTTTACTCAGTTTGTATATAGATAAGTAGTTCACTTGTTACAGTCAAGTTGTAATTGTTTTGAACATTCATAGAAATGTGTGTTAACGTTCCTGTCAGCACTTGTCTTTACCTTTTGCTTTTTAGATTTATTATTTTATGTGTATGAACATTTGCCTGCATTTGTGTTTGTGTACTATTTGCATGCCTAATGTCCACAAAGTTCAGAAAAGGGCTTCTGATCCTTGGAATTGGAGTTACAGATTGTTGTGAGCCACCCTGTGGTGCTAGGAATTGAACCAGGTCCAGTGCTCTTAACTGCTGAGCCAACTTTCCAGACCTGTGTTTATCTTTCAGTCTCTTACGGTGTAAAAGACAGTGCTGTTTAGAAAGTAGCTATTTTGAGCTTCATTTATTCAATTGATTTATTGACTTTACCCTCTACTGAAGGTGAGGTTATGCAAATTATCTTGCTAAAGTTCTTGAGTGGGAAGGGCACAAGTCAGGGTATCATCATAAGCCTAGGCTGGTCTCAAACTTTCTATGTCACTGAGATTGAACTTCTGATCCTCCTGCCTCCATCTCCTGTGTGCTGAGATTACAGAATGTACCTTCACACCTAATTTTGTGTAGTGCTGGGGATTGAACTCGGGGCTCCATCCTTACCAAACAATCTAAATAAAATAGAATCTCAAAATTTATTGACATTATAGCTTCCATATTAGGACAATTCTGTGTATTCTATCTAATAGGTATTTATTTTGTACTTCTGAGCCTTATACATGCGAGATAAATCATTGGATTGAATGTTTTAGTTATTTCTGAGAAATAGAGCATAATAAAGTGTTATTTTTATTTCTGTTTATCCCTACAATAATTAATAGGAAATTGAATAATTAGGACAGCTTAAAGAAAAAATTCTTCAGCTGAGCATGGTGCCACACATTTAATCTTAGCACTTGGCAGATTTCTAGAGGCCAGCCTGGTCTACATAGTAAGTTTCAGAACAGCTAGGGCCATGTAGAAGAGACTCTGTCTTAAAAAAAAAAAAAAAACAAAAAACCGGGGGAGGGTTGGGGAGATGGCTCAGTGGTTAATAGCACTGTCTGCTCTTCCAAGGGACCCAGGTTCAACTCCCAGCACCTACATGGCAGCTAACAACTATCTGTAAGCAGTTCCAGGTGGTCTGATACCTTTACACCAATGCACATAAAATAAAATTAAATAAATTATTCAAAAAAAGAAGGAAGAGGAGAAGGAAGGAGAGAGGGAGAGGGAAAAGAGAGAGAAGAGAGGGAGGAGGAGAAGGAAGGAAGAAGAGAAAGAGAGAAAACCTTGTTAGGTCTGGAGACAGAACCAGGCAAATCTCTGAGTTCCGGACCACCAGGGTTACATGGTGAGAAGCTATCTAAAAATGAACACAGATCTTCTCTTGCAAGGTGTTGTGACATATGTCTGCAGTCTTAGCATTGAGCAGGCAGAGGCAGGAGAATCTGTGCAGAATGGAGTTCATCCTTGATGGCTAACAAGGGCTACATAGTTATTCTCTCTCACACACATCTTGAGTTAGGTGTGGTAGCACATGCCTGTAATTCCAGCATTTGGAAGAGAGGAAATTGAAGGACATACTCAGCATCACACCTAGTTGAGACCAGCCTGGCCTATATGAGACCCTCTCTCAAAGCAATAAAAAAATAAATAAACCATATCTTCGCATACATTGAAATGAGCAGCTAATTAGGTATCATGGTGCATGCCTATAATCCAAGAACTCAAAGGCTAAGACAGTAGGATTGCAAATTCTGTGCCCATATAGGCTGTGTTCAGAGACAAAAAGCACATTGTTATTGAATTGGTTAATAAAATATTAATATAGTTCTCTTAATTGCTGTAGGACCTTGGCCTCACTACTGTTTGGGAAGACCAGCTTTCCTATCTTTTATCACCAGCTTTGGCTTCCTATGAATTTGAGCGAACAACAAGCATATCTGCAGGCAATGAAGAATTCCAAGATGCCATAAGGAGGGCGGTGCCTGATGGTCACACATTTAAAGGGTTCCCAATACATTTTGTGTATAGAAATGCAAGGCGTGCATTTGCCACTTGTCTTCGGTAAGGATTTTATGAACTCGAAATTGAAAACATTTATATATTAAGAATCTAGAAAATCGGCTCATCCTGGTAGCATATGCTTGTGATCCCAGTACTTGGGGAGGCAGAGGCAGGTGGATCTCTGTGAATTCAAAGCCAGCCTGGTCTACAAAGCGAGTCCAGGACAGCCAAGGCTACACAAAGAAAGCCTGTCTCTCAAAAAAAAAAAAAAAAAAAAAAAAAAAAACTGGGGGGAAAAAAACCTGGAAAAAAAAAAAAAGAGAGTCTAAAAAATCACTTAGTCTGATAGTTGCTAGGAGTGACAAAACATAAAATGAGAGCTTCTACAGTGACTTTCTCCTTAAATGTTTTTATTTTTATATAGGTCTCCTTTTTGTGAAGAAATAATCTGTTGTCGTGGAGACCAGGTGCGACTGGCAGTTCGTGTTCGAGTGTTTACCTACCCTGAATCTGCATGTGCTGTTTGGATCATGTTTGCTTGTAAATATCGCTCAGTATTATAGGACTGACATTTTCTAAGAATTATTCCTGAGTAGCTGTGTGAAGGTTTCTTAATTTAAAATCAGCCTCTGGCTTTGGATGTCATTGTTTTGTATACATCTGACTGGCAATGTTTTAAAATATCATGTATGTACTTAAAAATTAAGAGTAAAAAAACTGTATTGAATTTAGTATATAATAAGTGTATAATGATAAATGTTTTGAGGGACTCAGTAGTTTAAATGTGAATATAAGATCTGTTACTTCATATTAATAAGTAACTAATGAGATTTATCTAATGCTTTCAGCCATAATTAAATCAAAATGGTCATTATTTTTCATAAATGAAAGATTATTTTACACAAATTATGAGAAATTAACCCAATAGTTTATTTATTACATAGATGAAAATATATTTTGCTGAATTATCATTTTTGTGGTTTATTCATGACACTAGGGATATTTGAGGTTTTCCAATGGTGACTTTAATACAAGAATAGAAAAAAGGCCGTGTGTGGTGCCATGCATTTTCAATCCCACAAGAGGCCAGCCTGGTCACATAGCAAGTCCAGGCCAGTCAGGGCTGTACTACGAGAACCTGTCTCCAAAACACAAACAACACAAAGAATTTGGTATCAGAAAAGTGTGAATATTAATAACAAATCTCACATGAATATTTGGGTATGTGAATCATTTATGGATGTCATTAAAATTAATTGAGCACCAGAAAATATTTATTACACTTCCTTGTTACAGTATAGGTCATTCTTTATTTTTTGTTGTGATTAAAACCTCAGCCTACTGCAGGGCTGTGGTGGTGCACGCTTTTAATCGCAGCACTTGGGAGGCAGAGGCGGGTGAATCTCTGTGAGTTCGAGGCCAGCTTGGTCTACAGAGTGAGATCCAGGACAGCCAGGAATGCACAAAGAAACCCTGTCTCAAAAATCCAAAAGACCACATCAGCCTACATGTGACTAATCTCATTGAAAAAAAATCATAAGAGGCCATTGAGAAAAATATGTGAGTTTATATTTATTTTTAAATTGAGCAAGTTTTAGAAGTTTTAAGAGAGCAAAGGTATTAAAATCTAAGGTAACTTGACTTTCTGTAAGAAGCTAATGCTAAGTATTTAAGTTTGACTGTCCATTCTGCATTTTTGTGCAGAGAGTTTTGTTTTTGTGACACTGGGAATTAATTCCAGAGCTTCCTTCATACTAGGCAAACACTATCACTGAGTATACCCACAGGTCTCACTAAATAGCCCTGGCTGGCCTGGAACTCAGAGATTTGCTTGCCTCTGCAGTTTCTTAGTTTAGTTGCTTTATCCATTGGTTTTATTAAGAGATAAGTGTGTGCTAGTTCACTATCCAAATTATTTATTATTTTCATCACCTACTGTTGCAAATAAAATTATTTTATTTATTTATTTATTTATTTTTGGGTGTCTGACTTTTTTATATAGTTGTGTGTGTGTGTGTGTGTGTGTGTGTGTGTGTGTGTGTGTGTGTGTTTGCATGCAAGTGCATGGGTGAGTGAGTCATAGACTTTGTAGAAAACAAGCTAACTTTTAGGAGTAGATTCTGTCTTTCACACTTTGTGGGTTTTGGAGATTGTACTTAGGTCATCAGTTTTGCCAACAAGTAAGTGCCTTTACCGCCTGAGCCTTCTCACTGGCCTAAAAATTATTTTTTGAAGTTAAAAAATATAATTAGGCTAGCCTGGACTACAGAGGGAGTTCCAGGACAGCCAGAGCTACACAGAGAAACCCTACCTCCACAAAACAAAATGGAACAACAAAAATACCTAAAGATACTTAAAACCTAAAAAAAAAAAAAAATTACAGTGAATATTTATGACTCAATTTTTTTAGAAGTCTAAAAATATTATTCCTTCTTCATCTTCATCTCTTGTAAGGCTCACATGAGAATCTGTTACCAGAATTACACATAAAGCCATCAACAGAAAATTGCTTTTCACCGTTTGAGACAAACTATGAGGCACGTACAAAGAAGCTGAATGTATTAAGATCAAAGCTGTTTTGTCATTAGCTTGGGCCTCCTGTCTTACTGTATAGTAGTAACACATGTATTTCAGCGGGCTTTTGTTATAAATTCTGAAATAAATTTGTTACACACTTAATAGAGTCTGGCATTAATACTCTTTAAAGATGTTTTACTTTCTATCATTAATTCATTGGTTAGTAGACTTCTTGTGCTAATACTTTTTTGTGTCTTAGTTCCTTTTCCTGTTGCTGTGATAAAGGACCATGATGAAAGCAACTTAAGGGAGAAAGGGTTTATTTCGGTTCCCAGCTGTAGGTTGTAGTCGGTCATGGTGGTAGAGTTTGAAACAGCTGATCATATTCCACCCACAGTCAAGTAGCAGAGGGATCCAAGCCCTTGGCATGGTGCCACCTTTCAATCAAGATTCTCCCTGAATGACATGCCCAGAGGCTGACTCATTCTCGGTGTCCTTCACAGATGTGCCCAGAGGCTAGGATACTACCAGTGTCCTAGGTGGTGACCCAAATCCTGTCAGTGTCAACCATTAGTACAGTATGTTGTTGATTCTTTTATGGTTTTTTTTTTTTTTTTTTTTTTTGATACAGGGTTTCTCTGTGTGGCCCTGGCTGTCCCGGAACTTACTCTGTAGACCAGGCTGGCCTCCAACTCACAGAGATCTGCCTGTCTCTCTACCTTCCAAATGCTGGAATGTGTGTGCCACCACTGCCTGTCTCCTTTGGATCTTTTAAGACAGGGTCTTTCTATGTAGCTGTTGCTGGCCTCACACTTGAGGCAATCCTCCTGCCTCAGTCTTTTAAATGCTAGAATTACAGGTGTTCATCCTCATACCTAGCAATATATTATCTTTAAGAATTAAACTTGGAACCAACGTGGTGGTACAGACCTTTAATCCCAGCACTCAGGGCAGAGGCAGGTGGTTCTGAGTTCAAGGCTAACCTGGTTCACGAAGAGAGTTCCAGAACAGGTTTTGAAAAACAAACAAGCCAAATACATAAACTAGAAAGCACCCTGTTCTGAAGTTTGTTTTTTTTTTTTTATGATTCCTTTTTAATTTTTATGTGCATTGGTGTTTTGCTTGCATGCATGTCTATGTGAGAGTGTCACATTCCCCTGGAACTAGAGTTACAGTCATGAGCTGTCATGTGGGGCTGAAGTTTGTTGTTTTTTTTTTAGCACAGACTTCATATTTTAAAAAATTATTTTTATGTATGTGTGTGCCTGCCTGCCTACAGTGTTCACCATGTTCATTCAGTGCCAGTTGAGGGTGTCTTTGGAAGTGCAAAAGACTTTAATGTTAATGGAAAGCGGTATATGTTTTTTCTTTTGTGGTTCATGGTTACAACTGAAGAACCTGCTGCTAAATTCACAGCTGCACAGATTTATGTTGTCTTCTCAGCTTTATGCTTTCAGGTCTCAAATTTAGGTCTTACATTTTCAACGAATTGTATATGATGTGGGTTGAGGTTACCAGTGCAGTGGCACTATTTGTTTTAGGAAGTTTTTTTTTTTCTCTTTTATCTTCCATGGAAAAACTATTGAACTGTAGATGTACGTGGTTTTTTTTGTTTTGTTTTTTTTTTTTTCTTCAGTCTCAATTCACTTCCTATTATGCCAGCACCTCTCTCTCTCTCTCTCTCTAACTCATTTATGTAGCCCGGATGGCCTGGAACCCATCAAGTAGACCAGACTGGAACTTGCTGTAGTCCCAAATGCTAGGATGGTGTACCATGATGCCTAGTTTGTGACACTTATTTTTATGAGGCAAGATCTCATGTAAGCCAGGTTGGCATTAAATTCACTCTGGCAGCAGCTGGGGGTGGCTGAGGTTTTGATCCTCCTGACTCTGACTTCTGGGGTTACAGATGTGTGCCATCACAGCCGATTACATGGAGTCAATGGAGATCAAACCTAGATCCTCATGCATGCCAGACAAGCACCCAACCAACTCAGCTACA
>NW_026596040.1:28301597-28305052 GCF_907164565.1 Psammomys obesus | reverse complement strand
CTAGATCCTCATGCATGCCAGACAAGCACCCAACCAACTCAGCTACACCCCTAGCACATACTACACATTTTGATAACTCTTTCTAGTAAAGTTCTGAGCTTGGGAAAATGGGCTCACAACTTTTCTCTTTTTCCCAAGATCTTTTAGGTTATTCTGGGTGCCATGAAATTCCGTATTACTTCTAGAACCCGATTTTCAGTATATATGTATTTAAAAGTCAGCTGGTGGGATAGGGCAGGTAGGGGGAGAAAATCAGCTGGTGTTCTAATGAGTCACTTGGGGTGCGTGGGTCACTTTGGGGAATGTTGCTTTTCATGCTTATAGCTTCTTCCATTCTTAAACTTTTAACTGATCTTTGAGTCTAAAGTATGTCTTACACAGATGACATATAATTGAATCTTTTAAAAATCCAATGAAAGTCTGTGTCTTGATGGGATTCAGAAGAAAACACCAAAACTACAATATTCACATTAAGACTCAGTGGCAGAAAACATACTTAGCATGTGAAAAGCTGTGTATTAGATTTCTAGTAACCCCAAGAAAAAATATTCTCATTCATTATTCTATCCTGTTTTATTATATATTACTTATATGTTATACTTGTTATTACTGATGTAGTTGTACTTAAGTCTGCCATTTTTCTTTTTCTTCTTGTCTAGTGCCTGTTTTGTTCTTTTTGTTTTTTTTTTTAAAGATTTGTTTATTATGTATGTAGTGTTCTATCTGCATGTACATTTGCCCACCAGAAGAGGGCACCAGATCTCACTATAGATGGTTGTGAGCTTTAGCTATAGGGTGCTGGGAATTGAACTCAGGACCTCCGGAAGCTCAGGCAGTGCCTTAACCTCTGAGCCATCTCACCAGCCCCTGTTTTGTTCTTTTAGTCCTCCTTTACTACTACTACTACTACTATATTGTTTTATAAAAATTTTTTAAAAACTTTGTTTGAGGTTTTTGGTGTCCTTGTGTCATGTGAGCTCCACCATGAAATCCCCCTCCTCAAGACAGAATCTTGATATGATCTGTAGTCCAGAATGCTCTCAAACTTGAGATCCTCCTGCCTCAGCTTCCCAGTGCTGGGCTTATATAGTGCACCACTCTTGCTTTTTTTTTTCCTCCCATCCTCTTTTCCCTTTTTCCTCACTACTTTTATGTTAAGTAAATGTTCTGTAATTTGACAAGTGCTCTCACCTTTGAGCCATATCTCCAGCCCCAGTTTTTTTTTTTTTCTTTTTTTCAGCATTAGTTATTTTGAGAACATGTCTTTTTTTTTTTTTAAGACTTGTTTTTTTGAGACTGGGTTTCTCTATGTAGCACTGGCTGTTGGAGCTAGCAATGTAGACCATACTGACCTTAAACTCACAGAGATCTGCCTGGGATTAAAAAGGTGTGCCAGGTTTAAGACTATGTCTGCAGTTGGATGTGGTGGCTCACACATGTAATCACAACAGTCCAAAGGCTGAGAAAGGAGAATTGCTACCTTGAACTACATAGTTTCAGGTTGGCCTGAGCTGTAGAGTGAGTCTGTCTGAAAAAAATTTTTTTAAATGGTACATGTATCTTCTAAAGTATGTATAGAAGATACATTTAGTATGTATAGAAGATACATTTAGATACCACTCATTTAGTTGGTACTTGTATTTGTGTCTCTATATGTGTATGCATGTATTTGTGTGTGTCACTATATGTACATTTTAGTGTGTGTGAACAGGCCTCACATGCATGTGGCAGCCAGAGGTGTGGGTACTGGTCATGAAACTCAGGCCCTCTGCAATAGCAGCAAGTGTTCTTAACTGCCGAGCTGTCCCTCCAGCACAAGATACCAGTTTTAAATTGTGAATTACCCTGCATGATAACTCACGATTGTTTTATGGAGATGGGACTATGGCAGTCATGTGGAAGGCAATGACTATGGGCGATGACTGCTGTGAAGCCTAAATGCCAACTAATTTACAAAAACCAATCAAGAGAAGGTGCCCTCATTTAGGAATTTCAGTTAGTGTTTTAAAACAGCAAGTTTAAGCAATCCTCTTGGCTCTTCCTATTTTCTTAGACCTGATAGGAGGAGAGTTGAGTCTCAGCAGCAGAGAGGGGTGAGCCAGTAAGGGGGCCTGGTTTCCACTCCCACCCTGTCACTTACCAGCCCTATGTTTTATCCTATGGCTGTATTTTCCTACCTGTAAGATAAGAATAATAAAAAAATCACCCTCACATTTTATAACTGAAGAAAGAAAGCATTTTGAAAGTATTCAGACTCACTATAATATATAAAATGTAATTATTGACATTGGAAATTGAGGTTACGACATGGAAAAAACCCACTGTTCTATTTTTTTCCCTTTTGGTGTACTTTTCTAGGTGAATGTGCCTCTTAGGAGCATTTGTCTGGGAGAGTCTGGGGTAAGCTTGGGCTGCACAGATAGGCCACGCTCTCCAAAGGCCTCGGAGCAGCTCAGCCTGCATCGTGTCCCGAGTATCAAGCATGAAGTATATTTATTCTACAAAATGATAAGTAAATATGAGAAAAAATCTAAAGGATCCTATTTTGAAAATAAACGTAAGAAAATCAAGGAAAACTAAAACCATATCCTGGGTTACACGTGCCATTTTCTTTTACTGGGCTCCTGGTTCTTTGAAGATCTCTTAAATGGTGGCTTGGATCATTTGGACATTTTATGTCACTTTTAGACACCCAAATTACAGAGTTAAAAAAAAATACCAGTGATAGTAAGTAGAAGGAAATACACAAAACATAAAGGTATTTGAATCTTTGAGATTGAGTTGAAAATGAGAAGCAGGAAGCTGCCCACAATGGCACAGGACTACAGGGACTCCATGAGGAGCACATCCCCTGAGCGACTAGCTGTCACTCTTAAGAGAATCCATGGTGGATATGAGAGGCTTATCAGAATCACAAAATACACTGAAAACCTCTGTACAGAGAGGGTCCAGTGTTCAACTCAACAAGCATACTAGAAAATGGACATGAGCTTAAGAAGTCTCCCTCTTGTTCTGTTTAGAATAGGAGTATCAACAATGTTCTAGCTGTCATCTTGCTTCCACTTACCTTGTAGAAGATTTACTTCCCAGTATGTATCATAGAATTTGTACTTAAAACTCAAAACTGTCTTTGTATAGAATCTTCCAGTGGTTCATGATATTTTCCCTTTCAAAATGTTGACATTTAAAAAATTGTTACTCAGAAAATGAAAACAATCCTAGGGTTGCAAGTCAGCTTTCAAAAAACTATAGCTGTCCAACCTGGGGTCTGTGGGTAGAGCTAAGTCGTCAGGTATTGCCTGGCATGCTCCAAGCCCTGGGTTCGAATCTGTATTCATCAAGCATGGCTATACAGCCAGGACTCTTACTTGGTTACATAGAGAATTAGAAGCCAGCTTGGGATTCATACAATTCTAATTTGGATTTTAACAAACTTTTTGCTCACTTCCACCACT
>NW_026596040.1:28278825-28301587 GCF_907164565.1 Psammomys obesus | reverse complement strand
CAATTCTAATTTGGATTTTAACAAACTTTTTGCTCACTTCCACCACTTTCCTCCATCCCTTCATTGATATAGTTAATTGAGTGTTTATTTACTGGCTGATTGAGTTTATGGCTCATGGAACCCTTTTCTGACTAATCCAACTTGTTTTGAGTGGGCAAGACAAGGACAAAACTGGTTTTGTATAGTTCAGGCGCAATGGGCAGCAATACTCGCTAAGGCCAGAAGATGGTGGTGGTGTCCATACAAGTGGATCCGTTTCTCTTCATTGTTCAAAGTATTTTAAGCTCTTCTGTATTTTCAAAAGCCACACGGAATCCAGGCTTTAAAAATACTGAAATTAATATAGTAATTCCGGTATGTATTAGTCTCGTACACACAGGAATGAGAAAGGTCTTTGCCTCAGAGCTTTGGCACACATAAATACTGCATTAATTTTCTTTCAGGTTTTTTTTTTTTTTTTTTTGTATTGTGTATGTACAAATACACACGAGGGTTCAGAGCCCAGCTACACGGAGTGGGTTCGTGCTCCGGCTATATGGGCTGTCAGGCAGGCCAGCAAAGTCCTTTTACCTGCTGAGCCATCTCACTGGCCTACATTTGAGATTAGGAGCCCATAATCAAGTAATTTTACTTGACAGGCTTGTTTTATATCTTTTGTAATAAAAACAAAAGGTGCCCATGGAGCTATGGCCCCCACCGCATCTGTTTCATACCCTTAATGATTTTCAGTTTTTAAAATCCTGCTCTATCCACGGTGACCTCTTATTCATTACCAAACCTTTGTGATTTCTACTATAGGATTAACCGTAGCGTGCAGTCTCCCATACTCTACGTAGGATGGTACCTATGAAATTCTTGCTTGGTCGATGCTACAACTCTGAGGATTTTGAAGACTAGCCTGGGCAGAATGTTACCTATTAAAACCATCTACCAATGGCTGTCCATTTTTAAGAATTATCAGTATAATCGCACACTTGAATGGGTTGAGAAAGGCCCCGAGAGTTCGAGTTCTTCCATACTACAGATAATTGCTTCCTTCTCGCCTGACAGACTGGGTTAACTGGGCTAAGGTGAGTGTGGTTATTGGAGACCCGGCAAAGGCTGAATCTGAAGGGCCCTGAGCTCTCTGCACCACATCCCAGGCCCTTATCGAGGCTTGCGGAGAGTACTGCAAGGCAGGCCCAAGATCGCTGTCCTCTTCGAATGTGTGAGCAGAGAGAGTACCACGACACAAGAACCCTAAGAAGGAGCCCCACACCGTGGTGCGAACCTCGCAGCTCTTTCAGGAAGCCAAGGCTGAAGGACAGCGAGTTCAAGGCCAGTTTGGGTTAGCAGGGAGCCTGTTTCAAAACAAATAAATACATAAATACACCTATAAATCAATTTTGCAAATGTGCAGGACGTGTCGAGTGGTCAGGAAGAACCGAGATGACGCTCAAAGGGCCCAGACGTCCGCGGAGTCCACGCGCACCGACCCTGCGGAGCCCGCAGCTCCGACCGCAGCCGCGCGTCACTCACCCCGGAGGAGACGCCCCCAGCCCGTGGCCGACGCTCCGCCGCGCGTCACTCAACCCGGGGGACGACGCCCCCGGCCTCGCGCAGCGCCGGGCCGCGCGACCACCCCAACCCCCGCCGAGGGGCGGGGCGGGGCGGGGCGAGGAGGGGCGGGGCGGGGCGAGCGGACGCCATCGCCGCGCTACCGGCCGGCGGGCGGCGTGCTGGCCAGCGCCGAGCGCCGCGGCGTCCCCGCCTAGTCCCCGCGGCGGCGCGCGGCCGGCCTGGGCGGCGGCGGCCCGAAGATGCGGAGGCGGCGGCTCGCAGAGACGATGCTCCGGAGCTGAGGAGACGCGGCACCCGAGCGCCGGCCGGCCGCGTAGCGACGTGGGCCGCATGGCGCAGCCCTCGGGCCCCGGCGGCGAGGGGCCGCAGCTCGGGGCGGCGGGGGGCCCGCGCGACGCGCTGAGCCTGGAGGAGATCCTGCGGCTCTACAACCAGCCCATCAACGAGGAGCAGGCGTGGGCCGTGTGCTTCCAGTGCTGCGGCTCCCTGCGCGCCGCCGCCCGCCGCCAGCCCCACCGCCGCGTGCGCTCGGCCGCGCAGATCCGCGTCTGGAGAGACGGCGCCGTCACCCTGGCGCCCGCCGCCGGCGAAGAGGGAGAGCCGCCCCCCGCCCCCGGTGAGGTCGCGGTGATTCTCCCCCCCCCCCCCGGCCCCGGGGGGGAGCGGGAGGGCGGGCGCGGCCGCGGGCCCCGGGCTCGGGGAGCCTGGGTGCGAGTCCGCCGGCCTCGGCTGTTTACCGGTGGCTGCGCTGGGGGCGGGGGAGGGCTCCGAAGAGGCTCGCGTGAGCTCCCTGTCGGGAAGATGACATCTTTGAGAAAGAGCAGTCCCCTCCGTAGCATTTCGAATTTGTCAGTAGTCCTTGGGAATGCCCGGGAAGCCACTGAGCCCCGAGAATTCCGCTGTTTGGGGGAGAGAGAGAATAAATGATGACTCCGGGTCCCGAGTGTGAGAATTTGCTGTGATGGAAAGGACAGGTTTATGAAAAGTAAACAGGCCGTTTAGATGAAATGGCTTTTAGCTAGTAGCGCACAATCTTCATGACCTAAACAGTGACACATAACCAGGAGCTTACTCACATGCTTTATTGATGGTAAGACTGGTAAGAGGTTTCCCCTATCCGGTTTTATCTAATCCATTCTTTGAGAAGCAAGTCTATTCAAAACATAGCAAAACAATCCACCTTCACCTTTAGAAAGTTGATGGAAGTGTCAAAATGCTCAAGGTGGAAAGTGTAATTAGATTAGTCTGTAAAATGACATTTTGTGAAAATCCTTTTATAAATTGAGGGAAACATTCAGAATTATCAGTCCTACCAGAATGTTCTCATTTTTTTAGTTAAAGCAAACACAGTTTTATTAATTTGTCTAAAGCCAGCCTTTGTGATGTATTAAAAACCTCAATCTTTGAACTATTTTCCCGAGTACCGTGTGATGTTTTGTTATATGTGTACCTTGAATAATATTTAAAGCTGACTTTTTAATGATGCTTTTGAATCTCTTTTTTTTTTTTTTCCTTAAAACATTTTTTTTTTTTTTTAATTTGATCTGTTGCTTGATTTTAGACTTGGCCTTAGTGGGTTACAGTTTCAGTTGTAACTTATTTATAAGATGCCATGAAAAGATATTTTTTTTCAAAACAACGAGGCTTTGTGTTGGTCCCAAACTGTTTCAAGAGGGAAGAGTGTGTGCGACCTCTCTTCAGAAAAATCTTTGGTTGTATTGAAAGAACAGGCCTCGTTGTCTGGTGTATCAAGAACTGTTGAGGGACTTGATCCCAGAAGTGTTCTGGCTGTTTGTCAAAGATTATTATAGATTCTTTGGGGTGATTCTTGTAACTGTTGTTGGAACGTTGAGATGAATGAGCTTTTGCATCATTAATATACTTTGCAGAGGATAATAGATGGATGTTTCCCAGAAACTGTAATGGATTTTTCAAAACTTATTTTTAAATTTGTATTTGCTGTTGTGTGCATGGTGTGTGTGTGTGTGTGTGTGTGTGTGTGTGTGTGTGTGTACACTTGCCACAGTATGCGTGCAGGTCAGAGGACAACGTTGTGACACCTGTTCTCCTACCTCTAACCAGGTTGTGGGGTCAAACTCGGGTTGCCAGGTTTGTGAAGCGGTCTCTTTACTCACTGAGCCATCTCACCGGCCTCTATTTTACTTTTATTTTTACATTTTTGGGAACAAAGTCTCATACTTCAGCTGAAGCTGTTCTGAATTCCTGGTTCTTCTGCCTTCACCTCTCAAATGCTAGGATTACGGGCTTGGGCCTCTACATTCTACTTTGTAATGGATTTATAACCATCTTCTTTCTCCTATTCCAACTCATGATCTCTGTTGCCAGATGCACAGAGAACTAATCATAGTAGTTGATACAGTCTGGAGCATTTCAGGGCCTGCTGGTTAAAATATTTAGGGATGAAGGCAGGGGAAAGAAAAGAATAAAAGTACAATGTATGATAAAAGTTTTTAATGAAAATATTCAGGGTTGTCCTTTTACAAATGTTATATTAGTTTATTTCCTCCTGATATTTAAGGGTAGGTCCTTGGTTGTGGGAAATACATTGTCTTCTATAGCCTGGGTAGGTCTCAGACATCCCATGAAACACAGGCTGGCCTTAAACTTTCTCTGATCTTCTTTCCTACAGTTGCCCAAATCCAACTGCTGGGATTACAGATGTGTACAATCATGCCTAGCTTTAAATTTTGGTGTGTGTGTGTGTGTGTGTGTGTGTGTGTGTGTCTGTGTGTGTCTGTGTGTTTGTGTGTTTAGAAATGAAACAGGTTTATTGAGTATACTCCAAGAGGGATCAGGCTGGGCAGTAATAAAATATTGCTTGTTTTCCTTCCTTCCTTCTTCCCTTCCTTCCTTCCTTCCTTCCTTCCTTCCTTCCTTCCTTCCTTCTTTTTTTCTCTCTCTTTTTTTTTTATTAATTACACTTTATTCACTTTGTATCCCCCCCATAAACCCCTCCCTCCTCCCTTCCTAATCCCACCTTCCCTCCCTTTCCTTCACACATGCCCCTCCCCAAGTCCACTGATAGGGGAGGTCCCCCTTTCTTCCTTCTGATCTTAGTCTATCAGAACTCATCAGGAGTGGCGGCTGCATTGCCATCTTCTGTGGCCTGGTAAGGCTGCTCCCCCCTCAGGGGGAGGTGATCAAAGAGCAGGCCAATCAGTTCATGTCAGAGGCAGTCCCTCTTCCCATTACTATGGAACCCACTTGGACACTGAACTGCCATGGGCTACATCTGTGCAGGGGTTCTAGGTTATCTCCATGCATGGTACTTGGTTGGAGTATGAGTCTCTGGAAAGACCCTTGTGTTCAAATTTTCTGGTTCTGTTGCTCTCCTTGTGGAGTTCCTGTCCTCTTCAGATCTTACTATTTCCCTCTTCTTTCATAAGATTCTGTGCACCTCTTACTCTTTTTTTAATACACAGTCTCACTATATAGCCCTGGATGGCCTTGAACTCACAGAGATTTGCCTACTTCCATTGGGCTCAAAGTCTTGAGCCACTATACCTCACTTTGAGACCTCACTTTTTAGCTCAGGTTGGTGGCCTGTAACTCACCTTGAATAGCCCAGGCTGACCTATAATTTGTGGCAATCCTTCTGCTTCCCAAGTGCTGGGATTACAGCCATGAGCTTTGTTCCCAGTTCATTTATTTTCCAAGTAGAAGTTAAGAGAAGTCCAGTGACATGTTCAAAGCCACATGAGTAAACTCTTTGACTGGCATTCAGGCTCTGTCCCCCTTCCTGTCATCCCCCTTACCTCCCATTACATGAAAGTGGCCTGCAACCCATGGCGGATCCTGAGAGGGGAAACAGATTTCTCTGGGAAACAGCGTAGTGAGACAGCTTGTTTAGTTGAGGGGAGCAAAGGATATATAAACCTCTGTAGGGTGGACAGGTGCTTTAGGAGTGAGTGTACATCATTGGGGGGGGGGTCCCAGTGTGCAGGGGATGCCTCATTTTTGCATGAGGACAAATTCCAGGTGCTGCTGGACATGACCTTATAAGGAAAGAGGAAGTTTACCAGGTTACCTCAACTCCTCCAGGGGGCCAGCAAAGGAGGGGGAGCAGGGCTACGTTTGCTGTGACATTCACAGTGTGGGGGTCCTACTGCTGATCTCAGGACTACATTTCCCGGATCTGGACACACCTCAACCCTACTCTTGCTCCTACTCTTTCTCTGGGCAGGCTTCCCCAAGTCCCATGGCTCCCTGGCCCCACATTTGACTCAGACTGAGGTCTAAGATTTGTAGCATTGTGAAGTGACAGAGATTTTGTTTTATTTCTTTGGAGCTAGATAACCTCGAGAAAGTTCCCCAGTCTCCACTGTCCAGCATGCTGTTGAGAACCAGTATCTCTCACTTTTCTTTTTAAATCTGGGCAGTGGAATAAGGCATATGTAAAATGACTAACATTGATTCTTCCCTCAGTCTTTTCACACCACTATAATGCCTTTTGTCTAGGTGTTTTCACTATTCACTAAAATTGGGACAGATGTTTCTTAATCCCAACACCATTGACATTTTGGGCCAGATAATTCCGTGTGGGGTTATCATGAGTGCCACATCCTCTTTGTAGTATCTCAGGACTCTACCACTGCTGCAATAACTACTTCTCTCTAGTGTGCTAATGAAAGATTATCTATCTATCTATCTATCTATCTATCTATCTATCTATCTATCTATCTGGTCTCTGTGTAGCTGTGGTTATCCTGGAACTCTCTGTCTCTCAAGTGCCGGGATTAAAGGCGTGTGCCATGATCCTTGGCAATCAAAGATCTTTAGATGCTAGGCAATCTTTGGACTGGGGACTGGAGAAATGACTCAATGGTTTAGAGTACTTGTTCTTGCAAAGAACCTGAATTTTATTCTCAGCACCTACATGGGGAGTAACAGCCCTCCAAAAATTCCAGTTCTAGGAGTTCTGGTGCCCTCTTCTGACCTCCAGGGCCTCCAGACACACATGGTGCGTATGTATGTATGTGTGTGTGTATGCCAGCAAAACATTCATAGACATAAAATAGATAAATTTAAGAAAAAATTATAATAAAAAAAGATTTTTAGACATTGTCAACTATAACATGCAAAGTAGTCCTGGATTAGAACTGTCGTTAGCAGACGATGGGTGATAACCTGAATTGTGGCAGTTATTCTTAAATCTGAATCCTTCACCTGCCACTGTTCATGTTGCTGTTGAGCTGAATGAATTGAATGCCATTGGTCTTGCCTATCAGCATTAACTTTATTGAATCTCATCAGAAAGAGCACTTCACATGCTTTTCTGATTTAGTTTAGGACAGAGAATAGTGGAGAATAGTATTTCCTGTCCTACTTCTGAGTTTTATTGTGGTGTGACCGTGTAAACAACAAAAACCTTGTAAACAACAAAAACCCAGTCTTACCCCAGTATTCCAGTAAGTTTTCTGTGTATTTACCTCACTGATATATAAGCAGTTGGTTTGTATGAGATGGTTAAAAAGACAAAAAAAAAAAAGCTTTCTTTTTTTTCTTCTTTGCCTTTGTAGTTGCTATTTATTTATTTAGGTCCGTTTGTATGTGTAGAGACAATGCCCAACAATAAACAAAATTTTATTTTGCCAAGTTGCTCTAAAAATGAAACAGAGCTAAGTCTAGTCTAGTTCTTTATGAGGTTAAAATGTTTACCTGTCTGAGATGCAACAAAGAAATGTTTATAGAGTCATGTTAGAGATGAGACTCCCCGTCAGCCTTTCAGGGCTTAAATACCCACTGGACAGCAGTCACTTATTTCAACTTTGGTTCCAAAATTTTGATATACCTTTAGTTTTAGATGTATAAAGAACATTAAAAAATTACGGCCCCGTCTTGCTTTTAAATAACCTGAAGGGTGGTAGCAAGATAGATTTTCCTGGGAGGAACAATGCAGGCTTGTGTGCATAGTAATGAGGGGATCCCTTGAGGATGGTTTTTGGTATAGGGAACATTCAGGCTTTGTTTGGGCTGTGAAAGGAGGATGTGATCAGGCTTCTCAGCAAGGTTCATGCTAATGTGAGGAGAGTGGTCTTGGAACAGGGCCTGTTTGGTTTTAAAGAGAAACAGTGTTTGTGAAAAAGGTGGACAAAGGAAAAACGGGCTTCAGAGTATTCTAGTCCATTCTTGCTATGTTTCTTGAGTGTTCGTAGCCTGATCACGATCACCTTTATGTGTAAGAGTATATGTGTCTGAGTCCAGCGTACAAGTCTGGGAGTCAGAGGTGGAATTACGGACTGCCAAAACACATCATTGATTACAAGAATAAGTAACAGTCAGCTTTGTTGGATGTGTCAGATTAGTTCAATTTAGCAAACATATCTTGAATTTATATTATATACAGGCAACTTTCTGGTTTCTAGTGCCGTTTAAACATAAATAGTTGTAAGAAGGAAAAAAATGTAAACTTAAGTGGTGAATTTATCACGAAGTTAATACTTACCTAGTTTCTTTCCAGGCACCTGGGAAGGTTTAATCACATGTTCAAATGCTCAGTTGTAAAGTGAAATCTAATTAGATAAAATTGCTGTCACTTTCAATTTCAGTTTACTCCTCAAAATACTGTTTTGGATTAGCTGTAAGTAGCCACAGCATTCTGAGAAGTTGGAGAATGATACCTTTTAGTTTTCTGTGTTTCTGTCTATGCAAAGGGAAATAGTTTCATCATATTCAGATATTGATACTTAAGTTTGGACTCTCAGAAAATGGTAAGCTAAGAGTTTTTCTGAACAGAAGAAAAAAAAAACCTATACTCATTTACCGATGTATGTTGATAGCCTACTCTTATTCTGCATGCATGTTGACTCATGTCTGAAATCACAGCATTCAGGAGGCTGAGACAGGAGGATTGCCAAAGGTTCACAAACAGCCTGGGCTGCATAGTGAGTTTGAGAGAGGTTGAGAGGGCACATACAGAGAGAATAGAACATAGAGGCAGCCAGTCAGTCACACTATCTTTGTTAAGTCGGAAGCATTTTCCCTGCATCACAGCCTGTAAAATAGAGACAGTTCCATCTGTTTTCTATAGCAGCACCATTAAAGCTCTGTGTCTTGGGCTGGGTGTGATGGTGCACACCTTTAATCCAGCACTCTGGAGGCTGAGGCAGGTGGAGCTCTAGTTCAAGGCCACCCTATCTACATAGCAAATTCCAGTCAGCTAGGGCTACTTAATGAACAAAGAGAGAAAAGGACACCAGTTTCGAACAGGAAATGCACCTTGTATTTCCATACCATGTTCCCACTCTCTTCTGACGTGTGAGAGTTTTTCAAAAGCTTGGCTTTGCCTTATGCTTTCATGACTAGACTAGGGCTGTAGGTGTGGAGAATACCACAGTGGTGAAGGTCTTGTTTCATTACACCGTATCTGGTACACAAATCCAGTGTTAATATTAATTGAAGTTAGTGCTGGTTGGTTAAGGCAGTGTTTACCAAGGGTTGTTTTTTTTTTTTTTTCCTCTCACCAGAAGTTATTCTTGCCTTTCTATATGATTGTTTAGAAATGATACACAAAATTAATATAATTATACTTTTGTATTGTAATGAGTCATACTCAGGGCCTTGCGTATGCTGGGCATTCACTCTACCACTAAGTACTCTGGCATCTCCAAACCCTCTATCTTTACTTATTTTTTTGAGACAGGGTTTCTCTGTGTGGCCTTGACTGTCCTGGACTCAATTTGTAGACCAGTCAAAACTATCCATCCTCTGCCTCCCTGAGTACTAGGACTAAAGGCATGCTTCACCACACCCAGCCCCCTTAATCTTTAATTTCAGTTCAGGTTTGTTTATACTTAGTCTGATTACTGAAATTTAGGCTTTATAAACTATTGTTTGCTAGTTGTTTACCTCTTCTATGTTAATTGTACACTTTAGTTCATGTTTTAAAATATTGTAAGACATTTTTTTTTACTTGTACAGATAGTATTTTTATATAATTTTATATTTATCTAAATTGATCTATATAATATCACCTTGATTCTTCCAGGAGATCTAAAATAGAAAAACTATTTTTTTCCTTCTTTTAAATTATTATTATTATTGTTTTTTTTCGAGACAGAGTTCCTCTGTGTAGCCTTGGCTGTCCTGGACTTGCTTTGTAGACCAAGCTGGCCTTGGTCAGAGAACTCAGAGACCTGCCTGCCTCAGCCTCCCTGAGTGCTGGGCTTACAGGCGTGTGCCACTGTACCTGGCTTTTAAACTTTTAAAAAAAGATTTATTTATTATTATGTACACAATGTTCTGTCTGCATGTACACCTGCAGGCCAGAAGAAGGCACCAGATTTCATTATAGAGGTTATGAGCCATCATGTAGTTGCTGGGAATTGAACTGAGGACCTCTGGAAGAGCAGGCAGTGTTCTTAACCTCTGAGCCATATCTCCAGCCTTTAAATTATTTTTTAACATACAAAATAATGAGTTTTACATATATGATTTTTCATATGTATTATAAATATATCATCGTATTTTTCTTATATTTAGAAGCCATTATTCTTCTGTGCCCCCTTCCACTAGTCCTCTTAACTCTTCAAATACTTCTGTATTCTTGGCATTTTTAATAGTCCATATGTATTTGTGTGTGTGTGTCTTAGTTAAGGTTTCTGTTGCTGCATCAAAACACCATGACAATATAACAAGTTGGACACAAGAGGATTTATTTAGCTTTTACACTTTTATGTTCCTGTTCTTCACTGAAGGAAGTCATAACAAGAACTCAAACAGGGCAAAAACCTGGAGGCAGGAGCTGATGCAGAGGCCATGTAGGGCTGAAGAGAATGCTTTGTAGCCACATCTTAGGAAGGCATTTCTCAGTTGTGGATCCTTTCTTTCAGATAATTCTATTTTACGTCAGGTTGACATAAAACTAGCCAGTACACTGTGTGTGTGTGTGTGTGTGTGTGTGTGTGTGTGTGTGTGTGTGCGCGCGCGCGTGCGTGCTGGTATCTGGATTTTGCATATGAGATCAGACTATCTCCATACTGTGCCTAAGACATTACTACAGTTTTTCCTAGATATGAACAAGGGATTGGTTCCAGGTTTCCCATCTTTACCTTGCCAGGTACCAAAACTACAAAATGTTCAAGTCCTTTTGATAAGACGGTTGGTTGTGTATTGCATATAATAATCTCTGGGTATATCCCTTTCCCCCATATGCTTGAAATCATCTCTAGGTTTAAAGACATACCTAATATGATACAAATGTCCTGAAGTAGTTCTATTGTTTGGGTATAAGAAGGGGAATAAGTCTCTGTGTGTTTAACAAGGATGCCAGGGTTTGCTGTTTCGTGGTTTTGTGAATACTTCCCACTTGTGATTGGCTGTTTTCACTGGTGTGTACCTCATGTATGCACAAGGCCAGCTGTTTTATATGTTTTTTGTGGTACTGTATACTTTCTGTGGGGGCATTTTTCTCTTGCTTGAAAAGCTTCATATATATATATATATATTTGTATCCTATATGTCATTGTTGATATCACTCAGTTTTTAATGTGAAAATACCTATATTTTAATTTTGTTGTCTTTCCCCCACCCTTTTGAGGCAGGGTCTCACTTACCGCAGACTGGCCTTGAATTCACTGTGTAGCTGATGGTGAACTTGACATTGAATTGAACATCTTTATTTTTTAATAATTTTTAAAAATCTGAAATTATAGTATAATTACATCATCTTCTCTTTCTGTTCCTCACTCTGATCCCTTCCAGGCACTCTGCTTGCACTTTCTCAAATTCATGGCCTCTTTTCTTTATTGTTAATTCCCAAACACATAAATACAGCCTGCTCACTCTGTTTAATGTCACCTGTGTGTATGTGATCTAAGGGCTGGCCCCTAGCACTGGCTCACCAGTTGGGGCACTCTTCTCTGGGGAAGACCATTTCTCTTGCTCTTCATAGCACTCCCCAGTGGCCTGTTGCTCCCCGCTTAGGGTTGAGGCCCAGAGAGCTTTCCCCTTTCCAGGTTAGCAGTCCACTGGTGTCCTTGTTGTTGACCTTGAACTTCTGATCTTTCTCCTGGAGTGCTTGGATTATGCAGTGCTGGGGATCAAGTCTCGGGCTTTTGAACATGCTAGGCAGCTCCTCTACCAACTGAATTACATCCCCAGCTCTTGTCCTGATTTTAAGGCAAATTCTAATTAAAATGTAATCTACAGAAAAGTACTAACCATGTGAACACCCTTGTGCAACCTGGACTCGGAAGTCAGAACAGACCATGTCTAGGGTCTGGAAAGGTCTGACCTGTGCACTTGCAGTCAGCATTGTCAGGACTCCGGATGGTTGAGTGTATTGTTTTCTGTCTCTCATGGAGAGATTCAGACAGAATATGTTTTCTTGACTGACTTTTCTTTCTGGACTTTGTCACGTCAATCCAGATTGTTGCAAATAGTTGTAGGTGGTTCATATTTGAGTGTCACATTCCTTTGTATGAGTATGCCGTTGAGTCATTCTACTCTACATTGACATTTGGGGTTCAGATACCCATTGTCATGAATAATGCTGCTATTGAACATGTCTTCTGATGAACAGATGTAGCATTTATGTTGAGTAATAATGCCTAAAAGTGCAGTTGCTCATTGTTTGCGTGTTCAACGTTAGAGTAGACAGTGCGTTTTAGTTAAAGTTTTCTAAAGTGATTGTACCTCTCAAACTTTTCTAAGAGTTATTTATTTTTATTTTGTATGTGTGGGTGTTTTGTCTGCATATATGTCTGTGCACCACATGTAGTAGTACCCATGGAGACCAGAAGACAGCGTTGGATTCCCTGGAACAGTAGATACATGTGGTTGTGAATCACCGAGTAGTTGCTGGGAATCGAACTCAGGTACTCTGAGCTAGCGCGCTTAACCACTAAGCCATCATCTCTTTAGCCCACCTCACAGACTTTTAAAATTAAAACCATTCTGAGATGTTTAGATGATTATACTTATTAATACTATATATTTCAAAATAGTAAATGAAATTAGGGTTGGTGAGATGGCTCAATGGGTAAATGTACTTGCAAGCCTAAGGATCTGAATTTGGTCCCTAGAACCCACGCGGAGGCAGAGAGAATCAACTCCACAAAGTTGACTTCTGAACTCCTAGAATGCTGTGGCACAAGAACCACTCCTCCTGCAGCCCCCCCCCCCCAAAAAAAAAGACTCCTATAATAGATGTACACACACTATAATAAAGATTTTTAAAGTCTTTAATCCCAGCATTTTGGAGGTAGAGGCAGGCAGATATCTGTGAGTTGGAGGCCAGCCTGGTCTACTTATTGACTTTCAGGCTAGTGAGGACTATATAGTAAGACACTGTCTCAACCAAAAAGGAAGTGTCTAGGTTATGAAGAGGCAGCCAGGCACCGTGGTGCACACTTGTAATCCCAGTACTCAGGGAGGCAGAGGCAGGTGGATCTTGGTGAGTTCAAGGACAGCTTGGTCTACAAAGCGAGTCCAGGACAGCAAGGCTACACAAAGAAACTCTGTCTCAACAAAACAAAACTCAAGTCAAGGGCTGGAGAGATGGCTCAGAGGTTGAGAGCACTCTGTCTGTTCAAGAGGTCCTGAGTTCAATTTCCCAGCAACCACATGATGGCTCATAACTATCTACAATGAGATTGGTGTCCTCTTCTGGCCTGCAGGTGTACATGAAGACTGAACATTGTATACATAATAAATAAATAAATCTTTAAAAAAAATCCTAACCACAACAAAAAAAAGTTATGAAGAGACTAGGGAGACATGACGGGCAAGTGATAGGTGATATCTTAGGTTAAATCCTGGCACAGAAAAAGGACAGTGTTGGAAAATCTGAAGAAATCAGAATTGGAGAAAAAAATAAAAAAGCTTTTCAGAGGCAGAGGCAGGTTGATCTCTGAATTTGAGGTCATCCTAGTTCATATAGGGAGTTCCAGCTAGACAGAGCCATATAGTGAAATCCTGTCTACAAAACCAAAACAAACCCAGAAATAAGGTGATAGATATAGATATTTGATGTTACAGAATGTATTGGAACATCACTTCACATTTCATGGAGTTTTATTTGTCCACTGAAATTAACTCGTCCATATTTTTGTTAGTGGTGTATGGAGGGATTTACAGTGATTACAGTAACAAACAAACAACTATTTAGCTTTTGAAAACTTTGAATCCTAGATGTTTTCACACTGCTTGTGTTAATGCTTTTTTTTTTTTTTTAAATTAGCGCTTTGTCTTCTCATATCTCCCACTTTCTCCGCTACGCTCAGTAGGCTTCCTCAATATGTTGTGTCTCTGAGAGGTAACGATGGCTACAGTTGGCAAGTGATGGCAGGGTGTCATCAGCCTCGCTCACGGGCTGTCTGGCCAGTTGGGCTTTTTAGTTTTCATTGAAAACCCAAGTGCTGTTAGAGGGATTCCTGTTAACCGTTAAACTTGCACATTTCACTGGTGTATATTTCCATGTCTTGTAAGTGGATTGTGCTAGACGTTGAAGGTGCACAGAGAAGCAGAAAACATGTTCATGTCCTCTGAAGCTCACAGGTGCATAAGCTACCGCCTGTCCTATGGCTGAGGAATTTCAGAAGGCTAGAGAGTACAGAAACTGTGAGCCCAGAAAGAGCGTGGCTACCCTTGCCTCAGAAAAACTAACAGTAACATTCACATAGGAGACCACGTTCTGAAATCCTGAAGGAGAGCAGTGGAGTGAATGGTGTCCACACAGACAGAAGCATGTACTTAGGGAGGTTTAGAAATGTGGAAGGAGGTCATGTAGTACCTCAGGTACAAGGCACCGCATGTGTAGACACTAAGTGTGATGTTTGTCAGGCCACCCATTTCCCAGGCTGGAAGCAAACGCTGCTTACTAATCGGTCATGACTTCTTTGCTGCTAAGTTTATAAGCAACCTCTTGAGTTCTCAACAGGATGCTTCAGGCAGCCACTACAATTATTTGGACTTGGCATGTGAGGTTAAACCTGTTTGTCTGCCTTGTGGTGGGTGTTGGCTGTGCCTGGAGCATAGGATGTGTGTGGGAGTGGTGGGGAGTGAGACAGGCTAGAAAGGCATGTTTACTGAGTGCCACAATATTGTTTGTGTCTATAGGTTGGACAGGCAGTAGAGTTCATGTGAGGAATGTAAACTGGAAAACGGATAAGCAGATTCCTCTTTTTAGAGAGATATACGACTTTACAGAAAGTACTTGTCTTCTGCTGTGCCTGTGATCCCAGCACTTGGGAGGCTGAGGTAGAAGAATTATTTGTGAGTTTGAGGCCAACCTGGGCTACATAGTACCAGACCAACCAGGGCTACCAGCAAGACCTTGTCTCAAAAACAAAACAAATGAGTAGATATCCGTCTTCTACAAAATGTAGTTGGACAAAGACACCAGTTGGCATTTACACTATCTTCACGTATTATTCGCCTTTGAGCTGATAAACCATTTAGGAGTATTTCAGCTCTTTGGAAAGAGATGATGAAGATTTGAGCTAGAGCAGTAAGAGTAGAAAGTCAAGTTGGTACTTCAGAAATGGAACATGGTAGAAGCAGAAGAACCTGGAAGGCTCTCAGGCTCTCCCTGGGTGATGGGGAAAGCAGGAGGAGTAGGTTGTTAGGGTGGGAAGATGATGATTTATGCTGCATGGAAATTAAGGTGGCGTAGAGCATACTTTCCTGGTGGAGTCATGTTAATTTCCACCAAGTTCCTTTGCTTTTTTGAGAAGCATGCAGGTCACCTTGATGTCTCCTGGCAGCATGGTGACTGTAGGCAAAATGGTTTAGAGTCTTGGTTCTGAGGCTTCATGTTTGGTGAAAGCTTCTGGTCAGCCACTTAGCCTTCTGGTTCTTTTTAAACTTGTAAAAATGGAAGTTGTATTTATCTAGCTCCTGCAATTGTGAGAACCCAATGATGTTGTATATGAGGGTAGTAAAATCTATATTTTGAAGTCCAGAAAATGATTGACTTTGATAAAATGTGAAATGTAGATATTTATAGTTGCCCTAGGTTTATGACCAGAATTTTTGAACAGACTATGGAAAATTTCCTCAGCTGTCAGAGAAAGTTATTGTCTGATTAGCATTCATAGTTCTGCATGATTTCCATGTGTCGTTTTTGCATGATTCTATTTCCATGAAATATCTAGAGGCGGCAACTGTTCAGACAGCACGTGGGTGGTGCTGACACTGTGGCTAGTTATGCTCACTAGTGTTTATGGGCCATTTGCAGTCCTTTTACCCAGATTTGAATGGACTGTCTTTCTTCTTATTGTGCTTGAATTTTAGGGGCTTCTTCACACTAGGCCTTTAATGTTTAGTTCATGTTTTTGAACGAAATGAGACAATGAATCTGTCTTCTTATGTAGATATCCAGTTTCCCCAAAACTGTCTGTTGGAGAAACTATTCCTTCTCCATTAGCTGGCCTTGGCAGGGACACAGGTAACTTTCCATAAATGTATTCTTGAATTTAGTTTCTTCTCTTTCCAACTGATTGTTGGTCATTTGTTAACTATTTAGTCTTCCTTAAGTGATTTAGGAAACTGAGGAGGGCTTCTTTATATCGATAATAAAACTGTGCAAGAGTATTTTTTAATTTCTGCACATTTCATTTACGATGTGGTTTGGATGAGACATTTAGACTATTGTCTGACATATATAGAGTTAAATATTGGTGGAAAATTGACCATTAGTTAGCTTTATGGTTGCTCTGATGTTCTTTAGTTCGTGCTTATTTCATTCTGTTTATCTCTAGAGAACTTAGGCACTTTGGAGGCTGAATAATAGTGATTTCTGGCTAGTCTGGATAACATAGTGAGACCTCTTACTCAAAAGCAGCATAAAAACTTAGTTCTTTACCCATAAGTATAATAAAATGTATAACTGGAAAGTTACAGAAGGTTTACTTCTTGGTAATATACATAGTAAAAGTTAAACAGCTAAAAATGTGTGTGTGGGTTTGCTTGTTTTCCTTTACCCCTTCATGCTGGGTATTGAATCCAGAGATCTGCATGTTACTAGGCAAGTGTTACACCACTGAGCTGTACTCCCCAAGCCAACCTAGATAGTTTTGATAGCTTAAACAATTCATGTTCTCCTCTTTCCTTTCTCCACTCTCTTTTCTTCTGCTTCCCTTTTTTCCCTCCATTTTCTTCTTTCTTCTGAGGTTTTCTTCCTTCTTCTGAGTCAGGGTTTCACTGTAGTTTCCTTCTGGCCTCTTCTTTCTGGTTCTGGGATTAGAGATGTGCGTTGCTACTCAGGGTTCTGTTCCTGATAGAGCCTTAGTCAGAAACAGTTAAGTGGAGCTGGGCGTGGTGGGGCACAGCACCCAGCAGCCTGGTCTACATACTCAACTCTGGGTCAGACAAGGCTACACATTGAGACCCTGTCTCAGAGAGGGAGAGAGAGAGAGTTAAGTGAAAATAAGTGGCCAACTTGTGTCTAAAGTGAGGTAGAAAAAGTACCTGAGACAGGTCAGCAAGGCTCTACAGGTGAACAGGTGAACAGAGTCTCCCAGCCTACATTGTAGAGGACGAGAACAGACTCCCAAAGGTTGTCTGCAGACTGCCACACATGGCTCTGTGCCATGTTTAGGCACGTGTACACACACACACACTCACACTCACACATAAACACACAAACACGCACACGCTAGTGTCTTGTTGTTTGTTTTGGTTTTTTTTGAGACAGGGTTTCCCTGTGTAACCCTGGCTGACTTGAAACTCACTCTGTAGGCCAGGCTGGCCTCCAGCTAAGATCAACTGGCCTTTGCCTCTTGAGTGCTGGGGTTAAAGGACTGAGCCACCACACCCAGATAATTTTTGATATACTAATAGGGAACTAAAATATAATGATATTTGTTTATGGATGAACTCCAGGTCTTTAGTGGCCATGATATTTTAGAAATTCAAGTATGATTAGATTGCAGAAAATTTTAATTGCTAAATTTCAGCCTGCTCATTATTCAAAATTATGTTTTATTTTACTATTAATGTGAAAACTGTCTTAAATCTCAGCTCCACCTCACCCACCCCTTTTGGAGGCAGGGCCTGCAATTTTTAACTGTGTAGCCCAGGTTGGCATAGAATTCAGGACAACCCTATTGCCTCAGACGTGTAAAGTTAGCTACTGTGCTTGTGCTGGGATATTGTACATAGTGCCTCACACTCGATAAACACATGTTCTGTCTCTGAACTATATTCCCAACCTCTTCAAACATTTTTGATTCCTCTTACCTTTCACAACCCTGCCTTGGCTGCCCATCCCCCTTGCTCTCTAGGATGACAGCAGCCTCCTGGCTGACCTGTGCCTGTACTGTGTCCCTCTGGACAAGGCTGACATGGAAATACAGTCAGCTCATTCTTTGGTTTTTTTGAGACAGGATCTCACTGTGAAGCTGCATGGCCTTGGCTGACCTGGAACTTGCTATGTAGACCAGGCTGGCCTCACTCTTTGAACCTCTGCCTCCAGTGCAGGGATTAAAGGTGTGTGTCATTGACTCTTGCCTAGTACCCTCTGCGTTTGAAAGCACACCTGAAGGCCTGGGGCTCTGATCTGCCCGCCTTGCCTGCCTTTCCAAACACAGTCTGCTCCTTGCCCACCGGATGTGGCCAGGACTCAGGCTCCATCCTGCTTCTCCAGCTCAAAGTCAGCCCTACACACATTCACGGTCTTTGTTTAAATGTCCTCAAGAGGGCTTGCCTGGCTCACGTGAATTGGGTCTTTTCTGTTCCCTTCCTCTTCCTTTTGTGTCCCTAATAGCATATTGCCAGTTGTCATGATGGTTAGTTTATGTCTGCGTTACCAGAATGTGAGACCCGTAGGGCAAGTGCCACGTTGCTGGCTCTCTGCTTATCGATGTTTACCCACGGTGTTCTGCAGGTGTTCGTGGATTTGTGGGACTGATGAGGGGACAGACAGGTTTTTATCATACAGCTGTTGGTATCTTTCAGTTTTAGCATGAAAAGGACATGTTTGTACTTGGTCACATGTGTCCAACAGTTGAAGTTGAATCACATAGGAAAAAATTAAAGAGTGATTCTAAACTATTTTCCCTAAAAATTTTGGAAAATCTGTGTCTTTTTGGTGGGTGTACATTGGTTCTTTCTAGCCAGCTAATTTGCATTCTATTGAGAATATGACTGATGATTCAGAAAGTATGGTAAGGTTTGTTACTCCAGAGAAAGCTGTCTACCTTAATTTAGAAGTAATATTGACCTATATGAAAACCTATTAATTTTTTTTCTGAAACTACCTTAAATTCTACCTTCAGGCTATGTGCTTCTTCAACATTTACAGTCGTCCTGACGTGTGTGTGTGTGTGTGTGTGTGTGTGTGTGTGTGTGTGTGTGTGTGAAGTGGGTGTGTACATGTGAGAGAGAGCATGTATAACAAAGCTGGGGAGCCCTGGCTGTCCCTGTAGCGCTCCTGCTGTGTTGGCATGTGTGTGTGCCAGTCATTTGACTTCTGTGGCTTCCCCTTGCTCATCTTCAGAGTGAATGGGTTGTGCAGTCATGTGCGAGGCTCTGGTGACGTGTGGTTGGGATTTCCGATTCCTGGGTCAGCAGCTGGGTGTGGAGTTGGATGACAGAGCTTTGTAGGTAGTTGGGAATGCTGTGTTGCCTGCGTGTTCTCTTGAGGTGCTCAGTGGTTTGTGTGGGTAACCAAGCGCAGCTGCACAGTGGCACACAAGGTTTTGGTATTCGTGGAGAAAAGTGTTTTTAGTTTTGCATCAGAGGTGATTAGAAGGAATCTGAGTTCAGTAGTCTGTGCTTTTTAACCTCATACAAAAACCATTCCTTAAGCACTTTATTATTTTTAGGTGTAGTGTTGTTCACAGATTCTTGTATTTGTCCTAGCCAGGGTCAGCCAGTCTCCTGAGGGTACCTGACTCTTCTGAATTAGCTGGGATAGGCTCAGGTGTACCTTTGCTAAGTGGAGTTCTCCCAGTGTTGGTGTTGGTGGGCAGGGTTTTTTTTCCTTTCTTTCTTTTTTTTTTTTTTTCCATTTAATTTTACTTTATGTGCATTGGTGTGAGGGTGTCAGACCACCTGGAACTGGAGTTACGGACAGTTGTGAACTGCCATGTGGGTGCTGGGAGTTGAACCTTTGGAAGAGCAGACAGTGCTCTTAACCACTGAGCCATCTCTCCAGCCCAATGTGGACAGTTCTTAAGTTGGGTAATACTCTAGTTCCACATCAGTACCTAGAGCTTCCTCTCCTTCCCTAGGTTATGCTGTCACACAGCACAAGCCGTGACTTCCCAGCGTTGCTCTGCTTACTCCTTTGCTTATTCTGTAATACATGACAATGGATTTCAGAATTTTCACCAATAAAAAACTAGTTTTGAAACACTGCTAGGTAGAGTCTTTCAGATGCCTTTTGTGGTAGACTCCTGTCATAAGTTCAATGCACATCCCATTTGTCTTTCTAAATGAGGATTAATCACCTTCGCCTGTGTCCACTTTCTTGATTATCTTCTTTAGGTGTGTAGATTTCATTATGTTTATCATATCTTGTAGGTCTATATAAGCGAGTATATACCAAGTTTGTCTTTCTCCTTCTGGGATACTTCACTCAGAATGATCTTTTCTAGATCCCACCACTTGCCTGCAATTTTCATGATTTCCTCCTTTTTGATTGCTGAGTAGTATTCCATTGTGTAAAAATACCACAATTTCTGTATCCATTCCTCCGTTGATGGACATCTGGGTTGTTTCAAAGCAGACACTAAGACTCATAACCAAACCCTCGGCAGAGTGCAGGGAATCATATGAAAGAAGGGAAGTTAGTATGATATGGAAAGGATAGGAGCTCTACAAGGACCAAACATATCTGGGCACAGGGTCTTTTCTGAGACTGACACTCAACCAAGGACCATCTATGGATATAACCTAGAACTTCTGCTCGGATGTGGCCCGTGGTAGCTCAGTAACCAAGTAGTTTTCCAAAGTAAGGGGAACACAGACTATTTCTAACAGGATCTCAAGGGCAGGCTGTTTGAACCCCCCCCCCCCCAGGGGAGGAGCAGTCTGTTAGGCCACAGAGGAGGACTTTGCAGCCAGCCCTGAAGATACCTGATAAATCAGGGTCAGATGAAAGGGGAGGAGGTCCTCCCCTATCAGTGGACTTGGAAAGGGGCAGGGAGGAGACCAGGGAGGGAGTGTGGGGTTGGGGAGGGAATGAGGGAGCGGGATACAGCTGGGACACAGAGTTAACAAAATGTAACTAAAAAAAAAAAAAAAAAAACTAGTTTTCCAGGCATGGTGGCACATCACCATTAATTACAGCACCGGAGAGGCAAGCAGATCTCTGTGATTTCGAGGCCAGCCTGATCTACGCAGTGAGTTCCAGGCCAGTCAGGGCTGCATAGCCAGACCTTGTCTCAAGAATCAGACAAGGAAACCCAGCTTAATACAGGTTTCTAGTACTTATTGGTTTGCTTGCCTTTCGGGGGGGGGGGTGTGTGTGGAGGTCAGGAACTTTTGTAACTTAGGTTGGTCTCAAACTCACTCTGTAGCCTTAACATTTTTATTCTCTGATCTTCATCTCCCTCATGATGGAATTACAGATATAAACCATCACGTCTGGCTCACACTGCTCTGGGAGTTGAACCCAGTGCTCTGTGCAAGCACTGGACCAGCTGAGCTACATTCCTAGCCCTTAGTTCCAGAGTTCTGTGATTCTTACTTCTTTAACATTTTTTATTGATGACGTGATCCATGTACTCTTAAAGGTGTTGCTTTCTTCTCTGCACCATTTGGTGTCCTGTCCTCTCCTATGTAATAAGTGTATGTTCCCGCAGATGTACTCTGTGCTCTGCTTTGAACTCTTTGTAACAGTATGTTTTAGGTGAATGAATTGCCAGTTATAGGAGTCTAATTCATATAAGTAGTCTACCAAGTTTTATGTTAGCAACAAATTTATGTCATATATGTAGCAAGTTCCACTTGCTATAGAAAGCCTTAGAAGTTAAGGTAATTTTATATATGTTCATGCAATTTTTATTGCTTGTATATTCATATTTTACAAGACCCAAGGTCCCTATTTTCTAATCTTAGTTTCAGCTGTTGTTTTATATTATTTAGGATCATTAGATGTTAAGGAAGGGTTTCAACTTTATTTTTCATTTTAAGAATTAGGTGGCCTACAGATATGATTATTTATATTTTTCTTTGATGGTGTCACCATGAACAGTAAGATGAGTAAATCCTGGGAAGTACTTACAAAAAGCACTGGGTTCAATTCCCAGTACATGTGAGCCAGATGTGGCGGTTCATATATACATATATATATATATTTTTCATATATATATATATATACATACATATATACATAATTCCAGCACTTAGCAGATGATAGAACCAGCTGTGGAACAGGTATAGATGCAGCAGGCTGGGAGAAGTAGGAGCTAATAGAGAAACACTGGGCGGGAAGGCTGTGCAGACATACGTGTAGAAACCTATGATGATGACGCTCAAGAGTAGTTGAGGTCGGTAAGGTGGCTTTAGTGAGTAAAGGTGCTTGCCACCAAGCCTGATGATCTGAGTCAACCATCAGGACCCACATGGTAGGCCTTCTCATCACACATGTGCTCTGGCACCTGTTTGAGTGCACACATGTACAGGTAGATACATGTGAGAAAAGTATAGATGGGGAAAATGAAAGTTTCTACTACCCATTGTAAAGTTTTTATCTTTTCTTTCTTGTTGTTGTTTAAATAAATGACTCTTTTAAAGTTGCTGTTTTTATTTTCAAAGTAAGATTTTGTTTCAAATTGACAAAATATATGGTTGTACAGGTTCTTGAGCATTGTGTTTCATTGATGACAGAAAATACTTTCATTAGTATAGCCAGCTGTTCAGTTCTAGGTGTCTCTTCTTCTTTTCTTTTCTTTTTTTGTTGTTGTTTTGTTTGACACAAGGCCTCACTCTCTACTTCATGCTGGTCAGACACTCTAGATACTTCTGCCTTAGTCCAATAGTCAGTCAGTCAGTCAGCTTGTCTGTCTGTCTCTTTCTCTCCGTTGTCTATGTGTATTTTTGAGACATTTTTGTCTCACTGTGTAGTCCTGCTGGCCAGGAGTTCACTATGTATACAGACTAGCCTTAAACTCACAGAGATCCTCCTGCCTCTGCCTCTGGAACCACAGTCTATACCACCATGCCTGGCTTTTCTCTCTCTCTCTTTCCTTCCTTCCTTCCTTCCTTCCTTCCTTCCTTCCTTCCTTCCTTC
>NW_026596040.1:28278496-28278815 GCF_907164565.1 Psammomys obesus | reverse complement strand
CTTCCTTCCTTCCTTCCTTCCTTCCTTCCTTCCTTCCTTCCTTCCTTTCTTCCTTTCCTCCCTCCCTCCCTCCCTCCCTCCCTCCCTCCCTCTCCCTCTCTCTCTTTCTTTCTTTTTTCTTTCTTTCTTTTTTTTTTGAGACAGGTTTCTCTGTGTAGGCTTGGTTGTCCTAGAACTCGCTTTGTAGACCAGGCTGGCCTCGAACTCACAGAGATCCGCCTACCTCTGCCTCACAAGTGCTGGGATTAAAGATGTGTGCCGCCGCCACTGGGTTCCTTCCTTCCTTCCTTCCTTCCTTCCTTCCTTCCTTCCTTCCTTC
>NW_026596040.1:28272075-28278486 GCF_907164565.1 Psammomys obesus | reverse complement strand
TTCCTTCCTTCCTTCCTTCCTTCCTTCCTTCCTTCCTTCCTTCCTTCCTTCCTTCCTTCCTTTTTTTCTTTTTTTTTATTATGAATGTAGTTTGTTTTTTTTTTTTTCCTTTTCTTTTTTGGGGCAGTTGGGCAGTCTTATTATTCTTAGTTGTCCTGGGCATTGCTATGTAGATTAGGCTAGCCAAGAACTTGTAGTGATCTTCCTTCTTCAGCCTCTTGAGTTCTGGGATTTTGGGATTTTAAGTATGCAACCAGCTGAATGAACCAATAACTTTGTGCATGCAAAATATATATAATAGGTTTTTCATGTTTAATAAAGCCTTGACTATAGTTGCTTGAATTATATTATCACTGATTTTAAAAGCCCACAATCATTTGAAAGTAATTTCTTTTATTTTTGTTACAGGTAAATTGGGATATTCACATTGTACAGAAACAGAGGTAAGAGAAATCTGAATATTTCTGTAGAGCAGCCTTATGCTTTTTATCATGACTTGAGCGGTGAACTCTTGCTGTGGGTGTCTCAGTTTTTAGATGAACAGGTGCAAATCTTCTCCATTCAGGAAGAACAAATGTGAAAGAAATCAGTTATTGGCTGCTTGTCTATAACATTAAAAGAAATGGCTAAAATATAGCTTTCCTGTATTTGTAAAATTACTTAATATTCAGGGTCCTGAATAACAAGTATTTTAAGTTTAGTTTATCTTTTTCATAATACAGTCTGGTATATCATAATAATAACATGCTTGGCTGTGAAATCTGCCATAGTGCTTCTTCAGTAGAACAAAAATTAGGACATGGACATTGTTTCAATGAGATTAATAATGAAATGCTTAGTTCTTTCTTTGTTTTTTAATCCCCTCCCCATGGACAGGGTTTCTCTGTGTATGTAGCCTTGGTTGTCCTGACTCATTGTGTAGACCAGCCTGACCTCCAACTCCCAGCACTTCACCTGCCCCTGCTTCCCTGAGTGCTGGGATTAAAGGTGTGCACCATCACACCCTGCTCTTTTTTTTTGGTTTTCCTAGTCAGGATTTCTCTGTATAGCTCTGAGTGGCTGGCCTTGAACTCACAGAAATCTGCCTGCCTCTCAAGTTCTGGGATTAAAGGTTTGCACCACCACCACCTAGCTTGCTTGCTTGTTTCTAAAAGTCGGTTAATGATTTTAAAATAATTTTGGTAATTTTATTCTGGATTTTCATGTGAAACTGAGGAGTTTCTATGTGGTTGCTTGTGTTCCTTACAGAGCTTTCAAGAACAACATTAGAGGCCAGGCTGCCTGTATGTGTGCTATCCTGTCTAGTAGCAGAGCCCATCGACGAGAGTGTTAGCAGCCTTGTTAATGCCTCCATACTTAAGAAATGTGTGTCTGCTTTTATAATGCAACTGAATATTGATAGTAGGTTTTGCTACATTTTAATACATTTGATATGGATGCAAGCTTCCTAAAAGATGTTACATAATTAAAAAATAAAAAATGCATTCTTTGAAAAATTCTGTTTATTTTTATATTTTCTACTCAATTTTAAAAGTACAAATAATTTTTTCTAAATTAGTTTTTTAAATGGATTAAGATATAGTTAGTCTTTTGATGTATTTTCCAGAAGATATTAAGGAGTAAGTTCAATCTGAATCAGAAGATAGAAGTGTTGCTGTAGTTTCAGGGTCTGTATATTTATAGCCATGAAATTTTGAGTGATGAGTCCTCTCCTTACAGACCTTTGTCTATAAAATATTTAGAATAGTTTCTGTTAAACTCACAGGTGTGGAACTATAAGGAGGGAATTATCTGTGGACTGTTTCGTTAGCTCCCAAGGCACTCTTGTAAATTAGAGTACACAGACATAGTCTGCATCCTCCTGCATTTGGAACTGAACTGTGATGCTAAAATGCAAGGCTTGTCATCAGTCTCATCAGACTGTGTTGCATTGCCATGAGATCAGCGTGATTTTAACATTGTTTGGAATCTGAGGGGATGACGGTCAGACTAACTGCAGAAGCAAACATGACATCTGGCTGTCCATTCCTGAGGCCATTAGAGTTTAGAAAGTTGTAAAAAAAAAAAAAAGTATACTTAATATTTTTGTTAAACAGTAATGTTTTTTTCTTTCTTAAAAGTGTTATTTATATTAATGTGTTGCAGGTTAAAGTGGTTAAATTGTCAGTATGTTTAAATTTTGTTCTGATATCTAGCGTTGTGAACATTAGTAGTTCACAGGCTGCATCAATGAAAGCTGTTTAGCGGCAGTTATTATTACTACTTTCTAGAGAGTGTCAAGGTTGGAAAACCAGGCACTGTTGGGCTCGAGGGCTCCTGTAAGTGCTGCTTGTTCCTGAGATGTGGAGTTGGCAGAAGCTGGAGTGCTGGCGTGCTGAGGCAGCTATGTAGACTCCCTGCAGGGCGATACAAAAGCCAGTCCTTGCAAGAGAGGTTGCACTGGATGAGAAAGAGTACTCTGAGAGCCCGTCTTGGTTGCTGAATTGACTTTCTCTTAAGGAAGGGGACTCCCATATCCTAGTGTGAGGCAGAACCTCTTGTGCTCTGGCTGGCAGAAGGTCCAGACCAAGAATGTATGGAGCTAGCTGTGTCAGACATGTACCTGTGTCAGGCCTGTGCATGTCTGAGTTAATGAAGATGAAGCATGCCTCGATATAGCATGCTGCTCTTCCTTGGAGGGGAACAGGAAGGTCTTGATTCCAAAGCAACAATCGTAGGCTAATGAAGGAAAATAAAATGACCTTTTCTGAAGCTGGAGGAGCCTGATCAAAGCAATATAGGGTTTTTATAGCGCATAAAAACCATGTTATGAAATATGTTCAATTTTTAAATATGAATTTGAGTTTATTTGCGTTTTCGTGAATGTGTACAATATATTTTGATCATATTCATTCTTATTTTCAATTTCCAACTTCTTTTGGATCCTTTTATTCTTAGTTTTACTCTCCAACTTCTCTTGGATCCCCTCGCCCCTCCAAGTTTTATGTCCTTCTTATTTTCCTTTAAAAAAATTAACTACTGAAAAGTTTGTGCTGCCTATGTGTGCATGGGGGTGAGGCCATCCATTGAAACATAGTCAGCCTACCAAGGGCTTGTCCTTAAAGAAAAGTGACTCTTTCCCTTTGCTGGTTAGTTTTGTTTGTTTGTTTGTTTGTTTGTTTGTTTTTATCATTTTAAATCAAGCTTGGTTCATCTGGGAAGAGGGAATCTAAATTGACAAAATGCTTCCATCATATTTTTTTTTATTAATGATTGATGTGGGAGGACCTAGCCTACTGTGGTAGTGACAGCCCTGGGCAAGTGGTCCTCAGTTGTGTACGTGGGCTGAGCAAGTCACGAGGAGCAAGCCTATAAACAGCACTACCCCTACTCCCCAGCCTCTGCTTTAGTTCCTGCCTCAGGTTCCTGCTTGAGCGCCTGCCCTGCTCTCCCTTCATGATGGACTGTAAGTGATGGAATGAACCCTTTCCTTTCTTGTTTTTGTTCTGGTGTTTATCACAGCAGTAGAAAGCACACTAGAGTATTTCCCTAGCAGCCATGGATGTCAGTAACTCCACAACCAGGGGAGGAAGCTTATGAGCCGGTCCTCTCAGCCCACATTGGAATATGGACTGGCTTAATTTTGTGAAGGTCTGTGCAGACAGCCACAGCTGCTGTGTCTAGAAGACAGCCTTTCAGCCTGTTTCTTGAGGACCTCCTGCTCTTAACGTCATTCTGTCCCATGTCCTGTGGTGTTCACTGAATGGGAGAGTGTGATGTAATCTCATTTATGGCTGAGTACACCGTAGACATGTATTTCTGCACTTTGACCACAGTCTACTGTGCAAGGAAGCTTCTTGGATGAGGCCTGAAGGCACTAATCTATGGTATAGGGATCTGTATTTAAACGGGAGTTTGGCACTATGTCTGTTTGGTGAACTAATAGTCTCTCTGTATGGCTTGCGAGCTCACTAGCCATGAGTATATGGCCAGATTTCTATACCAGGGCACCTGCTTTCCTCCTGGGGAAGGGCCTTAAATTTAGTATAAAGTGCTGGCTACTTTAATAACATTAATGCCACTCACTATTGCACACATGAAGATATCAATCTTGCCATCTGCTGGTCATTGCTACAGGGTTCACAGCTGAATACAACTGTTGATGTCGTCCCTGGAGCAGCTGACAGATTACTTTCTGGTGCCCTTAGAGCTAGGCATTAGAGAGGAATTCAAGGTGAATGCTAGCTTGATTTTTCTATGTCCTGTTATCAGTGTGTGTGGTGTCTTCAGCAATAGTGTCTTCCCTGCCATGAAGTTTGGGAAGACAAGTAGAAGCAATGGCAGTATCTGGTATTGTTTGGGGTTATGTATTTGGGGACACACACACTACCCAATATTAGTTTTTTGTTTTGTTGTTGTTGTTTTGAGACAGGGTCTCTTTTATTTTATTTATTTATATTTTTATATTTTGTTTTTTTGAGACAGGGCTTCTCTATGTAGCCTTCACTATCCTGGACTTGCTTTGTAGACCAGGCTGGCCTGGAAGTCACAGAGATCCACCTGCCTCTGCCTTCCTGAGTGTTGGGATTACAGGCCTCTGCCACTGCAACTGGCTTTTCTTTTTTTTTGAGACTGAATCTCTCTATGTAGCCATGGCTGTCCTGTAGATCAGGCTGGCCCTAAAGTCATAGAGATCTGTCTGTCTTTGCCTCCCAAGTGCTGGAACTGAAGGAGTGTGACACCATGTCCAGCTAGTTAGTTTTTTTGTCAACTTGACACAAGCTAGGTTCTGGGAAGAGGGAATCTAAAGTGAGATGTCTCCATTATAGTTGCCTGTAGGTGTGTGTGGGGGTATTTTCCTGATTAGTGGTTGGTTGGATAGTGCTTCTCCTTGGCCTGTGGTTCTAGGAGGTATAAGAAGTGTAGCTGGTGGTGAACCTGAGAAGCAAGCAGTAGGCAACCTTCCTTCATGATGTCTGCTTCAGTTCCTCCCTGACTTCCTTTCATGATGAACTGTAAGCTGTAAGCTGAAATAAACTCTTTCTTCCTGAAGTGGCTTTCAGTCATGGTGTTCTATAGAAACTTAACTAAGATGCTCTTCTCACAACTCAAGGGCAGAGATTCCATACTGGCTCTGGACTTTTTATTTGGTAAACTGTGGCTTCTTGGAGGCTCCTAATCTCCTGTGTACTGTAATTTTTTTTAATCCTCCTCCCCTATGCTCTGTGTGTGTTTAGGAAGCTTATAAAATAGGAAGTTTCCATATGAGTTTTTCAGATCTTCTTAGTATTCTTTTTTTTTCTATTCTCGCCTCTGTCTTCATATCCCCCTTCCATCTTCCAGTGGTTTCCTTATTTCTTCTTTAAAATTTATTTTACTTTTGAATGTTTTACATTTCTTTATTTATTTTGTGTGTGTGCTCACACAGGCATGTAGAGGTCAGACAACAGTGTTTGACTGTGGTTTCTGGAAGATAAACTCAGGCAGTCAAGTTTGCTGCCATATACCTTTAACCATAGAGCCATCTTGCTGGCCCTTGTAATTCTCTTTTAATTACTTGTAATTCTCTTGTAATTACTTTCCCTAATTCATAGAAACCAAACTGAAGTTGAGTATCAAAAGCCCATAGAGTACATATAAGTATTCGATCAGGCCTTTTCCCTCAAGGAAAGCTGATGTCTCTAAAACTAAGCATTTCCCCACATCACTGTCTTTGGAAAGGTTTTGTTGTTTCAGTACTGGGTATTTAACTTCAGATCCTGGCACGTGATGGCCCAGTGCTGTGCTGTGCAGCTGCGTCTGAGCCACCTGGGAAATGTTTTCACATACTCACTGTTCCCAGCATTGGAATCTGTGAAAGAAATATCCCTCTTGCCTTGTCCTGTCCTGTCTTTTTTTTTTTACTTAGAGATGGGGGTCTTGCTATATGTAGTCCAAGGTGGCCTTGCACCTGCAGCTAGACTCTTGCCTCGGCCTTCTGTGTGTCAGGGCCACAAGGACGTACTATTGTGCTAGTTTAGCTGTTTTCTTCTCTCGTGGCCAGAGTTCTAGGGAATCTTTCATATCATTTAAATAAAGACAAGGTTTTCACTGTGAAGCACATGCTGGGCTTTAACTCACATTTTTACATCTAGTACGAATTCAGTATGTGCCATCATGTCTGGCTTCAACATGAATATTTAACAGTTTTAAATAAACAGTTCAATTTCCCCCATTTTATAGTTCTTAATAAATTCTAAATTTTACATAAATTGTACAAAATTCACATCATTTCCCTCTTCTTTCCTTGCCCCAAACCCTCTTATGTTCTCTCCCTTCAACCCTTTCCACACCCCCTCCACTGCCTTTGAACTGGTGCTCTTTTTAAAATTATTATTACTGTTACACACACACACACACACACACACACACACACACACACACACACACACA
>NW_026596040.1:28174667-28272065 GCF_907164565.1 Psammomys obesus | reverse complement strand
ACACACACACACACACACACACACACACACACACACACACACACACATCTGAATACAACCTGCTGAATCTTGTTTTGTGTTTGTATGTATACAATCAAGGCCACCACTTGGTTTTTGAAGGTATAATTTACACACGGTGAAATTCACCCTTGTAAATTATGTTTCTTTTAGTGTTTCACAATTACATCCCTTTGTTGACCATCCTTCTGATCAAATTCTGTCATCCTTGAAAGTCTGACCCCATAGCTCTTCACATCCCCCCTCCTGGCAGCTGCTTTTTTGTTGCTGTTGTTAATACTTTAAGGATACACCTACACTCTCTCCTTTTAGAAGTGGCTCACAGTTCCAGCTGGTAACTTATAAACTTTTAAATGGATGACTGACCTGTGCTTGCACTTGCCTGTCCAGAAGCAGGTCTGATCTAGGTTGAGGGACAGCTTTTACTACTGCCATTTTATAAG
This sequence comes from Psammomys obesus, assembly GCF_907164565.1. Classification (NCBI taxonomy): domain Eukaryota; kingdom Metazoa; phylum Chordata; class Mammalia; order Rodentia; family Muridae; genus Psammomys; species Psammomys obesus. Next base: position 28,271,604 of record NW_026596040.1, on the reverse strand, counting down.
TTTTTCCTACAACTGTTATTTAAATAGTATGTATGAATTGTAATCCTTGAAGAAAATTGTTGCATACTTAAACAATTACTAGATGGTAACTGAATTTGTAATTCCCATTTTCTGCATGTTCCGTTCAGTTTTGCATTAACTGCTGCCAATTACACAGCACTCAGCCTTTTCCCTGTGAGAGGATGTGGCTAAGTGAGTAACTGGAATGGGCTGCTGTTCTTGAGCTGGAATAGGTCAGTCCATTACATAACATTAAGTTAGCTTCTGTCGTTACTTGATCTTGATAGACCTGATTTAATTGGGCACTCATTGATAGAGCTGATTGTAATCTATGCAGTAGCTTCACTGATGGAAACTTAAAAACATTCAGGCTTCCATTTTTAAAAGATCTATTTTTAGTTTTAATATGTGTAAGTGTGTGGGTCTGTATTTGAATGCAGTGCCCATGAAGGCCAGAGGCCTTGGGATCCCCTGGAGCTGGAGCTGGCTGTTGTGAGTGACCTTGAATTCAGGTCCTCTGCAAGAGTAGTTTGTACTGTTAACTGCTGAGTGCACACTCTAGCCCCTCATGCTTATATCTTAAACATAGAGTTCGTAAATACTGTTTATAATACCTATATTATTTTTGTTCCTACACACATTAAAAAAAAACTACTGGAGGGCCTACTGTGTTGGGTATTGTTGGAGACATTAATTTTAATAACAGACTTATAAAGTTGATACTATTTGTCGACAGTTTACAGAAGTAAAGAATAGAGAAGCATAGGAACTTATGCTGTTAACTTTCCTTGTTGAATTTCTAATCTCTTGGGAGACACACTTGTGGATATGCCTGTGAGGATGTTTCTAGAGAGGTTTAGCTGAAGGGGGGAGATTCACCTTACTGTGGGCAGCAGTGTCTCATGGGCAAGGGTCCAAGGCTGAGTAAAAAGGTAAAAAGGAGAAATAGCTGAGCACCAGCACCTGTCCCTTTCTGCTTTCTGTGGACATAGTGACCTGCCACCTCACGCTTCTGCTGCCATGCCTTGCTACCACAGTGGACTGTACCTTCCTACTGTGAGCCAGAGGAAACCCTTCCTTCAGTTGTTTGTGTCTGTCCCTTCTTATGACAACAAAAGTAACTAATACACTTGGCCATGCTTTGATAGCTCGTAGGTAGCAGCATTCATTGCCTGCTTCCTTGTGCTGTCTTTTTCCAGCTTGTTTTTACTTTCAGAGTAAAGGCAGCCACACAATGCTGGAAATGATGTTGGTGTCCCTTTTGGAACAGTGAAATGAGTGGGTGTCTTCTTACTCCGCGGGTGCCTCTAACCAGTCACACCTTGAGTTACGGCCTTTTGAAGTCAGGGGATGCACTTCAGCAAAAAAGAAACTTTGAAAAAGGCATGAATGCAGCCCATGAGCCCTCGGCTCTTACCTATTAGATGGGTGCACTTCTCCTTTTTTTTTCCCCCCATAGGAATTTGTGAAATAGGCTGATTCTAAGTTACTTGGAATGATTTAAGAATTGCCCTGTACATTGAAATCTAGTATCTTAGACTTACTCTCTCGTGCTTGTGGACAGTTTTTGACCTCTACTACAGTAGGTGAAAATTTTTATTTCCTAAAAGCCTAAAATAAATCACTGTGGATAATTTGTTGTTTTAGTGTAGAGTATAACATTGAAAACTGTGCACGTGGCCTTTAGCTGTATCTGCCTATTCCATTTTGACCTCACTTGTGCCACATGAATACACATGTGAGAGCTGGATGCGTACTGCATAACTCGTGGTTAATCTCAGAAGTGATAAAAAAAAATCTAACCTGAAAGAAGTAATGTGATGTTTTTAATAAAAATATTAGCAGGTTGGGGAAGTGGCTATAAAGTGCTTGCTACAAGTCGGAGGACCTGAGGGCCTAAGTTCACACCCCAGCATGGAAAACTTGAGCGTGGGGCACTTGCCTGATAACGCTAGCACAGTGAAGAGCTGGAGAGCAGTGTTGCTTTTGCTGGCAATTGACAGGAGGATTGCCTCAGCTGTCTGCAGTTCTTGTGAGACTGCAGCATGGCTACCCCTTCCTCAGTGCCAGCCAAGAAGTTCTCTAACACTGGGTAACATGGCCATGGACTTGGAATCATAGCATCACATCAGCTTTGCTGTGTTCTGTTGCCTAGAAGCATATTACAGGTCTCATGGATGTGCCCATCAGGATGTGGTGCCCACAGGGCCACCGTAGAGTCTGTCCATATAGTCAGAGATCAAAACCTGTATGACATGCCTCTCACTGTGCTGTAAGAACACCCCTACCTTTCAGGCATCTGCCAGCTGTGTATGACACTCTTCAGCTGCCATATTATGAAGACAAAACTAAGGAACTGTTTGAGGATAAAGGAGGCTAAACAGACTTAATGACATACAGCAGATATCACTGGTTAAAAATAATGTACAGAAAACACATTTAGGGACAGGCGTTGACAGTTTAGTATGTATTACACATTACATTGTATAGGCGATGATTTTCCTGATTTACATAATTGTGCTGTGGTCATGTAAAGTATATTCTTAGTTTTAGAAAATAAAATTCTACACTGTTTGGATAAAAGGTAGACATTATGTGTGCTGCTTTATTCATAGATAGATCTGAGAGAAGTGACACAGCAAATGAGGCAGATTCTTAATTATTGATAAATGAGATAAAAGAAAAGTAGAAATTCTTAAGGATTTCTTTTGAGATGTTTCTGAAATCTTAAAATTATATTAAAAAATATATATCAAAAAAAGTTCCCCCAACTGACTTGAGGGACAAGAAAATTGTCCTTGAAGTTGGGAGTCTAGAGTAAGCACTCTGGGACTGGCTGTAGTTGGTGCTGATCTGTAGTCCCAGCTTTAAGCCCACGGGAACTCCATCCAAACAATTTCCTCTACCACATGCCAGGGGTCTGTAGGGCTGACCCTTTCTCCTTGACTCATTTCAGTTGCTTTAAGAGTTTGAAAGTTTTCATTTTCATACAAGCCAAGACTCACAGAAAAGTCTCAAAAATAGTACAAAGAAATCATTAATACAAGTTTTTTTTTTTTTTTCTTCTAACATTGAAACCTTTCCTGCATTGTTACTTAATTTGGTTGATAGAGTTTTATTGCTACTAAAAACCTGTAATTGGTGCTTCATGATATACATACACCGAGACAACTGCAGCCTGAAAGTAGGATGAGGGAAGAGCCCTTCTCTTCTGTGGCCATTAAATGTCATTAGAATTTGTGTCCTCTCCACGGAAGATCTTAGAGGGGAAAATACTGTTTCAGTAAAACCCAGCAGCATGGGGGAGGATTTGGAAAAGATCAGCTTCTGAAGTAACTTGAAATCAGTTCTAGGTTCGAGATACCTTATATACACAGTGTATGTCTGGTTTAGTTTAAAATACAATCGTAAGTCTGTGAGATGGCTCAGCAGCTATACCTGACAGCTTGGGTTCTATCAAGCCCTGGTGCCCATGTGGCAGAAATGACTTTATAAAATTGTCCTCTGACCTGCACACGCATGCTATGGTACATTTGTGTCCCCACCCCCACACGCACCGAGTATAAATGAACAAAAAGCAACTGTTTATAATTAGACATAATCATACCAAGAAAATATGTAAGTAAATGTCACAGTTACTGGTTTCCGCCAAGTATTTCAATGATTCAGTGATTTGATACCCTTTCCTTTGGTGACTCAGTCTGGTCTGTTGTATAAAAATGCAAAGTATTCAGACTCTTCTGCCTTTGGCTGCAGGTACCAGCACAGGCCAGTTGTCTCTGCACCCACCACCTCATTCAGCTTCCTGTAGTCCCTAGTAGATGGGACTGGACAGGGCCTACACACCCAACTATGCAGTAGTGTGGGCCCAAGGGCCACTGGATTCCATTCTTCTCTCCGTCCTTCGGCCTGCATACCTAATTAGGCACTGTCTTGGTTGCTTTCTGTTGTAGTGACAACTTGGGGAGGAAAGGGTTTGTTTGCTTACAGGTTAAAGCCAGGGAGGAGCTCCGGTAAGAACATGGAGGCGAGACCTGGAGCAGAGACCACGGAGGAGTGCTGCTTATTGGCGTGCTCTCAGGCTTGTGTTCTGCTTCTTATACAGCCTGGCCCTACTGCCAAGGAATGGTACCACCCACATTGTACTGGGTCTGGCCTCATCAATTAGCAATCAAGAAAATGCTCCACAGGCAGGCCCACGGGCCAGTCTGATAGAGGCAATTTCTCAATTGATAGCCCTCTTCCTAGGTGTGTCAAGTAGGCAGCCAATATTAGCTATCACAGACTTCTTGGAAGGTGGTGTCAGGAAATTAATTCAGCTATTTTGGTCTCCGAGAAGCTCTGGGAAGCCCTGAGAAGCTCTGAAAAGCTCATCTGCTTTGCTCTTTGAAAACCGTGAGCACAAGAGAAACCAGGAGTCAAAGCTGTTTGTTTTTAATTCTCAGCAAATTGTTACTGTGCAGCATCTCTTTTCCTCCTTGCCTTGACATGTCTTTGAGACAGTCAACCCTATTTTGGAGAATTGAGATCAAACAGTCATTAACAAATGTGGAACAGCCAGACACAGATATACAGAATTGGTCTTTCCATCGTGGTTGGTCCCACTTAATGGTTGGCATTTGAAAGCTGTTCTGGCTCCTTGTCACGAGTGCTTAATTATGCCGGAGGACTTTAACGGAGACACCACAGAGGGTGACAGGTATTGATAAAAGCCAACGCCAGAATTATTTTTGAATGCTGCTTTAATCACACAAATCACACAGATATCTAAGAGTTGCCTAGCTCATTATACATCCTATGGGGAATACAACGTGGCCACAGATACGGGCTCGGACACTTTGCCTCCGGCTTCGGGTGTCTTCTAGGTCCCGGAACTTTGCAGTTCTGGCCGGACCTGAAACGTGTCTTCTAATGACTTGATAGGCCTCGGAGCTTCTCTGCTCCGGCCAGGCCTCAGATGCAAAGGAAGCTGCGGTTGCTCAGGAGCTGCCTTCCATGGCCGGTCTGATAAGGTGGTCCTTTCAGAACCGGTTTGTTAAGGTGGTCTGGGCTTTTCAAACAGCCGTTCGGGAATTGGCTGGGTATTGGCAGTCTCTTGGCGTACTTACCAAAGAGTCTGGCCTGACACACCCAAGTGGACTCAGGCTTCAGTTTTTACACATTTTTCAGGGCATAGCTTTGACTTATCATTCTTTCACACGCATGCACGCACACACGTCAGCTGTCTTAAGAGCGTTCTTAGTTGCTATTATTACAAATATCTTCTTATCTATCCTTAACAGCTCTGCTGTCTTACAGACTCTCAATGTTTTAGGGGTGTTGCCCAGTCACTGTCACCAAAAATGTCTCCTAACTTTGCTCCTGACAGCTCCTGACAGGCTCATTACACTCCTCCTGTCTAGGGGAGTCTTCAGTGCCTGTTGAGGGGTTAAAGCAGCACCTGTCACCTGCTCACAGCACAGTCTTTTCTTGTGTGGCAGTGCCTCTTAAGCCAGAAAGGAGGGATGGCTGGTGGGAAATGAAACAGTGACTGTAAGTTTGAGTGAGGGCTACTCAGGTTATATGAAGGGACAAAAGAAGCAGGCCTGGCACCCCTTCATCAAGAGACATAATTATGAAAGCAACAGGGCTGTGGAGCTTGGGGCAGGGCTTGCTTATTCTTTTTTTTTAATTGTGTGTATGGTGTTCTGTCTGCGTGTATGACTGGGCACCAGATAACATTACAGATGGTTGGGAGCCACCATGTGGTTGCTGGGAATTGAACTCAGGACCTTTGGATAGGGCAGCGAATACTCTTAACCTCTGAGCTATCTTTCCAGGCCAGGTTTGCTTATTCTTACAGTGGAGGCGGAACTAGTAAGAAGTTAGCATCGACCTGAATGGCTCACATATGCAGTGATTATGGATTTTGAGACAGGGTCTACTGTGTCCCAGGCCAACCTCTAACTTCAGTAGGATGATCTTGGAGTTCTGATTCTTCTGTCTCTACTTCTCAAGTGTGCACCGCCCAGGTTAGCTTGTGTTCTGGATTAAATCCAGACCCTCCTGCACACTGGGCAAACACTCTGCCAGCTGAGCTCCATCCTTAGCTTACAGTGATTTCTTAAGGAGCATACAGTTGGTTGTTAGGGAACTAATGATGAAAGTCCTGTCACCTGGTTTTTTTGTTTTGTTTTGTTTCTTTTTTTTTTTTTTTTTTTTGAGAGAGTTATTTGATCATCATTTTAAATATTAAGGTTATTCAAATATGAACAAACTGTATTTATCCTTGGAATATATGGAATTTTATCTGAGCTATAGACTTCCCCTAATGAAATTTCACTGTGAATATCTATCACAAGCAACAAGTCAGTTATCTCTGTTGATTTCTTAAAATATTCTCCTTTAATCTTGTAGGGAAAGATTCTTCCTAAGCTCTGTACAGTGAAATTTTAGTACTCAGTGTTGCCTTTTGTGTCTGATTTATGTATATATTATGCTGTGTTTTTAAAAATTGGAAGTAGGATGATAAAAGAGAAAAATGTATGTCTGTGACATGAAAAAGGCAAAATAAAACTGAAATTCAAGAGTTGAAGAGTTGAGACTAAAGTGGAAAGGGAAATTACTGTTTTATTTGACACATGAAACCAGAGAAGGACTAGCTGCATTTTCTCAGCTTCCATTTAAGTCCACCTTTTTCATTAAGTACCTTCAGGAGGCGGGTACTCCAGGCCTTCCCCTTTTCTAAGCTCTTTGAATTTACTTGAAAACTGTCCACATTTGCCAAACGCAGTTGCACACCTGTCCTAGAACTCTACAGAGTAGGAACAGTGATAGATAAGGACTCTTTTGCTCTGGCCATTGTGTCCTTCCAACAATGGCCCCTTGTAAGGCAGGTTGAGTGCATCAATACTGCATTGTAGTTCTGGTTCGTGTATTTGGTACAGTGTCTCTTCCAGCCCTCTCCCCAATTTTCTTCAGGTGGCAAATAGGCCAAGGTGACGTGGGATAAATGTGACTCCCTAAGGTACATGAGGAAGATAGCAAGGACAGGCTTCTCAGATGACAGTAGCCTCTGACCTCAGAGCTCCACAGTTACCTCCCTAAGCAAGCCCATCTCTCTTCTCTCTTCCTCTTTTCCCCTTCTGAGCACACGTAGTGAGCGGGTGCATGCATAGCTGCACGTGTGCGCATTTCTGTGTGGAGGCCAGAGAGTGACATCAGATGTTTGTCCTCAGGAGCTTTCTACCTTGTTTTTGAGACAGTCTTTCACAGGGATCTGAGGAATGATGATTTGGCTCTGCGGGCCAGACAGTGGATCTGTCACTCTTGGCTTCTTTCATGCTAAGATGACGTGTGTAGCACCATACTATATTTTTTAATGTGTGTTCTGGGGATCAAATTCATGTCCTTGTGCGTTCATGGCACGCACTTTGCTGGCCGCACCATCTCCCCAGCCCTCCAGGTCATACTTTCTTATGTGTGTCTTCCACATGAGTGAGCTGCTTGAGATCAATGACCATGCTTCCTCTGTCTTCTTGTTCATATGTCAGTGTGTGGTATGACACAGGCCTTTAATGAAATGAGTTGCAGAGTTGATGAAAAACCACAGACACAACCTTGACTGTGTGGGGAGAGGGAAGGTAGAGGAAAGGTTTCATGAAACTTTTGCTTCAACTCCCTAGATAGCTGAAGCTGATTGTAAACTCCTGACCTTCCTGCCTCCACCGCCAGCATGCTCACATTATAGGCATATAATACCAGTGCACACTTCCAATGTCTACTGCTCGTCTGGCTGTGTGGTAGGTGAGTGCTGTGCAGTTTTATCTAATGGTACTTTGGAGATACACACACACACACACACACACACACACACACACACATAGCCAAATATATTTATATAATATTTTTTTTTCTTTCTGAGACAGGTTCTCACTATCCAGCCCTGGTAGGCCTAACACTTGATCTGTAGACCAGGCTGGCCTTGAACTCTGCCTCCTGAGTGCTGAGATCAAAGGCATGTGCCAGGGTTTGTTTATATTACTTTTTACAGTAAAAAATGGAATGGTTATAAAATAAGCTACACATTCCCCCATCACCTCCAGTTTCACTCCTTAGCAGTAAAAACCTACAGTATTTCATATTTTTTTCAGATGTCCATAATGGCAGGGAAGGCATGGTGGCAGGAGCAGGAACTGAGAGTCCACATCTCAGGCACACTCAGGAAGCATAGAGAGAGCTCGAATGGGAGGTGGTTTGAGACTAGATGCTCACAAAGCCTGTCCTCAGCAAAACTGAACCTCCTAAAGGGTGGATAGCCTTCCTAAACAGTGCCATCAGCTGGGGACCAAGTGTTCAAATACGTGAGTTGTGGGAACATTTTTTTTTTTTTTTTTTCAGTATAAGCCACTGCACATTCTCACAAACTAAGGAGCAACTGTGTTGTCATTAAATGATAAGTGATTCTGATGGGATATGCTCGGGGCGCAGTGCCCCTGTGAAGACCTCTCCAGGAACCATGTTAGATTCGCAGGTATCGCCGTAAGGAGAGCGTGAATGTCGGCAGCTCGGTCAGGAACCTCTGCCCCTTTTGATGAGAAGATGCAGCGGAAGGGAGGCTGGGTGTGGAGGCTGACACTGGCGCTTGGTTTACCTTGGGCTCTGTGTGTGGATTTTGAGGCCGTCATTTAACCTCATTTTACAAAAAAAAAAATTGGATAACAAAAGAATTGGATAGATTGTGAACTCACTTTTATAAAGTGTGTTCATTTTTTTCTGATGGTCAAACATACAAAAAGATTTTTTGTGTTCCAACTGTTAGTTTTGTTCTCAAAAGAAAAAATGTGTGAACGAAGACTGGGAGTATGCCCCTTCTAAAAATTTACTGTTAAGGTGCAACTGTAAACTGCCTTTTCACCCCTCGCTCCTTCTACTGCTCTTGGCTGCTGCCATGCCTCATGCTACTCTAGTCACTCTGTGGGCTCTTGCAGTGGCTCCCATTCTCCATTCTTGTGAGTGTGCTCACAGGCGCTGCCAACCAAGCTTCCACTGGGGGAGAGCAGCCTGGCTTCTCAGCTCTTGGTCATTTCCCACCACACACACTGGCTACTTTCCTATGCAACTGAACGTCTCGAGCGCTTGTCTTGGGCCTCTGATGCTTCCTCAACTTGTTATGAACCCAAGTACCCCTCACCCACCTTCATTCTGTTCTGCTGTAGTCATGGGGTATGAACTATGCATTAATTATTTAAAAATTTACCCTGCTGTCTTGAAATACCTCTTCTCTTTGAAATACCTGTTCTCTTTTTGAGTCATCTAGTCTTTTCCTACGAGAACGTAAACTTTAGAGAGCAGGCTTTTTTTTCTTGGTCTCACTGGCTCTGTAGTACTGAGCAGACAACTTCATCTTCAGAGACTTTTCTCATCTGTATAGAATGGTAATGTGTATAGTGTTTGTAGGCATCATTGTGGCTAAGCACTGCTCCAGTGAGCTTATGTTAAGCTCATAAAAAAATAATGATTCATAACAAAACCAATTTCACAAGCTGCACGCAGAAACAGCTGACTCAGGAATGTCCTACTCAGCAAGCCCCTGACTCAGAAGTGTCCTGCTAGGCCATGCTGGTTCGGGGCCTATGGACCCCCAGCTCCCATGAGGGTGGCATCCTCAGGGACCCTCACACTGATGTCTTTCCTCTGCTGCTTCTCACTCCTGGGTCTGGAGGCCTCTACAAGGCTCGTGCTGCCCTTTCCCTGGTGGTTTAGGGGTCTGTGTGGTGGATATTGGGCTCGTGCCACTTTTGTGCTCCTTCCAGATTAAATGTTCTGCTGTGGCCTGATACTAGAATGTTTTCTATCTTTACAAGGAAAATTAATTTCTAGTTTACAGATCACATCGGAAGAAAACTTTGAAGCTTAATCTGTTCAGTAGTTAAAATGTTCAGCCCAAAAAAAAAAAAAGTTCAGCCCAGAAGTCTAAGCTTGAACTAGCAGACCTCTTTTTTATCAGTGTTTCCTTTATGCAAATAACTTATGTGAGCAGTGTATGAGAAAGTACTTATTTTGTTAACATATTGTTAGATTAAACTACCCTCCATGTAGCAAAAGGTAATTTGGTCTTTAATAACTTTAGGTCCCTGCTTCCTTGTTTTGATTCATAAGAGGGCAGATGTGGTTGCTGACACTGGATTAGACTAGAAGGAGCCTGCTGCTGTGTGTCCGTCTGTCCTTGTCCTGTTTCTTCTCAGGCCGGGCCGTCTTGTTTGTTTTTTCAACTTGGCATAGAAGCTTCTTTCTTTTGGAAATGATGATCTGTAAACCGCTTAGAACAGGCTGGTTTACCTAAGAGCAACTTCTACCCAGGCACCTGGGGCTGCAGGCTAACATTCCTTGTGGACTGGCAGTTTTTGTACCCTTTCTGTCTTGCTGATGTTTCTGTGTCTGAAGACAGATCATGCTAAGAGTACGCCTCTTTTAGTACCTGGGCAAGGTGGTCCAAGGTCAGGTGTTTCCTCTTCCCTCATTTGTTGTTCAGGTTCCTCTGTTGACATTGACCATGTGTGAACAGAGCCACACAGCATGCTAGAGTTCATGGGCTCTGAGAGAACTGGGTCAAGTTCTAGCTCCATTGCTTACTTAAATCCCTGATATCTTTCTTCTCAATTCCCAGTCTCTAAAATTGGGGAGGGTGTAGGTTAATAGCATAATGCCTATTAACCATGCTAGCATGAGAAGTAAGATGAGTGAAAAGAATTAACACATTAGCTGATAGGAAAATCTACTTGAAGTTGCATTTCTTTCTTTTACACTCTCTTTTTATGTATATTAATTTATCTACACGTATAATAACTAGATATCTGCTAGGTGCTGAGTACATAAGAGTGACCAAAACACACTTGACCTTGATCAAGTCCAGCAGCAAAGGTGTTTATGCCCGGAAACCTGACAGTTACTAGAACATTTAAGTTGAACCAGGAATAAAGTTTCAAACAGAAAATTTAAGTTTTAAAAATTTCTAAAGTGAAAAGAGAGAGAGAGGGGAAAAAAGTGTAGTTTTTCAGAGTTGAGTTAAGAGGTGCTGAGAGAGCTTGTGTAACTGTCCTCCAAGGACAGTTAGTAGGTCAGTAGAAACGGAAGAAAGGCATAGAAAGAAACAGGGCTTGTGAAGCAGACTGGAGCAAGTCCATTGAGGATTTTTTTTTTTTTTTTTTTTTTTTTTTTTGTGAAACAAGGAGAGCAATTGTGAACTGGAAAGTGAAGTCCGTAATTTTCCAGCACTGAAGCCATAATTTCTGACAGCAGAGTCAGAATTAATAGCTGGTTTTGCCAGAAACAAAAATTTGGTTTAAAAGTAAAAAACAAAGAAACCCTCAACAATTCTAACATGGTAGGGGTCGTATTTGTTTTTGGTATAACCAAATATTATGTCAGAGTTTACTGTTGGCTGTAAATAGTATAGCATTTAAAAATATTTATTTTTATGTATATGAGTGATTTTTTTCCTGTGTGTATATATATGTACTATGCCTGCAGAGGTCAGAAGAGGGCCTTGGATCTCTTGGAACTATAGTTTCAGATGGTCGTGAGCCATGCCATGGGTCCTGAGAACCAAACCAGGTCCAGCTATCTCTCTAGCCCCTAACACATCATTTTTATAATGAATGTGATTTAGTGTAGTGAGAGCCAGATGTGGCGGCTCACACCTTTAAGCCCAGCCCTTGGGAGACAGAGGCATTCAGATCTTAGTGAGTCCAGGACAGCGTGGTCTACAGAGTGAGTTCCAGGACAACCAGAGTTACACAGAGAAATCCTGTCTCAAAGAAATAAGAAATAACAAACAAACAGACAGACAAAAAGTAGATCTTCAGGTATTGATGCTTTATCAACCTCAAGCAATGAAATATTTTTAAATTCAAGTTTAAAATGTGCATTTTTTTTCAATGTACCTACAGTGTAACTTTCTAGCTGGGGCTCAGGTGAAGATTAAGAGCAGAGATTATTAGATTTTACAAATCTGTGTTTTCGGAACACAGGGTAAAGTGGCTTGTAGATTAGAAAAGGTCTTAGGAATATGGAATGTGACATCATTGGGTCTGTGTTATAAATTCATTATCAATGTGTACATCCATAAAGCATCTTAGAGAGTAAGGATAATTCATTTTTAATTTTCTTATTCTCAACTTGTTTTGCATCTCTTGGTATGAGTGTAGCAGACACTGTACTGCAATTTTTTTGAAAGAATTGTCTTCATTAATTCAGATATTCCTGTGACTTGAGAAAGTCTGTCACTTTTGCTCTTGTGGGCTCACGCTTCATGCCTACCGTGGAGTCCTAAGGTGACTGGCAGCCTGGCTTGAGAACTGGTTCTTGGGCAGAGGAATGAGTGTGGAGATGGGCTGAGTCAGCTTGTCTCTGTAGGGATAAATAAGTTCTCTATCCGCCTTTACTGCCACAGAGCATGTTGACAGAGTAAGTGTCAGAGTGTAATCATATGCTCTAGTGAGAATAATATGCAATACACAGTTATAGGAACAGTTCTGAAATAATGCTAAGTGACTTATAGGCCTTTATATTTGCTGTACTTTTTTATATGAATTTTTATGCTGGCTGACCTGTAATTTTCCTTCCTTGATCATATTGTACAGACTTACCTCATTATGTTTAATATGTATTCTAATATTTTAAAAACTTTTTATTGTTCGTTGTTTCCTATCATGTACCCCAGTCCCACTCATCTCCCCATTCCCCTCATAGCCACTCTTTGCCCTTACAGCATCCCCTTTCAAAAAAAAAAAAGCACACAAACAAAGCATAGAAAGCATCTCATCGTGGAAGCTGGAGTGTGTCACAGTGTGTCCCACAGTGCACCCCTGTGTCCACACATCTTCGCTTGCAAGTGTTCACTGCAATGAGTCATTGCTCTGGTTCAAGATTTCTGCCTTCTATGACACCGTCTCTACTGGATCCTCACTGGGCCACCTCCCAGTTATCTTGTCATTGCCCTGTGTCATCGGGATCCTGTAGCTTGGGAACAGCAGGATTGGCCCTTTCACATGTCCCAGAGACTGAGTTAGCATGGCCATGAAGTTGGCTTGACTTTTGCGGTGCTCCTACATTGTGCTCATGGTGGCTTTTTTGAGCTGAGCCACCTGTGGAATGGGGAATGAAAGTTTCTTTGAAAGCGTATGATCCGCGTGGGGTGCAGACAGTTGTTAGTGAAGCCTGCGGTTGAAAAGTAGTTCATCGAGTTCCTTGTCTGTGTTCTCAATCTCAAGTGTTGGGAACATCGGGTAGTCTCTCATAGTGAACTTTTTCAATAGATAAGTTTAGGGGGGAGCTTCATATTTAAGCAGAGTAAAGTAAAAAATAATAAACAGGCTTTTTTACTTTCAACATCTTTATCATTCAGCCATGGTTAGTATTTAACCTTTTAGTGCCTTGGCTTTCAAAATGGATGTTATAATTTTGTGTTGTATGGAACCTTAATTAATGCTTACTAATCATGTGCTTTAAGCATGAGATAAAAGTCCCCTTAGTTCAAAGTTCAAATAAACAGCTGAACTTTCTGGAGAAACAACTGACCTCAGATCATTGACTTGTGTATCATGATTCTTTTGTGCTCTTTTGATAAGATGGGTCATGGTTGTTATTTTAATTTTTTTTATTTTATGTACATTAGTGTGAAGGTGTCAGGTCTCTTGGAATTGGCGTTACAGACAGCTGTGAGCTGCCACATGGGTACTGGGGAATTGAACCCAGGTCCTTTGGAAGAGCAGACAGTGCTCTTAACCACTGAGGCATCTCTTCAGTCCCATGGTTGTTATTTTAAACATTCCCAATCCCACCCTCTGGAGTTCTTGGTCTCTTTACTTCATTCAGTGACGAGTTTACTTAGTAGTTTGGTGGGCGTTTATGGAGATTGCCATGTGTAAGACATTGCTAGGACCATAAATCTAGGGATAGACTTATGCTTTGAGGAGTAGTAGAATAATCATCTAGACCATAAATCTAGGGATAGACTTTGAGGAGTAGTAGAATAATCATCTAGAAGTAAGGAAAGGGAAGTGTTTGTATGCAGAAAAGTCTCATTTCCCTTACTGTTTCTCTAAGTGTACTGTAATAAAGCACCATGTCCTAAATGTACTTAGTACTTGGACATCGTGTATATTAACTCAAGCTCACAGTATTTGGGTGTGATGGCTCAGTGGGCAAAGGCTCTTGCTGCCAAGCCTGCATTCTGAGTTTGATTCTTGAACCCACATGGTGAAAGAAGAGAACTGAAATCACCCTCTGACACACACACTCGTCACATACATGTAAAAAAGCTTTTAAACAATCTTGTTTCTTTGTTATTTTACAGTACTAACAGTGGTTGAAGTTGTAGTGTTTTTCAGGCCCTGTCTGTCCTTGTTACGCTTTTTCTAAATAGAGTATGAATGCACTCTACATCCCAAGTTTGCCTTTCCTGCAATGCCTAACCTTTTTATTACGTCTGTAACTGTCCACAGGCTCATATACAAAGCATTGTTTTTCTTACTCCGTACACTTGTGTTTAGTTTGGTAGCCACTCTCCACCTTTTGAAATTAAAATTAGATAAAAATATCAGCCTTTCAGCGATTCCTTGTGCCTAGTAAAGAGCAATCAAAACATAGAGCACACATGGTAGATTGTCCTGTATACAATGCTGCAGTGTAGAATAAAGCTCACTGTGAAGGGTTATGCATACTTATTCATTCAGTTGGGTTCTGCCCATCAATTCTGCACTTAGATACTATTTTAGATATAGAGACTGTTTTGTTTTTTTTTTGTTTTTTGTTTTTTTGACATTTTCCATTTGCAATCTTGTAAATACTTTTTTTAATTTGAGGATTTCATACATGGCTACATTGTATTTGCATCATTCCCACTCCCTCTCTCCACTCTTCAACTCCTCCTATCTTCTTCCTCTCCTCTCTGTTTTCCCCCCACTCCCCCTCAAGTTTATGATCTCCTTTATAATTATTGTTTTACACACACACACACACACACACACACACACACACACACACACACCCTTTCTACTGAGGTCAATTAGTGTTATGGTTATCTGAAAGTGTTTGGGGCTGACCACTCAGGACTGGGGTCTGTCCCTGAAAGACACTAGTTCCCTCTCTCTGAGCAGGCATTGACTTCCTATAGATTTTTTTTATGGTTTTTTTTTTTTCAAAATACAATTTACATACCATGCCATTTGCCTATGTGTTCATGGTGTTCAGTGTATTCTTTTTGGAATGGGAGGATAGGGTTCTTTTGGTTTACACTTCCATGTTCACAGTCCATCACTGAGTGAGGGTAGTGAGGGCAAGAACTCAGTAAGAGGCTGGAGGTAGAAACAGGCACACAGCTGGAGAACACAGCAGGTTAACCCTGGTGTAGTTTTGAGCTGTGTGAGCATTACAGCCACCAGCTTGCATTGTCTTTATCCCAGGAAGATTTCTTTTAGATTTAATTGTTTTTATTTTGTGTGTGTGAGTGCTTTGCCTGCATCTAGTGAATGCCCTGTGTGCAGCTGCCCTGGATGCCCTGGAGCTGGAGTTATGGGAGGTTGTGAGCCAACTGGCATGGGTGTTGGGAACCAAAGTCCATTCTCCTAGAAGAACAGCAGGCACTTTTAAACATTAAGCCATTTTACCAGCCTCAAGGAATTTTATACTTAGTGGTCCTTATTACTCACTTCTCCTTAATAGTTTGGCTTTAGGCAATTAAAAATGTTTCTGTCTCTATAGATTCACTAATCATAAGATATTTCATATGAACAGTGTGGCATCTTTCACTTAGTTTTATTATTTTCAGGGTCGGTCTGTGATGGAGCACCTGCGTGTCAGTGGTACATTTGTTTTTTTCATGGCCCTCTAATATTATTTTGTATGTATATACCAAAGTGTGCTTATACACTACAGTTGATGGGTTTGGGCTTTTACTGAGATTTTATAACCATTTTTATATTTCTGTAAAATTTAAAAATAAAATCTGCTGTCTAAAGAAGTTAGGATGCTGAGGGTGTAGCTCAAGGGTGGTGTTTGCTTCGGGTTTGTGAGGCCCTAAGCAAACAACTCAACTCAGAAGAGGCACTGGGGAGGTAGCTTAGTCCCTGAAATGCTTGCTGTGCAGGTATGAGGGCCTGAGTGTGGATCCCCAGTATCCACACACACGCCCGGTGTCTGCTATGTCTGTGATCTCCACACTGGTAGGGAGGAGGGCGGGCCCATCCCCTTGAGTTACCAGGTGTTTCTTTGGGCATCTACAGTCCCACTGCTCACATCGTGTTTGTGGCTTAGCATCAGATTTATTTTAATCAAAAGTGAATGTGTGGCAAATAGAAATCACATTGCATCTTACTCCTTGTGTCCACTTGTAATAGACGCTGCTACTGTGTGTCTTTCTGTACAATTTGAGGGCATGCTGGGCACCTGGGCACAACCCTTCATCTAAGAGTGACTACCACTTTCTTCCCCACTGAAGAAGGCATTTGACCTACCCGTCACATGACCTATACTTACTGGGAGATTTTTAGTGTTCTTCACTTTTTTAAAGCAGCGTTGCCTTTGCAAGAGAACTATGGTAGCATTGGCTCTTCACCAAGACCGTGTCCCTGCACAGCTGGGGGGCACTTCCCAACCTCGTTTTTCTGTCAGCCCTTCAGAGCCTCTTCCTTCCTCACTCTCAGCTCTAACTGCTGTTCTCTTCACGCAAGAAAACAGAAACAGCCCAAGGAGAACTCACATTCTTCTTCTACCCAGGGCACGGCCAGTGTCTGTTGAAATACCTACTCAGGAATAGCATTTCCATCCAGGTTATGGTCTGGATGGAAAACAGCAGACAAGTGCTAAGCCAAGAGAAGAAAGTGTTCAAAAGGAGGACAGGCAGACTGGGTCTCTACATGGCCATGACTGCATCAGAGGTTTAATGACTGCAGGCAGCTGAGGCCTGGCCAAGGCTCTGCACAGAATGGCTGCACCAGACACAGCTGCCCCTCCTGAGGGGGTATGGCTGCTGGTGCATGAATAGGAGTGGTGGATCCCTGGGACATTTGTCTTGTTTTGGAAAGTTTAGGATCCACAGTAAATAAGAAGAGTTGGACTTTTGAATGCTGCTAAGTGGGAATACTTCCTAAGAATTATAATCACCTCAGTATTTTTAAAAGCTTTATAATTTATTTGTGTGTCTGTCTGAGGAGGTTGGACCCTGGAGTTAGAGGCAGTTGTAAGCTGTTGGGTGCTGGGAGTTGAACTCAGGTTCTCTGTGAAAACAGTGCTCATCACCACCGACTGTTTCTTCTACTCAAATCCCAGCACTTCTGTTGTAATAAAATACACATACCAACTTAACTGTTTAAAGCATGCACCCAGTGGCGTTAAACCCATTTATAGCAATCCACATCTGTCACTGCTGTCTCCTTCCAAAATTGTTGCATAAACCCTGTAATCAGCAAACCTTAACTAACCTTTTCCTTTCTAGTCTCAAATATGTTTTTTGTCTCTATAAATTTCCCAATTCTATAAGTTTCATGTGAGTGGAATCCTGTCTTTTTGTGTGACTTCTTTTATTTAGCATAATGTTAGTTTGCTATTTCTGTGATAAAGCACTGTGACCAAAACCAACTTGGGTTTTTGTCGTCTTTCAGCTTACAGTCTGTCAGGAAGGGAGGTCAGGACAGGAACTGGAGGGAGCAACTGAAGCAGAGACCTGAAGCATGGAAGAGCGTTGCTTTTTGGTTTGCTCTTTATGGATTGCTTAGCCTACTTTCTTAAACACCCCAGAACCACCTGCTCACAGTGCCCTGGGCCCTCCCACATGAATCAGTAATCAAGAAAATACCCCACCGCTTGGCTAAGTACAGTCTGGTGGAGGCAGTCCCTCAATTAAGGTTCCTTCTTCCCAGATGACTCTAGCTTGTACCAAGTTGATCGAAAAAAACAAAACAAAACCCTAACCAGCGTGCATAATGTTTTTAAGGTTCATCCATGATATGGTATGGTTCAGAACTGCATTGCTGTAAGGGCTTAGTGATGCTTTATTGTGTATAAAGCCTCAGTCCGGTGGTTTGTGACAGTGTCTCACAGAGCCCAGCCTGGCCTTGAATTTACTATGGAAGGATGGCCTTGAACCCTGATTCTCCTGCTTCAGTGACCCAAGTGCTGGGCCAGTAGGCATGTGCCACCATGCCCTGCCTCCCAGTCATTTCAGCAGACTTCATTACTAGTCAGTAATGCCGATATATAAATCCTGTCCTTCTCAGTGGTGCAAAGTGCCTCTTCTCAGCATTGTTCAGATTCACTTGTCTTTGATTTGTTTTTGTTTTTTTTTTTTTTTTCTCCAAATAACCATAAAGCCTGATTTTTTTTTTTCAACTGAGGGAGAGAACAAGTTCCAAAACTTGAGTACTTCTTAGACAGGCCGGGCTGTTTTCCACAGTGATAATTAAGTTGCTAATGTAGTTCTCCTTTACAGTACATTTTAACACCTACTTGGAAAAAATGTTACTTTTTAACGCCTACTTGAAAAAACTTTACTTAGCCTTTCTATTCATCAAAACTAATGTATTATTCCTGTGGTTTCTCATGTTTTCATTCTGTTTTATTACTCACCACATCCATTAATGCTGGTGTAAGTTGACTATCACAACCTGGGATTGAGTGGTTGGTCTGAGGGAGGTTACATATCAGATAGCAGGTTACATATCAGATAGACCCCTCATGATTCCTGGGTCGCTATTCTCTTCAGAGTAGAATTAACTCACTCAGCTAGTTTTCAGCAATCTTGAGAGCCAGTGTGTGTGACTCACACCCGCAGTCCCAGCACTTGGGAGGCTGAGGCAAGAGGCTATAGAAAGTTCAAAGCTAGTCTGCGCTACAAAGTGAGTTCCAGGCCAGCCTAGGCTACCAAGGTGAGGCACTGCCTGAAAACAACAAATCTTGAAGCATAATTTAAATGTAATAATACATTGATAATTTAGGTGGTCAGTTTGATAAGCAAGTCTGTATTCTTGCATAAATGCTATCCAAATCATTTCATCACCCCAGAAAGTTATCTTTGCAGTCGGTTCCCCTACCCCAGCTCCAATGTCCTGGAATCATACACGATGTACCTTTTATACTGCCTTTGTTGTTGTTGCTGGGTTGTTTCTCTGTTGTTATTTTTTGATTCAGCAAAAATTTTTGCAATTTACCGATATTATATTCTCTAGTAATGTCTTGTTTTTTGTCACCAGCCTAGTATTCCATTGTGTCATCAGTTTGCTCATCTGTTGTTGAACAGTTATGTGGTTTACAGTTTGTGGCTATTATGAGCATTTATGTAGGAGTGTTTTAAAAATCTTTATGCATGATCTTTGTGTGTGTGTGTGTGTGTGTGTACGCATGTGCACGTGGGAGAGAGAGAGGAGAGGGAGACTGTGCATGTAGAGGTCAGGGACAACGTTGTGTGTTGGTCGCTGCCTTCCTCTTTGAGATAGGGCCATTTATTGTTTCCTCCTATGTACAGGAGCCTAGCTGGTCTGAGGGCTTCTGGGATTCTCTTCTTTCTGCCTTCTGTAGTGCTATAGGAATCCAGGAATTACAGGTGTGTGCTACTACTTTCAGCTTTATGTGGGTTCTGGGGGGTCAAACTCAGGTCCTCATGCCTGCAAGCACTCTGCCTGCTGAGCCATCCCCCCAGCTTATGTGAGTCTTTGTGTGTTTGGAGACAAGACCTGTCTATGTAGCCCTGGCAATCCCAGAATTTAATATGTAGATGAGAGGTGGGCCTTTAACTCACAGAGATGCACCTGCTTCTCTGTGTGCCTCCTCAATGCTGGGATTAAAGGCATGTCCTGCCATGCCTGTTCCATATGAGTCTTTTTATAGACAAACATGTTTGTTTACTGTTCTTGGGTCAGTGACCTGTTGGGTTTTTGTCCACTTGACACAAGTTATTGTTTTCTGGGGAGAAAAGCCTTAAATTGAGAAATTGTCTCATTCAGATTGCGTGTAGTCCAGTCTGTGGGGAGTGATTGATGATTGATGTGGGAGGACCCAGCCCACTGAGTGGGGCCATTCCTGGGCTTGTAGTTCTGGATAGTGTGAGGAAGCCATGAGGAGCTAGCCAATAAGCAGTTTTCCTGCATTGCTTCTGCTTTAGTTCCTGCCTCCAGATCCCTACCTTAGCTTCTGGCCTCACTTGCTCAGTGATGGACTGTGATGTGGAAGTGTCAGTGAAATAAACCATTTCCTCCCCAACTTGGTTTTGGTAACGGGTTTTTATCACAGTAATAGAAACCTTAAGACAGCAAATAACTGGTGCTTAGTGTGGTGAATATGTTTGACTTTTTAAAGAAACTGTTAGATATTTTACAATATAGTTGTATTATTTTCTGTTCATATTAGTAAATATGAAAGTTCGTTTTGTTTCCACTCCCCCCAATACTTGTATTTAAAGGCCAAGTGGAGGTGGGATTTGTCAGACAAAATGCTGGGGGCAGGTGTGAGTCAAAAAGGAAAGTACAGCACAGTGAAAGTGCTTCTGAGTGACAAGCGCTGAGGAGCTGAGAGCTTTGAATGACTTGTGAGTGAATATATGATATGCTGACCTAGAACGTCCTCTGATGTTGGTCAAGGAGTAACTGCCATGCATGTGCAAACAGACCTTTTTATCACTTAACAAATTTAACTGGGCCAGCACTTGAAGCACAAGCCCTGGTCTCCATGCCACCAGCACTGCCAAAAGAAAACCACACAAACAGGGCAGGTCTACTTTCGGGAAAGCAGCTTTTTGGGGGGAAGGGCAGTCACTAAGCTGTTTGGGGGACATAACTGGTCATCTGATCATATCAGTAATCCTGATTGCTGTTTTCCCATGGTCCTCAATTTTTTCCTCTCTACTTTGTTTATCACTGTTTCTATACATATAATACCTGTTGTCTTTAAACAGCCCTGCTCACCTCTGCCAAGTCTCATAGCCAGTTGCAGCTATGTATTGTTCCTCCTCCCGATAGAACTTTCTGAGACTGCTAGATACACACATCACTGTTTATACATGAGGACTGCCCTTTTGGAGGTCACCATGGCCACCCCCTGCCTGAGCCAGTGGTTGTAGTCTGTGTTTCTCTTACCTCTTGCCCACATTTGGTGCACATGACTGTGTTTTCCTTCTTTTTTTCTCTTTGATTTTTGTGACTACAGGTCTTTATTTCATCTTCCCATTCCTACCCCAGTACTGGCGATCCTTTGTAGTCTAGTCCTGGGTTTTTTAGCCTCTGGCTGATGGTTCAGTATTTAGTTCCTTCCCTGTCTATGTTTTCTCCTTAGACTATTTCATATGACTTCACTGACTAAGTATGCACCAAGAAATCCCTTCTAGCTAGGCCACATAGCTGCCTACGTAACGACTGTATTCCCCGAAGTATCTGAACTGACCAAGATGCCACTACAGATTCTACTGGCACAAGCTAAAAATAGGACTCACTTGAACTCCTTCCGACATGTAAAACACTGAAAAGTCCTATTCTTTCTTCCTCCACACACTTCTTCCTTTTGACCCACTGTTATCCTACCTCCCCCTTTTTAATGCCTCATAAGTCTTGACAGTTGACTTAAGCATCTGCCATGGTGATGTCAGCCTCCACTCCTGGCTCAAGACTGGTAGAAACTATCTGCTTCCCATCTCAGAAGGGCTGTATGAGAGTTAGTGAGTCTTGGATCCTCAGATGGTAACTTTCCCTGAGAGCTTAGAGGCTCCAGCACAGGTGTTTTTGTTCCTGTTTTCACAGTGATCCCCAGAGCCTTAGTAGGCGTCTAGACTGGTACATTCACTGGGAAATTTATCACATGATTACTCCAGGAGTTTCATTTTGTGGCTAGGATGATTCTAATTCCATGATTCCACAGTCATCTTTCAGGTGCGTTTAAAACCCTTGCTGTCTCGGATGTACACTAGAAGCCTGAGAATTAGGCACTCAGAGATAGTCTCTGATTCCCTGCATAAAATGTACAAGCATGGGACCCTGACTTTGGTGCCAGCATCCAGATGCTGTGTAGCACGTTCCAGCGCTGGAGGAGAGGCAGAGACAGGACCCTTAGACAGTACCCTGTTGGCCAGCCAGCCTAGCTGAGGTTCAGTGAAAGACCCCATCTCAAAAATAAGATGAAGCCTTGTTGACATGGCTAAGTAGGTAAATGGACTTCCATATAAGCCTGATGACCCAAGTTCTGCCCCTGGAATCCCTGGTGAAAGGAGAAAACTGACTCCTGAAAGTTGTCCTCTGACCTCCACATGCTCAGTGTGTGACATGCATGTGCCATCTTCTCACAATCATATATGCACATACCAGTGATGAAACTTAAAAGATGAGACAGAGAATGATTGAGGAGACACTTAACCTCTGTGCTTTACATGAACACATTTGTGCTTGTGCACTTGAATAACACACACACACACACACACACACATAACATCTACATGTGCACATACAAAGGGAAGTTATATTTGAAAGCCATTAGCCATCTAAGAGATGAATCCAAGTGACATTAATGACATTACAGAGGTATGCGTGCTATCATTTTTCTCTTTTAATTGTCTGGGTTTTATAGCAGTGCTTGACCTTACCTGGGCCTTAGCTTGAGGTTGTTTAGGCGGGGGATGGCTTTGCTGTAAGAAGTGAAACAGGCTCTGCCTAAGCGTTGCTAAAAGCATAGTGATTCGCCATCACTGTCTGTGGCTGTTCCTTCTCGCTGCTTCACTCCCTCTCAAGCAGTTTGGAAAAGAAGGTGGTTGGAAAAGCTCCTGCCTGTTTACTCTTTCTTTTCTTCTTCTCTCCCCTAGCCCTCCCTTATTGTTTCCCTTCTCTAGCTCAACCTCTCATGCTCAGTGTGTGTAACTTGTAGGATTTGTACCACTGGATCCAACTGGAGACAAGGATACAGAATCTTTCCTGAAACACAATGTGAAATTAACATTAAACTAAATAAAGCAGTCAGAGCATCACATGATGCTTTATAGTAACGAAATAAACGGAAGCTGTGCTGTAGGCCGGCTTCCTGTGAGAGTGACAGGCAGGGGCAGGAGTGGAGGGACCCATGCTCAGCAATGCCTGCCGCTGCCTCTTTGCTAAGAAGACAGCAAACAAGCACAAATGCCATTTGGGCTGATTTCTAGTTTGTTCTTTGCTCCTGTGCCTTTTAAGTTACAGCTTCTGTATATTTATTCAAGGCAGTAGACTTCATTTTCTTGTGAGGTTTGCAGACTAGTTAGAGTCCTCCCTTTCTCCTATAATGTCCTACATAATTTTGGCACATTGGTATATTGCTATTTATGGAAGTCCATAGTATATTAGGGTTCACCCTTTGTTTTGCACATTTATTAGGTTCTAACACATGCGTAATAACATGTGCCTCTCATTGCTGTGTCCTATACATGTACTGCTTGATATGGAGTACTTTCATTACCTAAAAACTCTTGCGCTTTGCCTCCTCCCTTTCCCCGAGTCCTGGCAGCCACTGTTTGACTTCATTTCCAGATTGTTACATAGAATGATGAATGCATAGCCTCTCAGATTGGCTGCTTCATCTAATAAAACCGTTAAGGGCTTATATTTATGTATAGTTCTTTAACTTAATAGTCTTTTTTGACTGCTAGCACTCAGGCCTCACTGAGTTGTAGCCAGCCTTGGCGCACTTCTTTTTATCTGTGAATAACGTCCAGTGTCTTGGTGTGCTACCTGTTACTCATCCACTTATTTACCGAATGAAGTCTTAGTTACTTCTGTGGTTTGGACAATTGTGAATAAAGTTGCTGTTAGTACCTCATGTCTTGATTTTTTTTTTTATTTGAACATAAATGTTCAACTTACTTGAATACAATTGCTGGATCATATGTAAGAAAATGTTTACTTTTATAAGAAACTGCTGAATGTGTGAAAGGAAAAGTATGGACCCAGGACACCTCAAGGCCAAGTTCTCAGCAAAAAGGGTATTTATTTGCCCCAGAGAGATAAAGGACAGGGAATAAGAAACAAAGACAGGGGATAGAGGATGAGGGAATAAGGGAGAGGGAACAGGGATGTTTGTCCCAGAGTGGGACAAAGTACAGCCTCTGGACAGAGAAGACAGGCATGGCCCATAGTAAAATGGTAGTTTATAAAGGTGAAAGGGGAAACCTCATGTTAGAATGAGGTATTTAATTTTAATTGGGCATGTTAATTAGGCAAGCCAAAGGGGGCTTTTGATTCCTGGACTTTGATAGCTGGACTTTGGCAGGCAGCCTCAGGGGGAGGAAACAGCCAATTAAGGGACTAGAACTTGGTGGCTAGCTTTAGGAATGTGATCTAACATTTTTTAGCAAGGCAGAGGAGTTGGGGAGAAGAGCAAAGCCTAACAGAACCATGTTCACCAGGCTGGGCCAGAGTCCCTCTACTGTGGTCATGGCATGGAGAGTATGCCATGTTGCATTCCCAGCATTAATGAATAAGAGTTCCTGTTGGTCACAACTGGTAAGCTGGTATACACTTGTTGTCTTAGCGACTTCTGAGTCTGAGGAAGAACAGTGGCTTGAGGCCAGTCAGAGCATAATAGTGAAACCCTGTCTCACAAGGGGAACAACAGGGGTGGCTGGAGACAGTTCCCATTATTCTACATCTTGTCAGTACTTGGCTGCTGTCAGCTTTTGGACCAGTCTTTCTAATAAAGTGCTGTAGTAGTATCTCATTTTTACTTGAAGTTCCCTTGAAAATCATACAGTGTACAGCTTGTTTTTATGTACCTATTGCCGTCTACTTTATCTTTGATAAGTTCACATTCTTACTCATTTTTTAATATTTATTTTTAATATTAATATTTAATATTATGTATATTTTATATACATAAGTGCTCATGAGCTGGGTGTGGTGGTGCATGCCTGTAATCCCAGCACTCTGGGAGGCTGAGGCAGAGTGGGTCTCTGTGAGTTCTGGGCCAGCCTGGTCTACAAAGTGAGTCTAGAACATCAAAGCTACACAAGAGAATCCCTGTCTTCCCCCCCCCCCCAAAAAAAAAAAAGTGCTCGTGTCTGTGGAGGCAGAGGCATTAAGTCCCTGTGGAGTTGGAGTTACAGGTGGTTGTGAGCCGTTCATGTGGGTTTTGGTTCTGGAATCAAGCTCAGGCCCTCTGAAGAGCAGTAAGTAGTACGTACTCTTAACCACGGAGCCACCTCTCCAGATCTTTAAGCTCCTTTCATGCTGCCACCTGATTTGGCCAGTATTCTTCTAAAATTAGTTTTAAGTAATTGTCTATGGGAGCAGCTATGTCCAGATAGGTGTCCAAATATATTTTCAGTAGTGTTTCTGCTGGTCACCTGTTGTCCTCAGCTCAAGACTGAGGAACTAGTTACACATTATTCAAGATCCCTCTTTCTCAACAAAGGGAAGAGCCACCTGGTGTGCATGCCAGTCTGATGAAGCCCAGCTGTGTTGTGCTGTGTGCATCTCTAAGAGGCTGGCTTACCTTTAGAGCTACCTGTTACTCCGGCTAAGTCATAAGTCAGGTTTAAGACAAACAGTTCTGGAATGTTTTAAGTGGACCACATGCTGATCACTTTTGGGCTAGGAGCTTCTCTAGGATGTTTCGGAGCCAGTCAGTGGTCAGTTGGGAGGACAGAAGTTGAAGTGACACAGGTAGTCCTCCCTATGACCTTGGTTCCGTATCTAAACTTGAAACCATGCACACAGGGGTGGGACGAATTCATGTCTTGTTGACTCGTTCATTAAGACCCTGCTGCTTATGAAGCAATTTGAAGATGAACTGTAGAGGGTTTTGCTTTCAAGGAGCTTAGACTAGTTGGAGAATTACGATATGAACATAACTAGCTCAATCTGTGCATGAGCCAGAGATTCACAGGGCAGTGTCAGGGAGTGGTCCTGTGTTTCAGATTGCTGTTAGCTCAGTTTATTTGTCTTCATGACTTCAAGTGGGTTTCTTTTATACTACATACTGGTTTTTAGTTCACTTTTAGACACATATTTGAAGTATGTAAACTATTGATGCTCAGAATTATTGCTGATAAACTTGTATTAACATTTTCCACATTTATTTTCTATTTTTAACCCCTTTTTTTTTCTCCTCTTTTGCATTCGGTGATCATTCTACCTTTTGTATCCTATTTTATTTTTATACATTTATTCATTTATTCATTTTATATTCCCATCATAGCCCCCTCCTTTCTCTCCTCCTGGCCCCACCTTCCCATTCTTTTCGCCCTCCCCCCTTGTCAGAAAAGGGGAGTTCCCCCCCCCCCAAGCCCACCCTGGCCCATCAAATTGTATCGGAACTTAGTGCACCCTCTTCCACTGAGGCCAGGCAAGGCAGCCCAGCCAGGGGAAAGTGATCCAAAAGCAGGCAACCGAGTCCATGTCGGTAGGACTCAGGCTCCTCTTGTTGCCAGTGGACCTCCATGAAGACTGAGCTGCCCATTAGTTGTATATGTGCAGGGGCCTAGGTCCAGTCTATTCCTGCTCTTTGGTTGGTGCTTTAGTCTCTGTGAGCCCCCACGGGCCTAGATTAGTTGACATCGTTGGTTTTTGAGGGGTTCTTGTCCCCTCCAGGACTACTACCCTTCCCTATTCTCCTCCACATGACTCCCCTAGCTTCACCTAATGTTTAGCTGTGAGTCTCAGCATCTATTTTGTTTCGCTGCTGGGTGGAGCCTCTCAGAGGACAGTTATGTTAGGCTCCTGTCTGTAAGCATAGCAGAGTGTCCTGTAGCTAGATTTTGGGTTGAAGGTTTTGTGGGTGGGTTGGTCCCCTCCCTCCACTAGAAGTCCTGCCTGGCTAGGAGGTGGCCCCCTTCAGTCTCTGTATCCCCTGCAGCTAGGAGTCTCAGCTGGAGTCACTGCCCACATCCTCCCAGAAGCCTACCCTGTTGTAGGTCTCCAGCTTATCTCAGAGATGTCCTCCCACCTTGGTTTCCCTTCTCTCTCCCTGCTCTCTTTCTTACCTTCCATCTCTGCCCTCCCCACATCTGAATCTGCACCTTTGTTCCCCTCCCCACACCCTCTCCCACCTAGTTCCCTCTCTTTATCCACTTCCAATATCTGTTCTATTTCCCCTTCTGAGTGGGATTCAAGTATCCGCCCTTGGGCCCTAAGACCCAGTATAGCTAAAACGATTCTGTACAATAAAAGAACTTCTGGAAGTTTTATTGCTTCATAATTAGAGGTTAAGAATTTTAAATAGGTGGCCTGGAGAGATGGCTCACTTCCAAAGGTCCTGAGTTCAATTCCCAGCAACCACATGGTGGCTCATAACTATCTATAGTGAAATCTGGTGCCCTCTTCTGCATGCAGCCACATATGCAGGCAGAACACTGTATAAACAATAAATAAATATTTAAAAATATTGTAGGTAGTATTATATTCATTTTAAATTCTTATTTTCTCTGGTAACATAGCTTGTAGATTGTGTTGAGTTTGTTGAATAAATATGAATGCTTTTACAGTGTATTGTATATAACAATGTTGATGTTTTTGTGTTTAACTCATCTCAAAACTATTGGGCTAAAAATAATACTTGTATATATTATTTTTAAAAATCACATCATTGACTAAAAGTAGGATAAAGGACATAAAGTTTCTTTGTGCAATTTTGAGGTTGGTAACTGGATAATCATTAGAAACAAGTGAATGGAGGGGAAGGAGGGGAAAGCTAGATAGTGTTCACTAAGA
This sequence comes from Psammomys obesus, assembly GCF_907164565.1. Taxonomy (NCBI): domain Eukaryota; kingdom Metazoa; phylum Chordata; class Mammalia; order Rodentia; family Muridae; genus Psammomys; species Psammomys obesus. The sequence continues at coordinate 28,243,918 of NW_026596040.1, read as the reverse complement.
CCCTCTTATGACTCAGGTGCTATCCTGCTTTCATACATAATCAGCACATTCAGTGACCTCAAGGTCTCATGGGATGAAAATATTTTTAGTAAAATTTTACAGAAAAGTCACCTAAAATAATTTTCCTTGAGCCAGATGATGAGTGATAAGGGACAGTATTTTTATTTCTAAATCTTTGGTGTCATTAACCATACTTTTTTAAAGGAAAAATATCTAATGTGAAATGAATAGTGCTCTTGGTTTATAAAGTAAAATAATTGAGCAAGTGAGGAATGCAATTCTGAGAAGTCTTCTAGAATTCTCCCATACTGGCACATCCGGAGCAGTCATCAGGGTGCTGCTTAGCAGTGATGGACCCACCATTCACAAGTCAGGTTCACAGTGCCAGAAAGTATTGTTGGTGGAGATGGGTGGTGGGTGGATTATCTGTGTCCTTTATTGCAATATCTGGATAAAAAAAAAAAAAAAAAAAGAAAAGAAGGAGGAGGAGGAGAAGAAGAAGAAGAAGAAAAAAGAAAAAAGAAACAACTCCTATTTGTTTGTATCATTTGAGGGAGATGTGTTTCCAATGAGTGGAACCCAGTGAGCAGACTGCATACTGGTATGAAGAGATTTGTAGTTATTTGGGCTTAAGTGAAGTGCTACTAAGAACTGAATTTTCAGTCTCAGATACTTTGGGTATCTATGAAGTTTCTAAACATTGGCATAAAATTATTTTGGCAATATAGCAAGTCAGCTTGGTTAGTATTTCTTGTTTGTTTGTTTGTTTGTTTTTTCATGGATGAGAAATACTGATCTTAGCATCTAGTATAAATCTAAGAAAGCGTGCAAAGGTTTTGAGGCTAGGTTAATGACAAAATCACACCAAAATTGCCGTTTCAAGTTTTTTTAATACATGGGTTGGTAAAATTTTTAAATTTTTCCTCAAGTTAGTTAGTTATGTGTGAAATACTGAACATTTTATACATTACAGTTGGTCCTTAGAATCTTGAGTTCCCTTCATTTATCATCTTGTGTTTAATACTCCTAGGTTATTGAATCCCTGGGAATTATTATTTATAAAGCATTGGACTATGGCTTGAAGGAAAACGAAGAAAGGGAGCTGAGCCCTCCTTTAGAGCAGCTCATCGACCAAATGGCCAATACTGTGGAGGCTGATGGAAGTCATGATGAGGGCTACGAGGCTGCAGATGAAGGCCCAGAAGATGAAGACTCGGACAGGAGAAGCATCTCAGCCATTCGGTCCTATCAAGATGTCATGAAGGTAAAGCCACAGCCACTCAGTGTTCGTCTCTGTGAGTCATCATCGTAGTTTAAGAGAATGGCTGCTATCTCAGCATTGACAGTAGTTCCTAGACTTTCTATAGCCTGGCTGTGGCCTTTGGCTGGACCACAGCCCTTGGCCACGTCTAGCTGTTACATGTTGGTTATGTTCCTGTCACAGCAGCCCGACTGGGCATGATGCTGGCTTCTGCATTTCCTGTCTGTGAAGGAGATGGAAGCTGCAAGGGGGTTCTGTACGTGAAGAATGAGCTGTGCCTGGCACAGCTGACTCATCTGTGGTTTCTGGTTTTGACCTTCCCATAGGATTTGCATATAATGATAAAATTGAAGTTGTTTTGTGTGTGTGTGTGTGTGTGTGTGTGTGTGTGTGTGTTTTGTTTTTTGTTTTTTGTTTTTTTTTTTAGTTCAGTTTTGCTGCCTACCTGAAGGCTAAATGAAAGAGATGAAAATGAACAGATTTGACAAATTAACCTTGTAATACTCTGTTTGGAGTTATTTAGATAGAATCTTTACTAGTTTTTTGTTTGTTTGATTAATGTATGTCACTTAGGTTTTCATTTTCTTTCCAGAGGCAGAATGTAGAAAAACACTATGAACACAGTGTGTTTCAGTCCTGTTTTGTGCTGGCATCCCTGGGTGCCTCTCTATTTCTCAGGAGAAACAGCTCTCAGGGCTCTGAGGAGATTATACAAGTTGCCATTCCTTTTTTTCTTTTCTTTTTTTTTTTTTTTCCTTTTGAAGATTCCTTTAATAGAAAGAGTAAAGTGGGTAACAGATGCCTTGGAACTGGAGTTACAATCTGTTGTAGCCATTTACATTAACTTTACACAAATTTTAGATATTTGCTTTAGATTTTCTAGATGTTAAGGGTTTTTTTTTTTTTAAATAGACACAAAAGGATAGTAGCCTAAGCGAAATAAGCTGCATATAAAGGGAACTAGTACATTTCCCCGCCTGTAAAGGGAAGGCAAACCTGATCCGAAAAGAAAGGCTTAGTAGAGGTTAGGCACATTGAATTTGGTCACTGTGGTCATATGCCTGTGTGGAAATATCATATCAAACCCCATTAATGCATGTAGTTACTACAGGGTAGTCAAAAGTGAAATAATCTTAAAAATATAAACATATTTGGAGGCAGCAGACCAAAATTGATCTAATTCTGTAAAGACCACTAATAAACAGTGATGTAAGATGTGAATAATAGAAGGTATTACATAAGAAACAAAATTTACATTCTGACTGTGGCTACTGGTACAAAGAACAGAGGAGGAGGAAGGGACACCGGGGACCGTGGTCTGTACAGTCGGCCAGCCGCCATGACTGATGAGTTCCAGGCTGCTCTCACATTACAGGCTTAGAAGATGAGTGGAGTCTTAGCATTCTTACTCAGCAGCTTTACGTAAATTGACTTCTTCTTTTTTTTTTTAAAGGTTCTTAGACACTTAAAACTTGAACTGAATTCATTTTACCCATTATTTTTAGATTTGAGCCACTATGCCTATGAAAAAAAATATATTAGTAAAAGTATACTGAAGACATTCCGTACCTTTACCAGTTCTCTTCTTGGGACTTTTATTTGAGAATATCATAACCTCACTATTTGCTTTTTGGTTTCCATGTTAATCAACCTTGCCTAAAATTTCCCATTTTTGTAAATATCCTGTATGTTCTTTTCAACCGAATGAATGGGGAAAAATTGCTTAGACATGTGACAAGTTTTGAAGATCTGAAACACAAACATCATAAAACCCATTGTATATGACATTAGAGGCAGACATGAGTCTGGTCAGTGAGTCAGTAATGGTTTGGTTAGCAATGACTGCCTGGCTTTGTTGAAAGAGAAGACAAAGAATTAACTGAGGAAATGTGAATGTTCTTTCTCTTCTTAAAAATCTTAATTAGTGTGTATATGCTTGGGTGTATGCACGCGTGTGTATGTTTGATGGTCAGGGGGTTACTTTGTAGAGTCAGTTTTCTGCTTTTACCTTTGCTTTTACCTTTTACCTTTGCATGAGTTCCAGGATCAAACTTAGGTCATCAGGCATCTGCAGAAAGCACCTTTACATGCTGAGCTATCATCTCACCGAACTATGATTGCTTTGTTATTGTTAAATGTAGAAACATGAGATTAAGTTGCAATAATACAAATGATAGGGTTTGTAGGATCTTGTCAGTTTGTTTTCATTTTAGTGATCAAGATCTCTGCATCTATAACAAACACAAACACTTCATATTTTATTCATGCCTCTTGATTGTATTGGAAAGAAGGAATGTACACAGGCTAAGCATAAACACACACATGTAATTATTTTCTTGACTCATTCTGGGGCTCTTTTGCTGATGATTCTAAAGCCATATAAGTTGTGCACACAAACTTAGACTGTGTTCCCCTTGACTAAAGAATATATGCTCTAGACCTGAGAGGTGGTTTGGCAGTGAAGAAGTCTTGCTCATCCTCCAGAGCATCCAGCTGTATGTTAGTCTTTATAGATGTGGTTTTTGTTGGTTTGCTTGTGATGAACATCTTATGCAATTTGATACTGAATTGCTGTCTTACAAAATGCATTCTAGGGTTGGGGATATAGTTCAGGAGTAGCGCTTTTGCCTAGCAAGCACAGGTACTGGATTGATCCCCATTTTATGAAATTGAATAGAGTACTGTTGAGTTGATTATGGCATAACCCCACAAAGACTCTTGTTATGGCTTGGCCCCCACCTGATGGTGCTATTAAGAAGCGATTGAATTGTAAAGGTACTGTGCTAACTTCATCAATGGCTTAGTTCTCTGATGAGATCATAGTTGTATTGGCCTTATTGGAGGAAGAAGGCTTTGTGGGTACCTTTGAAGAGTGTTCTCCCTGCCCATCCTCTCTCTCTACCACCTGTCCATCATAATAGAGCCACAGTACTCTGCCACATCTTTTCCTAATGTTTTCAGCCTCTCACCACACAAAGGCTCAGAACCAACAGAACCAAGTGAGCATGGATTAAATGAAGCCTAATTCTCAGTCCTTTGGTTTTTTGTTTTTTAGTACTTTGTGACAGCAAAAAAAAAAAAAAAAAAAAAAAAAGAAAAGTAGCATAGGAACTGTGGTACCAAAAAAATAAAAACCAAAACAAAAACCCTAAGAAACATGAAAAGCAATAGCATTACCACTGACACCTTTTAGTCTACTGACTCTTGATATCCTTTTTTCTTCTTGATACTCTTTTTTTGTTTGTTTTGAGATGGTCATGTTATATAGCTTTGGCTGGCTTGGAACTCACTATGTAGACCAGGCTGGCCTTAAACTCACAGAGTTGCTCGAGCCTCTGCCTCTGGAGTGCTGGAATCGTTGGTGTGTACCACTACATTTTCTTTTGACTCATTTAATAAAACCGTATTCGTGGAGCCCAGGTGGGCCTTGAACCTTCTGTGTAGCGGAAGATGACCATGGATTCCTGATTTTCCTCTCTCTGCCTACCAAAGCGAGAGGATTGATTATAGGCATGCACTCACCTTACTCAGCTCTCTTTTATTCTTTCATAGAAGTTGTTAAAATATAACAGATTTTTCAATAATTATATTAATATCTAATTTCTAATATCTAACAGCTTTTCATTGCAAGTGAAGTACTTTAAAGTGTGACTATTGAACATGGATACGTAATAGTTGTTTTATAGAAACATGACATTATTCTTTGGAATCTGAAGAGGATATCTTTGCAGGATAATCAAGAACAAATCACTTTGTATCATGTTAAGTTGCATCTCTTACAGTCATCTTGGAACATGAGGACCACAGGCAGCACCTGAGTACTCCACCAGCTCTGCCCTCCTTTTCCACTCTCCACCCACTTCCCCAGGCATCACAAGTGGAACAGGCGTGGCTTCAGAACCTGGTAGAAGTGTGTTTAGATTCTCCTGTGGTAGAACAAAACAAACATTAACTTTGGGGATGATTCAGGATTATGTTGGAGAATGCATGGTATTATGCTAAATATATGACCTGTCAAAGACAGTATATAATAACATGATAAATGCTCAGAAAATGGCAACTGGCTGTCCTAGTTTGTTTTCTGTTGCTGTGATAAATACCATGGCCAAATGCAGCTTGGAGAGGAAAGGGTTTGCTTCATTTTACAGGGTACAGTTCATTGCTGAGTGAATTCTGGGCAGAAACCGTGGAGGAATGTTGCTTACTGGCTTGCTCCCTCTGGCTTGCTTAGCCTGCTTTCTTGTACAACCCAGACACACATGCCTCGGGATGACACTGTCGTAGGCCATGTCCTCCCAGGCAATCAACAAGTTAGAAAATGGTACAAGTAAGACTTGGCCACAGGCCAATCTGATCAAGGCCATTCTTTAGTTGAGGTTAACTTTTCCCAGGTTAGTGTTATATCAGGTTGACAGCTGAAACTAGTTATGACACTGCTAAAATACCTGAGCTTTTGTGAATATTTAGCACCCCCCACCCTTTTCTTCCCTCAGGCAAAACTTTTACATGTGTGTCCTCTCATTTCCAAATAGCTGATTCTAGTTAGCATATCTTTGGTGATAGGTATTCTTTACCAATCTTTACCATTTTTCTACATGATTGTGTGGACTGTATCTGTGGTTCTGTGGTACATTCAACCTTGGATGACAGGACTTATCTTTCATCTGAAAGAAAAACTACAGGTGACTGGGTGTGTCTGTTTTAATGGTACCTAAAATGCAGTAACAACCAACTCCCATTTTTTTCTTCTGTAGGTATGTGCTGCTCATCTCCCAAGTGAGTCGGAGGCACCAAATCATTATCAGGCAGTATGTCGAGCACTGTTTGCAGAAACCATGGAACTGCATACATTTCTGACCAAAATTAAGAGTGCAAAGGAGGTAGGTACAAACACTAATATTTAAGACACTGAAATAGGTGGCCTGGATTTTCAATATTGTCCATTCTGTGCTTTTTGGTTTGAGCTTTGTTATTTTCTTTTAAAGACAAAGTCTTACTATATACCCAAGGCTGGCCTTGAACTCTATCGTCTTACCTCATCCTCTCTAGTTTTAGGACATTAGGTGTGTCTACCATACGTGTTTTTTAATGTTAACACACTGTGGATCTACATTATGAAACAACAACTTTAGTAAACCTTCCTTCTAAATGAAATAAACAGTCCAGAATTGGTTTAATCTGTTTCCTGTGGCACTGCTTTTCACCTCATTCTGTACTTTTTCATCCATTTTGGGACATATTAGCACCTTCTTCAGGGTGCTGTAGTTAAGATCTCCATAAGGCCATATTCTCTTCATTGTTTAACTATTGAAGTAGACTCCATTAAAGATTTAGTGGAGGATGCTGGAATTCCTGTTCAGGTAATCTGAATAATTCAGCTATTTTGTTTAGTTACCCTTTGCTAATGTCTAAAGTTTGAAATGTTACATTTAAAGAGAACCCTTCCATTGTATATTACACAAATGGTTGTGAAGATTCTCTGAGATCTTATGTAAACCTTACAGAGATCTGACTTGGAGGATGCTCCAAATGAGAGCTCATTTCCTGTATGACTAGAGTGCAGAGCTTATATAGAGCACTGGACTAAAATGTTTAAGAAGAGACAACTGTGGGCTATGCATGCAAGAAGGGAGAAACTGACCTGCTGCCAAATGAGACTTAAGTCACCATAGTAAAAAGTAGGTGACATATCCCAGTAAGTCACCCTTTCATAATTTAGTTGTGTGAATGCAGGTGACAGTCCTAAGATTTCTTCTGCTCTATCTGGGTACTGTTCATAGCAGGGCACTGACAGGCCAGGGAAAGCTGTGTCTTTTGAATGCATGTGGATAAACTGGACCCAAGAGGAAAGCTGTCACAAGAGTTAAAAGAGTTATTGAAGACCATTAACACCTAGTTAGGTATAGGATCAGGCAGTACTCAATGGAAAAGAAAGTTTGAACACCTCAGCTGTCCTCACGGAAGTATCTGAGAGTAGAAAAGAATATTTTTTAAGGGTTCCCCTGACCTAACCCCTTTGTTAAGATTGAATTTGCCTTCCCAGAGAATTTTTTTAGCCTTGGTACAGTAAATTAAAGGAATTTTAAAATCTTTCCAACACTAACATTCTCAGCAAACATTTTAGAACTTAAAGAACAGTAAGCATTTTTAGCACTCTACGCCCCTAGCTTGAAAAACTTTTTATCTTCATTAAACTTTGCTTTACGGGGGGTGGAGAGATGGTGCCATGGTTAAGCGTTCTTGGTGCTCTTACAGAGGAACGGGGTTCAGGTTCCAGCATCCACATGGTGTTGAACAGCCATTCACCTCCGCAGTGCTACAATTAAAAGTATGCACCACCATGCCCAGCCTTGGGACATAACATTTTAAGATTAGGAAAATTGATGGATGTTCCCAGCATGCACTGGCTGTCCTTGTCTCCATGGGGAAAGACTGCAGCTTCTCTGCATCTGCTTCTGTAGTATGCCAGAGTGTATTGCTGTAGGAAATCAATCTTTTCAGAAGGAACTTTGTCTCTGTAACCCCAGTGCTTGGGAGTAGAGGCAAGAGGATCAGGAGTTCAGGTTGTCCTCTGCTACAAAATGAATTAAAGGCTAGTTTGAACCACATGAGTCCTTGTCTGAAACAAACAAAAATAGGTATGTTTTGACAAGGAACCTCTTTTTAAAAGATACAACTCATTTTTAATTTATAATGTAGATATTGATATTAACACTGATCAATTTTTAAAAGTCTCTGGATGAATAAGGTCTATTTTTATTATGTATATATGCCATATTTTCTTTATCCATTCATCTGTTGATGTGCATCCAAGTTAATTCATAACTTTGCTGTCATGAAATAGTGCTGTGATAAATGTGTACTTCATATCCAGGAATGTTTCAGTCATATGGTAATTCTATGTTTAGTGTTTTTTTTGTTTTTTTTTTTTTTTTTTTTTTGAGGAACCCTTGTACTAATTTCCATATTGGCTGGACTAATTTACATCCCCAACAACAGTGTATAAGGATTCCTTTCTGCCATGTCCTTACCAGTATTTGTTGTTTTTGCCATAAAAAAGACAGCTATTACGCAACTTTTTAAAAGTACCTATCCTATTTTGGAGAGCTGTTTCTCTACTTCTCAGTAAACTTTGCTTGCTTATCCTTTAAAAGTTAAAAAGAAATTGGCCTGGTAAGATAACTCAGTCAGCATGTTTCACAAGCATGAGGACCCGAGTTCAGTCTTCAGAACCTATGTAAAAATGACTGGCATGAAGGTACAGCTTGTAATGTCAGAGATGAGGAGGCAGAGATAGGAGGGTTCCTAGAACTTCCTGGCCAGCCAGCCTAGCCTAATTGGTGAGCACCAGGCCAATGAAAGACCCTTTCAAAAGAGGTGGACATCATCCCTGAAGGTGACAGCTGAGGTAGTCCTCTGGCCTCTGCATGTGGGCTTGTGCACATGTTTTAAAAAGAAGAAATAAATCATCCTATTTGCAGAGGTAAATTTTAACTCTTGACCTTGTTTCCGTGGTGTCTGCATGTTTGTAAGTGCACTATGTGCGCGCAGTACCTGTAGACACAGCAGAGGGCGCTGGAGCCCTGAAACTGGAGGTACAGATAGCTGTGAGCCACACTGGGGTGCTCGGAACCAAATGCAGGTCCTCTACGAGAGCAGCAAGTGCTGAGCTGACTCTCAGCTCCAGTCCATAATTTTTAATCTTACAGATCTCAGGAAAGGAGCCTGGAACTACAGCTTCTACATCTTCCTCCCCCATCCCCCTTTTAAAACTTGTTTAGACCTCCTTCTCCTTGATTGGGAGAATACCAGGTATCCTGCTCTGTCACTCCCTACCTAATGTCCTTGAGACAGTGGACTCACCCTGAACCTGGAGCTAGGCTGCTGGCCAGCAAGCCCCAGTAATCCTCCTGTCTCTGGCCCTATTACTATGCTGAAGTTGCAGGCATATACACTACTGTACCCAGATTTTTATGTGAGTTCTAGGGGCTTGAACTCAGATCTTCATGCTTGTGCAACAAATGTTTTTACCCACTGGTCCATCTCCTTACCTCAAGGACATGTATTTTTAAAAGCATTTATTTGTTGGTTGGTTGGTTTTGACTTTACAAAGTAGAAAATGTAAATGAGTATATAATAGTTCCATTATCAAAAAGAATGTTAAATTGTTCACCTTTGACTTTCCAGTCTGTTATACTGAAAAGTAAATAGGCCTTTTTGCTCTTTGATATCTCAGTTTTTTTTTTTTTTTTTCTAAAGTTGTCCTAGAAAAGGAAATACTTTTCTTCTGGGTCAATTTTAAATAGCTACTACTGTTTAAGAATGGGGATTATTAGCCGGGTGTGGTGGCACACACCTGTAATCCCAGCACTCAGGGAGACAGAGACAGGTGGATCTCTGTGAATTTGAGGCCAGCCTGGCCTACAAAGCAAGTCCAGGACAGCCAAGGCTACACAGAGAAACCCTGTCTCGAAAAACCAAAAACAAACAAAAAAATGATATTATTCAGGGTTGAGAAGATAGTTTGGCCAAGAAAGTGCTTGCTACACATGCATGAGGGCCCGAGTTCCAAAGCTCAGATTCAGGCATGGTGGTGCATGCTGAACTGCATTTTAATCTGTACTAGAGAGATAGGGACAGGAGGATTCCTGGGGCTCGCTGGCCAGCTAGTCTTGCCTAATTGCTGAGATCCACGTTCAGTAAGAGACCTTGTCTCAGAACATAAGGAGAGTGATGGAGGAAGGCACCAGAGTTGACTCATAGTCCCTACACACACAAACATCCATGTTCACCTACATATGTGTGCACATGCCCAATATGCACACGCTCCACAATTAATAGCATTCTTCTAATGTCTTGACTTTCGAATGTCGAAACAATCCTCACATGTGACTTAGTAAAAACTTGTCATCAGGTTCTTCCAAATGGTTTAATATCCTAAGCTTAACAAAACCCTAAGATGGGAAGATGTCTTTTAGATGACAGTTAGTTTACCAGTCAGTGAAAGTTCTGGGGTAAAGAATTCATTTGGAAATTAGAATGGCTCCTTAGGGATTTTTCAGAACATTATATCCACATTTTGTACTTTGTGGTTATAGTTACTACTGAGAAGCTTTACTAGGTGACTTACATGTACTCTTTTACTCTGTCCTGTGTAAGGAATCATGACTTCCTGATGAAATCTTTGATCTCAATTTATCTTGAATATGACTATGACTAAAATATCTTTCTTAAAATAGAACTTATATATGCATGTATGAAATGATCTTAGAAAGCATTTTTGTAATCGGCTCAGCTGTTATAAAATGGCTTTTGTCTGGCTCATAAATACGATAACAACATTTAAAATTTTGAAAGTTGCCTTTTCAGAAAATCAAATGTAAATGTTTCCAGTCTCTGTCTCTTGTCCAGCAAATACCAAACTCAGCTGTGCAGAATACATGTTAGTACACACTGAGGTGCTTGTTAGTGATCGATTTCTGCTTTAATAGATTAGAGAAATAAAGCCACAGACATCTGTCTCTCTCATACTGAGCTGCATTTTAATCGGCTTTCTCCCTCTCCTTGCCCATCCCTCCCTCAGGTCTTTCCCAACACTTCTAGTAATACAACCATGGCATTTAAGTTGGCTAGAAATTTATTCTGTCCTAAAGTGGATTTATATCCCTTCAAATGGTGAACATACCACTTTTTGACAGACAGACTCACCACCAGATGTCTAGGTGAATGGTAGCCATTTGTTCATTTTAATTTGATCATTCATCATTTGTAACCTTGTTGCTGCCTGTGTTTTTTTCTTTTGTTGTAAATGCTGGTGTACATGATAATGCTCACTTTATCAGCAACATTTAAATTATCTCTGCCGAGATTATCCTTGCTCTTTTCACTACTGACTACTTGAAAAATGTTTCATGAGAACATTTTACATAAAACATGATGAAAGAGCTCTTCCAGGTACCCATGCATAGAGAAAATGGCACATGAATTGTAGTAGTTACCAAGACAAGAAAAACGCTGATCTTTAAGATGTAAGAGAGACATACTCAAAAAGGAGCACTTGCATATGAACTGACATTGAACCTACTGAACTGAACTCTTATTTGGTGTATATGTGATTTACAAAGTACATTGTGTTTATTTGTTTTGAAAGACACCAATAACCAAATATGTTGGCATGAGGATCCTCTAATTGCTAGCTGAGAATGGTTTCACCAGAAATGGTAAGAGTTAATTGCCATATGTGTACTCCCAATTAGAGCTTTCCAAGCATAGGCTGGCATCTGTCATTACATTTATACAAGAAAAGAAAATTCACTCAGAAGCTAAAATAGAACCAACAAGGGAACAGAAGCTCATCTCTGAAATAAGGCCAAATTTTAGTTTACTTCCAAATAATTCTTCTTTGTTAACTAGAAAACCAAATATCGAGTCACATATTTGATCAAGCTTGTACAGTTGTAGTATTTATAGACTCAGGACAGTTTCATTGACTTGGTTTGAGTCAGGATTTTAGTTTCATGAAGAGATTAGAAAGAGATATCATTTAGTGAAACCATTCTGTTAAGAGTGAAATTTCGGTGGTGAAATGTAAATTCATAATCAGATCTTCCAGTAACTCAGTTGGCTCATACACACTACCTACTTGGCTACTATGTCTCTGCATATGAACCAGGATTCATCCTGCATTAAAATCTAAGAGTTCTTTTTTGTTATGTTATATTATGATTGTTTGGTTTGTTTTTAGAGAAAAGTTTACTCTGTGTAGTCCTGGATGTTTTAGAACAAATTCTGTGGTCCAGGCTAGTCTCAAACTCAGAGATCCACCTGCCTCTGCCTCTGAAGTGCTGGGATTAAAGGTGTGTGCCACGACCACCTGGCTAAAATCTAAGCGTTCTTATTGTGACCACTCTACAGAAGACAAAATCAGTTGAAGATTAGATCAGTTAGCCACGCCATGTTGAAGTCACACAGCTGGAAAGCATCTGATAGCAGTGTGTGCTGCTGCTGCTAAGATACAAGATGGTGCAGGGAGGTGGTGGCTCACACCTTTAATCCCAGCACGTGGGAGGTAGAGGCAGGTGGATCTCTGAGTTCCATTAAGTGAGTCCAGGCTAGCCAAGACAACAGAGAGAAACCTTGTCTCAAAGAACAACAACAAAAGACACAAGATGTTCTTGGGCCATTTAAATTACCCTTAATATTATAAAGAACAAATAATTTTTCTTAGCAGTAGACAACTTGATCCCAGTGAAGTTATGTTGAGGAGTATAAAGACCTATATTAAGCCGGAAACATGTAAAAGAATAACTTTTTAAAAGGTGAACGAAGAGTGAGAATTTAAAGCAATAGTATATGGAGTGAATATATCTAGTTACTCCTTCTCATCTCATTCCACCACAGGTCGAAATGTCAGAGAAGCAGGAATTGATATTTCTGGAGTTACATGAACGTACTAAATTGTGACTTTCAGTTGCTAGGTCTCTGCTGCATCTGTATAATCTAGCATTTTGCTCTGCTACACCTCCTGAATTTTGTTATCTTTTGGTTTATGGTTGTTAATCAAACTGTAGTGCTTGCTGTGGGATTAGCCTTTAAATGACAAAAAGAACATGATAGAAAGAACTTAGTTCTTAGAACTTAGTTCAGCCCCATGCTGAACTTTGTTATGTGTGGGCAAAGGAGCACTGGACTAATATTGTACCTGATGATTTTTCTCAGGCATCGAGATTTCAAGCCAGTTCATTTTGATGCTGGTTGAATCTTGCTGGCCTGATTAGTTTTGTAATTACAACCAAATACAATGGGTTCTTTTCTTAGTGGCTGCAAAGTCAATATGCACAGCTAGAAGGTCAGAGAATAGAGGAAGGTTTATTACCTGCTACCAGCCAGAAGACAGACCACTGTAAATGTTCTGAAAGCAGTGAGTGCCTTTCAGACAAAGGAAGCATGCGGCTTTTATTCAGAAAGCTTGTATGTACTTATGTACAAAATCACTTGGGGTGGACACAGTTCCAAGCATGCTATATTTAAGAAGTACACTATTAGCTAGGCATGGTGGTGCACACCCGTAATCCCAGCACTAAGGGAGGCAGAGGCAAGCGGATCTCTGTGAGTTCTAGACCAGCCTGGCCTACAAAGTGAGTCCAGGACAGCCAAATCTACCCAGAGAAACCCTGTCTCAAAAAACAAACAAACAAAACAAAAACAAACAACAACAACAACAAAAAGAAGTACACTATAGGGTGTGTTCAATTTAAGAGGGAAAGGTAGTGAATGCATCCTTGGACCAGTTTACCTCAGAGCCCTGAGGCACATACACACCATATAAGTATGTGTAAGTGGTGGTCAAGAACACTTCTAGGTGTGTTTAACTGTTGTTATAAAATGAATGAAAATCCCAACTGATTCTTCTTTACCAATAAAGACTCAAGCCAGATGCTGGGGTGAAAACCTGCTAGCTCAGAGAGGCAGAAAAAGCACTCAGCTGACCTTCCTACTCAGCTCACATCTCAGAGAAGCCCAAAAAACCCACTAGCTCAGCTGACAGCCCAGGAGAACAGGGCCAAAAAATCCAAGGCCAAAGGCTTGCGAGCTAAAAGCTCCAAAAGCTCAAAAGCCAGAGAGCTAAAGCCTAAGAGCTTAAGAGCTAAAGCTCCTTTTACTTAATACCCTTCTTTCAAAAGTCTCTCCTTTCTGTTAATCCCTGTCAGCTGGTTACTTGTTCCACTTTTTGACCTAAGATTAACATTATTAAATCCTGTGTACAGAAAGCTCTAGGGTTAAAGGTGTGTGCTAGGGTTGAGCCACAACATAATCACCTGATTACAAAAAACAGAAAGTTTTTGAATTAAAGGTGTGTGTCAGGGTTCAACCACATCAAGCAAGAAACAGGGTTTTATAGTTCACAGTCTTGTGGCTCACAGTGAGATCAAATATCCTGCAACATTGAGCTTGTATTATAAAGATGGCAGACAGGAATTCTTATGGCACACTAAATTTTTTTCAAGAAGTCTTTAGCTGCAACAAAAGGAAAGACACTTTGAAGGTGTGTTCACATACAGGTTTGCCCTGAAGGAGCCAGCCTCATGTGCTGCTGACATAATTACTTCATTCTTCTGTAGGTCTTAGCTGAGATATATTTTTTTAAATAATTAATTTCTAGGGGCTGGAAAAAGCAGGGATTTTGAATATCAGGAATACTGTTTACCAGGCTGTACATCTTAAATGATAGAAAATAAAATCATTATTTAGTAATAATGATTTCTATTCAGATTTTGATGTAAGGTATTGCCACTTTTTGGAATGACCAGTCAGTAATCAGAAATTCCATTATCTTTCCTTGTGCATTACTAGAATTCTAAGTATTCCTGAAGGGTCTTTTTAACAAAAAGGTAGAACTTGACCCAGCTGTTTCATGAGGATTTGTCTCAGCCAGGATGAGGTGGGGCAGGTTTGTTGGTAACAGCTGACTGTTCTCATCACCTTCAAAACATCATCCTGCATATCTGAGAGCCTGGTCTACATTTCTTTGTCTGAGGCTTGCTCCTCACTCATTGCAGAGAGGCCACAGATTTACCCTTATGAGCTTCAGTTCCTCCATAACATGGACTAGGGTAGGCTTCGGTTGTCATGGATTAGCTGCCATGATTATTATCTCTAGGCAAGACCAGTAGATGGACATATTTGGACAGAGCCAGGCTTCAGATAAGCATAAGGGGTTAGAGCTGAGATTGCACAGAAACTATCTGCAACTTTGTGAAGTTGCTTTTCTGAAGAGGCTGCAAATACAAAATTGAGTATGTTCAATTGATTGTTATTTAAGTTTTGATATATTCTATGGTATAATGAAGTATGATGTATTGTACTTAGAAAATAAGGGGAATTATGCTGAGTCCCTTTTCTATGCCAAGCAGTGCATCTGTAATTTAATGTGACACTTCTTTTAATACTTAGAAAGTAGAGAGATGGGTAACGACCAGAAGATGGTAACTGAGATAGGGCCACAGGCCTGAAGAATGGCACAGGTCTTCTTCATACAACATCTCAGAAGGCAGCTTGACTTTTAAAAAAAATGTGTAAACACATTCTGAAATAACTAGAAATGAGTTGTCTTTTGTTTTGCCCTAGGGAGAGAAGAATTACTTGACTCACATCTTCAGTGTTCAGAGTAATTTTTTCCCCCGCATTAACACTTCTTTATTAGAGTATTTTAAAAAGCTGGTGGTGTTATCCATGTTTTGCAGAAGAATAATATGAGATGTTGGAAAGCTTAAAAATAAATGGTTTGGAAATGTTTTGTTTGTATTGTCATAGAAAACAAGCTAGGTTTCATATGGTACATTTAAACCCAGTCTCTGGACAAACAGATGAATAATTCAGCCAAAAGTAAAATATATTAATGTTGAATTGCTATAAAGAGGCATGGGATACAGTGGGTTTATACTTAATTTGTAGATATGCTTTTTATATTTTTTATTACATTTATTCATGTGTGTGTGTATGTGTGTGCACATATACACTTTCAATCCACATGTTATATTCATGTATGTGGAGGTCAGGACAACTTGCTAGAGTGAGTTTTCTCTTTCCACCATGTGATTCCAGAGATCCAACTCGGGTCATTGGGCTTAGTGGCAGGTGCCTTTATCTATTGAGCCATCTCTCTGTGCTGTATGTTTTATCACTCAGTATTTTCCTACAAGTTGCAAATGTGGGGTTGATGCTATTTAAAAGGCATTTTATGAATATTGTTAGGTTTTTTGTTGTTGGGCAAAAAAGCAGACAAAAACAACCCAAGGAAGGAAGGTTTTGTTTCTGCTCAGTGTTTAAGGGTGCAAGGCATCATCACAGGGAACATGGCAGCAGGAGCCTGGGGCAGAGCTGTGTACATTTACATTGCACCCACATTAGGAAGCCCAGAGATGGGGAGAGGACCAGGGTGTGTGCTGCTTTCCCCCTGCTCTGTTCTCCTGGAACATCGCCCCCCCCCCCAGGGGGAGGGGTGTAATCCACACTTAAAATGAGTCTGTCTTACCTCAGTTAACCTAATTTTTAAAACCACTCTAAGACATTCCCAGAGATTTGTTTCCATGGTGATTCTAAATCCCATCATGTTGACAATCAAGATTAACCATCACAAATGCATGCATGCCAAGCATCCAAAAGTTCCCAAGCTCATATCAGCTCTGTGGATAGACTTATGC
Organism: Psammomys obesus; assembly: GCF_907164565.1. Classification (NCBI taxonomy): domain Eukaryota; kingdom Metazoa; phylum Chordata; class Mammalia; order Rodentia; family Muridae; genus Psammomys; species Psammomys obesus. The sequence goes on along the minus strand of NW_026596040.1, from coordinate 28,227,454 downwards.
CTCAGGAAGCCTAGAGGGGAGCTGCATGTGAGTGTGAACCTAACACATGCTCAGAGCCGTAGAGATTTGTAATAAAAGGGAAGGAAGAAAGGCCTGTCTGAGGAACTGCTTTCAGTTGACCCTGATGTCTGCAGAAGAGTAGACACTGGAAGGCAGAAGGTGCAGAATTGCCCAGTCCATTTCACAATTGACTGTTTCACAAGCCATGCTGTCTTCAGTAGCCATGAAAAGAAGGGAATGTACATTAAAAAAAATAATAATAAAAAAACATAAAAATTAAGAAAAGAAGAAAATAATATCCATGAGATTTAATAAACTATCTCCTTCAGTGATACTTCTGTCTATATTTTATCTAACAATAACTATTTGGAGTTTTAATTTGAGAAAACAGCTTAATATAATTTTCATATTGGTTTTCAAACTTTTTTTTTTAATTGGTAGAATCTTAAGAAGATTCAAGAAATGGAAAAGAGTGATGAATCTAGCACAGATCTGGAGGACCTGCAAAATGCAGACTGGGTAAGGAAATGAATATGTTTTCTGATCAGTTTAGCTTTTAAAAATAATTTTTGTAAATGCTGGTTATTAAGGTCTGCAGTATGAATTAGTATATAAATGTGAATGCTTGGTTTTACAAGTGAATATTTTCATTATAAAAACTTATTTTGATAGAGCTGCTGCCATTGTGTCTAGAAATATTGGTTTTAACATTTGTAATTATAAATACCTTAAATAATACTCATGTACTCAAAATCAAAGTTGTGTGTACCCTTGGTTGACATGAAACTTGCTGTGTAGTTTATGTTCAAGCCAAGTTTGATCCACAGAGTCCACACAGCAGAAGGAGAGAGCTGACTCCTGGGAGTTGTCATCTGACTCCCAGAGGCATGGCCTGCTATCCAGATGCTCACACATATACACACATTTACACACAAAATGCATAAATAAATGTAAATTTTTTTAATTAAAGAAAAATGTGAAAGGAGAGAACTGACTTTACAGAGTTGTCCCATGGCTTACATATGCTCCAGGGAGGGTGTGAGGAGCACCCACATATACACATGTCACACCTAATAAGAATAGTAAGAAATCACTTAAGTTTTGAAAAATAATAGTCCAAATTACAGCAGTCGTTGACCAGAACTTCACAAACCTCAAGGGGGGTTCCTGTTGCTTAGATTACCACCTCTTCTTCACAACACCACTTAGATGTATTATCTAGAAAGATGAGAATGAAAGGTGAAAACAGGCAGGGAAATTGAACATTGTAAAGGCAGGGCAGCAAGGGGCTCTGTATGTAAAGGTACTTGAGGCCCTGGCTGACAGCATGAGTCCCATGCTCAGAAGAGAGTGGAAGTCTGTTAGTATACATTGTGAGTGGAGAATAGGTTCCAGGCCTTTCTTAGAAATGTAATCGTTTGTTCTATATAGAAAAAATGTTTTGGTTTTGCAGATAGGACCTAGAAATTCATACATACTGACCACCTTCTCTGTCAGTGAGTGACATTTCCTGAATGTGGGAAACGTCTATGACTTTATAATAAATACATTTAGGTAGCTACTGAAGTCACATTAATTTTGATAAGGGACATTATAATTAAATACCGTATTGATTGACTTTTCACTGAAGTAGACAATGATAGATAAGACAGGAGAACAGATTAAGGAGTAATGCACATTTTAGTATATGTTATACTAAGTACTTTGATGTCTCATTTTATTCTCAGAACTCTTGAAAATAGATGTAGCAACTGATTTCTACATAAGAAAACTGATTATAGGATGTATACTAGGTAATGTAAAGTCATCATTTGGAGCGTTTTATATTTATAAAATATATCAATTCTTCATTACTATTTATTTTTTATCGATGCAATGAACTCAGAAAAAAAGCAAGTGCTGGTGTCGGAAGCTAAAGCAAGGGCTTGTATCCAGCAGCTGCAGCAGCGCTGTTATGCTGACTCAGGCTCAAGTGGACAGGAGTAAACTTCCCTAGCTCACTCACCATCTGCAGGGCAGCCATGGCTTCTTTGCTGTGCCCCAGGAACAGTGCCAGAGTAGGCTTGAAGAAGCACAAGGACAACTTGCTGTATCTGTGCTGTTGTCCCCCTCCACCTCTCTGTCTCTGTCTCTCTCTCTTTCACACACACACACACACACACACACACACACACACACACACACACGGCCAAATCCAAAGTCAAGGTGTAGGGAATACACCCTTTCAGTAAGCAGTCTCAAAGTGGTATATATTGGAGACATATCTTTTAATGCAGCCTACTGACTTTTCTCTGCGTCCTGTGAAATCCTAAAATGTAACATGTTTCCTTTACTTGGTGTTTTATAATCTATGCCTTACCTTGGTTCTCTGTGACTGTAACCATTCAGAGAAAACTAATGGATTTATTTATTGATAACTATCCATTCTTGGTTCTTTCAGGCACGGTTCTGGGTACAGGTGATGAGGGATTTGCGAAATGGGGTAAAACTTAAGAAAGTCCAACAGCGGCAGTACAACCCTTTGCCCATTGAATACCAGCTCACCCCTTACGAGATGCTCATGGACGATATTCGGTGCAAAAGATACACCTTGAGAAAAGTGATGGTAAGCACTCAAATGGTTGCCTATGGCTTATTTGTTGGAAATGGGCTACTTAGGTATTATTTCTTCTCATAAAATACTTGATCACTGTAGAAAACTTGGAAAATACATTAAGCTTAAAGAAGGAAAGTTATAAATGTGCCATTTTATAACCAAGAGACATTTTGTTATCATGTTGCTTTGCCATTTGCATTTATATTCATCCTCCCTCCCTCCCTCCCTCCCTCCCTCCCTCCCTCCCTCCCTCCCTCCTTTCCTCTGTTTTCTGGTGGGTTTTATTGTTCTTGTTTCAAGACAGGATCCTGCTGTGTTGCACTGGCTGCCCTAGAACCCACCATGTAGACCAGACTGTCTCAAGAGTGGTCCTCCCGCCTCTCCCTCTGTCTCCTGAGTGCCAACAATTGAAGCCTCAGTCTTGTTTCTGCATTTTATTGGACAAAATGGGCTGATTTCTGTTTATAGCTATTATACTTGTTTCATGTTGTGACTATTCTTCTGTGTCATTAGCTCAGCATTACTACTAGTGAATGGTTATCTATTTTCTAGCTTATGGCTGTGTCAGAGGTCATTAAAATAATTGAGTCAATATCAGGTAATAGCAGGCTGTTTGTGTTTCCTGCTCTATATATCTTTATTAATAGCTAGACAGTGAGGTCCTTGAGCCAAGTTCTGACGAAAGGAATGTCTAGCCCATGAACAAATCCTGGAAGCTCTGCCTTGAAAATGTCTCCTGTGGAACCACTTCTCCCCAGTCCTGTGTCCTATGCTTGCCAACTCATCTCTCATTGAGACTGTCACAGGGCCTCAACCATGCTCCTCTTGGCTGGGCTCACAAATGCACAGTACCACATCTTTACATTTTAGCCTTTTCCCCCAATATATGGTCTGTCCTGGAGAAATCATGTGCCCTTAAGAAAAATATATATTCTAAGGCTGTTGGGTATGGTAACGCACTTGTGATTGCTAGTACTCAGATTACAGGTAGAAGGATCTTGAGTTCAAGGCTGCATAAATTATGTCACAAGACTGTCTCAGGAAAGAATAGGAGAGAGGGAGAGGCAAAAATGAGGGGAGAGAGGGATAGCCTATCATTGGGTGGAGAGTTCTCCCAGCTAACTTAGGGAATTGTTCAAATCCCTCTTTGTTGTTGTTGCTCTTCTGTCTCGTTCAACACACTGTTATAAAGTATTAAAGTCTCCAGCTACTGTGGAATTGCTCATTTCGCTTGCAGTGTTTGTTCATATAGCGTGGACTGTAGTTTGGTACATATATACTTACAGATGTTACATTTTCAATATCTAGTGTCTGGTTTGATAGCTTTTTCCTAGACATCTATTTTTTTCTGTTGTAAATATTGCTGACATGGCTCTTTTCTTTCATTGCTCACTGTCTGCACTGATATCCTTTTCCGTCCTTCACCCTAAAGCTTATGCATGTTACATATTTTTTTTTCTTTTTAAATATTTATATATTTATTTGAGTGCTGTGCCTGCATGTATGTAAGGGAACTGTGGGCATGCCTGGTGTCCAAGGGGCTGGAAGGAGGTGCCAGGTACTCTGGAATTGGAGTTACAGGTGGTAGTGAGCAGCTACGTAGGTGCTGGGAAGGTGCTGGGCCTTCTGTAGCCCATGTGCTCCCTGAGTCATTTCTCCAGCCCCTTTTAAATTTTATATTGATTTTAAAAGTAATTCACTCACTGAAAAAAATCACAAAATATGACTAAAATTAAAATTTAGTTCTACCATTTTGTAATATGTTTACTTCTTGAGATTTTATGTATTATTGTATATAATTTAATTATGTACTCTTGTAATACCATATAAACTTTCTCCTCTGTCAAATATGGGTAAACTTGGCTCTATACCATAAAATATAATTTATATCATTTTTAAAAGAGTCTCTGTATATCGGTATTTTGCCTGCATGTGTGTATGCCTTGTGCATACCTGGTATCCTTAGAGGTCAGAAGGCATCATTGACTCCCCTGGAACTGGAGTTATAAATGGTCGTGAGCTACCATGTGAGTGGTAGGAACCAAACTCAGGTCCTCTGCAAGAGCAACAGGTGTTTTTAAACACTGGGTTAACTCTCCAGCCCCTTTTATTATTTAAAAAAAATTTTTTTTCTTGTCATTTTGAGGCAGAGTCTAATGTAACCCTGCCTGGCTTTGAACTCTGAATGTAGGTAGCTAAGGATGCTCCTAAGTCCCTGTTCCTCCCAGCTATACCTTTTGAGTTCTAGAATCAAAAACATGCCAGCATTCCCAGCTGATTTAAAATTTGAAAATGATTTAGTTTAAGTACATAGTGCATTTGCATTATTCTAAATGATGAATTTACGGTCTGCATTTGAGGAGTTGCCCTCTCATAGGCTTGTTTCTTAGAGGCCACCAAGCTTGTTGCCTGTGTTGCTTCTGTTTTGCATGGCAGTGCTTCCCTGTTACCTGACTGCGTGCACATCTCTGCCACCTTCCAGATCCTGCAGTGTCTGTATCTGCTGATTACATTGTTGAGAACATGTGAAAAGCTTTTACTACTTTCCATTATTTTTTCCCTTAGCCTGCAGAAGTTTCACTGGCATTGTCCTACTTACATATTGCTGTCCTTTGCTCAACCCTTCCCCCATGCTACATCCCATCTTCTCAAATAGTCCCACTGCTCTCACAGGCTACATACTTTTATGGAGCCAAGGCAGTCTACAATTTTTTAAAGATTTATTGTATTCCATTTTAATTGTGTGTAGATATGTGTCTGTGTAGGTAAGTGGACATTAGTGCGGGTGCCCATGGAGGCCAGAACACTCAGATCCCTTGAAACTAGAGTCATAGACAAGTTGTGGGCATAGAGGTCCTTGTACTCGAAGAAAAGCCTTAAGGAAAACCAGGAATGTTAGACACACAGGGGCCTCTTCTCATTGGAGGAGATAAAAATACTTTGTTTTTCTACCCAGAAGGCTAGGAATGGATTTTGTTAATGACCTAGTGACTTTTGTGCTATCTGTGAAGGCAGACCTCACCCACCTTTTGCTATAGAGGCAAGACCTCACCCAAATTCCCCAGTGATTATCCTAGGCCCTTCCCTAGGATATGCACAAGTACTTCCCTAGGGAATGCACAAGTACTCTATGGCCTGCTGACCTCTATGCTAGAGACCACACTAGATTCTAGGCCTTTTAACTACAGTCCATGGTCACGTGTACTTTGTAAAGGAGCTTCTATGCTCTCTCACCGTCAACTTTATTGTATGTCTGGAATCAGACTAACTGGACTGATTGACGCCGAGAAACCTTTTCCAAAATTGTGCTGTGTCTTAAATGCTGACAGTGAACTGCTGGCATTAGACTCCCCAACGTCTGGTCCAGATGGACGAAGGAAGTCTGCACTGGGTTTTTATTCTTCTCTCTTAGGTTACTGCCTACATTGACCCTGCCAGGACCCCCACATAGACAGTTCTGAGCCACCAAGTGTGGGTGCTGGGAGCTGGTCCTCTGAAGGAGCAGCAAGTACTCTTAATTGTTAAGCCACCCCCACTTAGCCCATGCTCTACAATTATTAATAGCCTTACAATTATTAATAGGTCTACAGTTATTAATCTATAACATGAGCAAACCAAGTTGAGCTAATCTATTGTTGGTTTACTATTTTAAATTTTTTTAAAGATTTATTTATGTATACAATATTCTGCTTACATGTATACCTGCACACCAGAAGAGGGCACATTATAGATCATATTATAGATGATTGTGAGCCACCATGTGGTTGTCGGGAATCGAACTCAGGACCTTTGGAAGAGCAGCCAGTGTTCTTAACCTCTGAGCCATCTCTCCAGCTCATTTTTAATATTTTTTACTATGAATTCTAGCCACACAGTTACTGGCTTAGTGGATCTACATGTCTCTAAGGCAGTGATTCTCACCTTCCTAAGGTTGCCACCCTTTTCTACAGTTCCTCGTGTTGTGGTGACCCTCAGCTATAAAATTATTTTCATTTCTACTTCATAACAGTAACTTTGCTGCTGTTGTGAAGCAAATGTAAATATCTATATGCAACTCCCAAGGGGTCATGACCCACAGGTCAAGAACCATTGCTCTAAGGACTAACGAGTATTGCCAGATTGTCTACTATACTTGTAAGCCATCTTGTGGCTTGAAAGTCAGATATACATATTTGAAGTAATTCTGAATTCTAAGATAGTTCTAAAGAAGCTGTTTATTTAGAACACGAGCCAGGGCCTCATCAAGTAATAGAGTTTTTTTCAATGCTTTCAGCGTTTGGCATTAACAGGGAAATGTACATTTCAGCTTTAAGGTGCTTGCTGAAGTGCAGCATCAGTGAATCTGAAGACTTCATTTCCAAAGAGTTGCTAAAAGGGAAGACTGTAAGGTGTGAGCATTGAGTGGATGGCAACAAAACAACTTCCTTTTATCTGTTTTACTTCAAATTCAGCTGCCTAAAAATGTTTCCTTAAGAAACAAGACAATTCAGGGTCGTTTTAAAATAATTAAATCACTTTTTGTATACTAGAGGATTTTTGAGGCTGGCATGGTGCCATACACCTATAATCCCAGAACTCTGGAGGCAGAGGCAGGCAGATCTCTGAGAGTTCGAGACCAGTGAGTCCAGGATAGCCAAGGCTACACCGAGAAACCCTGTCTCAAAACAAATAAACAAACAAAAAAGATTTTTGTTGTAAGACGTTGTGCCTCCAAAATATGATCAAAGTTTCTGTGATTGATCTTATTTTATTCGAGTTAACAATTTGTTTGTCTGGAATCATTTTTTATTTCATTTGGACTGCTTGTTGTGTCTTGGCAAGTGTTGGAAGTCCACAGTAAGGGTCATGCCACACAGGGCTCTGATTCTGTGGCTAGATCCTACACACACACCTGGTTGTTCTGGAACTCGATCTGTAGGCCAGGCTGACTTTGAACTCACAGAGCTCCACTTACCTCTGTGCTGAGGCCAAAGGTGTGCACCGCCACCACCCTTACAGCTCTCCTTCTTAAGCCAGGCACTGCCACTCACATGTTCAGCTGGGCTCTCCAGGGATTGCTGCTGATGCCTGCTATGGAGCCTGGGTATAGGGCACAGGGAGGAAGGGGGTGGTGCTAGGGAGATCCCAGTGCAGTTGTCATAGGGGAAGGATCAGGCCTGAGATGGCAGTTCAGCCTGTTGTGTTTAAATAAGACCAGGAAACAAACCCAGGTATGATAGTGCATACCTGTGACCCAGCACTTTGGATGTAGAAACAAGAAGATTGGAAGGTTAGGGTTCCCTTCCACTGCATATCAAGTTCAAAGCCAGTCTGGGGTATACAAGGCCTTATCCCAAAAACCAACCCTTTAAAAAAGATGGGAAAACGTGATAAAGTGGCTACAATTGTGCCATCGGGGAGTCAGAATCTCAGTTATTAAATGTACAGTATTGACCCCTTTAGTCACCTGATTTGTTTTGTTTTGTTTTTGTCTCCTTTTAGGTAAATGGTGACATTCCCCCTCGGTTAAGAAAGAGTGCTCATGAGATCATTCTTGACTTCATCAGATCAAGACCCCCTTTAAATCCAGTACGTAACTTAACATACTCTTCCCAGGGATGGGTCTGTAGCACTCCACTAAGCTTTCCCTTGAGAGCATGAAGCCCACATGTTGTTATAAAGAAAGAAAATTCCAGTCATTCAATTTTACCAATAAAGACTCAGGAGCCAGATGCTGGGGTGAAAACCTGTTAGCTCAGAGAGGCAGAGAAAGTACCCAGCTGACCTTCCTCCTCAGCTGACATCCCAGAAGGAACAAGCTGAAAAAGCTCCTTCTCTACACTGTCTTCTCTCAGTGTATCTCAATTTTGTTTAATCCCTGCCAGCTGGTTTCTTGCTCTGCCTCTTCACCCAGAGTTAACTTTATTAAATCCTATGTACAGAAAGCTCTTGGATTAAAGGTGTGTGCTAGGGCTGAACCACACCAAACAAAACACAGGATTTTACAGTTCACAATCTCAGGGTTCACAATGAGATCAAATATCCTGCAACACCCACCTATAAGTTACACTCTAAAGCACAGAGATATACCTTCAGTTTTTAAATACAAATATCTGGTATGTTTTCACTTGGAACAACCTGAATCGTAGTACAAAATCTGGTTGAATACTTTGTATAATGGCTGAAAACTATTACCACGTTTTTGACATGAGTTACCTTTCCAACTTACATCATAATGCTACTACTCTGTTTAGACCACACTATCCTACTGCTCATTTACAGTAAATGTGCTCTCACTTTTATGTTAGCATCTTCTGTTGGCATGTTTTTTCCTAATGACCACAGAATGAGAATACTCTTTGAAATGCTCTTTGTGTTTCTTTTTTTAAAGATTTATTTATTTATTATGTATACAGTGTTCTGTCGGCATGTGCACCTGCAGGCGAGAAGAGGGCACCAGATCTCATTATAGATGGTTATAAACTACCATGTGGATGCTGGGAATTAAACTCAAGACCTCTGGAAGAGCAGACAGTGCTCTTAACATCTGAGCCGTATCTCCAGCCTTCTGTGCTTCTTAACTTCTTTTCCTCCCAACTCAAAAGCCAGCTCCCACCAAATTATCTCAAGCCTATGTACATAAAAAAAAACAGCGAGGGTAGAGGAATTTTCTCCCAGTTTGTAGATTTGCATAATCAGTTGTCCTTTTAGGTCTTTCTGCAAAAAGGCGCAAGTGTTGACGGATTAGAGAGGGATCAGATGAACCCGATAATTTGCACTGGCTTCGAAGTCTAGCTCATTGTGGCTCTAAACAAGTTAACCTGCTTCTCACTTCTGTGTCCTCATAAGTAGACTGAAGACAACAATAAGCCAAGGTGCTAGTTAGAAATGTCGCTTTTAGACAGATAGTGTGGGCCACCCTTATAATCTTAACATCCTCAGGCTGAGGCTCAGGGATTGCCACAGTTTGAGACCAATCTGGACTACAGAATAAGACTGAGTCTCAAAATAGTAGCAATAATCCCCCAAAACAGTGTTCTAAAACAGTGACTTATAGGGACATGGTTATAACTTTAGCAGAACTGACTATTTCAGTTTCCCTGAGCACATATAATTGTATTGCTGGGAGACCCAATAATCTGTTGCATTAGAGATCCTGACATGGGGGCTTGAGAGATGGCTTAGTAGGTAAAGATGCCTGCCATCAAGCCTGGTAGCCTGCATTCTTTGCTCAAGATCCCACACTGTGGACGGTGTGAACTCATTCCCTTGAATTGTTGTCTGACCTCCACTCATGTACAAGCACACAAAATTAATTTTATATATATATATATATATATATATATATATATATATATATATATATACACACACACACACATGTGTCTAATCATATATATAAATAATTTAAAAATTAAAAGGAGAAATCTTGATTGAATCTTGATTTGAATAGTCTATTGGGCAAATTACAGTCAGTTCATAATTCTATATTGTATGACGACTTTATTAGGTAAAGACAGTTAATCAAGTCTCTACTAACCATTGTGCTTCAAGGCTTCAGCCAGAAAACTGAAACCAACCCCACCTCGGCCACGGAGCCTACATGAAAGAATATTGGAAGAAATTAAAGCAGAAAGAAAGCTTCGACCTGTCTCACCAGAAGAAATTAGACGAGGCAGGCTAGGTGAGTTTCCTCTTCTAGTACTCATGAGTCCACCACTGAGAAAAATGTGTTTGTATTTACACACGTAAAAATAACTCACAGAATTCTCAGTTCCTGTCTCTAGACCGTGTTCTCCTGTCTCCTCACTTCCTTCCTTCCCCTCTCCCCCTAACTATTGCTCACACACATATACCCTCACATTTGCTTACATTTGACATTCATGTGACATGACAGTTTTGTTTCTGTGATGTTGAACTGTGTGAGAGATTTGTGGCATAATGGCAAGAGCACTGCCAATTTTATGCTGAGGTTTGAGGATTACCCTTGTGGTGGCTTGAATAGGAGAGGTCCCCTTGGACTTGTGTGCCCATGCGGAGTGGCACTATCAGGAGGGGTGGTCTTGCTGGAGGAAGTGTGTCACTGTCACTGTGGAGGCAGCCTTTGAGGTCTTACATGCTCAGGATACACTCAGCGTGGCACACAGTCTCCTGCTGCTTCCTCTAGATCAAGATGGAGAACTCTCGGCTCGTCTCCTACATCATGTCTGCCTGCATGCTGCCATGCTTCCCACCATGATGATATTGGATTAAACCCCTGAAACTGTTAGCCAGCCCCAATTAAATGCTTTCCTTTATAAGAGTTGCCATGGTCATGGTGTCTCTTCACAGCAATAAATTCCTAAGATAACACTTTCCCCCTTTTTAAATACAACTATCAGCAGAAAGACAAATAAAAGATCTTACCTCTGTTATATTTTTTATAAGAACTAAATAAGATCATGGTAAAAAGAGGAAAGAAAACCTTATAAACTAACGGGTACAAGTAAAGGTGATACATACATAGCACAAAGATCCTTCTAACTGTGTGTGTGTGTGTACAGGTACTTCTGTATATGCACATGCAGAAGCCAGAGGTCAACATGAGGTAGTCTTCTGCCATCGTCTACCATGTTTTAAGACAAAAAATTTCACTTCTCTTGTTCACTGTTGCAGCTAAGCTAGCTGGCCCAGCAAGCCCCTGGAATCCGTCTATTTCTACCCTTTTCATCGCTAGGGTCACAGCTGTTTCATGAGAGATGGGAATCCAAACTCAGGGCCTCGTGCCCCTGCAACAAGCCTTTTGCCCATTGAGCTCTGATTTCCATGGTGGCTATACCATTTGTGTTCTCTCCAGCAGCAGCAAATGCCCTAGTTCTGCATCCTTGTTCCACCATGGGGGCCTTCGAGGCGTCTTTGTTTGAAGTAACCATCTTGACATATCTCATTTCTCATTGTAGTTTAGGTTTTCATGTCCCTAGTGATTGATGATTGATGTTTGAGCATTCTTTCTTGTAGTTGTGAACTATTTTTGTTTCACCTTTGGATTGTCTATTTAGGTTCTTTGCTTACTTTTAAGTCCAGGCTATCAATTATTTTATTATTGAGTTGTTAGCATTTTTGTTATGTATTTTGACTGTTAACCTTATGAGTTGTGTAGTCAACAAGTTCCTTTCCTCCATGAAGGAAGCTGTTTCTCAACTGTAAGGGTCCTATTGCAGCAGGAATGGCAGGAGTGTGAAACAGATGAGGACTAGAAGTGCATTCCTAATGTCTGTCAGTCCCTGCCCCTGTAGGCCCCATAGACTCCCATGAGCCCAGGGGGACATTCACATTCAAACCATTGCATCATGAGAATTGCAGGACTGGCTTTTCTCTTTCTGGGAAAACTACCATTAAGATTCCATGGAGTAGGTAGGAGGCTGAAGAAGTGCATCAGCATCCAGGTGCCCTTGAAGGCACACACATGTATGTATGTGGTATACATACTTAATGCAAGCAAAACGCTCATAATATGAAATTAATCTCTTTAAAAATTTGTTAAAAAGAAGATACTCTGGAGACCTGGGGATACAGCTATCTGGTAGAGTGTTTGCTTATCATGAGTGAAGCCGTAAATTTAATCTCTAGGCGTAGTGGCACATGCATTTGATGCTAACAATCAAGACACAGAGGTAGAAGGGTCTTTGCAAGTTTGAGGCTAACCTGTTCTACATGGTGAGACCCTCAACAAAAAAGAAGAAAAGAAAAAGGACTTTCTGGGAACACACCTATAATAATCTCAGTGAAGTAATTTCTCTGTGTTCCCAGATTGCTGCGGTTTTCAACCTGAAGGTTTTAAAGATGACCATGTGTTTTTTTTAATCCTCTATTCGGTTAATTATGTATCACATTGTTTGCATCTGGTTTGCGTCTTGTCTTGGTTTGGTAAACACTTCGACCAAAAGCGGTTTAGGGGAGGAAAAGATTGATTGCAGCTTATACTTCCAGGTCACAGTCTACCACTGAGAGGTGTCAGGGCTGGAACTAAAGTAGGAACCAAGGAGAATGCTGCTTATGGCGGTTTGCTCACTGGCTCCTGCTCATCTAAGATTCTACAGCAGAGGTCCACCTTATAGAGATGGCCTCCCTCATCAGTCACCACTCAAGGCAGTCTCTGACAAGACAGTCTGACCAAGGCAATAATACTTCAGCTGAGTCCCCCCCCCCCCCCAAGTGAATTTAGGTTGTATCAAGGTAATAAATACTAACTAACATACCATGCTTGTATCCCAGGAATAAATCCCACCTAGTCATGGTGTGTGGCCTTTTAATGTGCTGCTGGAATGGTGTGAGAGTAGTTTTTAAGGTTTTGTTTCTTTGTGTTTTAGCTTCAGTGTTTTTCCTTCTTCTGTGTTTAGAACAGTTTGGAAAAGATTGGAAGTAATTCGTCTGTCAAGGTTTGGTGGAATCATGGGTGAAACAATCTAATCTTAGCCCTAGCTGTCCTGGAACTCACTCTGTAGACTAGCCTAGACTTGAACTCAGAGATCTGCCTACCTCTGCCTCCCAAGCACTAGACTAAAGGCGAGTGCATGACACCTGGCTGCAAGACTGTTCCTATTGGAAGTTTTTCATTTTGTTTTTTGAGACAGTACCTCATAGTTGAGGTGCTCCTCAAACTTGCTATATAGCTAAGGATTGATTCAGATTGCTGACATTATAGCTGTGTGCCACTACTCCTGACTCTTTTGTTTGTTTTCCTGAGACAGGGTCTCATTATGTAGCCCTGACAGTCCTCAAACTCACTGTATAGACCATGCTGGCTTCAAACTTACAGTGATCCTCCTGCCTCTGCCTCCTGAGTGCTGAGATCACAGGTTGGTAACTTTTGGACTACTAACCCGGTCTCTCAAAGCAGGCCTTCTCATACATATTTCTCTGTTTCACTTATTAAGATTTTATTTAAAGGCTATGAGGAAAAGAATCCTGCTTTACAACAGTTAAAGGACAAATTGATGTTGCATTTGCTGTATTTTAACCTGAGCATTGATGTTTCACAGTGTCTTGTATTGAGCAGTTGTAGAAAGTGATTGTTCAGAGGCTGGTGAGGTGGCTCAGCTGCTTAAGGCACTTGCCACCAAACTGGACGACCCAGGCTTCATCTCCAGTAAGACCTGCTTGGCAGAAGGAAAATTTCTTACATTGTCCCCCTCCACACACACAATTAAATTATTCTGGGATTCTGTTTACTTTATTTTTTAATTATTTATTTTTGTTTTATGAACATTGATTGGTGTTTTGCCTGCATGTATGTCTATGTGAGAATGTCAGATTTTCTGGAACTGGTACTTACAGACAGTTGTGAGCTGCCATGTGGGTGCAGAGAATTTAACCCATGTCCTCTGAAAGAGCAGCCAGTGTTCTTAACAGCTAAGCCATCTCTCCAGTCCTTATTCTGGGATTCTTGCTTCTAGAATTCTGAGTTTAAACTAATCTCAAACCTCAAATGGAAAGTAAGAAATTTTGCTCCCCACCCTCACTCCATTATGTTGGGTTTTTCTGTAGACTTGTATTTTGGGGTGTTTAGCTCGGATAGGATTGGCAGGATTAACTTGAAGAAAAACAAGTTTCTCTAAATCTTTTTGTTTTTTCCCCCCTATAATTCCAAGTAGAGACAATGCAGATACTGGGGGAATGTCTTAAGGTTCAAGAGAGGATTGCCCATAATTTCAAAGTCTATGGGCATCCACTGTGAACTTGTGCATTATGAAATAACAGTGAGGGCTGAGGGATGGCACAGTCAGTAAGCACTTGGCTTCAAGCAGGAGGGTTTGTGTTCAATCCTAGAAGCCATATACAAATGCCTAACTCAGTGGTGCAATGCTGGTAATCCCTTCTTTGAGGGAGATGGGGGAGAAAGGATCCTGAGGCTCACTGGCCAGCCAATCTAGCCTAATTGGTAAATTCCATGCCATTGAAAGACATAACCCAAGGGGAGTAGAAGACCTTCCAAATGGTCCTTCAGCCCCCATATACACTTCCATGCATAAAAAAATAAAGTAAAAGATGTTTAAATAGCCAGGCAGTAGTGGCACACACTTTAATTCCAGCACTGAGGAGGCAGAGGGCAGGAGGATCTCTGTGTTTGAAACCAGCCTGTTCTACAGCCAACTACACAAAGAAACCCTGTCTTGAAAAACAAACAAACAAAATTAATAATGAAAAAAACTACAATATGTTATTCTGTTCTCTTGGTTTAATATTGGGCATGGTCTGAACATCTTTCATTCTTTAAATATAAATCAAACCATGATTTTTTAGGACATGATCTCCCAACTGAAAGGATGTATTTACCTACCCCTCTACTGTTGTATGATCCATTTACATTTTTTCCTATCCAATCTGAAATTACTATTATTGTACCTTAGTCTCTGTTCATGTCACTGTTATTTTTCTTTTCTAAATATCTTAATTACTATGATCCTTCACTGTTGTCCTTTTTAATATATAGAGCTGAAAATAAGATCCTCAGTTAGGGATCTCACTCAGACCCAAAACAAACAACAAAATGAGAGGCTAAGAACGCAGCTCAGTGGGTAGAGTGTTTGTCCTCCCTGCAAAAATCCCAGGTTCAGTTAGCATAACAAAGACAAAAGAAGAGACAAAAACAGACCTCATCTCCCAAGAAGGATTGCATTCCTCTTGTGTGTGGTGGTCAGGTCATTCAAGTTAATGTTCATGTACCAGAGAAGAACTCAATAGACTATTAGCAAACTTGATTAAAGAGTGGCTTGAGAATATGTATTATTTTATTTGCTAAACTTAGCAAGGGAAATCTAGAATATATTTAAGTTTAGAACTGAGTAACTTATTTTTTGAATGGCAAGTGGAAACAGTATCATCAACACAAAATCCCTATCCACTTGCTTGAAACATCTAAACATCTAACTTGTATGTTAGGAAGGAAATGCCTAAACTCTTAGTTCCTGACCATCAAACATTATTATTTACAACTTACTTATTATTTGATGAAGATAACTTTTGACTAAAACAGACTACTGCATGCACAAGGAATGCAGTCATTTCTTTAGAGATGAGGTTCATATTTTTTCTCTTTAGCTTGTTTTCATTCTTAGTGATTCTCTAAGCTGTTATTTTTTATTTTCATTGTTACTCTGTCATTGTCATAGACCTGGAGCGAAGACTCTTGTGTGACTTTATTATTTTTCAGACTTGTATCCACTATATCCACTAGCTTCTAGACTCCCAAGTGTCAGTGAGAGCTGACCCTGCCCCCTGTCCTGTCTCCTTGTACATCCCTAATGGCTGAATTACTTTCTCTTTATTGTTTTTCTTTTTTTCTTTTCAGCAATGCGGCCACTTAGCATGTCTCACAGTTTTGACTTGTCAGGTAAAAAAAAAAAAAAAAAAAGCACTTTCACGCCTGACATGGTTGTGTGGTTTCTGTGAATCACATTCATTTGTCTGCTTGTTTAAACATGTCAGAAAAGAAAATTGAAAGGCTTTCTTTTAAGCTGTGGTCAGTAAAATAAACTAGGCTACCTATTTCAAAGCAGCAACACGTAATTAAAACCACAGTGAACGTTGAGCCTCACAGAAGAGCGGCACTGCCATGGGCAGGCAGTAGATTCCCTCGGTCGCCCTGTGGTAGCTCTCGCTGGGTCAGATCTTTTCTGTAAGGGAACAGAAACACTGCAAAGCAACAGTTTTCAAGTGCTCTGTCCTCTGGAACACTGAGCGCCTTGGTGACCAGAAGCTATACTCCTCTGCTTCCTGGTTCGAGCCTGCCATTCACGGCTCTGTGCAGGTCACAGAAGGCCACTGTCAGGGCCTCTCTGACTTGTGCCTGAAGTTTACAGCCTGCTTCACATTTTCTGTTTAGTAGACCAGGAGGATGGATAAATGTATAACTGAAAATGGCTCTGTTTGATTATAAATTTAGATATTTTTAAAATAAAATTTAAAATATCTTTATGAGCAAATTTTCATATTTTTCTTAATTCTTATATTTTACAAATTCAAATTTTTTAATTTCACAAATCACTGTTTCCTACTAAAATGAGAAAAGGTGTTTTCTTCCAGAATCTTCTTTGAAATATTATGAAATACTTAAGTCACAAAGAATTGTTTGTGTACAAATTCATGTGTTCCAAGCCAGCGAGTTCTAGTGTCTTTTTCTAGTGTCATATTATTGAATATTTACTGTCTTCTAACTACAAGCTAGTTTCCATGTGTATTTTTAATTTTCTGTTTACTTTTGTAGCTGTCAGGTATGACTAATATTTTGGTCTTCACTTAACTATTTTTGACTGACCACCAAAGAGCCTTTTCTTTTTTCTTTGTCCATTTGCTAATTTTATTTATTTTATGAACCACTGTACAGTGAACCTGTAAAAATTTTAGACTGGAAAATAAAACAAAAAATTTTGACCATGTATGTTATGACTAACCTCTAAACGCTGGCCAAATACCCTCCACACCCTGTCACTCTGAAGAGCTGCTGCTCATGTGTCTACTGGTTATGGAAGGAGTAGAAGGCTAAGCCAGGCACAGAGGCGCATGCCTGTAATCCCAGTACCTTAAGAGGCAGAGGCAAGTGGATCTCTGTGAGTTCCGGGCCAGCCTAGTCTACAAAGTGAGACCAGGACAGCCAAGGCTACACAGAGAACCCCTGTCTTTAAAAGAACAAACAAACAAACAAAAAACAAAACATGAAAAAGAAAAGTAGAAGGCTACCTAAGCACATGGATTGCCAGCTGGAATGTGGCTGATGAGGGCAATACGCAGCTCTTGAACATGTTCTCATGCGTGGTCTCTGGTGGTCTTACAGGCTCATGGTGGCCCTCTATCTATAGCAGGGCAGCGCTGTGTTGCCAGTGTCCATTGTCTGCTGTGCTCTTGTCTGTGTGAGTCCCAGAGCTTTGCTGTTGACCTTTGTGCTGCTTTTGTTGTTCATTGTTGCACTTGACTATTAACTAAAATCCCAGGTTATAAGTCGGAAGATTAATCTTTTCTTCCAAATTTAAAGACCAAAGTATGTCATGTTAGTAGAAGAATGAACAAACTAAGGAGTAAACAGCCTAAATGAAGCATAGATAGTGACTTTGAACCTGAGTGTAGAGTGAGATATAAGGAAGTATATGCTGCTGTTCAGGTGTGTCTTAGAAATATTTCTTAGTGAAAATCCTAATAAGCCGTTCAACATCAATTGAGGTAAGTCTGATTTATTTTTCCTATGCAAATATTAAACATATAATCCATGATCCAGTCACATTTCCTCCTGCTAAAAAAAGCAGCACACAGAATTATTTAAGTATTTAATATCATGGGTATGCCTTTTTAGACTCTGAATCTAAGACATGGTAATTTCTAAAAACCATCTTATTTTATATCTTTAACATTTGTCCTACATATAGATTTTATTTTTCCCTCGAAATGCTGTTTTTAAGAGTGACCTTTCTGGGGCCTGGAGAGATGGCTCAGAGGTTAAGGGCACTGGTTGCTCTTCCAGAGGACCTGAGTTCAGTTCCCAGCACCCACATAGTGGCTCACAACCGTCTATAATGAAATCTGGTGCCCTCTTCTGACGTTCAAGTGTACATGCAGCCAGAACACTGTATATATAGTAAATAAATCTTTAAAAAAAAGTTTGACTTTTCTCACTTAATACACTAAAATAATAGTATTTATTATTTCAGTAGTAAGTATAAATAATCAAACTTTTAAAGGTATGTCCTCCCAACTCTTAAAGGAAATGAAGCTGCACATTGTCTAGTGTTGGAGATCACCAGAAGCCTCCTTGCAGAACCTTTTACCAGTCACATTCCCCTCACATTCCCCGGTAGATGTCTGTCTAGGTCATCTCTGTCAGTGAACCGCATGACAGCTGTTGAAAAGCTTCTCCTATCCCTGCTTCACAAGGAAATGAGCCAGGGTCACCTTTGTCATTTTGTGGCCTTCCCTAAACTTCAGTTCAGGTGTCATTTTACCAACTTCTCCCCATTTTTGTGTGCGTGTGTATGAGAGAGACTAATGTGGACTGAACTCCCAGAGTATTGCACTGGGTGGCCAAGGGCTAAGCCATCTGAGTTACTGCCCTACCTCTTTGTTTATTTGTGTTTTCTTTTAAGTGTGTTTTGTTTGTTTGTTGAGTCAGGGTCTCCTGTAGCCCAGGCTAGCTCAAACTTGCTGTTTAGCCTGGAATAACTTCTGGCACTCCTGCTTCCACTCCTGAGTGCTAAGATTACAGGGGATACTGCCATACTGGATTTGTGTGCTGTGGGGAGAGAAGCTGAGCCTGGCATGTCCTCTACCAATGGAGTCCTTGTTTGGAGGCGGGCTGCTTAGGCTTTGCACCGCCACACCAGGCTTTGGGTTTTGCCTGTTGTTTTAGACAGGATTCTCTAGAGAAACAACTGATAGGATGAAACAGAGTGTCTTGGCTTACAAGTTGTGGTCTGACTATTCCAGTGATGTCTGTCTCCTGATAGAAAGTCCAAGAATTTAATGTTGTTCGGTCCAAGAGGCTGGATGTCTCAGACAGTCTTAGGTAGACAAGTGAGAGTGAGGACAAACAGGCAAAGAGCACTTCTTTCTGTTTCTTATATAGGTTGCCACCAGATGTGGCCTAGTTAAGGTGGCTCTTCCCACCCCAAAAGTTCTGTATTTAGGGTGTGTCTTCCCAATTGAAATTATTTAATTAAGAAAAATCCCTCACAGTTGTACTCAGCCTCTTGGGCTTTAGTTAATTACAGAAGTAGTCAACAGCCAAGAATAGACATCTCACAAACACTATATAAGTGTTTTTAATCTAAACAGTATTAAATACTGTCAACACAATTTAAAAATTTGAATCTACCTGGGTCTGAAGAAATGGCTTCCAGAAGACCTGAATTTGATTCCCAGTGCCGGGATGGCAGCTCACAATCTGTAATTTCAGTCCCTGGGGATCCAACACCCACTTCGGGTCTCCCTGAGTGCATACCTGAAGCACGTACATACATGTATGCAAAAGCACTCATACAAAAATTTCTATAAACATGAATCTTTTTTAAAAGTTTAACCTACCTTACATGACTTCTAAATTTTCTTAAGCATTAACAACTGCAAAAATGTGGGTCTGATGTAATAGCTTTTTACAACATAGTAAATGAACATATAGCCAGTGAAATCTCTTTGCCTTGCCAGTGTGAGCCCAGTCTTGGAAGCTGGGTTTGTTCTTGTTGCTAAATCTCTGATAGGTGCACTGTCTCACCAACTTCTGAAACATGGCTGGCTAAGAAGGGACATGAATGTGTATAGTTTCTTTTTGTATGTATACTTATTTATTTTGGGTGTTTGTTTGTTTGAGACAGGGTCTTACTAGGTAGCCCTTGGCAGTCCTGGAACTCACTGTGTAAACCTTGAACTCACAGAGATCTTCCTGCCTCTGTGAAAGTTACTATTTAAGATCACATTAAACACTACCTTTTTTCATCCTTCTTTGTTGTTATTATTGGCTTTATTTGTTTGTTTGTTTGTTTTGAAACAGGCTCATACTCCCTGGCCCAGGCTAGCCTCCTGGCAGTACTCCTGTCTTCCTGGCTCAAGTGCTGGGATCATAAGTGTGAGCTACCAAGTCTGGCCTCCTTTTTCTTTTTCTTTTTTTTTTTTTTTTTTTAAGATAGAAATCATTAGTAGTTCATTCTACCATCTTTGCTTTCTGGAAAACTTTTAAAATACTTTCTAAAGTACTTCTCCCTGTATGTCCAAGATGATTTTCACCTTTACAATTAATTTATATAAAATCTTAGTGCTGTTCCCATTTTTCCCTTTTACAACTTCACTACAACCAATTATTTATTTGTCTTAGCTGTGTCTGTTACTACTCTGCTTTACGAAAGAGTAATGGAGGTTCCATAGCTGACCAGACAGCCACCAGCAGAGGTGGACTTTGAGCCCTGTCTGTTTTCCACCACCTGCACACGTCTGTGTTTTCTCCCGTATGTCAAAGGGCTTTCTCATTCAGATGTGAGCCCTTAATAATTTAAATCTGACGTGTCCCAGGTTCTTTGTGCTTACATAAATGTGTTTGTATGAGTATAGATTCTTAGCTTCTTTGATTTTTTAGGACAAAGCATTTTTAGGTCGTATTCCTAGGGAGATTTGTGTGCTGTATCTTTTCTTCCACCTACCACTGCCCTTTGCCATCCGTGCTTCTCTGAGCCTCCTTTTATTTATCTAGGAAACAAGAAGTCAAGGTCTTATCTAGGATTTCTCCCAGTTCTGAATTCTGAACTCCAAATATGAATATATAATTACTCATTTTAGATTTTTCTGTAATTTGACTGTAGCTTCAGCCATGTTCCATATGCATAGGCATGACATCGCTGTACTGAGCCTTTGTATTATTTGTGTGGCATGGAATTGCTGTCACCTGTTTGTGCTTCCAATACAGATTACCTTTCCTGGCTCAAGAAATGGTAAGCTTTTGCCTTTCTCTTACTAGATGTCACTACGCCAGAATCTCCAAAGAATGTTGGGGAACCATCTATGGTGAATGGAGGTGTGACATCTCAAACAAAAGAAAACGGGCTGAATGCTACCCAGCAGGGGCCTGTCCAGAGGAAGAAGCTTCTCAAAGCCCCGACCCTGGCTGAACTGGACAGCTCTGACTCTGAGGTAAGGATGCCAGGCACATGGATGCTTGTTTCTTGAGCTGTTTCCTTATCTCTTTTCCTGTTTCAATCAGTAAAGGTCAGATTGAAGTTAGTATGGTTAGCAGGAAGGTTAGTTATTACTACTTGTTACTACCACAGACCAGTGTGGTGGATATGCTTAGAAAATAGCTACTGAAATTGAGATCTGTAGTCTTAGATTATAAGTAGGATTAAGATAAATCCATAATCCTAAAACTCTGATCTTCATCTTTGTTTTGAGAAGGAAAAAATAAAGTTGAGTAGAAAACATGGAAAAAGTTGTCACATGTAGGATTGTTCATTCAGTAATAGCAATGCCAACAAACCTTCAAGAAGTTGTTTTCCCGGAGTCTTCGCTTTACAAACCTTCAAGAAGAAGCTGTTTTCCCTGGAGTCTTTGCTTTACACTGTGCCTGTCAGAGGAGAATACTCATTTGCTCAGTTTCCACACCTGTGTCCAGGCTGAGCCTCCTCCACCTGCTGAGCTATGAGTGTCAGAATGTGTGACGTGTTCTCCCATTCTTCTCATGCTGCATAGATGCATACTCATTATTCTCATCGTCTGTCTTCCTCAAGTGCATCTGAATTAGCAATTACTACTTAATTCTTTTATTTTCAGTTTCCACCACCATCCCAAACAATATCAATAATATGGTTTCTCTACTGAGGTTTTTCCCAATGGGCTTAGGAAGATGGTTCAATGATAAGAATGTTTGCTCTGCAAGCATGAGGAACTGAGTGCAAACCCCCAGCACCTGGGGTACCACGCTTTAACCCCAGCTCCATGTGGGTATAGAGATAGAGGATCGCTGGGGTTTGCTGGCTGTCACTTAGCTCCAGGTTCAGTGAGAGAGCCTATCTCAAGGGAATAAGCTAGAGAATGATATTGACAGATAAAAGACATCCTCCTCAAGCTGCTTTGAAGGCATTCATGTACTTATGCAATCAAGTACATGTAAATGTTCACATATACCCACATACCCACATCCCACACACACACCAAAATATCCCCATTACTGACATCAGTGTCTCACTACCTCACCTGTTTGATTTTCTTTTTGAGCTTCCCAAGTTACACCCTCCACTGATCCTTTATCATTCCTCCTTAGGAGCTTTGGAACATCCCATACAGCAGATACTTCACCTTTCCTAAGGATATAGATGTCAGAGTGCCACTCCCGTTTCCTGCAGTGAGATGCCTGTGACCCCTCCAGTCCTGTCCACACTCTCCAGCCTCCCATTTTATGTGGCCACACATGTGGCCATTGTCTTTCCTAGACAGTTTCTAGTTCCCCAGGCCTGTGCTTATCTGTGCCTACATTAGTTCCCAGTCCTAAGGCCTGTACATCCCTTAAGAATTAGTGGGTGCTTTTCTTTTTATGAGTCTTTTCCATACCTCTTGGTCTGTTTGTTGTGGTTCTGTGCTACCCTCTAATACCTGTTACTATGGAGCAGTGGTTCTCAACCTGTGGGATCGTCAAACAGCCCTTTTACAGAGGTCACCTAAGACCATCAGAAAACACAGAAACATTGTGATTCATAACAGTAGCAAAATTACAGAATTATTTTATGGTTGAGGGTCACCACAAGTATATTAAAGGGTTGCAGCATTAGCAAGGTTGTGAACCACTACTCTAAAGCACCTGTCTTAATTTGCTGTGATTTAAAAAAAAAAAAAAAAAACAAAAGCAGCTTGTGGGTGGAAAGGATTTATTTTAGCCTGTAATTCACAACACAGTCATCACTAATGGAAGTCAAGGAAGAATCTGGAGGCAGGAGCTACACAGGCCTTCGAGGAGTACTGCTTACCGGCTTGCTCGCCATGACTTGCTCAGGCAGATTTTTTTCTAATACCCAGGACTGCTAGCCTGTGAGTGGCACCACCCACAGTGAGCTGGGCCATCCCACATCAGTTAAAGAAATGACCTGCAGACTTGCCTGCAGCCCAACTGTGGAGGCATTTTCTTGACTGATACTCCTTCTTCCCAAACGACCCTAGCTTGCATTAAGTTGACTGAAAACCAGACAGCACAACACCTAACCTTTTATCATACCATTACCCAGTGATTTTTGGCTGTCTTCTCTCGAGATCCCTAGCTTCTATGCCTAGCAGAGACACTCAAGGGTTTAAATGTTTTTACACATTGATAAGGACAGTTTAAATTGTAAAAGCATTTAGCTTAGTGTCATCCAAATAGAACTCTGTGCTGAATTCCTCTGGGCCCCACTGATCTACAGCTCCTGGGACTTGCCTCCCTTCAGTCTTCCCCAGCTCAGCACTGGCTGAGTCCTTGTCTAGCCTCTCTCACACTGCAGCATTACTATGCACAGTGTGATGCAGGATACATCTGTGGCTTTTACAGCCTTTTTTATAGTCGTTTTTAAAGGGAACCCAAACCAACATTGCTTTGCTTGGTTATGTTTGTTTGCTTTCTAATAATGGCCATAAAAGCAAAGCTGTTAGGTGTTTCCCATGTCACATAGTGTGACTCTATTCACTTTTTATGGCATTTTGTTCCTCACTCATGTATTCTTTCACTCTTATTTTTATTTCTTTTCACCAACTTATTTTTCCTCATTTTTCTCCAGTCAGAGTTTTCGTTTCTAAGCCGGCACAGTAGCGCACACCTTTAATTCCAGCGCTCAGGAGGCAGAGTCAATCACAGTAAAGCTCTGTGAGTTTGAGGCCAGCCTGGTGTACAAAGAGAGTTCCAGGACAACCAGGGCTATTACACAGAGAAACCCTGTCTGGAAAAAAACAAAACAAAATCAAGTTTCCATTATTGTCTTTAGTATCAAATGCAGAGGCAGAAGTGTGATGGCCTTCACATTCCCATTGCTTCTAATTTAAATAGGGAAGTTAAAGCATGCCTGTTGCTAGGTACTGCCTTAAGCTGTGCAGCTAAACACTACTGAGTTCAGAGCCTGAAGAATCTGGGAGGGCCAGGGAAGCCTCAGTACTGATAGGTACATATAACAGACAGGCAGGGTACTTTCAGTGTTTCTGCATGGTGTCTTGCTGTGCCATGGCATGCTCATGTAGTTCTCCCCACTAGCAAGACTCATATACGCATCTTCCTCATACTTCCTATCCTGGCACTATGTCTGTGTCTAGAGATCTGCTGACCAGCTGAGGCTGTATAATGAACAAACCAGTCAAGACTTCTAAATAGAGAGAAGTCTCAAGAAGGGAGGAGAGGCCTGTCTTTTCCTTCCTCCCTCTATCCTATCCCTCTGTCCTCCTCTTTCTTCTTCTTCCTCACCCCACTTGCTTTTCCTCTTTACCTTAACATTTCCTCCTATCTTGAGAATATCCAGATCCCTTGTTTTTAAACTCTGAGACATATTTTTACATCTGATGCACAGAGAATTATAATGTTCAATGTCTAGAAATGGGAACTAGAGCTAAGTCCACCCAAGACCAGCCCTGCATCTTTCAGGACCTTATGGAACACTGGGAAGTTCAATTTTTATTATAAGAACAAGTATTGGGGCTGGGGCCCAGTGGATAAAGCCCTTGTTCTAGTTTGCTTTCCTGTTGCTATGGTAAACACCATGTTCATGAGTTTATTTCAGCCCATAGGCTACAGTCCACCATCAAGGGAATCCATTTGATTCCCTTGGTAAGCACTGAAGGCAGGAAGCAAAGCAGAGATCATGCAGGAATGGTGTTTACTGGCCTGATCTCCCCAGCCCTGTCCCATCACTTCTAATTAGGCAAAGTGATGACATAAGCTCATCCCTAATTTTAGACCCCTTCTAGTTTGCCTTGAGCCTTTGACAGTATGATTTGGTGTCTCATGTTAAAGTGTCTGTTTACTAGGATGTCGTTCTGTAGCACAGGATCTAAAGCTTATGAAATTGCCTTTTTCAGGAGGAAACCCTGCACAAGTCAACCAGCAGCAGCAGCGCATCTCCCTCCCTCTATGAGGATCCAGTACTCGAGGCCATGTGCGCCAGGAAGAGTGAGTGCATGCCTAACAGAACACTTGACCTAGAGCAGGGCCCGCACTGCACTGTGCTCATTTGGGATCTATAAAGCTAACTCTTGCACTTCAGTGTCAGGGGCAGACAGCTCAGTTATCTTCCCAAGCTGCACGGACAGCTACCTTAAGTAGATCAGGACTCATTCATTCATTCATTCATTCATTCATTCATTCATTCATTCATACTGCACATATGGATGTCAGCAGTGTGTGTGCATGTATGTACACTTTCTAGATTAATGATCTCCTAGTCTGAATTTAATCTTAGAAGCATTAAATAACCGTATTTGTTCCCTCCCTGCCTGGTGTAACATACCTCCAGCCATGCCCAGTACATGTTTAAGTAGTAAACACTTTGATAGCGATTGGGCAGGGGCTTCTGAATACAGGGTCTAAAACTAAGAGATTTCTAAAGGCCTTTAGTAATATGAAATTATTATGAAGGGTTAAAAATTAATTGCTTGACTATTACAATATTCTTGGGGGATGGAAGATGGTGCAGTAGTTAAGAGCACTTGCTGCTCTTGCAGAGGACCTGGGTTAGGTTTCCATCATCCACATAGCAGCTGGCAATCATCTGACCCTCTTAAGCACCAGACACACACATGGTATACATATGAACATTCAGTAAAAATACTCAGATACATGAAGTAGAAACAAATCTTTTTTTTTTTTTTAAAGATATTCTTAAAATGTTGGCTTCATTTTCCATATTCTTGAAACTGGGTCTCATGTACTGCAGGGTAGCCTTGAAACTGATACATACCTAAGTCTGGCCTTGAACTCTTGATCCTCCTGCCTCTCCTTCCCAAGTGCTGGGATTTCATAGCATTTCCGTTACTTAAAGAGATGATATAAAAATAATAGGTGGCAGGCAAGATGAGTGTGAGGGTTAAACCCCTCCCATGGAAGCATGACAACCCGAGTTCTGTCATAGATCCCACAGTGGACGGTGAAAAACGACTGACTTCCAGAAGTTGACCTCTGACATTCACATGTGCACTGTCACAGGGTGCACATCTGTATTCATATCAAATAACACACACACACAAGTAATAAATGAAAAAGAATTAAGTCAGTAAGAGTTGGCTTTGGTTGTTGCTGTGATGAGGACTTGGCCAGGCGCAGTAAACACGACAGAAGTGGAGTGTTAGCTCCATTGTAGATGATTGCCTAGTATGCACAACACCCTAGATTTGAACTCTAGCACTAAATAAACCAGGTATGGTGGTGCACGCTTATAATCCCAACACCCAGGGGTAGAGGTGGTAGGAACAGATCAGTAGTTTGAGGTCATCCTCAGCCATGTAGTAGATTTGATACTAGCGTGCATTACATGAGACCCTGTCTCAAAATAAATGAATAAGTACATACATGAATATTATAGGGTACCAATCAAATTGTGTAATGAGTTTCAGTATTTATTTGTTGACTGGAAATTACGTCTTTCATTTACCTCAGTAGTTTGCCTTCACGGGATAGTCCAAAGATATAAGTCACGTGTAACTGTGCTGCCTGTCACGTTTCTCCCCATTGCATGAAGCAGCCCTGCCTCTCAAGTAGAGTAAGAGGCAGCACTGAATACAACGGTGACAACGGAGCTCATTTCTAATATTTATATGCTTTCACACAGTGAATCTAGAACCACTCATACTAAAGATTATCCTGAACACTGCTAGTCAGTATTAGGGATATACTCAGAAGCAAAATACTTGTTTAACGGGCTCAAGAATGTAAAAGAAGGGTACAATTGAATTTTGATATAGTTTGGGTTTACTTGGAACCATACAAAATGTTTCTATGTTTCTATGTATTTGTATGTTTTAAAAATAGGAAATGGAGAACTCAGTTGTAACGTTTATGGACAGTAACATGGGGCATTCGCACATATAAATCTTAAGGCTAATTTATACTGTGTTTTAATGTGGACTTCAATGGATATTAAGAGCATAGAACATCCCTACCCCCTGTCTGTCTTGCGGTTTCTGTAGCAAGTTTATCTTAGAAACAATTTTTGGAACAATTCTGAGCTACCATCTTAAAATAGCTCTCCACTGAAATAAATCCTTCATCTGTGAGTACAGTGTTGCCACACAGTACAAAAGTTTTTCTGTTGAAAATTCAGATCCAAGATTTTGTTTTGTAAGAGAGTTCATTTATTTGCTTAAATCTTTAGAGCCTCCAAAATTCTTGCCCATCTCATCAACACCCCAGCCAGAGAGACGGCAACCACCTCAGAGACGCCATTCCATTGAGAAGGAAACACCTACCAATGTGAGGCAGTTTCTGCCGCCATCCAGGCAGAGCTCACGCTCTCTTGTAAGTACCAAAGGATGAACAGAGGTTTGTCTAGGAAGGAAGGAACCATGTTTTCCAAATGACAAGGAGAAAAGCTTGCACAGGTTAGCATGAATTTTAACATTTCTCTGCTTACCATCTAAAGGAAATGTCTCTGGCTACGCTTGTTTGACTTCTTCTTGGTTTATTTTGAGTACTCATTTTCAAAAGCTTTTTTTGGTGAGTTATTAAATGTTTTCTTTCTGTTAAAGGATATTAATCCACTTAAAATTGTCAAAGTTCTCAGAATAATCTGTCTAGAGTAGATTATTTTATCCTAGCAGAACAGGAAGAGTTCTGACCATGTATAACATTATATCTTGTTTTGAAGTGTGTTTATAATGCAGAGCCAGAGCTGTTATGTGAGCTGCTTAGCAGCTTCTCATTGTTCCTTACAGTGGAACTCACAGAGAAGAAAGAGTTTGTTGATCTAGCAGTCAGAAAAAGTCTTCGGAGTTCCTTTTGGTTTCCCTCATGAGCTTCCAAAATGCAGCAAGATGCAAGGTGCCCACCAACATTCCACCCACAGCCTGATAGCTAATGTTTCCTTTCAAATATGCAGGAATGAAAATCACATGAATGTCTTGTAGTGGGGGTGACGCACGTCTTTAATCCTAGCGCTCAGAAGGCAGAGGCAGGTAGATCTCTGGGAGTTTGAGGCCAGCCTGGTCTACAGAGGGAGTCTAGGACAGCCAAGGCTACATAGAAAAACCCTGTCTCAAAAAAGGTGGGGGTGGGGGGGAGAAAATCACATAAACATGCTTACCGCTCCATCTTTACCTGTGGTGAGTCATAAATGTTCCAGATGAGGCAGCAGCAGGTGTCGTACCTTCAAGGAGGGGGCACAGCAGTGGTCAGTATAGACAGGAAGTATAAGCAGAGCTTAGAGTGCTGGCATTTGATGTTACCTCTACTCCAAAATAATACCATTAAAGAACTCATGGGGTTGCCAGAGTAGTGCTGCACGCCTGTAATCCCAGCACTTGGGAGGCAGAGGTAGGTGGATCTCTGTGAATTCAAGGCCAGCCCTGCCTACAGAATGAGTTCCAGGACAGCCAATGTTACACAGAAAAACCTGTCTGAAAAAAAAAAAAAAAATCATGGGATGATGGTTATTTTTGATGAGATTCTTCTAATTCCTGCATAGTCACTGAGCCACTATTCTTGCCTGACATAGTGGGATGCCTGGTAGTCCTAACATTTAGAGGGTTATCCCAAGTTCCAGACCAGCCTGAAATACAGAATAGGAACCTGTTTCAAAAGCAGAAACTGCTCTTTGGTGAAATGCAGCCTTGTTAATGGCCTATCAGCTATAAAATAACAGTGCAATAAGCTTGAACTTTAAAATCCAAGCCCTGTTAGCCAGTGTGGATGAATTATTACCAAAATATGCAGCTAGATATGGTAGTGCACACCTGTAATCCCAACACTTGAGAAACTGAGACAAAAGATCGGAAGCTCAAGGTCACCCTTGGCTACGTAGTAGGTTTGAAGCCAGAGTTCCATGAGACCATGTCTTCAACAAAACAAACAACAGAAACAAAGAAAAAAAGAAAGGAAGTTTTCAGCATAAAGTTGCTGCAGATTACTATTAAGTAGTTTGATCTAATAACACAAGTGATGCCAAGGCCTGCAGCCACGTGCCAGGCACACAAAGACTGCTGGTGAAGGTGAACTGTGCTGTATGCCTGGTCAGATTGGGAGTTATCTTTGTGGAGGAGGAGGAAACTATTTGCAGTCACTGAGAAGAATCTCAGGAACAGGCAGTGGGAAGGGAGCCCTGGGCAACACAGATAGTGCAGGTTAAAGGGCAGGGAAAGAGGTCATGCTTGGGGCAGCTCCTTCAAATTGCACAGGGCCACAAGTTGAGAGAAAGAAAGCCTCCTCACACATGACTTTTCTCACTAGCAGCTTCTCATTCGTAGTTGTTGAACTTGTAGAAATCACTGACAGTGGCATTCTCAAGTTCAGTAAAGGATTTTCCTGAAAGCGTAGTCATGGGAACTTGAACTCCACTGTAGAAAAGGACTCTTCGTCTCATGTTTATTCCTTCAACTGAAAGTGGCAGGAATGTTTTCGCAGCTAATAAATTTTATTTTATTGTGTTGAAGTACTTTTTTTATTGGTGTTGATTGTCCATTCAATTGAAAAGCAGTTGTCTTTAAGGACCTTCCCAGGGCAGGGCAGGTGGGCTTGTGGGTACAGGAGCCAGGAACTCCACCTGCATCACAACCAGCTTCATCTGAGAGAATCGGAATGCTTACAGACCACCAAGTTAGAACAGCCACAAGTGTCTGTGCTGTGTGACCTCGGGGCATGGCTTACTGCTTGACTCCTGACTTAGGAAGTGAGTGGAATGTCAGCATGGACCATTGCCATCTCATGTTGTTTTTTATTTTGTTTTGTTTTTCTTTCACATTCTGTTAGTAGGTCACTTGTTCAGCATTTTCTCCTTTTCTTTCTCCTGCTTTTTCTTTTTCCCTTCCATTGTTCAGGTTCCTAGGATAACCAGTGTATGGCCAAGGACGCCTTTCCGACCGCTTTTCTCTACCATACAAACAGCTTCTCTGCTGAGCTCTCATCCTTTTGAAGCAGCCATGTTTGGGGTAGCAGGGGCTATGTATTATCTGTTTGAGAGAGCTTTTACCAGCAGGTGGAAACCCTCAAAGGTTGGCCTTTTTCTGCTGGGTCTGGGAATTCCTTTACTCTCTGTGTCTCTGACAGTGATACCTCAGCTACTGCACTCTGCAAGAATTAACAGCTCAGATGGGCACTTTGCTTTTGATTGCTGATTCCAATCTTGTATAGGACGCATAGATCATGCTGTGATCTCATTGGAGAAGAAAATAGCTGAAAGGACAACAAACTTAAAATGCAGCATCAGCTCGAGAGCCTGTGGGTGTTTGTCTCCAGGAATGACTCACTGTCAGCAGGGCACTGCTTCCTCCTGACTCCTGTGCAGGCGTCCCTGCCAGGGCCCAAGTGCTCCCACTGTTGGCACTTTGGAAAGTGTTGATTCACTCACCCAGCTGGCAAGCCAGCCCTTTGCTAGCCAAACAGCCATGATGGCCGCCCTGTCACACATATAGAGGGACAGGTGCGTTCCTGATGTTTCCTCCACACTCCATTATCTGCTCTGTGGCCAAATACCCAGCCTTCTTCAGAGTACTGCTTCTCCAGAGAAGTGAGTTTTCTTTGCTGTGGAAGGAGAGAACCACAAGTGGTCTTCTTTTGTGTCCAAACCCTCCCCATGGTACACCTGTGCCCCACGCTTCGCATTTAGATTAGACAGATAGACAGGCAGACAGATCTCATTTCTCTGTGGCCAGTAACTAATAACCAGAGTTTCACATTCTGCTTTCTAATTTCTGTACTGCCTCATTCTCACCCCTTTAGTCTGGTTAAATAAAACATAACCAGAATATTCAGAAAGACTCAACTTGTAAGCATGTAAATAAGCTGCGGCATGCCTGCCCCCAGTGTCAGCGCCTTTGCTGCTTTCCCTACATTATGAGTAACTTTGGGGCAGAGAGCAACGGGAGTGATGATGTCAGGCTGGCATAACCCAACCACTTCTTGACAACTAGAAAAATAATTAAAACTATTCTTGTCACAATTTATCATTTTTTTTTCCATGTTGCATTCAAGTTTTGTTGTCCTTGGGCAAGCTCCAGAATTAAAACATTAGCATTTGACCTGATGGGAAATTTTAAAAAGAATAAGAAAATCAGTAAATGTTATGATTTCTTATGATGTTCCGTGAAATACAGGCTTACAAATGGTTCAAAGCTGGAACCTGAAAGGACCCTTGACAAAGTCAGCTGTCTTGTGACTCAGACTGCAGAGAGGGAGCACAGCTGTCAGCTTGTTCTGTGGCAGTCTGTCCCCAAGTGAAAATGCTTAGAAGCAGGGATCTGCAGGGTATGGTGATCTGAACCCTGGGTTGGTTGGTTAGTTAGTTAGATATAGTTACATTCGTAGAGTATTTGGCTACAGCTTAACAGTCATAGTTAGCTGTCAGTCTCACCTTTTATTAAATACTGGTAGGAAAACTTCTACAAAAGTTAAAGCAGAAAAACCATCACATGACCATATCCAGCCAGCACTGCTTATTTAATAGCCCACTTAATTGGCCTAACTACTGGTGGCTCATTGTCCCTATGACACTGCTCTGTTCTCTGGGTAAAACAAAGCAAGTACGTATTGAGCACATTGCTTAACCCTGTCATCTCTGGAAGTTGTTTCAACTGAACCGGAGACTGTGATGGGCAGCACTTTTTGAATGCCCATTGTGGGCATCTTAAGTGACACAGTCTTCTGCAGCAAACCCTGGCCCCAACCACTGAGAAGCTCCGTATCTTAACAGCTCAGCTGCAGGATTCTTTCCAAAGCGCTCTAAACAGACTCAGCCTTCCTTAAGTTAGCTCAGGCGGGTACTGTACTGAATTGAAACACAAGTTAGCCTGACTACTTTTTTTTTTTTTTTTTGTAAATGCTAATGTTTGTCATTTGCCACCTAGATTTATTTTTGTTTCTCTCTGATTGAAAGACAGAACTGAATGTTAAAACTCCATAAACTGACTGCCCTTGTGGTCATGTGCTTTCTCATTTGGCTTGTTTGGTTCCAGAATGCCTGGGAGCAGTGCTGTGGTGTGGGAGTGAATTATAATGTGTGTGCTGAGAACATTGAGTTTCAGTGTCAATACACCACAATGGCCCCTTGAAGCCTGGCAGGGCCTGAGTGCACAGGGCCGTTCTGTCTTTCTCTTAGATCCACCAATCGACAGCACCGGATGGAAAGCGGATGGTTCGAGGCTCTTATTCAGTGGATCAGTTACATCAACATTTTTCACAGCTGTTTGTAAGGAAGCCATTAACATAAGAAGCCAGCATAAATATTTATCATGAAAGGCTCTGTCTCCATCTGTGCTGACTGCACATTCAGCAGTTGTTGAAAAGACCAGGGGCAGCCAGAGAGATGGGCTTCGGGAGTAAGCGGGCCTTGCTGCCACTTCCTGTTGCGGTTACACTCAGGGCTTTAGGGCCTTTTGAAAGTGTGCTGATGTAACTGATCACTCAGTATTGCTTGTCTGTATAAAATACTAACTACCTCCACTTGGCTATTCTGGGTACCACACACAAAATCCTGCAGTTTCGAAAACAGGACCAAACTTGTAGATTTGCTGCATTTCCAGTAGTGTAGCTCACAGCACATTTGCATAATCATCTGTGACACAAAACTGGCTTAGAATAACAATGTTTTCTTAAGATTTCAACCTTAGATGTATAGCTCTGCTGGAGGCAAAAATACCCGACCAAATGTGAGGAACTCTGGTTTATTGTAAATTTCAATAGAGTGCAGTGTTTTTCTCCGTCACGGTCCTGATTTATACAGTGCACTTAGGAGTGATGTGGTCCCCAGACGGAGCCAGCTCTGTCCCAGTGATCATGGGAACCCTGTCTTCTGAAGCTACTAACCAGCTGTCTGATCTGAAGGGAGCACGGCAGTTCCAGAGCAGGGCTTGGCGCTCCTCACTCACGAGGCACTTTGAATTTCAGGAGGAATTCTGCTACCCAGTGGAATGCCTTGCTCTCACTGTGGAGGAAGTGATGCACATTCGTCAAGTCCTGGTGAAAGCAGAGCTGGAGAAGTACCAGCAGTATAAGGATGTCTACACTGCCCTGAAGAAAGGAAAGGTAGAACTGTTTACAGTTGACTGAACTGTACAAGAATGGCCAGTCCCAACCATGGTCTCTAAGAGGCCTCTGTGCTAGCCAGGTGGTATAGGACTTTAGGGGGGAGGGTCTTAGGAGGTGAGGTATTTATATTCTAAGCTGATCCCTGTTCCTCATTCCCAAAAAGGGATTTTTGGCAAAATTAGTGGAAGGTTTAAAAACCACCCTAAAAGATAATAGTATGCCTTCCTAAAGCCATGTGTACTTGAGCTGTACTTTTAAAGGATCAGTAAAGAAGGCATGCCTGAGGAACAGGAGTTACCTTTCCTCAGAACTAATCCTGTGACCATGAGAGCTTGAGCACTGAGACCTTTTGTTACCTTTGAAGAACTGTCATTAGACATAGAACAGGACTGTAAGTGTCAAAAGCCAAGCATAAGGCTTGCTTCTGTCTTGCTGCACACACACCTAGAACATCCCCTAGATGACGAGGAAGTGGGTCCAGCCTGGGAGCTGGGAAGCACTAGCCCCACTTCTCTTCTCCTTTTAACTTTCTGTTTTTTAGCTCTGCTTCTGTTGCCGAACCCGGAGGTTTTCCTTCTTCACCTGGTCTTATACCTGTCAGTTCTGTAAGAGGTAAGGCTCTGTCACAGGGGAGTTCCGACAGCCACAGAGAAATGCCGGTTAGCTCTTTTGCTCCACCATTTTCCCCACTCAGGAGAGTATTAGAGAAAATGGCCCATGCTGTGGCTTTGCTCTGTACCTTCTTCAGCTCGGCACAGCAGTTTCTTCAAGAGTGAGCTGATGGACTGGAAAGAATGTTATTCTATATGCTGCTGCTGCTTCTTTTCTTTTTATTGTTGTTGTTGAGAGGAGGTTTCATGTGGCCATTGGCCCTGAACTCGTTACATAGCAGCGGGTGATCTTCAGTTCCTGATCCTCCTGCCTCTACATTCCAAATGCTAGAATTTCGGGTGAATACCATCATGCCTGGTTTGTTTCTTTTACTTAAGCAAAATGATTGTCATCCTTGAAGAGGACAAAAACAAAAAATAGCCACAGTTATCATAAGATCCCTGGATACATTACAAAAATTCCACATAGAGTTGATCCTTTTGGTTTGTTTTTACTATTGTTGCTTTAAGATTAATTTTTAGGTGCTGGTGTAGAGATGGCAGAGGCCTTTAATCCCAGCTCTCAGGAGGCAGAGGCAGGAAGTGCTCTGTGATTTCAAGGCTAGCCTGGTCTACACAGCAAATCCAGGACACCCAGGTCTATATAGTAAGACTGTCTCAAAACAACAAAACAAAAGGATTTCTTATTATTTTTACTTGTGTGTATATCTCTGTGAGTGAACCCCAATGACTGCAGTTGCCACAGAGGCCAAAAGGCATGGATCCAGCCTATTACGACCTTTTTTTTTTTTTTTAATTTTTTATTCTTTCTTTACCCAAGACAGGGTTTCTCTGTGTAGGTCTGGCTCTGGCTGTACTGGACTCAATTTGTAGACCAGGCTGGCCTTGAACTCACAGAGATCCACCTGCCTCTACCTCCTGAGTGCTGGGATTACAGGTGTACTCTGCTGCGCTTGGCTATGAGCCTCTTAATCTGAGTGTAGGAAACTGAAATCAGGTTCTTTGGAAGAGTAGAAAGCACTTTTACCTATGGGCCATCTCTCTAGAACATCCCTGGGTTTTTTTGTTTTGTTTTTATATGTTTTTAAAATGAGGTCACACTGTAGTATAAATTGGCTTTTGAAGCTGAAGACTCTCAGCAGTCTCCCTCAGCTCCTCAAGCACTGGGATTACAAGCATGAGCCACCATGCTTGGGTGATCCTGTCTGTTTGTTTGTTTGTTTTGGGTTTCTCTGTGTAGCCCTGGCTGTCTTGGAACTCACTCTGTAGACCAGGCTGGCCTCGAACTCAGAGATCCATCTGCCTCTGCCTCCTGAGTGCTGGAATTAAAGGCATGTGCCATCAACTTCCCAGCTAGCTGATCCTGTTTTTAAGAGACAATGTAGTAGTTAAATTTCATAGATTATCTCTTTGGCAGTTTACACTTGTATCAGTGCATTCTGACAGAAGGATAATGTTTGCAACTGGTTGAAGAAGCTCATAGCTCTGCAATCCTGTGGCTTCCCTTACATCCATTGTGTCCCAAACAAGTAATGCTTCTTGTTTTGTACACAGGCCCGTGTGCTCGCAGTGTTGCAAAAAGGTAAGCTTAACTCAGTGAAATTACCAGTGCATCCGTTGATTGCTTCTGCGTGTCCCAGGGCTCATTCTCCTTCTTGATCTGGGGTAACAGATGCGGCTGCCCTCCAAGCCATACTCCACTCTACCTATTTTCTCCTTGGGACCTTCTGCCTTGCAAAGGGGCGAAAGTTGTTCGAGGCCAGAAAAACCTTTCACGAGTCACCATCGGCCACTTCGGAGTATCGCCAGGTGAGCAGAGAACCTGAATCTCAAGAGCATTCTCTGAAGAAACAACATTTGGGCTTAGGGTGGTCATGGCAGGGCTAGGGTTTGGGTCAGGGCGTGTTGCTGGTTCATTGGTTTTAATACAGTTTCATTCCTGCACAATCTTCAGAGTTCTTTTCAGGTGATATTGGCTAGTTATTTAAACTATTTTAATATAGCTTTATTTTAATTACATTTTGAAATAACTTTTATACCTTTTAAAAGAGATCTTTAAAACTGACTTTTAGGTTAGATGGGTCATGTCTATGATCCCAATGGTTAGGAGAAGGAGATGGGAAGATAGAAAGAAAGTCACTGAGGTTGAAGAGATGGCTCAGTGGTTAAGAGCACTTGCTGCTTTTGCAGAGGACCTGAGTTCAGTGCCCAGCACCCACATGGATCCTCAAAACTGTAATTCCAAGTCTAGGGGGCTTGGCGTTCTGTTCTGGCACTGCACATACAAGTAGGCAAAACACCAATACACATAAAATAAAAATGAATCTAAATAAAAATAAATTCTAGTTCATCCTCAGATACATGGTGAGGGCAATCTAGGTTTCCTGAAATCCTGAACTCAAAAACAACAGGGAAAAAAACTAAGTCCCCCCCCCCCAAGTCTAGTCTAGTTTTCCTTTGTTTCATATCTAGTTTAAGAAAATCTGACACCTGTGCTTATAACATCTGCTATAACTTTGAGTTGCTTTACTCTTGGACAGGCAGATATAAAGCTTTATGCCAAGAACTGACTATCAAATTGTTGCATTCAGTACAGGGAAAGGCAATATTGTCCTTAACAGGAAAGGAAGTCTACTCAGGCCACATGCTGGCTGAGCCAAGAGATTCCTACCTCTGGACTGTGGGGCTAGAAAGCCTTATGCATAGTGCATAACCTGGGCATGCCTATAAGTACCTGTGGAGCCCAGAAGAGTGCTTCAGACCTTATGGGTTTAGAGTTTCAAATGGTTGTGAGCTGCCACGGGGGTTCTGGGAATCAGATCCAGGTCTTCTGGAAGAACAACCAGTGCTCTTAACCCCTGAGCAATCACTCCAATGCCACCCCACCCCACAATATTACTTTCTTCTTCTTTCTTCCTCCTCCTTCTTCCTTCTTTCCTCTTTCTTTTTTGTTTTGTTTTGTTTGGAAACACAGGGTTTCTCTGTGTTGCCCTGGCCTCTTTTCTTCTCCTCCTTCTTCTGTTTGTTTGCTTTTCAAGACAGGGTTTCTCTGTGTAGCTCTGGCTGTCCTGGAACTCAGAGCATTTGAGAGGCAGAGGCAGGCAGATCTCAGAGTTCAAGACCAGCCTGGTCTACAAAGAGTGTTTAGGACAGCAAGAGCGACACAGAGACATACTGTCTTAAAAAGCCAAAAGCCAAACCAGCAACAAAGAACACTAAATATTTTTCTTTCCCCACTTCCTGCTCAGGTTTTCCTCAAAATCGAAGTCTGTGGACAAATCAGATGAAGAACTCCAGTTTCCCAAAGAGTTCATGGAGGACTGGAGCACAATGGAGGTGTGTGTAGACTGCAAAAAGTTCATTTCAGAAATCATCAGCTCAAGCCGGCGCAGCCTGGTGTTGGCCAACAAAAGGGCCCGGTTGAAAAGGAAGACACAGTCTTTCTACATGTCTTCAGCCGGCCCCTCGGAGTACTGCCCTTCAGAAAGGACTATCAATGAGATCTGAGCCCTGTGCCTTCCCATTGCTTTTGTGTCCAGAGGCAGTCTTAGCGCAGCAGTGCTGCAGGACTCTGTTCGCAGGGGTTTGACTGAACAGGCTCCATCTGCAGCAGGTCAGGCTTGGGCTGCTCCTTGTGCATACTCCAGGCTGTGCTCATAATCGGTTGATGGTACGCGGCGACCCAGCCGCTTGCTCATTTGCACTCAGAAAACTTGATTTTGTGTATGTGAATAGGGAAGCCAGAAACTTCCTTAGTTCAGTTCCTCAATGTTCTCAGATAATTTCCTGACCAAACAAAAATTTTCTTGTGTGTGAAGTCAGTCTGACAGAGTGTTGACGTTAGCACAGTTCTAAGCCGTAAGTCATATTGGCATTCCACTTGACAGTGTTCCTATTTCATGTACATAATGGTCTAGAGCCCTGCCACACACCAGCTCCCTGGGGTGGGCCAGGTTGGCCATGGTCTCACAGCACAAATCTAGAAGGCCTTGCTGATAATTCTCCTTTGGGGCTCTGGCTGCCTTAGTGCAGAGCATCCAAGTAAGCCGTACACCACATGGGCGGCCACTTTCTGAGCTTCAGGGTCTGCCCAGGCCCGTGCCTCAGTGTTTCCTGGGCTGCTAACAGGCCTTCATTCCCTAGTGTGAATGTATTATGGTTTTGAATAGTTTTATAATACATGTCTAAAAATTAAATTTTGTGGAAGTTTGAAGGAAAAGGAAGACTAAAATTTTGTCAAGTAGCTAAGTGTGTTTTGGTTAACTGTGACAAGTTTGGTTTTCAGCGACAGGCTGTGACAGGCTGTGACAGCAGAGGGTTTCACCAGAAAGAAGCTACATCTCATACTTTTCAGCTACATTTTCCATAACTTTATAGTGTGGCCGTCATGACTAAATTAACCACAGTTTGGTACCTGAGTCTCAAACTGAAGTTTATTTTTATAAATGAATTTTAAAAGAAAAATCCTGGCTGTTTTAAAATTTTAAGAAAATTAACCTGCTGCCATGCATAATTTTTGGATGTTTTTTGCACTAGTTGTCTTGTAAATGTTACTGAGTTTCTGATGAAGGGCGATTATCAGGTAGTGTGTACCTGAACTTCCTCAGCTCCTGTGACACACACCGTGGGCTGTCCCTCATTTCCATATGCTTAGAAATAAATAGTCAATCAAATTGCCACTAATGTTTAAGTCACATGCACAGTAATTCCTGAAAGCTATAAAAAACCACCCTCATAGTCACCACTAATGACAATTCATTTTATAAAAGGCATGACAGTTGCATTTCATACCAACATCAAGATACAATAACATTTCCACATTAAATTGACTGACACCTCAGAAATGCTCCAGCAGTCATTTCTAGTGCATTGAAATTTATAGTTTAGTAAATGGCTTTAAATTACTTATACTGACGAAATAAACTTTACCAACTGACTGAAGTAATGCATGTTAGTAGTTCCTCTGTGCTGCATGTAGAAGTGGCCGCGAGAAAACCCTTACGTTCCAGCTGTTTTTAAGACTTTTAAGAACTGTAAACATTGCGTTGTGTGACTCCCATTTGTAGTTTTCTCAGAGACCATCTGAACTTTACCCTGCAGTTAGGTGGGACCGCCCACTGCCATGGCCCCAGACATGCATCCTAAAGTGACCTCCTGGAAGGAAGAAGGAAGAAGGAATGGCTGCTACCTGTGTAGGTTTATAAGCATGTATGTAGGATAACACGCTTCTGTAAAATGGTGACTGAGTTACTGTTTGACTTCCTACACGAGACACTGAACCACCACCATCATCCCAAGTAGATTTCATTCGCATTCATAAAGCAGTGATCTAGTGATGAATCTCATGGATTTGACCTCATTCCTTCAGGCTTATTAGTACTGTGTATAATGATTTGGGCATTATGACCACTTTTACCAGGCATCAGGATATAAATCTTTCAGCACATTAATGGGATTTGCCTAATGTGTTAAAAGTTCAAGTGTATGCCTTGCCCAGGAAACAACCTACAGGAAGTAGTGGGGAAAGTGGCACATGACAAGGTAGAAATTATAGAAATAAAATTAATGTTGTTTGGGAGACACCAAAACAGATGTGTGTGTGTTTAACTCTACCTTGTCTACAAGACTGACTCCCCTCCCCCAGCACCCAGGCTAAGCTAGGCTGTCATAGGTGAGGGCTCTTGGGCTGGGGAGCTGATGCTGCTTGATGATGCTGCTTGACAGAAGGCAGAGCCTCCTGATCCTGCAGTAACCTCCTTGTGCAGGCGCCTTTGTCCTGCCTGCTGTGCTGCTCTTTCAGTTCAACAACTGTTTATGCCCCCAGAGACTGAGGCATCTCCTAGGATATTTGCCTGTCTGTCCTGACTGCTCCAGGTGTGAGCCCTGCCATCAGTCCCAGAGGCGGTGAGGTCAGAGTATGTAAGAATGCTTGTAAATACTGTAACATACTCATTACTATTTGAAAGGCACTCTGTTATTGGCAATGGGAATTAATTTTCCCAAGACAAGTAAAAATTAAATTATTGATTTATACATTGACTTAATGACCTTAATTACTTGATTCCAAGTCTCAGCCCTTTAAAATGAAAGCAGAAAGTTGTTATGCAGTAATTCTAAATATGATATGTGTTGAAGAGATGTGTGGTTAGGACCATGAACCCACACTATGAAATTTGTAAGGCTTTTATTTTTCTAACTATACTAATAGAGGACTGAACATTGGGTGAAGTAGGAAACATGAAAGTTTTGAATTATGTCCCTCTTTGTTAAAATAAAACAGAAAATTTTGCACATTTAAGGACCATGAAGAAATGTGTCTGACTGACTGGGTGCGGAGGTGGCTTCCCATGCGTGTAAGCAAAGTAGTGCTGACATTACAAGAAGATGATAGTGCTAAATGTGTACCCTGGAGTATTGATTTTAGCCACACAGCTTCAATCCCAGCATTCCAGAGCATTCCGATTTCAGGGCCATCATGTCTATATAGTGAGACTTTGTCTTTTCCTCCTCCTCCTCTTCTCCTCCTCCTTCTTCTTTTAAGCTATTTTATTTTAAAACTTATGTAGGGGGAAAATAAACTGGCTTTCGTCATACCTTCTGTGTTGAATTCCTATTCTAAGATGGCGATATCTTTCAGGAACTGAAACGCTGTTAGAAATCACTCAGGTTATAAAGGCAAAGTACCTGCAGCAGCATTTAAAAAATACTTTAAGCTGGGCATGGTGGAACATGCCTTTAATCCCAGCGCTCTGGTGGCAAAGGCAGGTGGATCTGTGAGTTTGAGGCAAGACTGATCTACAGAGTGAGTTCCAGGACAGCCAAGGAGAAACTTGGCCGTTTGACTTGAAAAACAAAGGAACACTTTAAAAATACAGTTTCCTAGGACAAAATAAAAAGAAAACAGTTGTACCGTCAGTGAGTGCTGTCATAAAGCAGTGTGACTAAAGAAACGACAGGTAAATGCCAGGTGTGGTGGGACATGTTTGTGATCCCGGCGTTTGGGAAGTGGAGGCACGAAGATCATGGTTTTAAAGTTAGCCTGGGCACTTGGCCCTGTGGTGCAGCAGCCTTGGTCCTTTGGCTTCCCTTAACTATATGCATCCCCTTGGCTTTTCACCCCTCTGCCATCTTACGGGGAGAGAGAGGAGGGAAGGAGAGGGAGTGTGTCTGCATGAGGAGTTCTCAGGTAACAACCTCAAAAGTGCTGTCCATCTCCTTTGGAAAGGGTTTGTTGTTTTGAATTCACCAGTCAGGCGAGGCTGCCTTTCCACATCTCCGCGTCTTTGTACATCTTTTGTGCTGTTTCTGTTGTTGTTGATACCCAGCTTTAATTTTTTTTTTTTTTCCAGGCAGGGTTTCTCTGTAGCTTTGGCTGGCCTGGACTCTCTTTGTAGACCTGGCTGCCCTGGAACTCATAGAGATCTGCCTGCCTCTGCTTCCAGAGTGCTTCGATTACAGGCGTGTGCCGCCACTCCCGATTCCCACCTTTAATCTTAACATGGTGGTCAGATGGGATACAGGATGTTATTTCAGTTTTCTTGTATTTGTTGAGACTTGTTTTGTGTCCTAGTATGTGATCAGTTTTGGAGAAAGTTCCATGAGCTTCTGAGAAGAAAGTATATTTAGTGTTTGGGTGGAATGTTCTGTAACTATGTTAGGTCCACTTGATTTATGACAGTAATGCCATAATTTCTGTTTAGTTTTTGTCTCTGTGACCTCTCTGTTAGCGAGTGGACTTTTGAAGTTACACACTATCACTGTGTGAGGGTTAAAATGCAATTTGAGCTGTAGTAGGGCTTCTTTTACAAACTTGGGTGCCCTTGTGTTTAGTGCATACATGTTTACAATTGCAATATCCTCTTGGTGGATTTTTTTCCCCTTTGATTAGTATGTATTGTCCTTTCCTGTTTCTTCTGATTAGTTTTGGTTTGAGGTCTGTTTTGCCTAGTATGGCTTCTTGGGTCCAGTACTTGGAATAGCTTTTTGCATCTTTTTATCCTGAGCTGAAATCTGTCCTTGATGATGAAATGTGTTTATCTCTTGGATGCAGCAGGAAGATGGATCCTTCTCTCCCCTCCCTCTCTGTCTCTCTCCCTCCCTCCCTTCCCTTCTCTCCTCTCCCTCCCCTCCTCTCTCTTCTCCTTCCTCTTCTCCTCTCCCCTTCCCCTTCTTTCTCCTCTCTTCTCTCCTTTCCCTGTCTCCCTCCTCCCTCTTGGGTTTTTCAAGACAGGGGATGTAGCCCTGGCTGGCCTGTAATTTGCTCTGTAGATCAGGCTGGCCTCAGATTCATGTAGATACACCTTCCTTTCTCTACTCCCCAAGTGCTAGGACTAAAGGCATGAGCCATTGGGGCTGGAGAGATGGCTCAGTAGTTAAGAGCACTGGCTGCTCCTCCAGAGGATCTGGAATAAAACAAACAAACAAATATAGACTAGGGATCCCTTTTCATCAGAAAAGAATAAAATAAATAAACAATTCAGACCTCTCTGTAAATATATGAATAAGTAAATAAATGGAATTAAACCTTCCTAGGAGGCTTTCTAGTCAGGAAGTTAGGACAGCATTATTTGGGGAAAACTTAGAGTGAATGGGGCATTGTTAAAGGAAGGCCAGTTGGGAGGGGACATAGGAGCCGTCTCTTGCTATATAATAAATTACCTAAAAGCTATCTTGAAATTATGAGCCTTTATGGCAGTGAAGGCTTGTAGGTCACCTCAGCAGCCTGAGGTGAGCTTCCACACAGTGACATCAGAGGTGCCAGTGGGCCCTTTGTCACTTGCAGGCTGCTCTGGGCTCTACTTTCAGTGTTGCGCCTCACACAGCTGAGTGTCCTAGGGACCCGCTGGGCTCCTCGGTGACCTTACCCATATGTCAGACTGAGTCACAGGCACCACCACTCCATGCTGTTCTGGGACCAAGTGCAGCGGCCCGTGTGCATGCAGACGGCAGAGCTCAGGAGAGGCCACGGGGTACAGCCTCCCGGGACCACAGTGGAAGTAGCCGCTTAGTGCAGAAGAGCACAGTAAGAATATGAAACAAAAGGGGATCCAAGCCCTCCCAAGGAGGGGTTTCCTGTCCAGATGGCTGCACAGAGCGTCAGGGGAAGGGGTCGTGGTGGGAGTTTTATGCTGATGGAAGCATCATTACTTACCAGTGAGGAGAGGAAAGCTGTCTGGTGAAACAAATTTGGTTTTATTTACAATGGTTGAACATGGGGATCCTTAGAAAACTGGACAGCAAGGCGCCAGATGGGAAGTGTTTTAGACTTTGTAGGCCTCCCTGTCTCTGTCAGATAGCCTAGAGCCGCGAGATTGTTTTCACAACCCTCAAAAACTATTCCTGGCAGCACGCGTGGCTTGCCAGCCCGTGTCCTAGTTAAGAGTGCTATATCCACCAACCAGCATTGAACTTGAAAAAACAGGCTGGAGACCCACATGGGCTCTAGTAAGTGCTAATTACTACTCGATAGTTTCACAGATGACAGCTCTTAATGGGAGGCAGAAGCAGACTGATCTGTGAGTTGTTCGAGGCCAGCCTGGTCTACAGAATGAGTTCTAGGACAGCCAAGAGAAACCCTGTCTCGAAAAGCAAACAAACAAAAACCGAGTTACTTAAGTGAGCTCCGTCACTGCAGCATGGCGTTCTCACAGCCAGCCTCAGCCTGCTTTGCACCAGCAGCACCTCGAACCAGTACTCAGCCACGCCCAGGGCCCCTTCTCTGCTCTGTTGCCCTTACAGCCCTTTGGAGTGGATATTCGTGTCCTTGTTTCTTGCATGTTCAGGAGGCACGTGCCTACTGAGTTTCCTCAGATCCCTGTAAGGTCCTGGCTCTTGCACCTAGCTATGCAAGTCCCCATTTACAAGCCCATTTCAGATAGAGGAAATGCCAAGGTCCTAACAGCACATATGGGATTGTTTTGAGGCTGGGGTGTGGCTCAGTGAGAGCACACCAAAGAAAAGGGGTTTAGTAGGTTGGAGGGAGCCCATAGGTTGGAGAGGAAACGGCTGAGAAAAGATATAATAAATTCCCACATCAGCACTCAGGCTACCCGGAGGTGGATTGAGTAGAAAGACAGACACCTCTGGAGAAGCCAAAATCCAGTGGCGCAGATAGGGAAGGAGACGCTGTATGTGCGTGTTAAAGATTTGTATTTATTTTTATGTGTATAAATGTCTGTCTT
This sequence comes from Psammomys obesus, assembly GCF_907164565.1. Lineage (NCBI taxonomy): Eukaryota > Metazoa > Chordata > Mammalia > Rodentia > Muridae > Psammomys > Psammomys obesus. The sequence goes on along the minus strand of NW_026596040.1, from coordinate 28,183,405 downwards.
CATGTATGTCTGGGCACCACATGTGTGCCTAGTGCCCAAGAACCAGAAGAGGTCTTCAGAGCCGTCGAATTGTAGTTAAAGATGATTAGGAGCCACCATGTAGGTGCTAGAAATTGGGATCTTCTGCTCTTACGAACTGGGCTATCTCTCCAGTCCTATAGCTAGAATTTTAAGCCAAGCAGGGAGAGAAGCTTTTAGAAGTGATTCCTTCTCTACAAGGAAGGCTGGGTGCACAGAGCAGCGTCTTTTGAGGGTGCAGGAAACCCAGCTTGTAAGAGGGAACACTAGCTTCCTCTGAAGACTGTCCTAGCAATGTGTGGCTCACACGAAGAGTTCAGCATTTAGTCACCTAGGATGCTTAACTCACTCCTTGCCAGACTCCACCCAGTGATAGAACCTGGAAACTTTCTCGTCGTCGTTATTGCTCTATGGTAGTTATTTATATAATACACACAATTAGTTTAGAAAGTCTTTTAGAAAGTCTTAAAAATAAAAACATTGCTGGTTCATGGAAAAAACACTGAGATGAACTGTCTTCAGAAAAATTTCATGAGGACAAGTTATAGCATCATGGACACAGGCAGTCATAATGAGGCCCTGAAGGAGGAAGGCGAGCCAAAGATGAGTTTCACTGGGAGAGGCAGCCATCAAGGGTCCTGGAGGGAAAGAGCCGTCAATCCGCTCCACTTCAGAGAATATCAAGAGAGTTGTAGCATCATGCCACAGGAAGCGTGAGTCTCAGGAATGAAACCTTCAATTCCGAAGTGCCCAAACGATTGCCCTCCATCATAGGCTTCTAGAACGGCCTTCTCGCAGGTTTGTAGATCAAGGCATGGGGGTCTCAACACGCGAGCTAGCCTTCACGCCCAGGAACCACAAGGCAGGAAAGCACTAGACAAAAGTTATGACTCAAGGTTCTCTTGGGCCTGGGTGTGAGGTGGGTTTACTCACAGTTCAAGAGGAAGAACAACTCTGTAAGGCCAATGAGGTCCTGGTAGGAATTGTTATCAACAACACAAGGCCTGCCCGATTTTTGGGAGAGAAAACTAGAGGCTCTGTAATCTGGCATGATTTAATATAAGAACACATACAGACTATATATAAGCATTACCAGTTTTTGTGAAGGGCTGGAGGATCTGGAGGTTTGGGTGTGTGTCCCTTGGAGCCCCCTGAAGATGGTGTGGGGCAGCTGCATGTTTGAAACAAAGCCTCGGGCAACTGGTATTAGCAAGGTGAGCTTGTAAGGTATCAGTTTGTTGCCAGTCTAGCTGAGAGGTTTGCTCTGCCTGGAAAGAAACCATGGACAGACACCAAGCCCTGAAGCAGCTTTCATGTCCCTCAGCAGCAAGCAGTGGGAGCCGTAAGCAGTGAGGACAGCCTAATGGTACCCTCCACATCAGTCACTGTACTAGCCTCCCATGGTAGGACCTCCAGCCCTGCAAGCCTTACTGTATCCACCCCTGTGGCCCTTCAGTGTCAGGCTAGCTCTAAGCAGCCAAAGGCACTGCCTAGCCAGGGCTAGTTCAGATGGTTTCTACCAAACATTTTAGAAAAACAAGCCTTCATGACTGAATGGTGCTAGAGGCATCTGGGATTGGCCACACAAGTGGCTATGATTAGGCCAAACACTGCTTCCTGCATTATGAGCAAGCTGCTTTCGTTTAGTGAGTGGACCAGGGAACTCCAGGACCTCCCTCTTGGGGTGGTAGGAGAGATGACTCAGCAGTCAAAAGCACTTGCTGCTCTTCCAGAGGACCACAGCTCAGTTCCCAGTACCCACATCAGGTAGCTCACAACTGCCTGTAACTCCAGCTCTAAGGAGATCTGAACCAATCCGTCTGCTTCCACGGGCATCTGCACTCTTGTGACATACCCATGCGTAAAAATAAAAGCATTTTTAAAAAATGACTAACAGCAACTTCCTGGCTGGAGAGATGGTTTAGGCAGTACGTGCTTACCACACAAGCATGAAGACCCGAATGCAGAGCCCCAAGAACCCATGGAAAAAAGCCAGGCACAGTGGCATGTGCCTGTGATCCCAGCACAGGAGGATGGAGAGACAGGAGGATCTCTGACCTCACTCACTAGCCAGTCTTGTCAAAACCCTGTGAGCCCCGAGTTTCAGTGAGAGGCCCTATCTTGAAGGAGAAGGTAGCAGCGAGCATGGTAGCATTGGCACACCTTTAATCCCATCACACTCATGAGGCCGAGGCAAATAGAGCTCCGTAAATCGAAGGCCAGCCTGGTCTACACGGGGCGTCCCAGACCAGGCAGTGCTACAATGACTGTCTCAAAATACAAAATTAAGTGGAAAGGTAAGACACCTGACATAGACCTCTGGCCGCCACATAGCCACCCAAACACCCGTAAGTAAGTTTATATGCACACAGACATCAAGTTGCACACACACAACACATACATGGGAAAAAATACAACTTTAAAAAACTACACTTGCTGGGTGGTGGTGGCACAAACCTTTAATCCCAGCACTCAGGGAGGCAGAGGCACATCTCTGATTTCAATGCCAATCTGGTCTACAAAGCGAGTCCAGGACAGCCAAGGCTACACAGAGAAACCCTGTCTCAATAAATAACCACAAAAGAAGAAAATATTAACGCATATTCCAAAATGAAAACAGTATTTTGCATTACTTGTTGGACACAGGGATTTTACAGTCCATGCCCTACGCTCAGTCTAAGGCCTGTGGTCATGCGAAGGAGATGCTCTGGATCACTGGTAGGACGCAATCAGGCAGGCAGGACCAGGTATCCCACAATTCAGAGAGAGATGAGTCAGAGGTCACACACCTCTGACTCCACCGTACCTCAGTCATGCAGCGACATCAAACCACCAGCCAGCCACGAAAAACCTGGAGTGAAGTACAGGGACACTGGGCTCCTGTGTTTAAACCACAGCTCTGGGGACAGGGTGCTTTCTGAGAAAGCGGAGGGTCACATCCACAGTCTGCCTGAGCCACAGCATTGGGTCAAAAGACGCCACAAACACCTGCTGCCAGGACAGGGGTTGCAACGAGGGGTTGCCTTTTCCCTGGACATCCTGACCTGGGGAAAGGATGGACTCTGAAGAGGTTCAGTAAACTTCCTTGAACCAGCACAGTCTTCCTGCCGAGAAGCAGTGAGCCCGCTGGCTCCCTGGCACACCTTACCTACTGTGAGCTGACGGCAGATGTGCAGGGCCAGCACGGTGGCAGTGGACAACTCTATCCCCGCATGGTCTCACGCACATGCATGGGTTGCAGCCCACACTGAGTCTGGCAGCATCAAGGGACAGTGGCCCAACGCCAAGGCCTCTCAAACCCTGCCAAGACAGCACTGTGGCACTTCTTAGAGACTGATGGGGCTTCTGTCACACACTCTATTCTGTGACACACACACACACACACACCCTGCCAAGGCTTCTAGTTTGTGTTTTCCCCGTGCGTTTTCCCCTTGGGAGTTTATGTAGCTCTTCTGTGGAGCATCTCAGTATACGGGGCTGTTTTTTGAGGTTTCTTCCAGGTACTCGCGGTACTGACTGGCTGTGGAGTGGGATGTGTGAGGCTGACGTGATACTGTATTTTTGGAGCTGACTTTTGCCTATTTTCTCAACTTAAAAATGAAGGTCTAACCACTTATACCAGTAGATCCCAAAACATTTACTTTTATGCTGATGAATTCCCAAAAGAAAGGGTTATAGAGTCCACTTCCAACCACAGCAGAAGCTACAAAGCCCAACAACTTCCCAGAAAATGAATGTTGAGAACAACGACTACACTCTTTTATCAACTTGAAATGAGGATTACCCACTTTTCTCACTGTTTGACAAAATACCTGACAGCTCCGGAAAGAAGGGTTTGACATGGTTCAGAGGAGTGCCCTCCATCATGGCTGCAGAAGTGGTGTGGTCTGTGTCACCAACCAGGACGCAGAGAAACCTAGCTTGCCACTGGCTTGCTCCTTTAACCCCTTCTGTTGAGTCTGGGGCCCTTGCCCACAGGATGAACGGTGCTGCCCATGGTGAACGGAGGTGTTCTTTCCTCCGTCAAACCTCTCAAGGAATGCCCTCACGGACACACCCAAGAGTGCTCCTCCTTAATGCCATAGGTTTCCTACTCCAGACAAGCTGCCAATCAATAGTCCATAACCACCTCAAAGTGGGAATGTGTCCAGGAGCTGTTTCCCACATAAAGAAGGAGCTGCAGTGTCCCACTAGGGCCCCACCACCTTTGGTGGCAGCTCCAGTGACTGGCAAGAAGCCTCTGGTAGCTTTCTGAAAGCGAGTTCTCAAAGGGGACTTTTCAAGACACTTGTTTAAAAGTAGAAAGGAGACAGTCACAGAAAATAGTTCCAGTTTGAACTCAATTTAATGCAAGAAAATGACAAACCTTCACAGGCATAGAAAAGTTCTAGAAGAGTTTGTAAGAACGGTGAGCTGACTGACAGGAAGAGCAGAGATCTAGTCAATGGATTTAATGCCTCTTTTTAAAACTACAGACATGGATTCCCTATACACGATACATCGGTTTCTATGTTTATATATTTTAGTATTTTCTTAGATTTATTTGTTATATATACAGTGTTCTGCCTGCATGTATGCCTGCACGCCAGAAGAGGGCACCAGATCTCGTCAGAGATGGTTGTGAGCCACCAGGTAGTTGCTGGGAATTGAACTAAGGACCTTTGGAAGAACAGCCAGTGGTCTTCACATCTAAGCCATCTCTCCAGCCCCCATATTTTAGAGTTTTAAGCAATTTTGATTTAGAGACGATAGAAAGCCAGGCATGATGGCATTCACCTATGGTTCTAGTACTTGAGAGGTGGAAGGAGTTGGTCAGCCTCATCTATCTACACAGTGAGTTGAAGGCCAGCCTGAGTTACATGAGACATGGTCTCAAAAAAAGATACCTTGTGCCCATGTAAGACTACCAAGAGAAAATGAGGAACCCAGGAACTTTGAGGCAGGAGGGTGAAGCAGGCAGCGGGGAGGGCCTTCAATCTAGAACAGGAGCACAAAGGTACTGCCCACAGTCCAGCAAGACCCCAGGACCACAGGAGACACGAGTTGGCTGGAAGGCCCTACACAGCAGGAGGTTCCCACCCTCTCTTTAAGGGACAATCAGTCTTGTTGGGGAAAGGCTTGGGGAGTTGGGACTTTACAAGAGTCCCAGCCCAGGGCTGTGCACACCTGTGATTCCCGCACTTGAGATGCTGAGGCAGGAGGAATGCCATGAGTTTCAGACAAGCCAAGGCTACATAGCAAGATCTGTCTCAAGAACAGCAACCAAAAAGAGCCAAGAACAATGGCCCAAGCCTGTAATCTCAGGATTTGGGAAGCTGGAAGCAGGAAGATCAGGAGTTCATGGTCATCTTCAGTAACATAGGGAATTCAAGGCCTCTGTAGAGAGCTCCGAAGCTTTTGGATACAGTGCATGATGGAGACCCTGAGGGCCAGACAGCAACTTGTCATTCACATTCCCAGCGGCAAGTGGGACACTATAAGGACAGAGCCGCCAGGAACAGAGGGCAGCAACCGGGACCCTGGGGAAGATGTGGGGGACCTACCCTGGCTTAGCTGGCAGAACATGAGGAGAGGGGAGCTCTCCTTGGATGAAGTGACTAGAGCCAGCAGGCAGAGGCGGCACTGCTGCCAGAAGAAGCAGGGTGGCGCAGCCCGGTACTGCTCCAGCACAGCTGCCTACAGCAGAGCCTGGCAGGATAGGGCTCCACACGACTTGCTGGAGTCTGGGCCCACTGTTGTCCAGGGAGGGGAAGATTCCAGCAGATTCCTCTTCCAGACTTGGCGGGAAACACATCCACATTTGCCTTTCGTCTTCTTTGTCCATCCATACTTCCTTCTTTCCTCTCTTCTTTGACTCTTTTTGGTGAGACATCTAAAGATGGAGATGGTTTAGCTCCAGTTTATCAAGAAACAACCTGAGAAGCCTGGACTCACATCAGGCCTCTTTCCCTCCACACACAGCTCCCAAAGCTCAGCTCAGGTGGAGGTTTAAAGACCCTGTGGCAGGCCTTGACCTATAAAGTCAAGGTAAACTTCTCTGGCAGATTTCATTTGCCTTAGGAAAAAGCAGCAAGAATATGTCAAGCCTCAGCTTCTTGGCTGAGGGAAATGAGGAGGCAAACATGACCTGGGGGGCAACAGAGGGAAGCAAGCCTTGGCTGTCAGCAGCTTAACAGGGACCTTCAGGCAGGAAGTGAGGAGGCCCCACCTAAAGGGAAGTAGGACACTTTTCTGCCGTGACATAAAACAAGTGGCAGCCAGTCAGGTGTCAGCTATCTGGAGGCTGAGGAAACCAAGGAACATCAAAGTACATGAAAATGCTACAAATACTTCTTGCCACTACAGCGACACAACCCAGAGGCTGAACAACACTGGCTTGTGCCAAGTGAGGAAACAGGCACAAAGTACTTTTCATAGAAACATGTACAGACTGGGGTAAAGCTCAGAGGTAGAGCAGGTGCGAATCCTGGATTCATTCCCCAGCATAATAAAAATGATAGCAATGAATTTTTTTTCAAAAACGGGAAATTTTACCAAAGACAAAACAAAACAAAAGATTCCAGATTAAATTTGCCTGTAACAGTGTGGACCTATTTGTGGCAGTTCTTCATCATCTGTGACAATCCTGAGGAATATCCCAGCACTGAGACCTCAGGGTAGCCAATGCTACTCCGCCCTCCTCAGATTCCAGCTCACAAGAGCTCAGGTGTACCCTGGAAAGAAGTCTTGGTACAAACCTCGGAAATGAAAATGGATGGAGATGTCTACCACAGCAGACAGACAGAAGCACGGAACTGACACACAAGCACTCTCTCATGCACCCCATGCACATGGGTAGTAAAAAGCTGAAACTCTGTACCAGGTTAAGACGTTACTGTGGTTGCCCCCTTGTGTCAGCAGGCACGGGTGCACACCTGTTAGCTTATGGCACTCTCGGAATGTTCAATTATCCACTCAATGGCAGCCCACCCCTGCAACAACACAGAAGGACTTCAGTTTTTGCTGCAGCAAGTCACGGGCCTGCAACATAGGAAGGAACTGCTGTGGCAAAGACGTGGCAATAACCTCCCTGAGCCTTGGCCCGTGAGGCGGTTTGAATAAAAACGGCCCCCAGAGGTCCATGGGGGGTGGCACTATTGGGAGGTGTGACCCTGTTGGGGCAGGGGTGGCCTTGCTGGTGTAGGCGTGGCCTTGTTGGCAGGTTTAAAGGTCTCAGAAACTCAAGCCAGGCCTAGTGGGCTTACTGTCTCTTCTGGCTGCCTGCAGATCCAAATGCAGAACTCTCAGTTCCTCTCCAGCACCACATCTGCCTGAACAGTGCCGTGCTTCCTGCCATGATGACACTGGACTAAACCTTTGAACTGTAAGCCAGCCTAATTAAATGTTTTCCTTTATAAGAGTTGCGATGGTCATGGTGCCTCTCTATGACAATAGAAACCCTAATTAAGACAGTCCACGTAAGTAGGCTATTGAAGCTCAGAAATATGACGGGATGTTCTAATGAGAAAGGATGCACTAGCTTGAGCTATCCCAGTTGACACCCCTCTTAGAATAGCACAGCCAATCCATATTTGAAGGAGGCCTATGGCATTCCAAAGCCCTGGAGCCAAAGCTTCTGTGTGGACACCAGAGAGATTGGGGTGAACCTCAAAGCAATAGTAACCCTGACCAGGACAGATGCCTTCCCTCCAGATCATGGCCAGCCTTTCTGTATCTCTATTTGAAATAGAACTGTAGGGAATGCTATGGCCTTAAGAGCTCAACCACAAAGATCCCAGTCCTCAGGAGGACCCAGGGGCCAGACATGTCACCACTTCGTCTGACACATTACCGCAGAGTGTAATGGGGCCCTGTCCTGAGGTGTGCACCTTCTTTGCATTGGAGGATATCGTGTTGGCCATTAGACTTTCCAGGTAGCTCCCCAGGCTAATCCCCTTCACAGTGATGATGGCTTCTTGGGTGAGCACAGTCCTGCAGAAGAGCAGAAGTAAGGAGCTGAGCAACCCTGGGCTGGAGGCACCATCCGCCCCTGCTGTTCAGGGTGTCCATCCCGGGAGGCGTTGACTCACTTTTCGGGGTTCTCTGGATGAGGTGTGTACACCAACCTCTCATTCACTGACACCAGATTTGTGAGTGTGATCTTTAAAAACAGAACAGGCACACGTGTGAAAAAATAAACCACCGCTTTCGGTTCTACGATTCCAAACCATCTATCCTTCAAGCCCCAAACTGCCACTTTCGAAAGCCAGAAGGGAACATTCAGTATCACCCCACACATAAACACTATACGTTAGGGACACTACTGGGTGGCTCCTTCTGAGGACGATTATCACTCTTTCCCTCCCCACACCTGAGGAGGGATCTGCCTTCAAGGCACCCACATTTTGCCAAGTCCATCAGCCACTGTAGGACAAACAGTCCACTATTAGTGTCCATGGCAACAGTAGCCAACTCTATAGCCCTAATGCCAATGCTGGACTGCTAGATTCTGGGATCCACACAGAAGCCTCAGTGGCCTTGTCTCCAACCCTACTTCCTGTCAGCAAGCTAACTTACTGCTTATATTTTCTATGAAAACATACTCAGAGCCAGCGAGCTATCTTGGCAGATAAAGGTGCTTGCTACACAGGCCTATCAACCTGAGTTTGATTTCTGGAACCCACAGAAGGAAGAAAGGAAGGAAGGAAGGAAGGAAGGAAGGAAGGAAGGAAGGAAGGAAG
>NW_026596040.1:28089532-28174657 GCF_907164565.1 Psammomys obesus | reverse complement strand
GAAGGAAGGAAGGAAGGAAGGAAGGAAGGAAGGAAGGAAGGAAGGAAAGAAGGAAAGAAGGAAAGAAGGAAAGAACTGACTTCATAAAGCTGTCCTCTGCCCTCCACATGCAGTGGCATGCTCACACACACAGTAACTTAATGAGAATAACTACCTAAAAGAAAAAATGCTTCTATTTCAGCGTGGTGAACAGACTGCTCTATGCAATATGCTGTTGCATTTGCATGTCAGCTACAAACACACTGGCTAATGAACGCCCAGGATTCATCCTAGTTAAATGGCCATATGAGGCTGCCACGCTGGTCAATAAATGTGGAGGGTCCCTGCAGGCTTTCTGGATGGCTGGGAAATGGTCCTGTAGACCAGGCTGGCCTTGAACTCTCAGAGATCAGCTTGCCTCTGCCTCCGGGATTAAAGGTGTATACCGCCACACCTTGTAGTGCTCATTTTTAAAACTTTTAAATTTTATTTGGGGTTCCCTAAAGCCTCTCCCTTCTAACCCTCCAACCCTAGGTAAGAGAGAGAAGGTTAGTGGGGAGAGGGGGTACAGACCCCTTTACTTCTCCTGGCTGTTCAGAGTTGACGGGTTCTTTTGGGGGCTCTGTCAACAGCAAAGGCAGCAAGCAGCCTCCTCCAAGCTGCCGCACTGAAATGTTTCTCTCTTCTCTCCCTCTGTCTGTCCAAACCCCGTCACCGTCCAGCTCTCTGGTCTCTCCAAACTGCTACTTGCCACAAGACACACTGACACACTTTCACTCCATGAGCTCTCCTATTTATAGCTCTCAGAGTCCTAGGCCACCCCCCTCTCCTTGCTGCAGGAGGCAGGTCATTACCAGCTGGCAAAGACCACACCCTGCAGGAGGCAGTTATCAGCTGTGGACAAACCAAAGCCCAAACTAAAACCCCACGCTTGGGATTAAAACAAAAACATATTTACATAACATAACTGACTTCTTAAAGAAACCAAAGCTTCCATTATAACACTTGGCTACATAGGCATTTTTAATTAAGAGAAATAAGAGGGAGAGGGAAGTGGCTGTTACATTTTTTCTCTATCTATTTACCTGCTGCATGTACGTGTGTAGGTAAGCATGCCATGGGCACATACGTGAAGACCAAAAGAGACTCTGGGAGCTGGTTCTCTCCTTCTACCAGGGATTGAACTCAGCTCCTCAGTCACGGCACCAAGTTCCTTTACGCACTGAACCATCTCTCCAGCTAGAAAGTAGCTTTCTGGAAGATGTCACTTGTACCTCACAAAGAGGTCCGATGTAGTCGTATCTTCAGCTTTGTTGTGCACATGGGATTATCATCAAGAAACTCTTTTCCAAATTGTGCTGTGATTAAATATGCCTAAAATAAACTGCTTGGGGTCAGACTCTCAAAGTTTGAACCAAAACTGGCCACCGAGTCGTGCTGAGCCAAACTGTCCTCTTGCAATCCCGTGGACTGTCACTTCCCTGGCCGTGGTGTTCGCAGATAACCTACCCTCTACCACTGTGACTCAGGACAGACTCTGGAGGCTACTGGGTTTAGTCAGGTCTGTTGCTTTATCTGACCATTTGCTCACACCTTGTGGAAATTTTGGGCACTTCTGTCTTATTTCCATTTGTATTATTATATGAAAATTGTACACATATATGGGCCCCATAATGTTTCAGTGTATAAATACATTGTATAACGTATAAATTCAGTGCATAAATCGGAGGTAGTAGCTAATCCCACCACTAGGAAGGCAGAGGCAGGTGCATCTCTGGGAGCTCCAAGCCAGCCTGGTCCATATAGTGAGACCCTGGTCTCAAAATAAATAATTAAAATTTAAAAATCATGGCAAACATATTACCTGTGTCCTTAAATACTTATATTTTTGTGGTGAAGACATTCTAAATATTTTCTTCTAGTTCTTTTTAAAGGTATATATTGTTAGCTGGGCATGGTAACACATATTTAAAGGATAACTGTGAGTTTGAGGCCAGCAAGTTGTAGGCCAGCTGGGGGCCACATAATGAGACCTTGTCTTATTATTATTATTATTACACATAAAATACACACATTGTTATCTATAGCCGCCCAGGTGTGCAATAGTATATACCCAGATTCAGTTTTCTTATCTAACTAGTTATTGCCTTTTTCTTTCTTTTTATTTTCTTTATAAAGTAAATAAATTAAATTAAATTAACGCCACACTCCACTCCACTTGGCCTATTGCCTTTTTCTATATGTTGATTATTCTTGAATAAAAGGCGAGAAGGAAGTAGGCGTGGTGTCTCAAGCCTGTAGCCTCAGCACTCCAAAGGCTGAGGCAGGAGGATTACAGTAAGTTGAACACCAGCCTGGGTTATATCCATCAAGTTCCAGGCTGACCTGGGGCACAGTGAGACGCCCATCTCAAAACAAAACAAAGACAAAATGCCGCTAAATAAATGCAACCCTCTGCTAAAAAACAAGAACCCGGAAATACAGTTTAAGGAGGCATTACGCACCATCGCCAAGAAACATTAAGCACCTTTCTCATCTTAGACCACTGCTTACATTGGTGGAACACAGCTCCATTTTCCTTGCAGCCGGATCCACGACAGAACGCTCTTTGATGTATGTCAAGGTCCTGTTGGCTCCCAAAATCTAAGAGACAAAACAAGTATAGTGACGTGCTAAAATCCAGTTACTCGTTTCTTTACAACAAATGCTCTATTATCTGTGGACAAAGCGGTATTGGGCAGGTATTGGAAAACGGAGTTAAGAATTTAACGCCTGTCAGTAATGATGGATGTTTCGGCAAAAATTAAACCAGCCATCTCCAGGATCCTGAGGATCCTTTTTTTGGGAGTCAAGAACTGGCCTGCAGTGATGGCGTTCACATCATAGAATCCGGGGGAGGCAGAGGAGCCACAAGGAGACGGCAGACCATGGGGCAATGCAAGGACTGGGTTCCAAGTACAGGCGAGGTCAGGGTGCAAGCCACGCAGGGGAAAGCTGTCCTGACTCTTACAGTCTCACAGTCCTCCCTCTGACCCCCTCCCACCCCCATCCTTGGCTCTATGGGTACGGGCTGAGCTGTGTCTCCCTGAAGCTCGTATGTAAAAGGTCTAACTGCAGCACCACAAAATGTGGGATTCTGGGCCTTCACAGGTGTCACTGAAGAAGGGTCACCCAAGTCACCTAGCCCAGAATACCTAGTGTCCTTTCCAGACAGCAGAATGGGACACGGACAGTCTGAAGTTTGGGGAGAAGGGGGCACAGGGCTGGAGGGACCCTTTGTGGCACCCCTCAGCAGTAAGGCAAGGGCGGGTGGCCACATGTGGTGACCAGGCCTGGGCGGCCACGCAGAGAGGCTCACCGCACGCACGAGGCCCGGCAGCCCCCATTCGGTGCTGAGCAGGCGCAGACTGTGCAGGCGCCCACAGCCGTCCACGCTGCGCTCTAACACGTCCACGCCCACCACGCAGGGGTTCATCGGGTTTGGGTACTTCCGCATGGCCGCCTTGATCACCGTGTCCCAGGGATGGCTGGCAAGAGAACACAATCAGCATAGGAAGTAGCCGCAAAGCTCAGGCTCCTGGGTCCGGGCAGGCCAGGCTGCCCTGGGTGCCGATTTAGCCTGGGCTTGCAGCGGGGGCCCCAGGTCTGCGCAGATGCTGCACAGGACCATCAAGCTTAGTTGGCCTGTCTGCCTTTTCCTGTCCTGGCTCTTCTTCAGCCCACAGGTGTCAGAAACCTTTCGTGGGGACTTAGCAGAGACACAGGTCGCCCTGCCTGCACCTCGCTGGAAAAACGTTGGCTGCTGCCCTTAATGCAGGCTGGACCCTGACTGGCAAGCCGGTAGGTAGCCTGGTCATCCATAAGAACACCAAGCAGGCTTTCGTTCCCACGTGCTCAGTGTGACTAAGAGCCAACTAAAGGCAGTTCCCAGCTGATTCGGTTTAGGACGTTTTCAACTTTATAATGGTACAAAATATGTACCTCACAGCCATCCATTTTTCACTCTCAGCACAAGTTTACAAGGACATCAGCTGCCCTGAATCGGAGTTACAGGCAGCTGTGAGCAGCCCCATTAGCCATTTCTCCAGCATTTTTGACTGAAGACAATTTCAACCTGCAATGGTTTTATCTGGATGTGACAGAAGCATCTACATCTCATTCAAACTTATACGCAGGATGTGGCTTGAAGCAATTCAGGTTTTTTTGTTTGTTTTGTTTTGTTTTAATGAGTATGAGTGTCTTGCCTTCAAGTATGGTTGTGTATCACTTGGGTGCCTAGTGCCTGTGGAGGTCAGAAAGGGGCACTGGACCCCCGGAACTGGATTCACAGATGGCTGTGAGCTGCCGTGTGGGTGCTGGGAACTGACTGAACTCAAATCCTCTACAAATGCAGCAAGTGCTCCTGACCATTCAGCATCCCTCCGGCCTCACAGCTTAAACTTCTTAAAATCAGAAGTAGGAAAACTTCTTTCAAGTCATCTGCAACTCTGATAATCACTGTCACCATTCTGATGTGCCCCCTCTATTCCCAAACGTTTCAAGACTCCGAGAATCTAGGACTCCGAGAATGGGGACTCGGGGACATCAGTGGTGTGACTGCCACCAGCTCGCCACACCTACCTCCTCCTGCAGACTCCCAGCTCTGTGTCCATAAACCCCAAGGGGTCTCCAGGAGGTCCCAGACACTCCCTACCATTTCCCTTCTCTAAGTCAGAGCTCAGAACTAGGGCTTTCCTCTAAATGCATCTCTTGCTATCAGAGATGCCCACAGCGTCACACAGCTGCCCACTACTGTCTAGAGCCTTGCCTTGGTTAAGCTGGCCCAACATCGGACATCAGACATCAGACCCCTGTCATGGAGCCAAGCTAAAGGAGCCACCACATGTTCAGCATGGGCCTTCCCCTCCCACTGAGAACTACCATCACGTCAGCTAACCTTCTGTCCCCCTCCGTGGTATGCTGTCCTGGAAGTCTCTCCCGCAAAGAGGTGTGTATTGCCACAATGCCATCATTTTCTTATTTCTGACTCAGACTTAGGTGATATACTTACAGCAAAATGACCACAGAAGTTATTGTGGATATATGTGGTTTTCTGTTTGTTTGGTTGGTTGGTTGGTTTCTGAGACAGTTCTCTGTGTAGTCTTTGCTATTCCGGACCAGGCTGGCCTCGAATTCAGAGATCTGCCTGCCTCTGCCTCACAAGTGCTTGGAGTAAAGGCATGTGCCACCACCACCTGGCTATGAGTGGTCTTTTATCTGTATATGTGTATCCATGTGTGTCTGGTGCCTGTGGAGGCTAGAAGAGGGCATTGGATCCCCTGGAACTGGGTTAAAGTGACAATGTCCAGCCAGGTGTGGTAGCTCACGCCTTTCATCCTGGCAGGGAGGCAGAGGCAAGCAGACCTGAGTTTGAGGCTAACCTGATCTACAGAACGAGTGCCAGGACAGCCAGGACTACACAGAGAAACGCTGTCTTGGAAAAAAAAAAAAAAGTGGCAAAGTCTAGGCACAAAAGTCAACACTGCACCCTCTGGCTAAAGAAAATACTACTTCACGGCCAGCATGCAAACCTGGCAACACTGGTTGTTGAGAAGGGCATGGCTGGCTGGGGGCACACGAGTTCACAGGAGTTCCTGCTGGGTTGTTTTCCTGAGGAAGGAAGCTGTAAGTGCACAAAGCTCTCCCTGGCAGATAAGGAGTTGGATGGAGGCCTCTCTCAGAGTCCCAGCAACACATTGAGACTCGGCCCGACTCTGTCCTACCCCAAAGGAAGGGAGGCCTCTGCTTTCCACCACTCTAGAATGGCCCCAGCCATACACACCAAGGTCTGATGGAGCAAAGAGGAGATGGAAGGATGTGTTCTGGCTTCCACGCTGTATTCGAGTTCTCTACAGGAAGAGAACTGACAGAGTGCGCGTGTGCACGTGCGTGATTTTGTTAGCGTGGCTTACATAATACTGTCTGGGTAGTCTGACAGTGGCTGTCTCACACTGGAGGGGCTGAGAATCTGGTGCCTACTCAGCCCATGTGGCTGATCCCAGTAATCCCAATCTACCACTGAAGGCCTGGAGGACTCCTGGAGAGCTGTTGGTCTTCAGGCTGTGTTGGTTCTAATGTCAGTGGAGGGATACCATGGCCACAGGAAGGATGAAGGTGCCAGCAGGAAGGAGAGCACGCTGAAAGAAGGCAAAGGTTCCCTCCTCCATGTCTCTTGATCTGTGCAGCCTCTAGAAGGTGCTCCCTCATTTAGGCTGTGTCCTCCTGCTTCAAATAATCTGATCAAGAAAATCCTTTGCAGGAGTGCCCAGCAGCTTACACTTTAGTTGAACCGAGATCAGTGAAGGCAACAATGAAGACATCATCACACATGCTAGGAAGTAAGAGGGTCCAAGGAAGAACCCCAGGCAACCCCAGGGTGGTAGAAACCATTGCCCAAGATTTGCCCAAATCAGCCGGGCAGTGGTGGCTCATGTCTTTAATCCCAGCACTCAGGAGGCAGATCTCTGTGAGTTGGAGGCCAGCCTGGTCTATAGAGCACTTCCAGGACTGTTGGGACTACAAAAGAGAAACCCTGTCTTGGTAAAAAAAAAAAAAAAAAAAAAAAAAAAAAGAGTTGCCTAAATCATCCAGTGAAAAAGCCAAAGGTGGGAATACACGTGAAACCAAGCAAGTTGTAAGAAGACCAGCTAGCCCAGGAGACCCACCATGTGTCCAGAATTCTGCTCTTTCCACTTTTGCTTATTTCCAAAAGTCGTAGAGTTAAAGGTTTGGGGGTAGGTTGGTTAAGAGACAGTCACAGGACCAAAGACTCCATTATACCCTACCTTCAGTGCGTTCTGAAGAGGGAGGTCTACACGCTGGGGGCTCTGGACCCTCTTAGGAAGTGGCTGTGACAATGTGACTGTGACAATACTAGCTCTCACCTTATCAACTTTACACTGATGGCTTTTAAAGCGATGGGGGAAATGCTGGCCTCGCCCTGCAACGCAGGCCAGGCTCCAAACCACAGCCCGGTCACTGCTGCTCCCACACGCACTCAGGGAAACAGCCTGGGATTCTCTCAGGAGTATGTGATGAAACGGTAAAGTGGTTAACTTCATCATCACTTGACCCCAGAGGACTCTTGTCTTTGACAACCTGCAAGAGAACAGGAAGCAGGCCAGAAATATCTCTGCAGAACAAGCCGCGCTCAAGCTGCCCTGGGTAGATCAGGCAGCTTTGTGTTGGGAGCTTCCTGCTGCCTCTCACCGCCCACAGCTTGCCCTTGGAAGAACAACGCACAGACTGTTGGCTCAGACTTGGGGATTTGGTGGGTATTTCCTGGGAAGTTAAGTGAGCTTGGTCATTTTAAGGCAAACATCTTTAGTGTTTGTTGGCGAAGATAAAACCTGAGCTTTTGAATGAAAGCTGAAGTTGGAGGGAACTTTGTATCCATTACTGTGAGCATCATTGCCCCATACAACAAACCTGGGATCACACACATTCCAAAGGATGGACACAGGCGACTCTGGAGGCAGAGATGCACTCAGCATGACTTGTTTTTCTGTTCTTTGTTCTCAATTTTAAAGTACTACTTTTTATTTATGTTTTTATAATATTTATTTTATTTTGTATACAGTATTCTGCCTACATGTACACCCGAACTCTGGAAGAGGGAACTGATGGTTGCGAGCCATTGTGGTTGCTGGGAATTGAATTCAGGACCGATAGAAGAGCAGCCATTGCTCTTAACCTCTGAGCCATCTCTCCAGCCCAAATTACTAAATTACTAAATTACTACTTTTTAAAAAAGCCAACTTTTTTTTTTTTTTTTTTTTTTTTTTTTGGTCATAGCAGTAAAGGAAAGGTACAAAGACATTTTACTGGCTGATTTTGTGTCAATTTGACACAAGCTAGGGTCATCAGAGAGGAAGGAGCCTCAGTTGAGGAAATGCCTCCATGAGAGCCAGCTGTAAGGCATTGTCTCAATTAGTGATCATGGGGAGGGCCCAGTCCACTGAAGCTAGGGCTGGTGGTCCTGGGTTCTATAAGAAAGCAGGCTGAGAAAGGCATGAGGAGCAAGCTAGTAAGCAGCACCCCTCCATGGCCTGTGCATCAGCTCCTGCCTCCAGGTTCCTGCCCTGACTCCCTCCAATGACTGACTATGATCTGCAAGTATAAGCCCAATAAACCCTTTCCTCCCCAACTTGCTTTTTGGTCATGGTGTTTTCGTTGCAGCAATAGAAACCCCAAGACAAACATACTTAACATTTTGCAACTCCCTGTCTGAGGCTGGACTTTATCCATGCACCAAAGCACTATATTACAAAACACCAGATGCTGAAGTAGATAAGAGAATCAAACTACAGAAACCATAGATATTATTTTTAAAGTACCAGTCTCCCAATTTCTGGAAAATACAGTTGCTAAGTTCTTAATTGTTGAGAGAGGATCTCATACATGTTCCGCTGGCCTTGAACTCCTGATTTCCCTGCCTCTACCTCCCAACTTCTGGGCCTACAAGCATGTACCACCATATCAAGTTTATGGGGTTGGGGATTAAACCCAGGGTTCCATGCACTCTCTAGGCAAGCATTCTATCACCCAATTTTTACTTTAGATTGTTAACAGGACAGGCTTAAAGCCAGGCATGGTGGCAGATGGCCTGTCATCTGAGCACTCAGGAAATGGGCACAGGAGGATCAGAAATTCAAAGTCATCTTTGGCCACACAGTGAGGCCAGCCTAGGCTACATGAAACCCTGTCTCAAAAGTGTTCGTTGTCACTTATTGTAATTAATTAATTTTAAAATTTCAATTTTCGTTTGGATGATAACAGAGTTGGCTGGTCTCTGGACTTAGCCTCAAGACCCTCCCTCCTAAGTGCTGGGTTACAGGCTGTGCCAGTATACCTGGCTCTCTGGTATAATAACTAATAAAAAGAGATATAATCAACATAAAAAAAAACTGAGGGCCTCAGTATCTCCAAGTAGACAGTAAAGTAGTCCCGTGGCTGAATAGCCAAAGACCCACTGGCCTAAGTGGCCTCTGTGTTAGCCACTATGGCAATACCACCACCACCCCCAAACAAAATTAAGAAAAGACTAGCCAGGCGTTGTGGCACATGCCTGTAATCCCATCACTTGGGGAGGCAGAGGCAAGCAGATCTCTGAGTTCGACGCCAGCCTGATCCACAAATCAAGTCCAGGACAGCCAAGGCTACACAGAGAAACCCTGTCTTGGAATTCCTTCCCCCCGGCCCACCTCAAAGAGAGAGAGACTGAGAGACAGAGAGGGGGAAAGATTGATTTTGGCTTATGGTTTCAAAGGCTTCAGTCCATGGTCACTTGTCCCTGCTGCTTCTGAGCCAGTGATACGGCAGAAGATATGACAGATAACACAGAGTACATCCGTCATCTCAAGACAGAGAGCAGAAAAGAGAAAGAGAAGGGGTCAAGACATACCCCTTCAATGGCAAACCCCAGGTGACTCCCTCCAACAAGGCCCCAATTTACACGGTTCCACCATTTCCCACTTCAACGTGTGAGACCACTGATTAGGTCAGAGAGCTCAGGAAATAAGTAATCTCCTGTGGCATCGGTTCTCAACCTGTGGGTTGCAACCCCTTTGGGGTCGACTAAGAGCATACCCATATCAGATATTTATATTACAATTCATTTGCTACGTCACAGTAGCAAAATGACAGTTACGAAGTAGCAGTGAAAATACTTTTACCGTTGGTATCACCACAACATGAAGAACTGTATTAAGGGGTGGAAGCATTAGGAAGGCTGAGAACCAGCACACCAGTGAACCTCAAAAAACAAAATGATGCCGGGCATGGTGGCACATGCCTGTAATCCCAGCGCTTGGGAGGCAGAAGCAGGCTCTCGCTGTGAGTTCAAGGCCAGCCTGGTCTACAGATTGAATCTAGGACACACAGAGAAACCCTGCCGGCGGGGGGGAGGGGAAGCTTTCTAAAAGATACAAAATACCACGTAAGATGTATGACTATTTAAATAAAATATCCAGGGGAAAAAATTTACGGAAACAGATTGGGTGGTTTCCTGGGGAACGAATGGGGAGTGGATCTCCCACACAAAGCTCAGTATCTCTTCAGGAGATAACAAATGTTCTAAAGCTGGATGGAGCATCAATTTGCAAAAATAAAAATAAAAACAAATTCCTGTAACTGCTAAAAATTACTCAGTTGTATTACGCATTTAATTTTTTTTTTTAATTTTTCTCTCTTTTCGTGTGTGGTGTGCATAAGCATGAGCGCTGTGCATACGTGAACGAGAGTGTCACGCTTGTGGAGGCCCAGACCCATGTGGGAAATGCTCTTCTATATTATTCACTGAGGCAGGGTAGTCTTGCTAGCTAGCTTGCTCCAAGCTAGAGTCACAGGCCCCGCTGCAATCACTGACTTATAACGGTTCTGGGAGCTGCACTTCAGGCCCTACACTCACATGGCAAGAGCTTTAGCCAGGGAGCCATCTCCCCGGCCCAGAATTGTAGAAGGCAGTTTCGTTTGTTTGTTTCTCTGTGTAGCACTGGCTGTCCTGGACGAGGCTGGTCAAAAACTCACAGAGATGTGCCTGCCTCTGCAGGGCGAATGCTGGTGATTACCTCCCCCATCAGCTCAGAACACATTTAAAAATGTGTTCTTGGGTCCAACAAGATGGCTCAGCTGCTACAGCTGCCCGCTGTCAAATCTAACAGTCTGAGTCGGATCTCCTGATACACAAGGCAAGAGTTGAGAACCGGTTCCCCCATGTTGTCTTGGCTGCCACACACATACACAACACCACAACATTAAAGTGGGTGGTAACACACACGTTACAAATTACAAAATATAAATAATAAGGATTAAAAATAAATAAAAGGACGGCAGCTGCAAACATGGTCAGAATTGTCAACACTGGCTTTTCGGCGACAGTCAGCTCTCAGCAGGTTCAAGTCAATACTCCGGCATCTCTGTACATAAGACTTTCCTGCGGCACGGCGCAAATTCTATCTGAATCTTGGGGGGAACCCCCTTCAGAAAGACTGCAACTTTACCAAAAAATGACATGCCACCCGTCTAAGGTTCCATATTTTAACTTTTTTTTTTTTTTTTTTCTAGAGGCGGATACTATAGTTCAGTGATGGAACGCTTTTCTAACAAGCTCGAAACACGGGGTTCGAGCCCCAGCACCATCAAAAAAATAATAATAAAATAAAAATAGAAGTTCTGAAGCCAGGTGACACATTTTTATTAAAATTTTACATTTAAAGGATAATGGATGACACGTTTGTTTCATGCACGTCCAACCCCCGCCTTGAACATAAAGCTTCTCTAAGTAGGATCATAAATAAATAAATAAATAAATATTTTTTTTTTTTTCCCTTTGAAAAGATATTTAAACAGTCGATGACAAGGTGGAAGACGCCCCATGGGTCAAGAGAGCACTGAAGCAATTCGCGGTGTCCCCGGGGGCTTGAAGGTGTCCGTGTGCACGGGTATTCGGGACCAAACGCCCCAAATGCCTTCCTCGCATCTAGCTTTCTCCCACGCCCGTGGTGTCACCACCCGCGACACCGCTGCAGAGGGAGCTGGCCCTCGGGCCGCCGCGCTACTAGGGATGGGTCTCAAGGCTGGCCGCTGGCAGTCGCCGGCCGGGGATGGGGAGGCCTGAACCTCGCCTCCGCCCCCTCTCCCCGCCACGATCCCGGCCCCGGGCGCCCGCCTCTCCCGGATCCCCGCCCCGGCCCGAGGCTGCACGGCTCTGGCCGCGTCCCCGCGTTTCCCTGCTCACCCGAACACGTGCTCGGAGCTCCAGATCTTCATCGCCGCAGCCGCAGGCCGGAGGCGCGGGCTCGGCGCTCTGCGGGATGCTGCGCGGCGCGGTGTGGGCGGGGCGCCCTCCGTCCCGCCCCCTCCGTCACGTGGCCCCGGCTGCGGCCGCTAAAGATAGCGGCGTAGGAGGCGAGTGGTACCCGGGGCCGCGCGGCTGCGGGGACCTGCGCGAGTGCGCAGCCACCAATGGCCGCGCCGGGCTCTTTGAAGCTGTGCGGATTCTGTCCCTGCCCTTTCCAACCGCTCGGGAACGTCGTGGACGTAACCGGAATTGCCACTTCAAAATAAACGGTGTGGGGGACTGAATGAGCCTGAAACCCCAAAGCTACCGAGGCGCGTCACGGGCAACCCACTAGAGGGACTTGCAAAGACAGAGCCCTCGCCGCTACGAAAGTGGCCGCTTCCGCGAATGCTTTCGAGAACAATCTGTGGTGCTGCAGCAAAAGGCCGGAGGACAAAGGCAGGCTTCGTCCTAAAGTTACCAGTAACCGGAAGCGCTGCTGGAGGGGAGCTAAGAGCCTTTATTCTGAAGACACAGAGCTGTTCTCGCCTCGGAGGGAGTAAGACCCAGTTTATATGTGAGCCCAATATGAGTGATCGTGGTCCAGGAGCAATGACTGAAGTTGCCCTGAAAGCTACGTCCCACTGTGGATGCGGTTACGTGAAACTGTATTAGTTACAAAGCAAAGAAGGTCACAAATCGTGACATTTACCGTGTAAGTCATCAGGGACTAAAGCAAGTGGGGAACTCGGCTATAGGCCTCAGATGCTTCTGTAAGATGGGGCAAGCCTGTAGGACATTTTCATTAGTGAATGACGGGGGAGGGCCCAGCCCATGTGGGTGGTCCTGGGCTCTATAAGGAAACCTGTCAGCTTGAGTTTGATCCTCGGATCCCACGGTGGAAGGAGAGAGTCAATTCCTGAAAGCCGTCCTCTGACTTCGATCACACCACAGCAGCCCTGCATTTGTATGTGTACAATTAGAGTAAAAACAAACCTGGGCATGGTGGCCCAGGGCCATACCTCAGTATTTAGGAGGAGGAGCAGCCTAAGCTACATGATGAATTCAAGGCCAGTCGGGGATACAGGGGACCCTGATTCTAATGGGAGGGGGGTTTGCAATTACAAGCTTTCTAAAATAAATTCCCTAGTAAAGATAAAATGGGGAGGAGAGAGGGGGGAAAGGGAGAGTCTCCTTCTTTGGGCACATGGGGCATGGCTACTGCTGTGCATCATTTGATTACCCAAGCTTACGGTATCGTTGTTTCTTGCCAAGCATGTCTCTAATTCTCAGATTACCGCGTTTTATAAAGAAAGCTCAGGTCCGTCTGAAAGGTGGCCCTCATGCCCTTCCCAAGACTACATCCCAGTGAGGACAGTTGCAGTGTGATCCCTCTGCCTTACACCTACCAAGACCAGCAACTACATGGGAAAGGGAACAGGAGGGTCCATCTCTTTGTTTTGTCTTGAGACAGGATCTCGCTGTTTAATATTAGCTGGGTGGGCTGGACATCTCTTTGCAGACCTCTGTGGCTTCAAGCCTGCAGCGATTCTCATCCTTGACTTCCCAAGTGCTGGAATTTCAGGAGTGAAATTCCACCCTGGCTCTTGCTTAATTTTAATTGCTTATATATTCCACAGTTCATGTAATGGGTCCCTGAAGCACCTCTCATTCAGCCAAGACCACCCAGCCCGCACAGGGCTCCTCAGCCCTCTGTCTTGCTTCACTGATCCTCTGTATTGTGCTTGAATGGCAGCACATTCTCCTGGTATCTCACTCTCTGAGTAGCAAGAACATCTTTCCTTGTATCCTTTGCATCTTCCCCTCTCTCCCCCTGCACCCTCCCAGGGAGCATGTCCACTGACCCCCAAGCCTGCATCTCTGCGCTGGCTAGATTTATGTCATCGTGACACATGCTAGAGTCAATGGAGAAGAGGAAGCCTCATTTGAGAAAATGCTTCCATAAGATGGGGCCAACCTACAGGGCATTTTCATTAGTGAATGATGTAGGAGAGCCCAGCCCATGGTGGGTGGTGCCATCCATGGGCTGGTGGTGCTGGGTTCTATAAGGAAGTAGGCTGAGCAAGCCACAGGAAGCAAGCCAGTAAGCAGCACCCCTCCATGGCTTCTGCCTCAGCTCCTGACTCCAGGTTCCTGCCCTGTTTAAGTTCCTGTCCTGATTTCCTTCAATGATAAACAATAAGTTGTAACCAAATAAACCCTTACCTACTCAAGTTGATTTTGGTCACGGTGTTTTATCACAGCTGTAGTAACCCTGACTGGGACAATCTCCATGTCACATTCCCACCAAGCTTTAGGTTCAGGCCAGCAGCCTGGGTACTTACAATCTCCCAGCAGGCTCCAAGCACCATATTCCTTAGGCACATTCCTCCTCATTGTCACTGTTGGGGCATGGGATAGCCAGGGTCCCCAAGCTAGAGACCTGTAGTATTGTCTCATAAAGCCAAGCAGCCATAGTCTTGAAATTTGCCTCTCGCACAGGGTGCTAACCTACTCCTCTCTCTCCATCCTACAGGAGGCAGCAAGTCTGGGGCCAGGGCTAGTCCCACTTCATGAGCTACTTCTCTCTAAGCCTTAGGGCCTTTACCCAAGAAAGAAGCAGGCTGGCAGTGGCTACCCTGAAGGGCGGGAGAGAATGGACGGGAACCATAAGACCTGTCAGCTGTCACTGCCACCCCTGCTGACTGCACCCTAGCCCTACCCACTTCCTCCTCCTCCTTGATGGTCTCTGCCTCCTTTCAGCCTGCCCCGGTCAATGGTGCCACCCCATGCCAGAGATCTGTTACCTGTCCTTCAGGACCTGTCCTCTGAAGCCATGCCCTACAGACCTCAGGGCCACCCTTGGTCCCACCCTCCCAATGCTCAGAAGCCCCCTGCACTTCTGGCCTTACTCATCAAACTCCCATGGCTACCGGACTTAATGGTCTGACTTGGAGCCGGTTTTCAGGCCTGCCCTTTTGAGTGGGCATTTCTGGGGCAAGTTTCAGAAATTATATATATATTTGTATTATATATTATGATACATAATATTATATATAATATATATTAGTGAGCAGCCTGAGCCGTTAAAATGCTGGCAAAAGTTTGGAAATTGGGACTCAGCCTCTTTGAGCTCTCCAAGGTCTGAACCCCATTTGTTGTGCACACAGGACTTAACCCAGTCTCTGGCAAACAGGAGGTACTTGCCAATTGCTTGTTCAGTGACTCAAAGATCATTCTTAGGAAGTGACAAGGCCAAGAGTGGCCCGGCCCTAGTGGCCCACACACCACCTAGGGTAACTCCCAGCAGGCAGCCAGGCTAATATTTCCAGCTGTGTTCTTCAACCCTGCTCACCACCTGGAGGAAACCTGCAGGCTCGTTAGCAGTGCTCCTACTTTTTTTTTTTTTTTTTGCTGTTTAAGACAGGTTCATACCTGTAGCCCATGCTGGTCTCATGCTCCTGATCCTCCTGCAGCAGCTTCCCAGGGCTGGAATTATACGCCTGCATTATCACAGCCAGTGTGTGTGTGTGTGTGTGTGTGTGTGTGTGTGTGTGTATGTGACTGTGTCTGTCTGTGAGTGTGTATGTGTCTGTTTGTATGTGGGGGGTCTGTTTGTATGTTTGTGTTGTAGATTAAATCCAGGTTATCAAGTATATGCTCTACCACTAATTTATCCCCCCATTCTTTAAATATATATTTTGGGCCAGTCATGGTGGCATACACCTTTAATACTCTCTCTTTCTTATCAGGGTTTCAATAAAATCAGGACTAACATTAAGGTGTGTGTGTGTGTGTGTGTGTGTGTGTGTGTGTGTGTGTGTGTTGGGATTACAGGTTTGAGCCACCAGATATAACTCAAATATTTCTTTTGTTTTCTCTCTTCTTTATTTCTTCCTTTTTTCCTTCTTTCCTCTACTTCTTTCTTTTTTATTTTTGTTTTTTAAAGACCTGGTTTCACTGTGTACCCTTGGCTGTCCTGGAACTAGCTTGGTAGACCAGGAAGACACCAGCTCTTTCTTCTTTCTTCTTCTTCTTCTTCTTCTTCTTCTTCTTCTTCTTCTTCTTCTTCTTCTTCTTCTTCTTCTTCTTCTTCTTCTTCTTCTTCTTCTTCTTCTTTTTCATAAAACACTGCTCCTAAAGATAGGTGCATGTATTTGAGAGTTGCTATACCAGAACAGGTTTTTGTTTGTATGTTTTTGTTTGTTTGTTTGTTTTTGTTTTTTAACTTAGAGAGGAAAACCTATTTCCCAGAAGGGGAGGAATTTCAGAAAACTTTGGAGTTGCTCATTGCCCATTTCCCATAGTTATTTGTCTCATTCATTTCCCCAGAACTACAAGAAAACCTGGGCTCAGGCATGCCACTGATTCACAGATACAACAGCAGTAAAGACTGTTTATAGAGGCCTACTGGCCTGCTGTGTTGTCAGAGCAAACAGGGCACCAGAGTTCCTTGCCCTAGCCAGGTTTGCTAAGTCTTCCTCACAGAGTACAGTGGGAGGGGCTGAGGATGTAGCTCAGTGCAACTTAACCACACCTGCCAGGCCTGGCAGGTGACACATGATAACATCATAGGTTGCTAGGCAACCCAGAAGTAGGCTGCCCAAATACTAGCATTCCTCCTTTTTCTATAATTAAAAAATGAGGAGCTTGGGCTGCTTCTCATGTAAGGCAAGTTAAAGTATATAAATTTAGGTTCTTTGGAAGCAGATCTTAGTTGCCATGCAAGAAGGTAAGAGAGAGAGAGAAAAAAAAGCAACAAAATGTCCAGATTACATGGTCAAGAGGAGGAGGAGAAGCCCCTGCCCTGGAAAGTTCAGGGTAGAGGGTTGCCAGTAGAGAGTTGCCAGCCACGCAAGACAGCAGGTAAGGACTGTGGAATGCTGGGAGAATCCGGAGCTGCTTGTCCTGGGCCTGAAGCACACCATTCCAGCCTTTTGTTAATAAGTGAATATCGGGTGTAGATTCTCTTCTGACTACTTCCTGCTAACACTGGGGGTATTGTAGGTAGGTCAAAAGGCTGAAAGGCTGGCCAAGTCCAGGAAGAACAGGCTGTTTCAATGCTGTCCAGGGTCTATGAGAACATCCATGGCTGGGAGGGAAAGTGCAGGTCCAGCTTGACGGAAGTCTGTGAGGTCAGACTGGGACACCTGTGGTAGCTGATTTGGCACTGTTGTGGTTGTAGGAAACACCTGGGTCTGGCAGGATACTAAAACATATATATATATATATGCAGAAGACAAAGTTAAGTAGGTTATGGGGAAATTTTCTTTAGGTATACATTTAAAACTTTTGGGAGAGTGAACAGAGGGGGAAGGTTTGGATCAAAGAGACTTAAACATGGGAAACTCCATTTACCTGAGGGAGCCTCCATTTTCCCAATCACTGGAAGTAATTAAAAAGGCTTTGCTTTGGATCTGTCATTTAAGGAAATTGAGGCCAAGTTTGGTTAGAGGTATGTAAGATTAGAGGCCCTTAAAGCAGGCATTAGGTATAGAAATATGAAATTCTTCAGAAGACATGCCAGAGAAGAATCTGGAGGAACAGACGAATGGACTATTTCCATTGGTCAGGTAGGAGTCAGTGACCTTTCAAGGCATCCCAAGAGCAAGGTTTGACTCACTAGGTTGGTATAATCTATTCCAACAACTCTCAGCGCTGGCCGGAGACCAAGGGCACAGTTGCCTATAGCAGACATGGTTTACCTAGTGCTAGGATTTTCATAGATGAGAGAGAGAGAGAGAGAGAGAGAGAGAGAGAGAGAGAGAGAAACCTTGCTGGTAGAGGGAAAATCTTACCCAAGGGAGGAGGTCCTAGTTGAAGGGTTTGGGTATAGGTTGGTGAGAGCAGGAGGAAGTGTTTGTGCCAACCAGAAGTGAAGACTCACCAATTGGCTGCTGTTGGATGTAGAATGTAGCAATCAAGTAGCCAGGAAAGGGAAGGCCCAAAGCCAGGGAAAGGGGAGGAATCCCACCCTCTGAGATAGGCAATAGGTGCAGTACTTATCTAGAGTCCACTTGACCTTAGAGGTGGATTCAGGTGGATTTCCTGCAGCTTACAATAATTACTTTTAAGTTTATGAAGGAAATAAAACTTTAGACATTTAGCACCACAGTTGTAATCTGCACTGAAATATGCATTGTAGAAAAGACAGTAGACATACACATTTGTGTTAACAGCATAAGCATTTTTAAGGTGAGCTCTGAAAAGGCAGAAGCCTTTTATGAAGTAGAAGGGACAAAAGCTCACTTGATCTTAACCTTTAGTATGATTATACATTATGACGATTTAAAGGAGATTTAAAATCTTGAGCTTGGAACCATGACTGTGGGTGGTACAGTGGAATGTTTTTGTATTAGAGTTAGATTAATAAATCAGAGCTCTGTTGATAAAGGTCAAGGCTCTGGACAGTCAATATAACAGTAGCATAGGAAAAGGAGAAACTATTAAGCAGTTTTACCTATTTAGGATACCTTAAATCACCTTAGACCTTGCAACTTTTATAATTTGCATTTACCAACCTTAAAACACTTTCTTCGACCCTCAAACAACATTTTTCTTAGGCCTTTTTATCTAGTTATTTACCATAAGACATAGATGAGACTGCTATGAACATTTATTGTCCTTTAGCTAAAGGGATGGTAAAAGGTTTCATTCAGGCCTGTTTCTTGAGTCTGGCAACAAGCATACTGTGTCTAGGCCTGACAATAGCAATCTAGGACTCAGGCTTAAGGCCTGGTCTCCTGAATGTGAAGAAAACTGAGAAGGCATCTGAAGTCTCCCAACACAGAAGTTGGCAATATGTCCGTGGGGCCTGAGTGTGAGGTCAAAACAGACCAGGAATGTTACCCAGGGCTGGGCGATGGTGGTGGAGGTTGCTGAATCTAGGAGCCATTTGTCCTCTGCCAGGCCAAGATGCTCAAAGACGGGATGTGTCTCTGGCTCTTGTGTTGGTTGAACCTCCATGGCTGGGCACAGAGAACAAGCCTGCATGGGAGCATTCTGACTTCCAAAAGCCACTCTGCCAGCAGGCAGTGTGTGGCTTGTTGAAGCAGCTGTGGGACCAGTGTCCCCTTTGGCTGCATCTGAAACAGACACCTGGCAGAGTAGATTTTTGGCTATACCCTGGGATGGGGCATTGCAGACCTCTTGTTTTCTGTGCGGGAATGCCAACAGCCTCAGAGAAGCAGCCAAGGTCTGGAGTATAGTTTTTGCTGTAGATGAGTCTATTGGGAGACTCTTCTCTTAATATTTTTACCAACTCCTATATGGTGATTCAGGGACTTTCCTCAGCTGTTTAATTAAGTAAGCAGTGAAACCATGTCTGCATGTGCAGGACTATAAATACATTTTTAAACATATTAAAGTACTTGATCTTCTATGAGGTAACTGACTATTAACTTGCATTTGTTAACCATTAAATATTAGGACTTTAGGTTTTGTCCCTGTTAAGTTGGAGCCTTAAAAGTCATAAATATAGTCCATTAAAGTGAGAGCATAACAGTTTTCTGTATGATTTAGTATATAAAAAGATCATAGTTTATAAAAGTCTTAGGCTATGCCATAGATTAATATTACCATTTTTAGAAAACAAGACCAAACATATTTAACATATTTGATAGTGAAGATATAGCACAATGATCAAGTTTTAACATAAATAAATGCCTCTAAAATTAATAGATCTTAATTTAAAGTGTTGGTAAAAACTTGTATGTAGTAACTCGAGTTATGAGTTTTAAAACCAACAATATGGTAGAACAGTATAAAGCAATTTTACAATTACATTAGAATTTATTATAGCAAAACTATTAGCCCGAAAGCCTAGTGGTGAATCTGGATCATAGGCAGCTCATGGCATGAGAAATATCACTTATTAATTTAGAAACTGATAAAGACATAGGCTGTTAGACATAAATTTTAAATTAGCTTAATTTGAATAGACCTTTATAATTTTGAAATTTTAGTATTATATGAAAATTATTTTGAACCAGAGTTGAATCATATATATTGTAAAATGTAACTTTGAATTTTTATAAAAATCCATACCATTTAAAAATGAGACTTGCTGCTGTCCTAGGCTAAAAGGAGATAAAATAAACAGAGAATTAATTATGATTAAAATTGTTCATACCACTTGGTCACCTTAAAGTTTATAATTTAAGATCTTTTTGAGAGTATAAAAAGAAACCAGAGAGTATATTTAGTGAGATAACAGGCAGAGAGAAACAGACAAGATTTTGAGAAAAGAGAAATAAGGAATTGTTGGATATTACTGGATATTAGATATTTGAGTAGGGCAAATATAGGTATAGAAGCCAGAGGTTTCCCTAAGAGGAGAGAATATGAGGAAGCCATTCCTGTGAATGAGAAAGGGGAAATGGAGATGGATTATGTGGCTAGTGGTTTGTCAACCAAATAGCACGGCAGGTCATGGGCTAAGTCTGAGAACCTCAATGCCTGGTAGCAAGGCTTTATCAGTAGTAAGGCCAAGTTCCTGTGGGAAAGGATAGGGGCAGATAGGCAGCTTTAGAATGGAGGTAGGAAGGGGTGCAGTGGCCTTTTAGGGCCTATAAAAGACTGCAGTTTTGCAGCTCTGAACACAGTGGGACAGAAACAAAGTAGTAAAAGCAGCTGGCAGTGGGGGAAACCACAGCGTGTTTTTGTTTTTGTTTTATAACCAAGATGGCTGCCAATCATGTGACTGCCCTTGCTTGCCCTAAGTTAAGATGGAGATGAAACCATGTGCTTGCCCTTGGTGGAAATGGCAGTGAAGCTGTGGCTCCACCTTCCTTATCCCCAAATCAACATGGTGGCTAGCCATGCAGGGTGTGTAGCCATAACAGCATAGTGAGACCAGGTGTTTGCTGGTGGGATGGCTGTCCCTGCCCAGCATGTGGCATGGCCGATCGGGGGTCTGCACAACTGAAAACACTCCTCTGCAAGCCAGCCTTTTGCAGCAGGTGTTCTGTGGGAGATTTAAAACTTCACTCGTGGGGCCTGAGGCAGCAGTGCAATCTAAAGCCATCTGTGTGTGTGCAGGGTCCCCAGTGGTTGCTTACCTAACAGCAATAGTTCAGAAGCAGGCTATGTCTGTGTCTGAAGCAGCAGTATCTGGGGTGAGCGTTTTAGTTTCCCCAAGCTGATTCTGGTGTGGCATGAGCGTTCACCTTGTTTTGGGTGCTCAGAACACATGGCAGGATGCTAAGTCTGAGTGGCCTTGAGCAGAGGGACAGGTGTGTGTGATTAAGGGCAGGGCAGTTGAGGGAAAGTGTAGGTTTTAAGGCATATATGGTTGAGTGGTGCTTAGGGACAGGTACAGCAGAAGAAAAATCTGTTGCAGGCTTCATGGTCTGGTTAAGGGTTTCTGGGGTGACCAGACCAGGTGCTACCAGGAGAGCCCTTCCTGGCCAACGCACCAATGTTAAGACCAATGAAATGATGATGTGCACAGATTTTATATGAAAGAGGTTTATTGGATGCAGATGAAGAGAGAGAGAGGATAGAGTGAAACATGATAGGGGAAGGGACAACCCTGACAGAGAAAGGGGAGAGAGCAGGAGAGCAAGAGAGTTAGAGGGCAAGAGGGCAATAAAAGTGGAGGATTGATCCTTTTAAGGAGCAACTGAACCATGCTTGTCAGGTGTGCCTACCTGGTGGGGGACACGTGATGACATCATAGGTACCTAGGCTGCCTAAATACTAAGAAGTAGCATACTTTAAGGTGGCTATCACCAGGAACCTGATGTTCCCAGGAGTCATCCATTCTCTTGCAAGAAGACACATTGGGTTGGTTTTCCTTTGCTGGAGCATGTTAAAAGAGCCCCCTGGCTCTGAGCTATGTGTCAGCTCCAGATCTAGGGACGTTATGACATTATTGGTTTACTTCAGTGTACTGTTGAGGAAGCTGTTTAAGAAAAATAGTGACTCACTATGAGGAAAGTGCTGGCTAAGGAATTCTAAGTGCTCTGCTGTTTTCACTCATGCAGCTTGTATTGCTAGCCCCTCAGGGTTAGTGCTGTAATTCATTATTTCATGATAATGAAATCATCTAGAAGATCTTTTGTTTTTTTTAGATTTATTTTATGTATGAGTGCTCTATCTGCATGTGCACCTGTATGCCAGAAGAGGACATGAGATCGCGTTGCAGATGGTTGTGAGCCACCATGTGGTTCCTGGGAACTGAACTCAGGACCTCTGGAGGAGCAGACAGTGCTCTTAACCGCTGAGCCATCTCTCCAGCCCCATCTAAAAGATCTTAAGAATATATTTTTAGAGTATTTCGCCTGAGACACATTAGCTGGGGCAGATCTTGCACACAGCTTTGTCTTGTGGAAAAATCTTAGAATCTCAAAAGATAAACTATGGACAATAACAAAATCATTTAATGATAATTTTAAAAGAAGTCCAGACCAATCTTATAAACCTATTTTAAGGGTTTGTTGTTGGTTTGGTTTGGTTTGGGTCCTTGAGACAGGGTTTCTCTGTGTAGCTCTGGCTGTTCTAGAACTTGCTCTGTAGACCAGGCTAGCCTTAACTCAGAGATCTGCCTGCTTCTGCCTCCCAAATGCTGAAATCAGAGACTTGTGCCACCAAGTCCAGCTGTATTGTCAGGTTTTTTAATTCACTAGCTGCTGGGTTGTCTTGAAGAGCTTTTGTAGATCACTCCTGCCATCTAGTGGACAAATATATGCAGCACGGCTCATTTAGGCAATCTCAAGGTCCTGCCCTGAACGGAGCCAATTACTTTTTACTGTTCTTCAGAGCCTGGGGTTTAGGCCTGGAATTTCAGCTACCTGGCAGACGGAGGCAAGAGGATCACAAGTTCAGGGCTAACACAGTTA
Organism: Psammomys obesus; assembly: GCF_907164565.1. NCBI lineage: Eukaryota > Metazoa > Chordata > Mammalia > Rodentia > Muridae > Psammomys > Psammomys obesus. The sequence continues at coordinate 28,152,019 of NW_026596040.1, read as the reverse complement.
ATTCAAGGTTACAGTTTATTGAGACTGTTTCAAAATTAAAAAATAATAAAATGAGCCAAGTGTGGCGGTAGTGATGGCGCCCTCCCGCCCTCCCTTAATCCCAGCACTTGGGTGCAGAGGCAGGCTGATCTTTGTGAGTTCGAGACTAGCCTGATCTACAGAGTTAGTTCCAGGCCAGCCAGGGCTACACAGAGAAACCCTGTCTCAACAAACAAATAAGATAAAGACAGAAGAATCATAATGAAATTAACTAAACAGAAAGTTAAATAAATAAATTCATACAAGGCTGGAGATATAGCTCATTGCCTGACTAACTAGGATAGGAGGCTCGGGGTTCAACCTCCAGCTCTAAAAGTGAATGAGTCTACACTCTTTGGAGTATGGTAGCACAGCCCTGTCGTCCCACCACTGGGGAGGCAGAGGCCAGCCTGGTCTCTATAGTGAGACCCTGACTCAGAAAAACCTGCTGTGGATGGACATTAGCTTGTACACCCATAATGGAAATGTTTGTTTTATCACCTGAGCTCAAAATACATGAGGAGTTATTTAAATGCTCCCTGGGGTCTGGAGAGGTGGCATAGTGGCTAAATTGCTTGGTTGCACAAGCCTGAGGACATGAGTTCAGATCCCCAGCACCCATGTGAAAAGCAAGATGTGATGGCCCCTGCCTGGAAGCCCAGAGCTGGGGAGTGGGGTCAGAGACCAAAGGCTCCTGAGGTCTGCTGGCCAGCTAAACTAGCTTAAACAGTAGGCTCCAAGTTCACGGAGAGGCCCAGTCTCGGAGAGCAAGGTGGGGAGCAATAAAAAAGGCCATGCATGTTGGTTAGAAATGTACAAACCACTGCAGACTAAAATGGGGTTGACAGAAGACTGAGAGAGCGCTGGGCTGTGGCTTAGCTGTCTGCTGTGTATGAGAGCTGGTTCAATCCCCGGAACTGGAGGGGGAAAAAAAGCAAAGAAAGTACTCAGTGTCATTAACATATAAAATGCTTATAAAGCAAAAATCTCTGTGTATAAAGTAGCAGAACTTGATGAAAAATAAAGTATATATTTGCAAATACATCTGAAACAGATTCAGGCATGGGAAAGCGGTCTGTTTAGGGAAGAATGAGAAACTGACAGGCTCTTACTTTTCTTCCTTATGAGATAGTGTCTCACTGCAGCTCAGGCTGGCCCTGACCTTATTCTGGAGACACTTTCAGTGACTGTCAGTGACACTTTCAGTGACACTTTCAGCTTTCCAAACGCTGCGATTATAGACACGAGTCACCACGCCCAGCTCTGTTTACTTGGTGTTTGAGATAAGGTCTCACTGTGTAGCTCAGGCTGTCCTTGAATTTCCCTCCTCCTGTCTCAGTCTCTCCACTTTTGGCCTTGCCCAGCTCTAGTTATGCCTTCAAACTTCATGTCCCTGATGGACAGTGACACCAAACGCCATTCCACATACCTTTCTAGGCCATTTGTGTTTCTTCCTTTTAGGCATGTCTATTCAGGGCCTTTGCTAATGAAAAAAAAATGCCCCCATGTGGAGTGTGTGTGTGTATGTGTGTGTGTGTGTGTGTGTGTGTCTGTCTGTCTGTCTGTCTGTGCTAGGATAAGTTTGGGAGTTGGTTGTCTCCTTCCACCTTTAAGTGGGTTTAAACTTGGGAATAAACTTAGGTCTCCAGGCTTGCATGGCAAGCACTTTTACAGGCTGACACATCTTAGCAGCCCTGGTTTGTTTGTTTGTTTTAATTTATTTTCAAAATGTAGGAGTCTTTGTCTGCATGTACCCCTACATGCCAGAAGAGGGCATCAGATCCCTTTATATATGTTTATGAGCCACCATGTGGTTGCTTGAAATTGAATGCAGGACCTCCAGGTGAATAGCCAGTGTTCTTAACTGCTGAGCCATCTCACCAGCCCCTTTTGCTTGTTTTTGAGACCAGATTCACTCTGTTGCTCAGACCGGCTTCCTCTTACCCCAGTCTCCTAAAGTGCCATCCTACTCTTCTTTAAAACAACAACAACAACAACAAACCTTTATTATTATCATCACTTTGAGATAGAGTTTCTCTGTGTAGATCCTATCTCATGGTTGTACGCCTGGAAACTCACTAGGTAGACCGGGCTGCTCTCAAACAACAGAGTTTTGCCTGCTTCTGCCATCTAAATGCTGGCTTAAAGGCATGCACCACCACCACCCAGCTTATCTTTTGTTTTTGAGTGTTTGCCTGCTTGTATGTATATGCACCACATCCTTTCCCGGAACCTGAGGAGGCCAAAGGAGGATCAGCTCCCCTGGAACTGGCCTCTCAAGTGGTTGTGAGCCACATGTGGGTGCTGGGAATGAAACTCATGTCCTCTGCAAGAATGGTAAGTGCTCTTAACCACTGAGCCACCTCTCCAGTGCACTCTTTTTATTCTTTTCAGCTGATGCCCCCATTGCATTGTGGTAAACACCAACAACCTGAATCTTGCCGTTTTAATCACTTAAAACAACGTGAAATTAATTCACCATCTATTTTCAGATTTTTTTTTTTTTACTTTAAACAGAAGCTGTAGCCACTCAGCAGTCACTCTCCTCTGCCCTTCTAATCTATTTTATCTAACACATGGTATTTCTAAGAAGTGGCCTATTCTAAGTGTATTCTAAGGTTACTCACACCTTTAATCCCAACACCCAGGAAGCAGAGGCAGGTGGATTTCTGTAAGTTTGAGGCCAGCCTGCTCTACAAAGGGAGATCCAGGCTACACAGAGAAACCATGTCTTGAAAAGCAGAATAATAATAATAATAATAATAATAATAATAATAATAATAATAAAGCCTATTCTAGCATTTCCACATAGGTGGGGGTCAGGTAATATTTGGCCTTTTTCTGTCTGCCTTTTTCCACTTTCCACTTACTTTTTTTTCAAGGTTTATTTATTTTTGTTTTATGTATATGACTGGAGATTTTGTTTTGTTTTTGAGAAAGAGTCTCACTATGTAGCCCCAGCTGTCTAGGAACTCACTATGTAGACCAGGTTGGCCTTGAACTCACAGAGTTACACCTGCCTTTGTCTAAAAAGTGCTAGGGTTAAAGGTCTGCATCACTATGCCAAAGCCATCTGAGTTCCCTGTGTGTGTATGTATGTACACCATGTGCCTGCAGTGCCCAAGGAGGCCAGAAGGTGGCGTTGGATCCCCCGGAAGTGAAGTCACAGAAGGTTCTAAGTTCTCTGTCTTCCTAATGCTATGGCCCTTTAATACAGTTCTTCATGTTGTGGTGACCCCCAGCCATAAAATTATTTTTGTTGTTACATTATAACTGTACTTCTGCTACTGTTATGAATCTGTGTTTTCTGATGGCCTTGGGTGGCCCATGTGAAAGGGTCATTCAACACTCTCCAAGGGGCCGTGACCCACACGTTGAGAACTGCTGTTCTAAGCCATCATGTGGGTGTGGGGAACCCAGATTTTCTGTAAGAGCAAGAAGGGCTCTTAATCAGGGAATGTTCTCTAGCCCCACGGTCTCCTTCTTACACAGAGCACAGGCCTCCTGGGACGCAGCCACCTACATTTAGGGACAGCCCTCCCTTCTCAACTAGACCAATCCAGAAGCTCCCGCACAGACGTGCCCAGAAGACATAGATAAATAAAATTACAACAGAAAGGAAAAAAAACCTAAGGAAGATCCGTAGAGCCGAGTACAGGAGCGCACACCTTTAGCTCGGCATTGGGGAGGTAGAGGCAAGTGGATCTCTGAGTTCCAGCCCAGCCTAGTCTACATAGCGAGTTCCTAGACAGCCAGGGCTGCACAGAGGAACCCTGAGTCCCTCTCCCTCATCACAGAATTGATTGATTTTTAACGAGAGGGTGAGAATGTCTACAACTGTAGGGCGGACAGTTCACTGGCAGAACACCCGCCTCTGCTGTGCTCACGCCTCTGGCTCCACCCCTAACATCACAACAATAGACAAATAAAATTGGAAATGAAAGTTTGGTCATTGCCGTCAAACCCTACCTTGAACAAGTCATCCATTTCTCTTGTATTTGAACAGAACAAGTCCCTGGGACTAAACCAATTTAATTAGAAACAAATTTTCAATGGACTTCAAGTTCAGAGACTGAAGCAGAAATTAAAAGCACGGAAACTTTTAAGATTTCTTTGTTTTATGTGTTTGAGTGTTTTGCTTGTATGTGCACTGCATGTGTGCCTGCTGCCCTCAGAGGTCAGAAGAGGCTGTTTTATCCCCTGGGACTGGAGTTGCAGACAGGGGTGAGTTGTCAGGAGGGTCCTGGGAATCAAACTGGGGGTCTCTGCAAGAGCAGCAAGTGCTTTTAACCACCTAGCCATCTCCGCAGCCAAAATAAATGAAAAGCATCTGAAGAACGAAAACCCACGACCAGGTGGCTTTCGTGGTAAGTTCTACCTAGGAGTTAGAAAGGCGTTAAATTTAATCCACGAGTGGTGGCACACACCATAAGTGTGTGTGTGTGTGTGTGTGTGTGTGCGCGCGCGCGCGCGCGCTTGGGAGGCAGAAGCAGGAGAGTCTCTGCGAGCGTGTCCCCAAAACACCAGGAGGAAAATAAGTAAGTAGCAGTTAGCAGTGTTTTGGCCTTTGCAGAGCCCGTCACATGGCTGACAGTGAGCAGTCACTTAATTAAGTGTCAAGTCAGAGAGTGAATGTTAAAATGTCAAACAATGCCAGTGATCTCCAGTCCTGAATGAAAAAAGGTCCTTTTCTACATAGCCTTCGCTAAGCCTCCTGTCAACTCCGGAAGGTCTGCCCTTGAATCTTGCCCTTCTTATTTGGACCCTCCTGCTTTAGTTTTAAGGTCCCTCCCGCAGGCCGGCCTCACCCGCAGCCCTCCTCTTTGGGCCCCGCCTCCCGCCTGCCCCACTCATTTGACCCCGCCTCTGCGGTCCTCTTTGGGCCCCGCCCCTACTCCCGCCCGCCCGCCCTCCTTTGACCCCGCCCCCAAAACCCTCCGCTCTCGTCCTCCTCCAACCGCGTCCCATCCCTTTCTAGCCCTTGCTCGGCCCCGCCCATCCCTGCATCACTCTTCCTTTGGCCCCGCCTCCGACCACACCCCCTTCTGCTCGGCTCCGCGCTTTGCTCTCCCCTACCCCCTCCCGGCCCGAGGGCGTGGTCCGCCGCCTAGAGGGCACGTCGACGTCCGCACGCCGGGGCGGGGCCTGGCGTGCGCGTGTGGAGCGTGGGTTCGCGCACCCGCCGCGGGTCTCCGGCGCCGGTGGCGCGCTGTTCCCCGGGAACCGATAAGCTGCGGAAGCTGCGGGTCGCCGCCCGCCCGCCTTGGCTCGGTGCCTGCGCGCGCCCGGGAGCGGGCCGGGCCCGCCATGGCTCACCGCTGCCTGCTGCTGTGGGGCCGGGCCGGCTGTCGTCGCGGCCTCCCTCCGCTGCTCGTGCCCAGCGGCTGCCTGGGTCCCGGCCGGCGGCCCTGTCTCCGCACGGTGAGTCCCGCGTCGCCGCTGCTCCTTCCGGCCGGCTTCCGGCTCGGGCGCAGGTGTCAAGGTCACCGGCCCGGGACGCGTGACGGCCGGAGCCTCCTGGTCCCCGCGGGCCGAGTTTCTCCTGACCCCCGGCCCTGTGGGCGGGCCGCGCTGCCGTCAGTGGCGCCGGGAGCCCGGGAAGGTCACGCCTCGGCTTTGCTGGTTTTCGCGGTACTGGAAAACTACGGACTAGTGGGCTGCATCGACGGGCTCGAGGGGAGAGAGAGGCCTGTGGGACCTCCCTTTCTCATCTGTTGAATAGCGAGGGCCGTTGCTGGCATCCTGAATACACACGGGCAAATACCACTGGTGTCAGAATGTATATTGTTCAGGGCAAGGCCTATATATTTTGTTGCATAACAGCGCCTGTCAGGAGGCTTCGCTGCTGGTGTAGGGCCACACATGACCTGGTACATTTTATTGAAGTGTGTGATGCTGTGTTGGCAGGACCATGACACAGCTTCTTGCCAGCTCAGCACAGGTTTTACCCAGAGGTACATAGCATGGTGGTTGAGGAGCGCGATTGGTCACTGGAACTTGGCTTGACCACTAACTGGCTGGTGCCCTTGAAGTCGTTATTCCAGCCCCTTCACTTAGAAGTTGGAGGGAATAGTACAGCAGCCTTTCAGTATCTGCGGGGGATTGATTCCAGGACCCTTACCAGAGTCAGGATGCACACCCACTATGTGCCTTGCTTTTTGTTTTGTTTGGGGATTTTTTGAGATGTCTTACTGTGTAGCCCAGGCTAACCTGAATCTCCCATCTGTTCCTCCCAATCAGCCTGGCTCATCACTTTTACATTCATCTCTAGATTATTTCAATACTCATGTGATGTTAATAGCAAATAGGTTTTAGGTTTTATACCCTAGCATTCAAGGAATAATAACCAAAACCCAACCCAACCAACCATCCAACCCCTCCCCTCATAGGAAACAACAAAACCCAGTCAACCTCAGATAGTCTTCTTTGCTGAGGTTGGTCTTGAACTCTTGATTATCTGTTTCCCATCTCAAGTAGAGGGGTTACAGTTATGCACTACCACACCAATTAATGTAATTTTTTTTCCTTTTCTGAGTGGTTTCACCAGTGGTTGAAAGGAAGTTGAGAAAGGAAGCCACCGGTAAGGATTGCTGAGGGTAACTGTGTTTGTGACACTTACTTTGAAGCTCATTTGTAGTGTTTGTGTTTATTTCTGAGTCCACATTTTTCTATGCTGTACTGTCCTGTTGTAGGCCATCTGTTCAGTATTTGACCATTCTCCCATCTTACCTTTCTCATCTGATCCCTTTTATAGCTAGTGGACATTGAACTTAGGGATCTGCCTTGTGAGGTTGAATCTCATCTAAAAGGCCTTTAGTGGGGCTGTTGTCCCTGTGAGTCACCAGTGACTGCCGAGACATAAGGAAGTCCTTGTTGCAGACAGCTACAGCTAATTGGTATGTGTGTGAGTGACAGTGACCTATGTACCCTGGTACTGGGTAGGGGCACCTGCACATTTCTCTGCTTTACAGGATGTACGTAGCCCAGGATGACCTTGAACATACTATCCTCCTGCCTCAGTTTCCTGAGTGTTGGAATTACAAGTGTGGTACCCATACCTGGTTATTATGTGGTGTTGGAGCATCAAACAGGGCTCTGCACATTCTAGACAAGCACTCCACCAACTGCTACAGCCTCAGCTACATAAAGCGTTTAGAAGTGACAAATTTTTGTGGAGTGTAACGTATGCGTAGCTCCATGCCAAGCTGTAAAGACTTATGTCATGTATTATGGTATGAAGAAATATTCCCCTTGCTTCTGCGCTGTCCTCATTTTCTATAGTTGATCCTCTACACCTGTACTTTTGGGTTGAGAGTATTGAACACAGGGAACCTAACCTCCTGGAAAATACAATAACAATAGAGTTCCTGGAAGCTGTAGTCTAAGAAAACTTATAAACAGTTCCCTTGTGTTAGATATTATAGTAATCTAAAGGTGATGAGTGAATTACTACTTCCTGTCTATATTCATTTATTAGCTGATGAGCATTTGAATTGTTACCATTTAGTAAAAATAGTAGTAAACTATGAATGATGTAGCTGAGAGAGAGAGAATGTGTGAATGATTCTGAAGCCATGTATTCTGGTTTTTTGAGGGGAAAGAGTCCAGTTGCTAGGTCCTGTGGCGTTACATTTTAACGCTTATTTGCTGTGTTTTAAGTGTGTGAGCGCACACGTGTGTGCTTATGTACACATGTGTGTACCATGGCACTCATGTGGAGGTCAGAGGACATCTTGTGGGAGTTGGTTCTCTGTTTCCACCACATGAGTTCTGGGAATTGAACTTAGGTTGTTGGTCTTGGTGGCAAGTGTCTTTACCTTCACCCACCATACTCTCTCACTGGCCCCCCTGTATTAAACATGTTGAGAATGGCCTACCTGTGTTCCAAAGAGGCTTGGCCATTTTACATCTCACCAGCAGTGTGCAAGGGCTTGTGTCTCCTTACTTTCTCACAACATCTGTCTTTGTGGTGGAGCTAGCACACACAAGTGGGTGTGAGGTGTCTTACTGGATGCTGCTGCTCTGTTTTTCTCATAGACCATAAAGGAGACAATGGTGATCTGCAGTCACTAGTACAGATGAACCTCTTTTTTTGGCATCATCAACCTCTGCAAGTAACAATTTGTGGTGCTGGGGATCAGACCCAGGGCCAACACATGCTAAGTGCTTTCCCATGGAGCTGCCTCCCAGCCCCCAAACAACTTTTTCGTAACATGTTTGAAGCAGAGATGTATCTGTAGTGGACTTTGCTGTGGCTGTGAGACTCATCTGGATGACAGCCCATCTTTCAAGTATGGTTAGCAGCTGGCCAGTGTAAGGATTGTCAGTGACATTTAGCCCTGACTTTCTCGTTCCAGAGTGAGATAAAGTTGGCATTGTTTACAAGCAGCATTGCCTTGTAACTTCAGGTAAGTACCTGAAAATGAGCCAGCATGAATCAGCAGTGTTAGGAGTGAAGTCCTTTCCCTCTGTTTTGTAAAATAGTTCTCATGCTCTTATTTGATGTCACGTTGCAGCTTTATCAATACGCCACCGTGCAAACGACAGTCAGCAGAAATTCTCTTCTGAGGGATGTAATTGCTGCTTATCAAAGATTCTGTTCTCGACCTCCCAAAGGTAAGTGCTTCGGTCTGACTCAGTGCGTGTGTTCTTGTTAAAGGCATGCGCCCTAGGAGGAGGGACTTCCGATGTGGGCAAGTAGGTTGAGTTCAGGATGACTAGCTGTTGTCTGCTGTGTCTATACCCTGACTTCACCTTCTCTCTGATGGTAGCAGGGAAGTCTGTCATTGACAAGTGAACATCTTATGGTGATGAAACTGACACTCTGGGTTGTGAGCTGTATCATTTAGACTTTGATGCATTTCTACGCGAGGAATATTATGGTTTCTAGTGCTATGTCAGCAGCCTTAGAATTATACACACAAAACCTGAGGAACTTGAGTGTGAAGATTTTTTTTTTCCTAACAGGATTTGAAAAATACTTCCCCAATGGGAAAAATGGAAAAAAGGCTAGTGAAGCTAAGGAAGCTGTTGGAGAGAAAAAAGGTAAATTTAAAAAAACCTGATTTTGTTATTTTCCTATGATGTTTCTACCAGAGAAAGAGTGGCCAGATGTTGTAGTCACACACACCCAAAGTTCAGTAGACTCTGTTTTACTCCTTGGTTCTCTTTTTGTATTTCCTGTTATTCTGTACATTGAAGTAGTTCAAATTCATCTTAGTGATACTGACTGACCAAACTAAAACTTCTTGGTAGGTTACCTTGACACATACTTTAAAGTCTTAGAAGCCCAGCACAGGCAGTTTACTTGATATTTATTGTGGGATAGTGCAGGCTTTTTAAAAAATAAAGATGATGGTGATGGTGTGATAATTTGGCTTTTTGAGACAGGGTTTCTCTCTGTAGCTCTGGCTGTCCTGAACTTGCTCTCTAGACCATGCTGGCCTCAAACTCAGAGCTCTGCCTTCTTCTGCTTTCTCAGTGCTGGAATTAAAGGCTCACACTGCCACCACCTGGCTAAAGATTTATTTTAAATTATGTGTGTGTGGGTATGTGCGCTTGTTAGTACAGGTGCCTGCAGAGTTCAGGAGAGACCATCAGATCTCCCATTGTTGTTGGTATATGTGGTTAAGCTGCCTGTTGGGGGTGACGTGGGTTCAGGGAACCAACTTGGGTCCTCTGGAAGAGTAGGAAGTACTCTACAACCATTGAGCCATCTCTCTAGTTCCATAGTACAGTGTTTTAAATTTAAAATTTAAAACTGAAAATTGAAATTCTAAACCTTAAGAGAGCTCTGTCTATGACTTAGAGAAGGTTTTTTTCTTTTCTTTTTTGTTTTTTGTTTTTCAAGACAGGGTTTTTTTTTGTGTGTGTGTAGCCTTGGCTGTTCTGGACTCACTTTGTAGATCAGGCTGATCCCCAACTCACAGAGATCCGCCTGCCTCTGCCTCGATGGGATTATAGGCATGCACCACTACACCAGGCTAAAGAAGGTTTCTTAAGGCTGGTCAGGTGGGCAGATCTTGTGGCATCAGGTCTTCTGCTTCAGTTTCATAAGTATTCTCCTGTTTAACACAACATTTGATAGCTACTGGCATCCAGCTGGTGTCCCAGTCTTTGGCCTTTTGTTGGTGGTGGTCCTGGGTTCGGAACCCCGGGCCCTCACCTCTGCTAAGCGGGTCTACTGTTGAGTGGCATCCCCAGGCCTTGTTTTTAAATGGGCCCAGACCCGAGGCTCTGGGTTGCAGGGTTGGCTGCATGGGCAGCGCTGTAGGGTTCACAAAGGCATAGTCCAAGAGTCGGCGGCACAGCAGTGATTGATGTACATTGTATTACAGCCCTCCGGATGCTGTCATGTCTCAGAGTAATTAGGAAGATCGTCACCCAGCCTGCACTGCGCCAACTCTTTCTTAGTGCTGTGTCTCGTCGGGTGGCCTGAGCTGATGTGTGTCACATCTGCCTCTGTGCAGGCGGTAGTTTAGAGAGTGAGTCATGAAGCCACTGAGGGTGACAGACAGCTGTGGCCTTACTCCTGATCTGTGAGAGAGGTTGTTTGGTGGTAGGTGGTGACATTAGAATGGTACTTGTAGGTCACTGGAAAGAGAGAAGTGGCAGAATCGATGACTACATTGGCTCTTTACAAAGGGCCAGATTCTTGGGGAGCAGGGCTAAGTAACAAACTGGTCACCTCAAGTTCTGGAGGCCACCACACCTGTTCTGTGTGGTGCTGGGAGCCCAGCCCTCGGTGTTGTACGCCTTGGCCAACACTGCTGAGTTACACCTCCAGCCCAGCTCACACATTTTAACTTTGAATGAGGACTCAGGAGTTTAAACCTACCCCTCTTTGTTCACAGGTGTCACAGGGCAACAAATCACCCAGCAAGTTCCTTAGCTCAGGTTTTCCTCTGTAAGATGGATGTAACAGTAGCAGTCTTCTGGGGTATTGGGTTACTGTGTATATTTTTTTAGATCATTATAGGCAGGTGTTGGAGCCTCTGGGCTGTTGTCACTTTGTATTAATGTCCTTCCTCATAGTGTTTTATGCAGTAACTGGTGTGTAGCCACTCAGTGGTTTCCTTTAGGTCCTCAGTCCTGTGTGGAGCTGTGCAGGCCTTGCTGAGGTGCTGCCTGCTGGACATGCTGCTCTCTGTTTGTGACAGAATCACAACCATCCGGCCCCCGGTCTTCTGGAGGTGCAGGTGGTGGGGGCGGGAAGCGCCGTGGCAAGAAAGAAGACTCACACTGGTGGTCCAGGTTCCAGAAGGTTTGATTTCAAACTGTTGACTTTTGGGATTGGGTTGGTGGCCCCAAGAAAATCCCACATAGGACACAGATCATATTTCCTCACAGAAAACTGTGTGTCCCTTTCTGTCTAGGGTGACTTTCCATGGGATGACAAGGATTTCAGGATGTACTTTCTTTGGACTTCTCTTTTTTGGGGTGGAGTCATGATCTACTTCTTGTTCAAGAGCTCTGGGCGAGAAATCACATGGAAAGACTTTGTCAATAACTACCTTTCTAAAGGAGTGGTAAGTGGTGTAGGGGCTTGGGGCTATTGAGTTCAGAAGGTTAAAGCAGTTCCGTAGACCACAGAGTGGCCAACGCTCACCTAGCCACACTGTCCATCATAAAGTAACAGTTTGCATATTGGATATTTTCTTGAAATTTTTAGTAAATGTACAGTTATTACGGTGTGCAGAGGCCACAGAACAACCTTGTGGACTCTTCTTCCATCTGTATGTGGGTCTCAAGGATTGTGCTCAGATTGTCAGGCTTGTGTTCCAAGCACCTTCATTTGCTGAACCATCTTCCTGGCTCCAGAGTCTTAAATTTCATGTTTCTATTGTTTCCTGTACCTGGGGTTGTAAGAATTGTTGATGAATCCAGTGTTATGAAAGTTTTGTGCTTTATTTTCTTCTAATAGTTAGATAGTCTTAGGTCTTTGATTTGAGTTAATTTTCCATAGAACTAAGTAAGGGATTTATACAGTTACATAAAGTTCAATGCCATTGTTCTGTATAATATCCAGGGGTTTTTTTCTTTTCTTTTTTTTTTTTCTTATTGAAAATAGTTTTTTCCATATAATATATTCTGGCTTTACTTTCCCTCGCCCCAGATCCTCCCTACCTCCTCACCTGTCCAACTCCATGGTTTCTTTCTCTCTTTTAGAAAACAAACAGGCAAAAACAAACAAAAGCAAAAGAAACATATAGATATATTGAATTATGGTATTAGTAAGGGCCTTTTCTTATACCCACTCTAGCTCCCAAATAATAGACACAGAAACCTATTATCTATGCAGCAAGCTTTAAGCTCTATAAATGGGCAGATACTCATTTATTCTAACACAGTTATGTTCATCTGGCCACCTCCCAGGCAAGCACTGTTTTGCTTTCAGCGTTCCTTCCCAGACAGAGCAGTTACCCACTCTCAGTTTCTCTGCAACACCCTTACTTTCAGTTTGTCAACGTCATTTTGCAGACTTACTGAAAAGCAGCACATGAGAAATAAACATGTCTTAAAGGATTCCTGCTGTCACTGCTCTTCACATGTGGTATTTCAAGAACATTCTTAGAAGTGAGGTGGAAAGAATGTCATTAAGAATCAGAATATAGGGCAGGCAGGATGGCTCATTGGTTAAAAACACTTGCTATGAAACCTGATGACTTGAATTTAATCCAAGGAGCCATGTGAAGTGGAAGGAGAGCACGACCTCCACAGAGTTGCCCCTCCATATGCACGCTGTGGCATGCTAATGCCTCCCCCGTACCTCCCCTCTCTTTATCTCACACATGAAACTGATAGTAATAATAATGACTCGAAACACAGATATAATTAGGAGAGTAAAGAAAACAAGTATATACTATTTGATGTTCAGGGAAAATGAAAACAGTAAAATCTTGTAACACTAAGTATTAGAGAGGAGTAAGAATCCTTGTTGAAGAAGAGTGTAAACTGGAGAGCTGCCGTGGAGAGCAGCTTGACAGGAAACTGAAGGACTGTATAGTCTCGAACTCATCCTTGTGTGTCTGTCTGTGTATCCAATGCATCCTGGAAGAACATCTGAAGAGGTGTTCCAGAAGTCATCTACAGGGATGTTCATTGCAGCATTCGGTAGGACTGTGCACAGACTGAGACAGCCTAACTTTTCATGAGCATGGTGGTAACTTGGAGTGTGCTTGTCCAGCACAAGGGTCTAAGAATCAAAATGCCAGTGTAGGTAAACCTTGCAAACGTAACGATGGGAGGAAAAGGAAAGGTGAATAAGAACAGCCACCTAGAAAGCTTGAAAGCAGGCCAGAGTGAATGTAGATGTCACTCAGGGTTATGTGTGTAGGGGTACTCTGTGTAGTTCAGCCCAACGTCATGTTTGAGACAGGGTGGCTCCCCAGCCTTAGAGGTGTCATTCTGTTGTTATTTAGATTAAATGTCATATGCCTTTTTGAAGAAGGTTTATTTGTTTTCATGTGTATTTATGAGTATCTGCGTTTATGTCTGCACCATGTGTGCACCTGGTCCAGAAGTCAGACCAGCTGGCTTACCGGGGCTGGAGATCCAGGTGCTTGGGATCCACTGTGTCGTGCTGGCAACTGAATCCAGGTCACGAGCAAAAGCAGCAGGTGTTCTTTCACCACTGAGCCACCTCTCATGTACTGTCACTCCTCCACCTTCGTCTCACACGGGGTTCCTGGCTGACCTGGAACTTGCTGTTGAGAGTGGGCTGGCTCTGCCTCCCATGAGCTGGGATTAGAAGCATGCATCAGCATGCCCAGCCTGCCATACACCTTTAAGAAATGACAGTAAAATAGCATCTCAAGTATTTTCTGAAGACTCATGTTTAAATATTTGTGTTTTTGACATTCTAGGTGGACAGACTAGAAGTTGTCAACAAGCGCTTTGTTCGTGTGACCTTTACACCAGGAAAAACGCCAGTTGATGGGGTAAATTATCTTATTAATTGGCCTGAGTTAGTACTAAGTTAACCTTTTTCAGGCTCAGAGCTGACAAGAAAACATCCCTTGCATTGTGTTAGATGAGTACAGTGGGGACAGTGGGGTCAGGTGTGACAAAGGTGTGACACTCTCTGACACCAGCTGGTGTGTGCATGTGCTGATGTGTGGAGAGGCTTTGGTGTTGGCTGGGTTTGGTATTCGTTCTAGTTTTATATCTAGGACACAGTGAGGAAGAGCTCAGTTTTCAGTATTCCAAAATAAGATTGTTGAAGACTGAAAATCATTTGTTCAGTTGGGGAAATGTTAAAATTTGAATTCCATGGGTGTTGAGGTGGTTTCTTTCAAATCAGTTTAGGATTCTCCCTGTTAATTTTTCTTCAGCTTTTTTTTGTGATATCCGTTTGTTTTCCTGTTTTGTTTATTTTAAAAACAGTCTTATTCTGTAACCCAGGCTGTCCTTGACCTCATGGTGGTCCTCATGCTTCAGCCCCTAAAAGTGCACAGGCATAGTTCATTACACCTGAATTTGCTGGTTTTGCCAGCGGAAGTGTCAGATGCATAGAGGAAGTTGTGAAGAGAGGTGGGAGGCTCCCAGGTGATGCCAACCCTTCCTGGTCCAACGCTACTCTTACTACGTGGATGTCTGCTGTCCTACTGTCCTCTGCCAGGGCCAGACTTTTCTTCCAGGCTGTTTCCTAACCATTTTCTGGTTGCATTAGGCATCCCCTTTTGGAGATACTTTTCCCTGTCTGTTTCACCCTGTTAGTACTGTCCTTGGTACTATCTCCAAAGGACAACTTTGATAACAGAGAGGCCTCATTTTCTAGGACTTGCATGCACAAATGTTTGCATCTAAACTTTATAGCATTGTATTATTTTCATTTTCCATTGTGCCACAGAAAAGGTTTATATCTCAAGGTTGTTGGTCATGTTTGCTTGTTTTGTGATATTGGAGATTGGACCTGCAGTATCATAGGTGCTTAGCAAGTACTTTGCTACTGAGCTGTATCCCCAGCCCTGAATCTTAAGATCATAGTTGTCTCATGTGCACACTGTAATCTTAGTGCTTTAATCATGGTCTCAGAGTCATTCTTGGCCTCATTGAATGTGTACAGGCTTTTCCCCATCACTGTTCTTCGCCAGTAAATTATGAAGACTCTGTAGTATTTGCCATTGTATTCACCATGTTAAGTCATCTAGAACTAAGTATATAAGACACAGTATTCAGATACTGTCCCATTTCATAGAAGAGACTTGTGCATCTCAGATTTTGGTCTTAGATTTTCCTTGGATTTGGAATCATTTTCCTGTGGGTCCTGAGGGGCTGTTGTTTTTGTGTTGTCTTGTAGAAGAGCTGTCTCCTCCAGGTTCCTTAAGGTATTTGTCCCCAGGGCCCTCAAGAATTCCCTGGTTCTAGGTAATTAGAAAGGTAGTACCCAGCTAGCATTTCTGGTACTTTTCTGCTGGCCAAGTTTTGATTATCACAGTTACCCTGATCCTACTTCTTGGAGGATTCTCAAGATTAAGTGAGTTAATGTACACACCAAGGGCTTAGAGCAGCCTCACAGTGTGTGCAGAGCTGACTTGAGCTGCTACTGTTGTAGCATACTGGGTTTTACTTTGGAAATAGGCCCCTGAGAAATGGACAAGAAGAAAAGAGTCTTTGTTCATCTACAGAAAGAATTTTCTTTTCAGGTAGGTTTTTAAATTTCTTCTTTAAAAAAATGTTTATTTTGAGATTTTATTTTTAGTTTGTGTGTATGGGTATTTTGCCTGCATGTATGTCTGTGCACCGTGTACATGCAGTGTTTGTGAGGCCCCAGAGGAGGGTATTGGATCCTCTGGAACTAGAGTTAGGCGTTGTTAACCCATTATGTGAGTGCTGGGAATTGAACCTGGGTCCTATAGAAGAGCAGTCAGTGCTCTTAACTGCTGGCCAGCTCTCTAATCTCAGTGTTGTTCCTTGGGTTTATGGTTCTCAAGCCAGTGAGGAATATTGCTAAGGAAGTGTTTACTTGCAAAGATTGCCACATGTTGTCACTAAGTTAAAAAAAAGTCACCATGTCTTTAACACCAGGCTTTTATTTTTGTTGTTTTTTATTTATAGGTATTTAGTGTTTTCGAAAAATTCTTAACAGGTTAGATGCTTTAGAAAACCCAAAGTTTTGTTTGTTTTTCCTTCTTAGGGTATTTGTGTTTTTGTTTTTATAGCAGTACGTCTGGTTTAATATCGGCAGTGTAGACACTTTTGAGCGGAATCTGGAGACTTTGCAGCAAGAATTGGGCATAGAAGGGGAGAACCGGGTACCTGTGGTCTACATTGCTGAAAGTGATGGGTAAGAAATCATTTTAAGTACATGATTTGTGCCAGATATGGTGCACATACCTGTAATCCTAGCACTAGAAAGGCTGAAGCAAGAAGATTGCCATGAGTTAGAGGCCAGCCTTGGGTACATAGAAAGACCTTGCCTCAGAAAGCTGGAAAAACAAATAGATGATAAAAAGAAAACAGATTTGAGTACCATTTACTATGCTGTATGTGGTTCACCATCCCTTGTCACCAAGCGACAGGGCTACATTTGAAGTCTTTATTTTTAAGGTTTATTTGTTCATGTAGTCATGTAAATGAGTGCTTTGTTTGTGTGTATACCTGCACACCAGAAGAAGGCATCAGATCCCGTATCAGTGGTTGTAAACCACCACCATATGGTTGCTGGAAGTTGAACTGAGAACCTTGGAAGAGTGGCCAGTGTTCTTAACGGCTGTGCCATCTCGCCATTAAACTCTTAAGCAGGCCTTGCTCTGCTTGGCCAAACTGAGAAATAAGTTATTAGTAATTTAGTTTTTGCACTTCTTTTCTGTGTGATTGTTTCTCTTCATTAAGCAGGATTTAGAGTGTTAGGTCCAATGTGCTGTCTTTGTATAGGTTTTGCATGAACAGCCATATATGAAGGAGTAGCATACTGCCTTTAGCTCTCACTTATCTTGATAGTTTTAAAGGATTTAAGAAATTCTTCCTGGCTGGGGAGATGGCTCAGTGGGTTAAAGCACTGGCTGGTGTTCCAGAGGACCTGGAGTCAGTTCCCAGCACCCACATGGTAGTGCACAGCTAGCTATAATTCTAGTTCCTGGAGATCCATGCTCACTTCTGGCCTGTGAGAGCGTGAGGCATGCACACAGTGCACAGACATCTGTTTAGACAAAACATTCATACACTTTAAAAAAGAAAAAAATCCTTTCTTTGTCTTCAGAATTCCTTTTCTTAGGGTTTATCTGAATAACCCCACTTATAAATTGAACAAGTGCTCCTGTGTGTTGAGGGTATATGGGCTGGAGATGTAGGTTTGTAGGAGGCCACTCGCTCAGCATTGTTGTGGTCGGTCATGGTGTGCATACCTGTCGTGCAGTGCCTGGGTAAGTCCTGCTGTGAGACAGCCAGTTCTGCAGAGAAGTTGACACTATCATTTTTCTATATGTGAGAACAAACCAGCCCAAGAGCTAGTATGTTAATTGCACTGTTGGTATTACTTGTAGCTAGAGACTTCTGGGGTTGGCTTCTGTCGACTTCCTCCTTCTAGTGTGATGCCACATAGCTGATGAGATGCTTTTGTAAAAAAAATCTTAAGTTGGTTGCCTAATTTGATAAGCTGCTGTAGGTGTGAAGACTGCAATTAACACAGGTTGGATAGTCTGTGTGTGGTATGCCTGGGGCCTGAAATGTTTCAGGATTTGGAATGTCTCCATAGACTTTACTGATTGAGCATCCCTAGTCCAAAACTTGAAATACAGATTTCTCCAAAATTCTAAATTTTTAAAACGTATGTTGGCACTGAAAATTATAGATTATCAGGCATTTCAGATTTCTGGTTTTAGATTATGGATGCTCATAAGTTCATTGCACTTTTCTATAAACTTGTTTCCAGTGCAGATTATTTTCCCTTGGTTCTTTCTAACTGTTTAAAAACACATAAAAATATAACATATTTGTACCCAAAAGTTACGTTAAATAAGTTGTTAAGACAAAAGATAGGCTATACCCCTGGCTTTGAAGCATCTTTGTAGGCACCACATCGGAGGGGTTCTGCTGGAAGAAAGCCATGACGTGTGTTACAAGAGAGGCCTGTACAGCTTCACAGCAGATGTTAAACACTGTATACATTTCCTTCCAAACCAGCATGCTGTTAAATGAAGACACTTCACGAAGTTGAGGCCTCCCAGTAAGAGAACTGGAGCCTGAGACTAACACCAGGATTATGCTAAACAATTAACTGATTAATTGGAAAGCAGAGAAGCTCAGATATAAGAGTAGTAGCTACCAGTACCAGTCTCTGCCTATTGAGAGAGGAATAAAATATCGAGAGCATACATGTTGCTTTTTGTTATTCCATGACTTTACTTTAGAGATAGAAACATGCCAAGAATCTTCTGTGCCTAGAAGAAGAATATTTTGAAATAGTAGATTTTTGAAATAGTAGATTTCTGAAGATTTTCACTGTTTGCCCTGATGTCTGAATCAGGTAGGAAACTTAACACAGTCTCACACGCTGACCTGTTTTGTGTTGTCTCTAGTTCCTTCCTTCTGAGCATGTTGCCTACGGTACTCATTATCGCGTTTCTGCTCTACACCATAAGAAGAGGGCCTGCTGGCATTGGTCGGACCGGACGGGGAATGGGTGGACTCTTCAGTGTTGGGGAAACTACGGCCAAGGTCTTAAAGGATGAGATAGATGTGAAGTTCAAAGATGTAGCTGGCTGTGAGGAGGCCAAGCTAGAAATAATGGAATTTGTGAATTTCTTGAAAAACCCAAAGCAGTATCAAGACCTAGGAGCAAAAATCCCAAAGGTAAAAAGATACTTGGAGACAATTAACTCCAAACTTGTGTGTCTCTGCAGGTGTTACTTACTACTTATTCAATTAGTTGTTTTTTTTGTTTTTTTGTTTTTTTCTGTCTGATCAGTTCTGTAGCCTATTTTCTGTATATCATTTATGGATTTTGTGTATTTCTAAAAATGTTTTTTTCTCTCCTCATAGAAGCCTTCTTTGATTGGCTTTGTTCTTCCTCTGATTTAGGAACCCCTCCCCTGGCAGCTGGCCTCTGGTCAAATATTCACACTGCAGTGGCCCAGTCTCCTCTGCCACAGAGTGATGGGCCATCTGCTCGTACCTGATACTGAGCGTCTGATGTTCACTTCTAGCACATACCTCATAGCTGCTGGGCTGGTAGCATGTCAGCTTTGCAGCCCTTGGCTAGGCATAAAGCAGCAAGTTGCTATTTGTTAACTGGATTGCTTATAGGTGGAGGTCCTAGGGATTGAGCCAAGGGTCTTGAGCATGCTGACCAAGTACTCTATCATTGAGCAGTAGATACTCCCAGCCCTCTTTTTACATAGATTTTTGAGACAGTCTCATTAAGTTGCCTGGCCTGGCCTTGAGCTCTTCCTGTAACTCAGGCAGGCCTTGATTTTGCTATCCTCTTACATCAGCCTTCCAAGGAGTTGGGATTACAGATCTGTGCCATGAGGCCTAGTTTGGATTAGTTGTGAAGAAACTAGGTAAAATAATTCACTAATAAAGTTTACTTTAAAGAAATGTTTAGTGGCTGGAGAGATGGCTTAGCAGTTAAGACCAAGTACCTGCTGTTCTTTGAGAGAACTGGAGTCTGGTTCCTAGCATCCATGTCAGGTGGCTTGGATAACTCCACCGATAACTCCAGCTCCAGAGAATCCAGTGGCCTCTTCTGGCCTCTGTAGGCCCTTGCTTACATGTGCACACATACACAAATATCCATGCCTAAATACAGATACAATGTTTTGTAAAAGAAAGTCTTTGTTTGGTAGATAGGGTCTTACCGTGTAGCCCTTGTTGGCATGGGACAGGATATGTGGACCAGAGATCTGCCTGCCTCTGTCTCCCATGGTGGCCTTAAAGGCATGCTCCAAGCCTGGGCTGATAAAAGCTTTGTGAAATGAATAATTTCAGTGATTTTCCTTTTTTTTTTTAAGATTAAAAAATATATATGTATATATATGATTAAAATATATAATGTATAATGTATACCTGCACGCCAGAAGAGGGCACCAGATCTTATGGTAGATGGTTGTGAGCCACCATGTGGTTGCTGGGAATTGAACTCAGGATCTCTGGAAGAACAACCAGTGCTCTTAACCTCTGAGCCGTCTCTCCAGCGCTCCATTTCTGTGATTTTCATGTCCTCTCTATTTGGATAAAAAATCATGTTCATGATTAAATAATTGTTGTTACTTAGTGCCCATTCACATCATACCTAGACAGATGGAGGGAAACAAAATTTAAAAGTATTTAAGTGTTGTATTACAGTCTTTCCACACACAGTATTTGGAAATAAGAGTCATGAATACTTATAAGACAGGACAGTGTATAGTTGGTCACTACTTAATGGGAAGTAAAGAATGGGAGTGAATTTGTACATGTACTAGGTAGTTTTCTATTGCTGTGATAAGACACCATGACCAAGACAGTTTATGAAAGAGTTTATTTGGGCTGCTGATTCTAGAGGGTTAGAGTCCATGATGGTGGAACACAGGCATGGTGGAAAGAACAGAAAGCTGAGGGCTCGGATTTTGAACCACAAGCACAAAGCGGAGAGCTAGTAATGGTGCAGGTCTTTTTGGTTTTGTTTTTTTGTTTGTTTTATATTTGTTTATTTTTTCTTTTCTGTGTAGTCCTTGCTGTTCTGGAACTCACAGAGAACCACCTGCCTCTGCCTCCCGAGTACTGGGATTAAAGGCAATGGCACAGGTCTTTAAGCCCTCAGAGAACACCAGCAGGACATACCTCCTTCTGTGGGGCAACACCTCCTTAGCCACTCCAAATAGTGTCATTATTTGGAGACAAAGTATTCAGACCCTTAGGACTAGGGGATGTTTCTCATTCAAACTACCACAATACAGTTAGGTTTAAAGCTGGATGTTCATTTATAATAAGTAGTTACTGACTTGTACATTTTCATGAAAATAAAAGCCATTGTTAATGTTTATTAATTATATGGATTCAAAAACCAGTTTTACTTGTAAAGAACAAAAGAACTTTGTAAATTGAGAGTGTGGTATGTGTATGTCTCCCATCCAACTACTAACCTGGCCCAACCCTGCTTAGCTTCCCAGATCAGATGAGATTGGGCACCAGGCATGTTCAGGGTGCTGTGGCCGCAGACTTACACTTTTTACATTTTTTTTATTAGTTTTTAATTTTTTGGTTTTTCGAGACAGGGTTTCTCTGTGCAGCCCCTTGCTGTCCTGAAACTCACTCTGTAGACCAGGCTGGCCTGGAACTCACAAAGATCCACCTGCCTCTGCCTCCCAAGTGCTGAGATTAAAGGGATATGCCATCAATACCTGGCTGTGTATTTTCATTTATTATTTAAGTAGCAGTTTATTAGAGCCTAGCTGATTTTTCTTTTCATACCATTAAGGAGAGAGCTTAAAAACAAGAAACAAACAAAAAAATCTTGACCACTGCCATAAAACCTAACCATTGACAAAGCAAACAAACCTCAAACCTTGTAGTGTTGAGGATGCTCTGTGCACGCTACCCAAGTCTCCCCCGCAGCTCAGCACAAAGGTCTTTATAAGGAAAGAATTTAAGGTTTCACATCACATCTTTTTTTTTAAACAGACTTAGTTCACTTTATTTTTCTTGTATAAAAAAAACCTTTATGTGGTAGCCACAGCTGGAACCTGGGTCCTGTGAACAGAGACTCTGGTGTGGGTTTTCACAAGACGATCAGTGAATTCCTGATAAGGAGACTTGGTGAACACAGCCCCTTTCCAGAGGTTAGGGGTCAGGTAGCTGTAGGTCTTGGAGATGGCATCAAAGGTGGCCTTGGAAAAATTGCCCATGGTGCCAGTGTAGCCCCTGGCTTATGTGTCGCAGTCATCAGTAGCAGCCATCAGTAGCTTCTTGGGCACAGGAGCAGAGACGACGCCAGTGTCTAGGAGCAGGATGAGATGCACCAAAACAGAGCCACAGCGGCCGTCACCTTGTACAGAACAGTGTGGGTCTTGCCAATCTTGTTCCCCCAGGAGCCTTCCTGCACAGAGACAGTGGTAAGCTTGGCCAAGATGCTGGCCCTTCGGATGGCAGTGGCTACCTCCTTGGAGCACTTAACACAAAGACCAATGTGACCATTGTAGTCCCCAATACTGACAAAAGCCTTGAACCTGGTCTGCTGGCCAGCCTGTGTCTGCTTCTGCACTCTCACGGTCTTTAGGGATTCACCCAGGAAAAAGTCGAAAATCTCAGATTCCTTAATGGGCAGGGAGAACAGGTAGATCTGCCCCAACGGTGTTATCTTTATGCCTTAACCAGGTGGCCCAGCTTAGTGTCAGGGATCCACTCCTTGTCTTTGGCTTTACCTCCACAAGCCCTGCAGCCTCGACCACAGCCAGGGCCTGACCACGGCCCCCAAGACTGCTTCGGAATCCTCCTCAGAAGCCGCAGTGGCCTCCTAATCTTGGGTTCCTGGTTCCTCTGGGCCCTCCTGCTGCACCAGCTCATGTGCCATTTGGTGTTTTCCTAAGGAAGAAGCTTCATGTCACATTGTTACCAGCTTGTTTATAAACTGTAACAATCCCTTTCTTATCCTTACTACTGTAAAGACATTCTGCTATCATATAAATATTCCATTTATCAATAGGGTTTAGAGACAGAGGTACCTTTTGAAATGATTACAGATGTGCAGTTTATGTTCTCACAATTCTGATTGGATGTAACCTTTCCTTTCTGTCTGAAGGGTGCCATTCTTACCGGTCCTCCAGGTACTGGGAAGACACTGCTGGCTAAGGCCACAGCTGGAGAAGCCAATGTCCCCTTCATCACCGTCAGCGGATCTGAGTTTCTGGAGATGTTTGTTGGCGTTGGTCCAGCCAGAGTAAGTCTTGTTGATGGAACTTCTTTATTCCAACCCAGTACCCTGGGTGTGGGCGGGTGAGGATTCAGTCTTCTAAGGCTATACTAGCAGGGCCTCTGTGATTTCAATCCCTCTTCCTCACCCCAGCCATATTGTAGTCCATTCTTAAGATAACCTAATTTATATATTTCAATAACTGGCTTTACTTTATGATTAATTTTTTTTGGTAGCAATTGTATTGAGTCTTAATTGAATAATTGACATGCTTTTTTAGAGAATGTAGTTAAATAGTTTTTAGATCTATGCAACTGTTTGAACAGTTTAGAGCAGTTAGAACAGTTTAGGACAATTGCTAGAACATTTTAGTCACTTTAAGAAGAAACCCAGGGGGCTGGAGAGATGGCTCACAGGTTAGGAGCACTGGCTGCTCTTCAGAGGTCCTGAGTTCAATTCCCAGCAACCATATTGTGGCTTAAAACTGTCTATAATGAGATCTGGTGGACTCTTCTGGCATGCAGGTGTACATGCAGACAGAACATTGTATACATAATAAAGAAATAAATCTTAAAAAAAAAAAAGAAAAAAAAAACCCAGGTCCTTCGGTAATCTTCCTATGTCCCAGCCATAAGCAGAGTCTAACATCTATAGATTTCCTATTTCAGACATTGCAAATAAACAAAATTGTATAATGTGTGATCTGTTTTGTTTTGTACTTTTTGTTTTGTATTTTTCAAAAAAAAAAAATATATATATTATTCTGTGTGTATGGATGTTTTTCCTGCATGTGCATGTAGTAGCCACAGGGATAGAAAAGAGTGTCGACTACCCTAGAACTGGAGTTACACACTGCTGTGAGCTGCTGTGCAGGTGCTGAGAATTGAACCTAGGCCCTCCGGAAGAGCAGCCAGTGCTCTTAACCACTTAGCTGTATCTCCAGCCCCTTGTTGTGTTTGTTTTTGTTTTTTGAGATGGGATCTTGCTTTGTTGCTTAGGTTGGTCTTGAATTCCTGAGCTCAAATGACCTTCCTGCATCCAGTTCTTGAGTATCTGGTGCCAGCATACACTGCTGTACTCAGTATGTGGACTTGTATGCCTGGCTTTTTTCACTCAGCATATTTCAAGTTACCACAGCATCTTCCAAATTATCTGTGCCATTTTACATTTCCACCAACACTTTGAAGGCTCCTCACTAACACATTCTGACTTTTTAGCATAATGAGGCATCTTACTTTGCCTTTGATTTGCATTTCTTTGACTAGTGACACTAAATTTATTTCACCTTCATACTGTCATTTCTCTTTGTATGTATATGTGATATATCTACATTTTTGTGTCAGTATGTTCATGTGTGCATACATGTAGAGGCTTTACAGACTAGGCCATTTCCTTGATCCTATGTTTATGTCTTTCTTCTAGAGATGGCTTTTTAGATTTGTTTGTTATTGTTGTTTGGTTGTTTCGTGGGTTTTTTTTTTTTTTTTTTTTTTGATACAGGGTTTTTCTGTGTGGCCCTGGCTGACCTGGGACTTGCTCTATACACTAGGCCAGCCTCAAACCTACAGAGATCTGCCAATCTCTGCTTTCTGACTGCTTGGATTAAAGGCACGTGTCTCCATTGCCTGGCTAGCTTGTTTGTCTTCAAATATTAGTTATTAAATTTCTGTGTATCCATCTGTAGGAGAGAGTGCATGTGTGTATGCCTGTGTGTATTTGGGTCTGTGTATGTGGAGAATAGAAGAGAGTGTCAAATATCTTCCTCTTTCACTCCACACATTCCTTTTAGAGCAGTGTCTCCCTGATCCTGCAGCTTAGTGTTCTTACCTGGGATAAAGCCAGCAAGTTTCAGCAATCCTTTACAGGCATGTGCTGGGATGCCCAGTTCATTACTTAGGTACTGGGAGCCGAACTCTGTTCCCCATGATTGCACAGCAAGTCCATTTAGTTGCTGAGCCATCTCTCCAGGCCCCAGTGTTTTTGTTCTGTTGTTTGTTTGCTTGTTTTTGAGATAGGGTTTTATGCAGCCTAGACTGGCCTTGAACTTCTGATGCTCATGAGCCATCATTCCAGCTTTATGGATATGATTTTTTTCCCTTGGTGGGGGTGTTGTTTGTTTGCTTACATTTATTTATTTTATGTGTGTATGTGTGCATGCATGTATGCATATCAGGCAGCCTGTAGAGATCAGAGAACAATCTGCAGTAGTTGGTTTTCTTCTTCCATAGGTCCTGGGGGTCAAACTCAGGACTTCTGGCTTGGTGGCAGGCATTCTCACCTGCTGAGTCATCTTGTGGGCCTTGGTTTTGTTTTTTGAGACTGGGTCTTACTATGTAGCCCTGGCTAGCCTAGTGTTTGTTTTGTAGCTCTGTGTGGCTTGAACTCACAGCAGTACTCTGGCCTCGCCTCCCAAAGGATGGGCTCATAGATGTGCACTACCATTCCTGACTTACGTTTGTTTATTGTGTGCCAGTAGGCATGGCTATACCATGGTACGCATGTGGAGAGCAGAGGACAGCTTTGGGGAGTCAGTTCTCATCCTACTTTTTGAGATAGTCTGGCATGTTCCTTCTGCTTGTGGCATAGGCTGGCCCACACACACACTCGCATCTCACGGTAGGGTGCTGGAGTTGCAGGTAATATGCCACTGCAGCCACCATCTTAGGTGGGCTCTGAGAGCAACCTCAGGTATCAGGCTTGTACAGCAGGTGCTTTTACATGTTGAGCTGCCTCCCGGGCCCTGCCTTCTGGTTTTACTTTTATTAATTAATTTATGTATTGGTTGGTCAGAAGTTTTTCTTTTATACTGGCTACTAATTCCCACTCAGACAATTGATTTGCAAACACTTTTTTTCTTTGAGACAGGATCTTACTATGTAGTTCTTGACTAGTCTGGAACTTGCTGTGTTAATTAGGTGGGCCTCAGATTCACAGAGATCCTACTGCCTCTGCCTTGTGAAGATTAAGGTATAAGCTACCAATGCCGAGCCAAAAGTCATTAATTTTTAACATAGTGGATTGTAAGTTTAGGTAAATGAAGGGGTCTTTTGTATAAATCACAGAAATCTGTCTCCTAAAAAGATTTTTAAGTTTTATGACTGTGTGGTGTGTGTGTGTGGTAGGGAAGAGGGGGAAGGAGAGTGTATTAGGAGAGAGGAAAAGAGAAGGAAGGAGAGTGTATGTGAGTGAAATTAGAGGAGAGGGAAATGTGTGCAGAAACCTGAGGAGGTAGGAAGATAGTATTGGGTCCCCCTGAGCTAGAGTTGCAGGTGGTTGTGAGCTGCTAGATATGGGTGCTGGGAACTAAACTTGTCCTCTGGAAGAGCAGCAAGAACCTTTAGCCACCAAGCCATCTGTAGCCACCATCAAAGAGGATTTTAATTTTGATGCAAGTCTTTATCTAGTTTTGTTTCTTGTGTTTTGGTATCATAGTTAAGACTCCATTCCAATTGAAGGCTGTGAACATTTATTCTTATTCTTTCCTTTCCTCTAAGAGTTTTATGTTTTTTGTTTTTATAGGCAGGTCATATTCTATTTTTAGGTAATTTTTATATGTGGCATGAAGTAAAGGCCTAATCTCATTCTTATACATATGTGTGTCCCCAGCATCATTTATGGAAAATAGCAAGACCTCACTGAATGGTCTTGGCACTGTCAACCATGGGTTTATTTCTAGACTCTCAGTTCTCTCTTGCAGATCTGTATTCTTAAGCCAGCACCATACTCTGGATGACTACTGCTCTGTAAAGTTTGAAATCAGAAAGGGTGGGTTAATTTTAAAGAAATACTTTTTTTTTAAAAACTTTTAATGTATTTTACCTGTGGCTAAAATATTAACTTAAATGGAAAAAAATGCTGTCAAAGTGTAAGGTGCCGTCCCAGTGCTTGCCAAGCATAAGGATGTGTCTTTTAATCTGTAGAAAGTGGTGTGCTATCATTTGGTAGTGAGTATAGTGCTGGGGATCTTAGCATCAGTTAATGCAGCAGGTGCGTTAATATTGGATTTGCAGGAAGATAAGTCCCAGAAAAATAGAAGAGAGGGTCAGATTATGGATGATCCACCACTAACTTCCTTATAAGGAGAGGGGATGCTAAAGATGGGGTATGAATAGTGCTAGGCCTGGAGGTGGGGGAGCTCAGAGGGGAGGGAAGCCTTGGTCATGTGAGAAGCTGAGGATGTGCATGGTGAACTAGTCTGGCGGGTGGGGTAGGCAGGATGGATAGCATGCAGCTGGTTTTGCAGAAGGCCTAGTTTTGCTGGTTTTGCTGGCCTTGAATGGATCAGGGAACTGAGAGTCCAGCAATAACACACATGTGCACATCCACAAAGGGAAGAGTGCCCAGCAGTCATCAGGAGTGTGGAGGACCTTAGCAAGGAGAGTGGGCCTGCCACATGAAAGGAAAAAGACTTGTCAGTAGAATTCTGAAGTTTAAGATTAAAAGCTCATCCTCGTGTTTGGAAGGTACTGTGACACCATCTTGTACTTTGACAACATTTTTTTAAGTTTAAGTTAACATTTTAGACACAGGTAAAATAAGTTAAGAGTAATTATATATATATATAAAGAGTAATTATACATATATATAATATCTTTAAAATAGCAGTAGTAGTAGGGATAGGGTAAACCCCAGTTGGCCTGAGAGCAATGTGCAAACATCTTCTCTCGAAAGTGTTGCAGGGGTGCCAACTTCCAGTTAAGGCCAGGAGTGAAGGATTGAGCTTGAGAGCCAGAGGTCTTTGCATCATGGCTCTGGAGCTGGGTTGGGAGTTCACAAGCTGCGATGAATTGCTTTAGGAGGTATGTTCAGGGGGAGAAATCCAGAATCTAGGCAAGAAAGCTGATAGGAACCTGAGCGGGGGGAGCTGGGCTGTGCACTTGGAAGGGCCTGAGGCTGGTGGTGAGGCCCGAGGCTGGTTCTTCCCAAGTTGTGGCCTTAAGAGTATTCTAGTCAGGTGTGGGGAGCCAGCCATGGCCCCTGTTGTGAATTGTGGGCAAGAACCTCGTTGCCAGTTCTGTGCGTGTCAGCTGGCAGATGTGGAAACAGAGCCCTGTGTGTGAGGCCTGTTAAGAGCCCTTGCTTGTTAGTTGCTGCCCTAGGCATGGACTGTGAGCCTGGAAGAAGCAAACTGACCAGCTCAGGGTAAACATAAAGGTCAGCTACAATGTATGTGCAGGGCAAGATGCAGACAGAGTCAGGGCACAGTAACTTATGAATTACAGAAGTAATATTGAACTCCTTTATGACAGTAGCTATTACTATCATTTTCTACTTCTTTGCTTCTTAAAATTTTTTAAATTATGTTTGTATTTATTTTTGTGCGTGTGTGACATGTGTGTCACAACATGTACAAGTATAAGAGGACAACTTGAGGGAGTTGGTTCTCTCTTCCCACTAGGTGGGTCAGGGGATCAAACTCATGGGTCTGTAGGCTCAGTGGCAGGCACCTTTACCACTGAATCATCTCACCAGCTCCACTATTTATAACTGAAAAAAATAGCTGGATATGGATATATAATGTGACTCACAGAAAGATTAGGATTTAATGGTCTTTAGCGAGGGAGCAGGGTTTTACTAGGTAGCTCAAGTTGTGCTCCATTTTGCAGTCCTACTCCAGTCTCCTGAGTGCTGCAACTCCAGTGTGTGTCAACATGGCCTGTTTTGAGGATAGTTTTGTTAAATAGTAGCATTTACTTGACAAGTAACTCAGATTTCTTTCTGTCAAGGTCCGAGACTTATTTGCCCTTGCTCGGAAGAATGCCCCTTGCATTCTCTTTATTGATGAGATCGACGCTGTGGGAAGGAAGCGGGGTCGCGGCAACTTTGGAGGGCAGAGTGAGCAGGAGAACACACTCAATCAGCTGCTTGTGGAGATGGATGGTGAGCAGTTGCCCGCCTGGGTCAGACTAAACTTGCAGTTGTCTCTGCATAAGGATTTTACTGTGTAACAACCTTTAAAGTAAAGTGTGAGGGCCAGCAGGCAGAGAGAGCAAGCTTCCTTCTTCCTTTATATAGGCTACCAGGGGAAGGTGTGGCCCAGGTTAAGGGTAGATCTTCCCACCTCAAAAAAACAGGATTAAAGTGATTTAGTTAAGGAAAAAAAAGAAAGAAGAAAAAGGAAAGCCCTCAGGTGTGCCCAGCCGTTGGGATCTAGTCTGTTCCAGATGTAGTGAAGTTGACAATCAAGAGCAGCCATTATAGCAGTTGGCAATTGTTTCTTTCAGAATAGCTTCGGAGGGCATTTCCAGTGTGTCGAGGAAGTCCTAAGTGTCTGAGTGATGGATGTCCGGTTGTCCTGATCTGATAATCACACATTGCTTCTCAGGCTGAAGTGTCATATTGCATCCCATTTATATGTACAAGTGTGTTTTAGCTAAAATAAGTATTTGTAAAAATATGAATAAATTTTGGCCAAAACTTTAAAATGTGATTATTATGTCTAAGAACAAGGTGACTAATAAGAAAAATAATTCAAGTTTTTGGTTTAAAAAGTGCTAGTGGAAGCTAGGCACAGTGGCCCACACCCTTAATCCCAGTGCTTGGGAGGCAGAGTTCAAGGCTGTGAGTTCAAGGCTAACCTGATCTATAAAGCAAGTTCCAGCCAAGGCCACACAGAGAAACTCTGTTTTGAAAAACCAAAAATAAAAAAGAGAGAGAGAGAGACAGACACAGAACAGATATACTTGCGGGCAAAACACCCATACACCTGAAAGTTTAAAAAATTCTCAGTAATAATAGAAAACAATATCTAACACAGGTATGGCTTTGTGGTGCCCTTCCACTGCCAGACAGTCTTGTATTATTTAATTCTGACTACATTTTTATTGCCACCTTTTTAGGCTTCAACACAACCACCAATGTGGTCATCCTGGCAGGCACAAATCGGCCAGACATCCTGGATCCAGCTCTGTTAAGGCCAGGCCGCTTCGACAGGCAGATCTTTATTGGTGAGATGGTATTCACTAGGTTCAATCTAAATTTTGTGGTAGAG
Source organism: Psammomys obesus (assembly GCF_907164565.1). Lineage (NCBI taxonomy): Eukaryota > Metazoa > Chordata > Mammalia > Rodentia > Muridae > Psammomys > Psammomys obesus. Next base: position 28,122,176 of record NW_026596040.1, on the reverse strand, counting down.
ATGTTTCTCACTGAAACCTCTTTTTCCCCTTAAAAATAATTTCTAAAGGACCCCCAGACATAAAAGGACGAGCCTCAATCTTCAAAGTTCATCTTCGGCCATTGAAACTAGACAGTGCCTTGGAAAAAGATAAATTGGCCAGAAAACTGGCCTCCTTAACCCCAGGGTTTTCAGGTAAGTGGAAATTGCTGCTGTTCTCAAAGCATTTTCAATCACTGGCAAGCAAGCACCAGGTCACTGAGGTTTCTTTCACTTGGGGCCTTCAACAGTTGTTTTACCTTTTCATTATGGGAACCTTCAGGTATGCACATAATTAGAGGATGCAGTAAATTGAACCTTAAGCACTTTGCCAGCTTTGGGGATGAGCAGGTAGTGATTAACATCCAGATACTCTGCATTTGGACCTCACCCTCTGCCTCCATAGTGTATCATGATCAGCTCTTGATAGCATATTACTTTATCCATAAGTCTTTTAGGATTTGCTCCCAAGTGTCTTTTAACAGTTATTGGTATAGATAGCATGCACTACACTAGTACTAAGTGTAAATGTGCTGGGTTTTAGAGTATTGAAATTTAGTGTGTTCACACTGTAGCATAGTGAATACTATAGTCTAACTTTGAAACATTGTGTCACCCTGAGAAGAATATCAGCAGCCCATCTTCCACTGCCAGGCCTGGACAACAGAAATCTGCTTTCACTGTTTCTAGGTTTTCCTACTTGGACATTTCCTGTAATGGGCTTATATTCACTTATAGTGCTCTTTGAGATTTGCCCATGTGCTAAAAGATAGCAATTTCATTTGTTTCTGTGGTTATTCATTATCTGGTGTACAGAAATACACCACATCTCACTTACCTGTTCCTTTTTTTATGGCATTTGAGTGGTTTCCATTTTGCAGTTGTTATGAAGAATGCTTCTTTTATTCATATACAGAGTTTTGTTTGGGTATGTTCATTTCTGTAAGAATTGCTTGATCATGTGATGAGTATGCATCCCTTTCTGAGAAACTATCAGACTGTTTTCTAAAGTGGCTGCATCATTTTCACTTCCCACCAGTAGGCTATGAGTATTTGTCATTTTCTCACATATTCTAACCAGCAACTCTCTGGCTGTCCTCTTCTGTCTCCTCCCACTCTTCATTTTGAGACAAGATCTTGCTACAAAGCCTGGCTGGTCTGCAAGTTGCTAAGTACTCCAGGCTGACCTTGAATTTGGAGTATGTCCCCAGTGTTGGGATTACAGGCAAGAGCCACTACATGTAGTTCATTTGCTCTTTTATTGTGGTGATCCCAGGGGTGTAACCTGGGATCTCAGCGAGGTTTTGACTTGTTCTTCAAGAGTTTGTTGTTTTCAGTTTCTATAGTTTGTGTTGCTGTTGACTTCTAGCTTTATTTCACAGTGATCTGGTAAGCGATGAGAAGTCGTTTTGATTCTTGATTTGTGTGCTCTGTATTTGTTGGATGAAATATTCTATAGGTGTTTTGTTATCCAAAACACCTTATCCAAAGCTTAGTTTATTTTGATGCACGTTTATTGTATGTTATATAAGCATGTTGTCTAACATGCCCATAAGTCATTTTCTCAGCAAAGATAGGTGAAACTAAGAAAAGTAATGAACATTTAAAAGTACTGTCATTGGCCTGGAGAGAAAGCTTGGTAGTTAAGTGCTTTCTGCCCTTCCAAGGGACCCAGCTTTGATTCCCAGCACCCACACAACTAACAATAGTCTGTAACTCCAGTGCTCTCTGCTGGCCTCTGTTGATACTGCATGCAATTGGTGTACAGACATACATGTAGGCAAAATACTCACACCATAAAAAATAAAATAAAATAAAAATTTAAAAACGCTGTCATAGTTTGCCATTACATGAACCATATTATCTATTAAGATAAATAGTTGTCTGCAGTTACCTGTTTACTCCTAGTTCTCTTGTCTTAGCTCACAGGCCAAGATCATGTGGGGTTGTATTTAATACTAGAATGGCTTAAGGTTCTTACACCTTGAATTGTATTTCAGTTAAACCCTTCTCAGTCTCCTGGTCGGTATGATCTGTGTGGGTTTGGTTCTCCCTAGTGTGTGACTAGTTGGTTTGAGCATGATTTTGTGTGTTCCCTTTGTAGGAGCTGATGTTGCCAATGTCTGCAATGAAGCTGCTTTGATTGCTGCAAGACACCTTTCAGATGCCATTAATGAGAAGCACTTTGAACAAGCGATTGAGCGTGTGATTGGAGGTAAGGCAGCTGAGTATTACTCAGGTCAAAGGCTGGTGACAGTCAAGGTGTTAAGTGGTGTGTGAGGCAGCTCAGTTGTTAAGTTACATCTTAGGTAAGGAAATATAGAGCACTGGTTCATTAATGTCATTGTCACTTAAACTGGTTTGGGGTTTTGTTATTGTTAGGCTTGGAGAAAAAAACTCAAGTTCTGCAGCCTGAGGAGAAGAAGACTGTGGCTTACCATGAAGCAGGCCACGCCGTCGCCGGCTGGTATCTGGAGCACGCAGACCCACTCTTAAAGGTGCCACAACGTGTGTTACAGTAGGCCAATTAAGTGTGTGAGCAGTGACTGCAAAGGGAGTACACTCAGTCAGGAGGTAACAGCTGCAGCGTGGCTTTGGAGAGATGTAGCAGAAAGGGTGAACACTGAGTGAAGAGCTTGCTTAACCTTCCTGCAGGTGCAGCACGCATTGAGACAGAAAACTTTGCCGCCCTGGAGATTGAACCTAGCACCTCACACCTGCTGGAGAAGTGCCCTTCCACTGAGATATCCCCGCCCTTTTTACATTTTCTTTTCTTTTCTAAGTGTGTGTGGTGCGTATGTGTGTATGCATTCAGGTAGCTCACGCATGCACCTGCCCCATGTGTGCACTTGAATGTAGAAGCCAGAGGTCAGTGTTGAGTGTCTTTCTCTATTGCTCTCTGTAGTAGGTTTTTCCTCTCATCCCTCAGCTCCCAGGCTAACAACTCATGAGACTCAGTTATTATTTTACAAATACCTAGGCCATATAACAGGCTCTTCTCTGATGAGCTCATAACTTAAAATAACCCGTTATACTAATCTACATTCTGTCGCATGGCTGGTTGCCTGAGCTCAGACACCGTGCCTCCATCTTTCTCACATCTTGCTGGCTGAATCCCACGTGCTTGACTCTATCCCAGAATCCCTTCTGCCTGCTGGAAGTCGCGCCTATTTCCTGCATCAGCCATAGGCCATAGGTTTTTTAATTGGTAGGCATTGCATCCATACAGTACATAAGAGATTCCATTTACAGCTCTGTACGTTTCTCTTGCTACAACAATCAACATTTATAACATAGCATCCCATTCATCTGGAGTTCGCTGATGCAGTCAAACTAGCTGACAGCAAGTCCCAGGGGTCCTCCTGCCTGTGCCATCTAAGTGCTGGGATTACAGGCACATAACACAAGGTTATTAGGTAGATGCTGGGCATCTAAATGCAGGTCCTAATGCTTACAGAGCAAACATTTTGCTGACTGAATCCCTCCCTTTACTTTTTATTTTGAGGTAGAGTCTCACTGAGTTTCTTAGGTTGTCTTTGAACTTTCTCTGTAGCCAAAGCAGGGCTTGAAATTTCACTCTTCTGCCCTCAGCCTCTTAAGGAGCTGAGAGTAAGGCCTGTGCTACTTACTATGCCTGGTTCAGAAAACCAAAGCCAGAAAAGTAGCCAAAAACAGTACAGAGTTGGCCCATTGTAAACAGTTTTGGCAGTGTGAGGATTAGAAGTATGCAGCTCTGGCCTGAGGGGTTTCTGTAACTATACCTCAGTGGCTGAAGGTATTGGCCATCTTGAGGTGGCAGAGAACAGAGTTCAGAATTTCAAAAAATACAGGAAATTAACAGGAAAAATTTAGAAACAAGATGCACTGCAGCATTGAAACCCAGATCTGGGCAGAAACTGACCAGATCTGGCTGGTTGATAGAACTGTGTACAGACAGTGTATGATCCTGCCCAGAACACAAGCATAGGCTAGCGAGGTCTCTCTCTGGGAAGCTTTCAGCTGCTTCATCGCACAGTTGAGCATAGAGGCTAAAAGGCAGCTGCCTAGCTGCCCTGTGGTGTCAGAAGATGGTAGCTGCAGTCAACTGAAAAAGGGGCGTCTAGATGGGGTAACATTCACATACACATAAAATACCTGAGGATATACAGAGAGGTAGCAGATGTGCAGGAGCCAGGGCTAATATACAAAGATCTGTGCTATGTCGGAATTTGTTAATGGAAAATTGGAAAATAATTTTTTTAGTTTTTAGTTTTTTGGAAAATGCAAAGTTAAAAATTCTATTGTAGCCAGGTGTGGTACCTTTAATCCCAACATGTGGATGCAAAGGCAGGTTGGTCTGTCTGAATATGAGGCCAGCCTGATTGACATAGCAAGTTACAGGTCAGCCACAGCTGCATAGTGAGACCTTGTCTCAAAAGATGGGGGAAAAAGTTTCAGTTGCATTATCAGATTCTCAACACATGAAATAATTTAAAAAACATCATAGGGTTCACACATTGAATTAAGGAATAAATAAAAGTATATTCTGTTCATAGAATCATATGCTGTTTCTCCCAAACTGATCTGTGGCTTCATTACAGACTGTTATGATTTTAGCAGGCATTCTTTTGCAGAACCTGGGACCACACACATCCTAGGCAAACAATTAGAAACTGAGCCACACTCTCAGCCCAAATGAGGTTTTTTTTTTGTTTTTGTTTTTTTTTTTCCTTTTTTTAAATTGTGAAGCTGAAAACACAGAACAGTGGGAGCAGCTAGGTGGGAGGATAACACTGCCCAGCTACCCACTGTGCACTGCTGCATTAAGGTCTGTGGCGCTGGTGAGGTCAGCAGGCCGCAGATACCACATTCCTGGCAATTCTCAAGCTGGGAGGCTGGTGTGATGGTGCAAGCCTGTAATAATAGCTCTTGGGGACAGGAGCAGGAAGATGAGGAATTTAAGGTCATTCTCGACTTTTGAAGTCAGTCTGGCCTTTTGAGACTGTCTTCATGAAGTCAGAAAAGAGGAAGACAGGGAGGGAGAGAAGGAAGGAAGGATTGATTGTCTGCTCAGCATGTGATGATGCTGAAAACTGCATTCATATGAACAAAGTGAACATTGACCCTTGCATCATATTTCAGAAAACAAATAGAAAACTAAAAAGCTAAAATTTTAAATAATAAATAATATTATTTATTATTTAAATAAATAATAATAAATAATAAATAATAAAACTTCTCACAGAAAATATAGAAAAAAAACTTTCTTAGAACACAAAAAGCATAAACTGAAAAAGAAAAAGTTGATGATGGATGGCTCAGGTGCTTGCTACCAGACCTGACAATTTGAGTTCAATCCCAGGAGCCACGTGATGGGGAAGAAGAGAACATATTCTCACATGCACACAGCCACACACACACAGAATTGGTCAATAAATAAATGAAAAGAAACAAAGTTAATAAATAGGACTGAAATGTGAAACTTAGTCTTTGATGGTATCACATGCCTATCATCTCAGCACTTGAGAAGCAGAGGCAAACTTAAGGGCAGTCTGGGCTACATAGAGAAACCAGCACTACTGGGAGATGCAGCTCAGTGGCAGAGCACGTGACCAGCCTATGCCCAGCCTGGCAACATTGTAAGACCCTGACTCAGGAAGTAAAAACAGACAGACAGTACTCTTTTTTTTTTTTTTTTTTTTCCCAGACAGCACTCTTGTCTCGAGAAATGTCATTAAGGAATGTGAGCAGTAGGGTAAGCACATGGTGGCACACTCAGGAGGCAAAGGCAGGACGATCAGGAGTTTCAGGCTGCCTGGGCTGCACAGTGATTCCCTGCCTCAAAAATGTAATCATTTAAAGGGGAAGGAGAGAAAGTCCACATTCTGAAAATATTTGCAGAATGTATCACACATATTGTGATATGTGTGACAAAGGACTTATATCTGGAAAAGCAAATCTTAAAGTCAACACCATAATGCAGTGGGCAAGATGTCCATATGGACTGCATTAAGGCAGGAAATTGCAAAGGAATAATAACTAGATATCAGAGCCACTTAATGTGTGCATGGCTGACAGGGTAAGTGGGTGGCTCTGTTTGCTGGCTCCGATAAAAGTGATCAAGTGGTCCTCACCCAAGATGGATGAGAATGGATTTCACACAAGGATTTTCCTGCTATATTTATAGTGTCATTAAGCTGGAAACCATCCGCTGTCCATCAAAATGAAATGGAATCTGTGTGTGTGTGTGTGTTGGGGGTGTGTGTGCAAGTTTATAATCCCAGCACTTTGGAGGCTGGAGCAGTAGGATTAACATGACACAAGTTTAAGGCCAGCTTGGGCAAGTGTGAGACCTTGTCTCAAAAAGCATAGAATGGATACCTGATATGTTTATCCAGTGGCATCCTATAAGGCAGTAAAAATGAGGAAGTGAGCTATCAGTACATAGAGCTGTATTGATCAATCTCAAAAACAGTGAAACCAGACACAAAAGTCCATACTGTACAGTGCCATTTACATGCCATTCTAGAAAGGGTCCACTTACCTGTAAGCACGTATGTGGTTGATTGGGGCTCTGAATGGCAACTTGGGGGCAAAGTGGCAGTATTTTATATACTAGTTGTGGTTGGAAGTTGTTTATAAAACTCCTTGATTTATACTTAAAATGGTTACACTTTATATAGAAAAATCCTCTTCCAATACAATTAATTTCTAAAGAAAAAGGAACTTGCCTAGTTTCATAAAAGGGATCTGGAAGGAGAATGAAAACCCTTGAGCATCTTGGTCCACTGTCCCCTTTGTCCTCTGAGACACAAGTGGTTGTACCAGAGTTGAGTCAGTTCTGTGGTCTGCCAGAGGAGCAGTCATCAGGACTCTTAACTGAAAGACTGATTTTAGTCTGCCTTTACCTAAGGCAGAACGTGCTTTCTGGAGCTCTGAGGTGAGGCTGTTTCTCTCCTGGTCATTGCTAGCTCTCAAGCACTAGAGCGCATGTGTAGCCCAGCACTGTGTGTCTTCTCATCAGTGAGTCACCCTGAACACACTCTGCTCAGGACTGTGGGCCCTCACTGTGCACTTCCTGCCGCAGGTGTCCATCATCCCCCGTGGTAAGGGACTGGGCTATGCTCAGTACTTGCCAAAGGAGCAGTATCTGTACACAAAGGAGCAGCTGCTGGACAGGATGTGCATGACTCTGGGTGGCCGTGTCTCCGAAGAGATCTTCTTTGGAAGAATTACAACCGGTGCCCAGGATGACTTGAAGAAGGTCACCCAGAGTGCCTATGCCCAGGTGAGGCTGTGGGACTGGGCTTCTGCTTGGAAAATTAGCCTCTGTGGACTACTGAAACGACACAGGCGTTTCACTGCTTTAGGTTTTTGCAGCAGAGATTCTTTCTTAAATCCATTCTAGGGGCTGGAGACATGGCTCAGCTGTTAAGAGTTCATACTGTCTTTGCAGAGGATCCCAGAACTCATGTTGGGCAGCTTACAACTGCCTGTAACCCTAGATCTGGCACCGCTGGCCCCTAAGGGCACCTGGACTCATGGGTGCAGACACACATACAAATAATAATACAAAGTTTAATTTTTAAAAAGGTTCCTTTTGTCATTTGTGCTATATGAATGTTTTGGCTAGGTATATGCATGTGTTAAACATGTGTGCCTAGTGCCCTTGGGGCCATAGAGGCAACTGGACCTCCTAGAAATGGAGTTTCAGATTGTGAGCTGCCACATCTATGCCAGGAACCAAATCCTGGTCCTGTATAAAAGCCCTAAAGTTTAATTTTTAAGCTCCAGGTACCCACAGCAGCTTGACAGCTGACCTCAGGATCTTCCCATGGCCTGTCCCTTACCGTTCCCCCAGCAGCAGCCTTTCTCCTGACCTGTAACCATTCCTGTTTTCTTCAGCTTCCACCGCAGGCTTCCACAGCCCCAGCAGTGGGCTGGTATGAATGGCTTCTTTGGGAACTGCTCTCTGTTGAGGCAGCTCTTTGCCTTTCTTCTATGTCTTATTTTGAAAATAATATTTTCTAACTAGTTTTTCTGTTTTGTTTGTTTGTTTTTGAGACGGGGTTTCTCTGTGTTGCCTTGGCTGTCCTGGACTAGCTTTGTAGACCAGGCTGGCCTCAAACTCAAAGAGATCTACCTGCCTCTGCTTCCCTGAGTGTTAGGATTACAGGCATGTGCCACCATGTCTGGCCTAACAAATCATTTTTAATGTTAATTTTATTACCTCCTAGGCATTATTGCTTATTATTTGCTCTTGTTTATTTCTAGTTGAATCTTGTAAACAGTATTTTTTTTCTCCCGTGTGTAGGTTTTTCCTGCCTTCTAGCACCTCATGAGTTCTATGTCTGATTGATGGAGTCTTTTCTGCTTCCCCCTGCTTGTTTCATTTCTGGAACAGTGGTTCACAGCTTCCTCTGCTGTAGACCTGTATTTGCATCCTACTTTTCTTCCCTGGAAACATTATTCTGCATCTTGTGTCTTTTTTTCACAATAACTTCACATCCACCTGCTGTCCATTCTGATCTCAGAAGTGGGGAGGGCTAGCATGTGGTAACGTGGGGAACCTGTGCTTTCCCTCTGTGGGGACTGGGGTCACAGATGGTGGAGAGCCTCTGTGTCAGTTCGAGCATACAGTGTTCTCAGCCATTGAGCCATCTCTCCAGCCCTGGGCCTTCTCTTTTCATTTCCAGAAGCTTCTCCCTCATGCAGTGCTGTTGAGTTTTAGACCTCCCATGGGTCACAGTACAGCAGTCTCTTCATGTTGTCCCTTGGCTCCATGGACTCTTTGTGAAAAAAATGCAGGTGTTGCCCTGGGTCCCATGGGCTCGGGCTGAGACTGTCTTCACAGGGAGAACTCGTTGGCTGTTTGATCTGACCAAGAGCTTCTGGCTCTTCACTTCCCTCCACTAGAGGAATAGCCTGCAGGCTTAGAGCTGCTGCAGTTTGCCCACTGTTTGTCTACCATTGTGTCCCATTCTGAATGTGCTCCCATTCTGCCGCCATCTACAGTGTATCCACATCGCCAGCCCCTGGCCTCTGTAAGCCTTTAAGGGTAAAGGTTCTCTGTGTAACCTACAGTTCTGATCTTTTTCAGATTGTTCAGTTTGGCATGAACGAGAAGGTGGGACAAATCTCCTTTGACCTCCCACGCCAGGGGGACATGGTATTAGAGAAGCCTTACAGTGAAGCCACCGCAAGGATGATAGATGACGAAGTGAGGATACTCATCAACGATGCCTATAAAAGAACTGTGGCTCTTCTCACAGAGAAGAAGGCGGACGTGGAGAAGGTGGGGCCAGCGTGTGGGTAATTCTCTGCACACTGCCGTGTGTGAGTGTGTGCGTGTTTGCATAGACACAAATGCCAATCAGATGATAATTCTGTCGAGTTGCTTCTCTCCTTCCACCTGTGTGTGGGTTCCCGAAATTAACTTTAGGTCATCAGGGCTGCTCAGCAAGTGCCTTTACCTGCTGAGCCTTCTTACAGGCCTTGTTTGCTTTTTGAGACAGGATTTTGCTGTGTAGCCGCGGCTGGCCTGGAACTCACTGTGTAGACCATGCTGGCATCAGTCTTGCTGTGATTCCTCTGCCTCTGCCTCCTGAGTACTGGAGTTACAGGAGTGAGTCACCACTGTTTGCTTACGGTGATGCTTGTGACTTTCATACAGGTCACATCTTACTCTAAAATTATGTGAGCTTGTTTATGAGACATGTTCCATTATCTTAGGTTCTTTTTGTCTTATTTTTCAATATTAAAGTTTCTAATGTGTGTGAGTGTTTGCCTGCACGTATGTGTGTGCACAATGTGTATGTCTGGCGCTCTCAATGACGGGGAGGAACTGACCCCCTGGAACTGGAGTTACGAGATGGTGGTGTGCTGGGAACTGAACCCAAATCCTCTGCAAGAGCAGCAAGCGCTCCAATCACTGAGCCATCTCCCCAGCCTCTTAGGTTTCTATTAGAAAGAGGTCAGCTTATGAGTAAAAAATCTTAGCTTTTGAGCAGATTTTGCTGAGTAACTTAATGGAAATTGCTTGTGTTTCAGGTTGCTCTTTTACTGTTAGAAAAAGAGGTGTTAGATAAGAATGATATGGTTGAACTACTGGGCCCCAGACCATTTACAGAGAAGTCCACATATGAAGAATTTGTGGAAGGCACTGGCAGCTTGGATGAGGACACTTCTCTTCCTGAGGGCCTGCAGGATTGGAACAAGGAGCGGGAAAAAGAGGAGAAGGAGAAGGAGGAGCCCCTGAATGAGAAGGTTGGCAGCTAGGTCCAGGGCTGGAGGCCCCTTTACTTTGTCCTCCCAGAGCGTCAGGCTGCAGTTTCAGCAGTCGCAGCCTTCAGAACAACAGCCCTGATGCCCAGCCAGCTGCTGACTCAGCCAGGCTGAGGGCCAGCACCGCCCAGGGCTCGGATGGGGACTCTCCTGCCCGTCTGCCTTGGTCCCATGAACAGTGGCTGGACCAGGAGAGACAGCACCACCTGTCCTGTGGAATCCTACTATGTGGGAGAAGAATCTTTCTCCATCAACCACTCTTCATTCCTCCTCCTTTGATATCTCTGCAGATGTGCTGTGAAACTCAGTTGGAATCCCAATAAGAATATTTTGATTCAACCAAATATTTTAAAATTTGAATTCAGATCACTTATTGCTGTTTTATTGGAATGGTTTTCTATAGAGAACTGTAACATATTTAAAAACATGAATGTATGGTGTAAATATGGATTCTTTACATCAGAAATAAAAGGTGGACATTGTACTTTTTTCCTGAATATGTGAAGGGTCACTATGCTGTGCCTATGTTTAGAAAACAGTGTCAAGAATTATTAAGTGTTTTTTGTCTTTGGAGATGAATTCCTCAGAGTCTCACTTGCTGCCCTTGTCAGCTACCACAGAGAGCTCCAGCCTTCCACGCTCATTTCCTGGTCTGGTGCTGTTGGATCCCAGAATCAGATTTGGGAGCAGCTGCGATAGCTGATTCAGCTCGATTCTTGCTAACACAATGACCAGGTGTACATTGTGCTGCCTGGGCAAGGCTACCCGGAGCCATCTCGAGGTCAGATCTTGGTCCCCGGTAGTGCTGGAGGTATGCATGGTAACTGCTGCTGTTGTCAATCATCAGAGGGGGTCATAAAGATTGCACTGTGCCAGGTGGTGGTGGCGGCACACACCTTTAATTCCAGCACTCTGGAAATACAGAGAGAAGCAGGCGGATAGAGGCCAGCCCAGTCTAGAGTGAGTTTCAGGACAGAAAAGGCTAGAAACAGAAATCCTGTCTTGAAAAACAAAATCAAAAAAGATTGCCCTGTGAGGGTTGACTCTCGGCTTCATATGCCATTGTTTGAGCTTAGATGTCCTAGCTGTCAGATCTCTGGAGACTGCTGTTGCAGACAACTGTAGGCTGCCTTGGATGTGATGCTGGCAATGGACCCTGGGTCCTGTGAGAGAACAGCAGTGTTCTTAGTGTCTCTCCAGCCTTTAAGTGGTGTGAGCGTGGATGCATGTGAGTGCAGGTACCCATGGAGGCCAGAAAGAACATCAGATCCCCTGGAGCTGGAGTTAGTTATAAGCTACCTGACATGGCTGTTGGGATCTGGAAGAGCAGTGCGTGCTGTTAACATCCTACTTTAGTTTTCTGAGGGCAGGGGTTGTAGGTGTGAGCCAACATGCCAGTTTTCTAAAAGTACTCCAGCGTGCCTTGTGTAATGTTGATGTGGTGGCAATGCCCTTTTAGACATACAGAATACAGTGGCGTTCCCATCCCTGGGCCATCTTCCAGTGGAGGTAGGAGCTGTTCTTGATGGTGTGCACTCCAGCCCATGGCTACTTTGCAAGTGGATGAGATGCATGCACCTTGGCACCTCAGCTCACCAGCGTTTATGCTCTGCCTGGTCATTTGTAGGACCACACAAGACCTTACTTCCTCTCCACTGGATGCTTTCAGAGAGTAGGTCAACGGGGAACTGTTTTAGGTTGTAAGGCCTACGTGGTCATAAGGGTATTTGGTGGTAGACGAACTCTTACGAGATGGGATCTTTGACAGAGAAGCAGTAATGGAACTTGAGCCATTACTGAGAGAAATACTGGCCAGAAACCAGGTTACCTCTAGAACAAGGGAGGAACCGGCTCTCAGAGGCTTGTTAGAATGTTCAGTACTGACAGGTAAAGCTGAGACAAGGGCCCAGGGGTTCTCCTGCCCTCATGCGGTGGTTCCCACCTGTCTCACAATTACAGAGGTGTCGTGTTCTGGCAAGCGTAGGGGCAGGAGAGTGGTGTTTCTCTTGTTGGGAAAATGTCACAGAGCTGCACATACAGGGACGTCAGTGGTGCCCACCTCGCCTTTTACCCTCTTCTGCACAGGGATGGCAAGGTTTACCTGAGTGGTAGCACCAAAGCCCGACTCACAACAGGCCCTGCTCCAAACAGCTATTTCCAGGATAGATGAGGTATTTTGGTAGGAGATCTGTGGGTATTTCACAATGAGACCTACATATCCCGTTGCTTGGATGAAGTTCAAGAGACCAAGGAACAGGTTTAGCATTTTATTATGAATGGATTGTCATAAAGTTCCATATCGTGTATTCAATTTAAGGCAACACTGCGGCTCTAGTTTTTATCACCAAAGATGAGAAACAAACCCTTATTCTAACCTCCCTGCTAGCTCTGATGGCTGGGCACTTGGTCACTTCCTTCAGCCCGGTACGGCCCCCTACTTTGCTTTCAGTGGTCCTGTACAAATCTCCCTCATCTGCGGGGACTGCCAATTCTCCGGTAAAGGAAAGCTCTCCGGTCCAGGTAACCTGGGGAACAGTACGGCGTGTTTGGTTTGAGAGGGGCCTGTGACAAGCTTAGACCACGACACCATTCCCACACCACCAGAGCTGAGGAAAGAGCAGGCGTGCCCGGTGGCGTCCGGAGGCCCCCTATTCGTTGATCTCTTCTTCATCCTCATCTTCAAAAGCCTCTTCCCCGTCGTTGACCGTGGCGTCCTGGTACTGCTGGTACTCAGACACCAGGTCGTTCATGTTGCTCTCGGCCTCGGTGAACTCCATCTCATCCATGCCCTCACCGGTGAACCAGTGCAGGAAGGCCTTGCGGCGGAACATGGCCGAAAACTGCTCGGAGATGCGCTTGAACAGCTCCTGGATGGCCGTGCTGTTGCCGATGAAGGTGGAGGCCATCTTGAGGCCGCGCGGCGGGATGTCACACACGGCCACCTTGACGTTGTTGGGGATCCACTCCACGAAGTAGCTGCTGTTCTTGTTCTGGATGGCCAGCATCTGCTCATCCACCTCCTTCATGGACATGGGGCCCCGGAAGACCGTGGCCACGGTCAGGTAGCGGCCGTGGCGCGGGTCGCAGGCGGCCATCATGTTCTTGGAGTCGAACATCTGCTGGGTGAGCTCCGGCACCGTGAGCGCCCGGTACTGCTGGCTGCCCCGGGCGGTGAGGGGCGCGAAGCCGGGCATGAAGAAGTGCAGGCGCGGGAAGGGCACCATGTTGACGGCCAGCTTGCGCAGGTCGGCGTTGAGCTGGCCCGGGAAGCGCAGCGACGTGGTGACGCCGCTCATGGTGGCCGACACCAGGTGGTTGAGGTCCCCGTAGGTGGGCGTGGTCAGCTTGAGCGTGCGGAAGCAGATGTCGTAGAGGGCCTCGTTGTCGATGCAGTAGGTCTCGTCCGTGTTCTCCACCAGCTGGTGCACCGACAGCGTGGCGTTGTAGGGCTCCACCACGGTGTCCGAGACCTTGGGCGACGGCATGACGCTGAAGGTGTTCATGATGCGGTCCGGGTACTCCTCTCGGATCTTGCTGATGAGCAGCGTGCCCATGCCCGAGCCCGTGCCGCCGCCCAGCGAGTGCGTCAGCTGGAAGCCCTGCAGGCAGTCGCAGTGCTCACATTCCTTGCGCACCACGTCCAGCACCGAGTCCACCAGCTCCGCGCCCTCCGTGTAGTGGCCCTTGGCCCAGTTGTTCCCGGCGCCCGTCTGTCCTGCAAGGCAGCAAGATCCCAGAGGGGAGTTCAGCCTTCTCCGATCAATATTTTCTTAGTGTAAGAGATTAGAGCAAAGGAACAGGAATGGGGCAGCAGGTACCCCCCATGATGCCAAGAATGCGCATGAGCAAGAACCTCTGCAGACGGGCTGCATATCCAGGGACCAGGTCCTGTTCACTAAAGGAGCACACTTACTATGCAGAGGTCCTAGACCGGGAATCAGCCTTGGGACATAATATTACACAAACGATAAATAAGCCTACAAATAAAATGTAAGAAACAGTTGTCCTGAGCTAGTCACGTCATTTCCTTCGTTTTGAGTCAGGCTGCATACCTAGCCCCACCAGGCCAGCCTCTCCTCTGCTTTTAAATATTTTCAGCACACAGTTAAGTTCAAAGAGGATACAATGTACACATCACAGTTTTGAGCCTTCTGAACTTCGCAAAGATCCAAAACACTTCAAAACCCAAAACTTTCTGAGCACTAATCTGATGCCAGGAGTGGAAAATTCCATCCCTGACCTCATGGGACAGGACATTTAAAATGCAGAAGCTCTGAAAGTACTGTGTGGAACTGCCTTCTGGTTCTACGTATAAAGTGTGTGATAAACAGCTCATGTTTGCTGTCCCATCTTCAGTGAAGCTCCCTATATATATGCAAACATTTCAACATCCCAAAAGTCTGCTTTCAAGAATTTTTAGATAAAGGATGGCTAACCTGGTTTTTTTTTTTTTTTTTTTGTTTTTGTTTTTTTTGTACAAATACTTATTTTCTCCCCAAGACAGTAATTTGTTTTAAGATAGAGTGTCTCTATTGTAGCCCTGGCTGCTTGGAACTCCTTACTTAGACCAGGGTGGCTTTGAACTCACAGAGACCCACCTGCCGCTGCAACTTCGGAGTGCTGAGACAAAAGGTCCATGTCACTATGCCTGGTGTCAAAGCAGTTATGGTGTTTAGGATAACCTCTGCACATTTTTCTAGGAACTAACTACTGACTGACTTTGCACCTCTAATTGAAGACCGGCACAGATGTGAGTCCTACCCTCAAATCATATCCAGTCCAGTTGTGGAAAAGAGCCTGACATGCCTCCAAGAGTTCTGAGTTTCATCAAGAGTTCCTGTGGCTAGGGAAGGCCATCTGGTCAGTCTGTGTTTTGCAGAGTGGCTCATTCTACCCGCCAGGCTTCTTTAGCCTTCCTTTGCAGAAGAAACTTTGATCTGGAAGCACTGACCGCTAAATTTTAAACCCCCTTTCGGCTTCTTTAACCCTAAAATTAAACATCTATTACTAGAGAAGGTACTTTCCCAACCTGTAGAAACACAGGACTATGTGAAGTATACTTATATATGTAGGCATGTAGGTATAAATGATTCAAGGGAGAACCGGAGAAAATGTATTTAGTCTCTGCTTTTCCTGCACATCTCCTGTACTAAAACGTCTAGCACATGGCACCGCTACAAAAAAGTTTTTAAAATTGCAAATAACATGATTTAAATTCCAATAATTGCACATTACATGATAAGGCCTTAGAAATATTTACGTAATTTTTCCAATTAGCTCATATACACGAGGGCAAGATATTAAGTATTACCTGCATTGGATAAGGTTTGATGATCACTAAAACAATCATGTCTATATGTACATATGTACATATGTACATGACGTATGTTTTATGTCATTCAATTTCATTTGCAGGTGGGGTTGATGGCACCCGCCTTTAATCTTAGTACTCTGGGAGCAGAGGCAGGCATGAGGTCAAGGCTACAGAGAAACCCTGTTTTAAAACATGAAAAGTAGCCAACCAACCAAACTATATATATAAATCTCCATCATTACTTGCCAAAAATCAAATGTAATCTTCCATCAAGATATATTTGCTGGCTAGAGAGATGGCTCAGTAGGGAAGAGTATTTAACTGCTCTTG
Organism: Psammomys obesus; assembly: GCF_907164565.1. Lineage (NCBI taxonomy): Eukaryota > Metazoa > Chordata > Mammalia > Rodentia > Muridae > Psammomys > Psammomys obesus. The sequence continues at coordinate 28,106,251 of NW_026596040.1, read as the reverse complement.
CAGAAGGCCTTGGACTATTTCCTGACACCCACATACTAAGAACTATGTATGCCTCCAGTTCTAGGTAATCTGACACCCTCTTCTTCAGACACTGCATGCATGTGTTTCACATACATACCTGTAGACAAACACTCACACATGTAAAAAAAAATCTTAAAAACATTTTCTTAAACTCAACAGACATTTTATGAGATATTCATGGGAATATGAAAATATGACTTTAAGTGAATTACTTCAAAATCAGTAAGTAGAGTCTTTAAATAACATGACTGCCATGGAAGATGTCTGACAGGCATGTTTGTGAAGAGGCTTCAAGAGTATGTATAACATGATTTCATTTCCTGAACACCAAATCAGTTGTGTGTACAAACTTACAAGAGTGAATGTACAAGAAAACCCAACCATCTACACTAGTTATCTGCCTAAGGATACCACCTCATGGTGTGGGGGGTCAGGGCGAGGAGGTCCCCCTTATTACACTACACACTTGTGTGATGTTTGGACAGGGCATGTGAAGACCCTTTGGTTTCACTCGATGATGAAAACGTTAATCACGTTTCAGTATTAAAAGGTAAATTTCCAGGGGGCACCCCAGCCTGACCAGAGTGGCTTCCCTCTCTGACTTTGCCAGTCTATGACCCTCTGGGTGTGGTGAGGTACCAACGCCATCGACAGAACAGCTGCATGACTCCATGGTGATCTGGGATGACACCTGCTCACGGCAACAGCACACCTCCCCTCTAGCCTCCGAGGTAGCCATTTTCTTGCTTTGCTTTTCCTCGGCCTAACCTTGTCTAGGATGGGCCTCTCTCTAGTTCTCTTCCATCCTGTCCAGCTGTGCTGCCCAATGAAGCCTGACTGGTTCTCTGTGCCAACTCTAAGATGGTGTCTTGGGTTTCTATGGCTATGCTAAAACACCATGACCAAAAGCAACTTGGAGAGGAAAGGGCTTATTTCACCTTCTAGTTTATATGGTTATAGTCCATCATGCAAGGAAGCCAGGTCCAGAACTCAAAGCAAAAACCTAGAGGCAGGAGCTGATGCAGAGGCCATGGAGGGGCGCTGCTTCCTGGCCTCCTCCTCATGGCTTGCTCAGCCTGCTCTCTTACAGAACCCAGGACTGCCTGCCCAGGGATGGCATCACCCACAATGGGCCGGGCCCTCCCACATTAATCAAGAAAATGCCCACTGCCAATTATCTCAGCAATGGGGAGGCAGCCATTCTCTGAGTTCAGGGCCAGCTGGGTCTACAGAGTGAGTTCCAGGACAGCCAGGGTAACACAGAGAAACCCTGTCTCAAAAAAACCAAGGGGGTGGGGAGGGCACGGGGGAGAAAAGAAAGAAAATGTCCCCATTGGCTTACCCATAGGCTAATCTGATGAGGGTAGTCCCTGATCCCAGATGAGTCTAGCTTTTGTCAAATTGACAAAACACTAGCCAGCACAGATGGTCACTGTCATTTTTATGCATCCACAAACTTGAGTCTATCTCTTCCCACACAACCCAGCAGGCAGCAGCCAGGCCACACCCCAAGACAGGCAAAGGGAAAAACAAACCCCCAGGTCATCATGGAACTTTTAGGGAACCATCCATTAAAAGCACAGAAAACATAGAAAGTGGGTTCAGGTGAGACAGAGCCTTACATCAAGCTTGCTCAAGCTGTAAGTGTTACAGTGGCTCTGAGGTCACTCCAGCGACTCAGACTCCTCCCTATTCATAGCACAGATCAGCCCCAAAGTATCTTCTACTCTTGACAAAAGGAGGAAGCTGGTGACTTTCAGAAAATATTTTGCCACTGTCTCCTAGCAACAGATCATCCCTGCTTAAATATTTGGGGGGTCATAAGTTGAACATCTCCATGATGCATTTGGCCATTAATCAGTGATTCCAGCTTGTTAAACACAGACTGCAAATCCTGCACATGCCTAGGCTTTCTCTACAACTCCACTGGTGAAGAATTAAGTCTTCCAGGTCTCTGTGCTCCAAGGCTCCTCAGCTAGTCCTGCATTTGAAGGAAAACTACAAATCCACAGAGGGGCTTTAAGGAAACAGCCTGTCTGGCCCTTAGCTTCCTTCCCACGACTGCTGAGCAACCAGCAATTAGAAATGAAAGAGTATGGTCATGTCATTGGGAACTCAAATGTAAGTAACTCACTTTTTAAAATTATATATTTAAAAATTATATATTACTAATGCAACTGCATTTCTTTCTTTGAAGTTTTCCGAAATATGGTCTCTATGTAGCCCTGGCTGTCCTGGAAGTCACCTGGTTGAGCAGGCTGACCTTGAACTCACAGAGATCCCCCTGCCTCTGTCTCCCAAACGCTGGGGAAAAAAGGTGTGTGCCATTTCAAACTATATCCAGAACTGAAATGGCAACAGCTTATTGATTCAGTACTCTGGCGCAGAGGACAGGCCCTCACATGCACTTTTTCACTAAGCCCTGCTTGACAATGGGCTATTTCACTTTACCAAAGCTAACTAAAAGCTCGGAACCAGTGATTCATCCCTATAAGTGAGCTGTAATTAAACAGTTCTGAAGGAGGACTTGAGTTCAGAGCTCCAGAACCCACATAAAGTATGACCCAGAGTTCACTGGCCAGCTGGTATAGCCATAACAAAAAAGAAATGTACAATAATAAGCATTTTAGATAAGCGGCTTTTTTTTTTTTTTTTTTTTTTAAAGACAGGGTCTCGTTCTGTAGCCCAGGCTACCTTCAAATCACACAATATAGACCAGACTGTCCTCGGACCCACAGTGACTTCCCTGCTTCAGCTTTCTAGGTGCTTGCTCCTTTTGATCTATGTACCAGCAGCTAGAACAGTGACTACAGACCTTCCTTAACAACCTTCTACTTTTCAGTTCAAAGAAATATAACCAAAGAAAACTGGCTGCTATGAGAAACCGCCTTCTCAGAAGCCAGAGCGGGAAGATCCAATTTCATAACAGCGCTGCAGCTGGGACACAGCACCCAGGAGGTCGGCCTGGACCAAGAAAAGATGGAGAGAAGACACGACTGTGCCGCGGACAAGCCGTCCACTCCGCTACACACCTCCGTGGAACCTGACATTTTTCTTAAAACAGACTTAAGGTATGTAAAATGTTATGGACAATAACATGGCGACTACCCACGTGAAGAAAGACATCATCGACATTCTAGAAATCCCCATGTAACTTGAACATCATAAGCAGTGCAGAGCTGGTGTACACGCATCTGATGTTCTCACAAAGTGGGAATGGGCTACGCGCCTGCGGTCTAGCCAGACACCCTTTCTTCCTGGGAAGCGCTTGGTCGGCTATTTTAACACAGGGCTTCAGGTTCCCTGTGTTCACAGAGACAGGATGAGTCTCTCCCGTGCCATGTCCAAGTTTCTCTCTTTGGCATAGATGCTTTATACACAGAACGGCCACCCTCAGGGTTATGTTTGTGACTCAGGGTGGACTTTTTTCCTCCCTTAGCTTGTTTCTGTGGTCCTGGGAATCAAACCCAGGACTGCCTAGTCCTAAGCACACGCCCTGCCACTGAGCCACACCCCAGTCACGATAAAGCAGTGCTCAAGGCAATAACTCACTACTAGGATGTCGGCGTCCTTAAGTTCAGGTAAAGGCAGAGAAAGAATTGGACAGCGGTGGCCCTCATCCAGTGGGAAGACGGGCCAAGTCTTCCTAAATGTTTATTTGACTTGAGAATCTGAAATCAGCCAGAAAAAGAACTTTTGTGGGCCGAAATGTTCATATTCTTTTTAAGAAAGACTTATGTGTGGACCTATGTTTGTGTTACACTTGTGAAAGCATCCATTCCTAAAGGCCAGAGAAAAATTGTCCGTTAATTGTCTGGGGCTTCTGTTTTGTTTCTTCTCTATTTCCCAGGCTAGAAGGCAGCAAGTCCCAGCGGTTCTCCTGCCTCTACTCTCCTTGTACAAGTATGCGTGGGGTAATAGGCTTGTGAAGTGAGTGCTGAGTTCTGAGCTCCAGTTCTCATGACTGATCAGCAAGCATTCCTAACCACTAAGCCAATGTAATATCTTCAGTGCTCCCGGTATTTTGTTGGCTCATGTGAGAGGGTCTCACACAGGCCAGACTGGCTTTATCTATTTTTTTTTAAATTTTATTTATCTTTATTTCATTATTGGTGTTTTGCCTGCATAGTATGTCTGGGCGTGTGAGGGTGTGAGAACCCCTGGCATTACAGGAGTTACAGAACTGGAGATACAGACAGTTGTGAGCTGCCATGTGGTGTTAAGAAATTGAACTCAGCACCTCAAGAAGAGCAGCCAGTGCTCTTAACCACTGAGCCATCTCTCCAGACCCCAGACTGGCTTTAAACTCCCAAACTTTCTGCCTCCAAATCTAAAGTACTGGAATTTCAGGCCTATGCCACTTCCAGATCATTACAGTATTCTGTGTGTGTGTGTGTGTGTGTGTGTGCGTGTGCATGAGAGGAGGCCAGAGAGCAGTATCTTCCTCAATTGACAGGGTCTCTGGCTTAACTGGAACTCTCAATCTGGCTAGTTTGGTTAGCTGAGTAAACCCCAGGTATCCACCTGGCTCTCTCTCCCCAGAACTGGGATTACAGGTAAGCGCTGGAGTGCTGGGGTGTCAGGGATCCAACTTCAGGTGTTTGCACAGCAAGCACTCTAACCAGCTGAGTCCCCTCACTACTATATAAGAGCAAGCACTGCTTCCCTGTCAAATAATTATCGAGAATTGGTCTTATAAAGCCAACTACTATCAACTAATTACATTATGTGCCAATTAAAACTACAGACCTTAGAACGACACACTAATATGGAGTATGGTTTATAATATTCAGTGAAAAAAAATCTACATAATGGTACAGTTAAAAAGAAGGCAATCACTTAATCACTTGGGAGGCAGATGCAGGCAGATCTCTGTGAGTTCAAGGCCAGCCTAGTCTACAAAACGAGTGCCAGGACAGCCAGAGCTACACACAGAGAAACGCTGTCTAGACATTCCCCTTTAAAAAAAAAAAAAAAAAAGGAAGACAATCGGAATAAAGACAGGTTAAGGGAGACCACAATTATACGGCGATGGACACAACATGTGAAATCGTTTTGACACTCTAGTTTTTGAGCTGGCCTCAGATCCACAGAGATCCACCTGCCTCTGCCTCCCAAGCACTGGGATTAAAAGAATGAACCACCACACCTGGTTTTCAATTTTGTGATAATGTGTTTTGTGCTGGATTTTGCTTGAAATAAAGGCAAAGTAAAAATTAAAAATAAACACTAGTTTGGAATGGAGGGGTATGTGAACACCCTTTCAGGGACAGAGACGTGGGGTCATTTCCTTTCTTGAATTTAGTAGTCAGGGGGAAAAAAGAATATGATTTTTTTTTCCTTTTTGCCAGAAACCCAGAGTGAAACTGGTTCTTAGCCTAACTGGTTCTCAGCTGGAAGTCACACTCCCAGCTGACTCTACTTCTGAAGGGCTGTGCTTTACATCGGGCTTGGAGGCCAGTGTCTACAATCCTAGCACCTTCGGGGTGGAAGCAGGAGGCTCAGTTCAAAGTCATCCTTAGCTACATAATGAGTTTCAAACCAGTCCCTGGCTATAAGCCAGCCTGTCTCAAATCTCTACCAATCTGGTCGCCCTTGCCAGAACACCACTCATCTGAGTCAGGAGGAGGGAGGCAGTTGAGAATAGGTCAACCCCAGTGCACACTTGTGGAGGTCAGAGGACAATCTTCCATTTTGTCTGAGATAAGGTCTCTCATTCACTGCTCCGTACCCCTGGCCACAAGTGGACAATCCCAATTCAGTCCCTTGGGTTCACCACAATAAATACACGAAAAGGAAACAAGAAAGGCAAGCAAGCGAGATGGAACCTACCGAAGATAAAGTTGTCCGGCCGGAAGAGCTGCCCAAAAGGCCCAGACCTCACACTGTCCATGGTGCCCGGCTCCAAATCCACCAGGGCAGCCCTGGGTACATACTTCTGAGCTGGAGGTGGGGAAAAAAAAGAAAAAAACCCACAAGAGCTACTTCCAGGTTTCTGGGGAAATGTACTTCTTTTCAGCAAGCCCCACCAGGTTAGAGTTGCCTGGCAGATGACTTTATCACAGAACTTAACCTCGGGATGAGGGCCTACTGAGCCACAAGCAGGATCAGTGAGGAATGAACCCTCCTGCCTTGTGCCGCTGCATTTTCCAGTTCAGACCTCCTTTCCCATTAGCTGGCCCTCTCTAGCTGCCCGGAATAAAGAGTGCCTTCCCCCTGCCTCTCTCCGCCCCCGCCCCACTCACATTCGAACACACACACATGTGCCTAAGCTGTCCAAGCGGCTCCTCCCAGGGTTCTGTGGCCCTGGAAGTTCTCCATTCGTCTGAGTGAGGTTGTGCCTGCATAGCACTGCATGAGAGGGGCAAGCTGTCGTTCTGAGGGAGGATGGATTTTGCTCGGTTCTGCACGTGACCACGCCGAGCCAAGAGTGGTCACAAAGGTCACCCGTTGAATAAGAGGAAGTGCAGTGCGCACGGGCGTTTCTTTTAGGGCTGCCTAGGACTTCCATGTCTACTTCTATGAACAGTATCCCATGATTCAGCAACCCGTGATTGTCCCACGTCTACTGCCTTTCCCAGTTGTGGGTGGACAGGTGGGAAGCCACTCTAAAAATCTGTTGACCCCAGACAGTGTCTTGGATGCACTTTCAACGCCGTACCACGGGAGTGCCGGCACAGGTCATTTCCGGGCTCTTTCTATGCCCTGGGATTTTGTTGGTTTGTGAGGGGTGTGTCACACTTTTATAATAAAAATTGCCTGTAAAAACAGTTCAGAGGACAGAGGTGCTACTCTTCCCAAACTGGGATTACCCAGTGTCTGGAATTTTACTAATCTCCCCATTAATCACTCACAGCTGCCTGCAGTTTTAGCATCCGATGAATATAATTTTAGGCAAAGGACCAGATAAAATCATTTAAATAAGTGTTTCTCAAATTAGCTAACATCTTTAGCTAACATCCCCAATAAAAGATGCCTTCAAAACCCCATTCCATTCGGTTACTCTCTTCCATTCTTGAAAAGCTTAAGAGAAGGATGGCCTGGGAGCGATGGTGTCATTTCACAACCTCAACGGACGGTCTGGTTCAAGCCTTCGGGATAGGCCGGATCCCACAGTTTGAAAAGACCTAGGGCGGGTTTCCCGCTCCAGGGGGAGTGAGGGAGTGGCCGGGCATCCCGCTCCATCCCGCCCGAACTTTTTTCCCAGCGAGAACTCTCCCGGCGCGGAGACCGCACCCCAAGCGCCTCCCCCTCCGGGTCCAGCCCAGGGTCCCCGGCAGGGTACGGTCGGGTCCTTGTCAGGACGTGCCCAAGAGGCAGCCGGGAAAAGGCCAGGTGCCGGCGCCGGAGGCCGGGCAGCGGAGGAGGAGGAGGAGGGGAGCCGGCCCGGAGCCGCGCGACTCACAGGATGACTCATTGTAGTACACGCTGATCCTCTCCAGCTGCAGCGCTGAGTCGCCCACGTAGCCTCCGGCCGGGTCGATGCCGTGCTCATCGCTGATCACTTCCCAAAACTTGGCGAGGGCGCGGCGAAGGGACAGACAGTCAGACCCGGAGCCCAGGGAGCCCCCGCCACCCAAGGACCCCCCTCCCCGGGACCTGTGGCCGGCTCCCCGAGCCTTCAGACCCCCGGGCGCAACGCCTGAGCCGGAACCCCCGGTCGGTCCGCCGGGACCGGTGGCCCAGTCTCCTTGCCGGGTGGCCGGGTCCCCGCAGGAACCCGGGATCCAGTCCCCAGGCCAGTTCTGGAGGGCGCGCCCTTCGGGGCCGGTGGCCCATTCTCCGGGCCGGATCCCTCGGTGTGCCCTAGGGACACAGGGCAGCTCCCCAGTGTCTGCGGCTCGCTCCCCGCCAGGAGTGCGTTGGGGTCAACCCGGCTCCGAGGAGCAGGGCAGGGGTCCTCCGAGGCCGGCCACCCCCAGTGCCCACCCGCGGGAGCGCAGCGCGCGCCCGGGCCCACCTTGGTACCGATCTGGTTCCCGCACTGGCCCGCCTGGATATGCACGATCTCCCTCATGGCGGGCGCTTCTGCGCTCGGGCGCTGGCTCTCCCGATGGCTGCGCGTCTGCGGCCGGCCGCGCGCTCCCGGGACTCGACCCCGCTCGGCCCTCCGCCCTCGCCCTCCCAGCCAATGGCAGCGGCCCGCCCCGCTTGCAGGTCCCGCCCCCTCCCAAAGGCGAGCGGGCTGGTCCCCTGCCCCGCTGGTGGTCTGGACAGCTGGAACCCAAGGCCGGGAGATGCCGGCGGGGATTCCGGAGGAGGAGGCGAGGGAAGCCCTAAGTCCTCGCCTTACCAACCTTTGTCGTCCCTCCGTGCGGTTAGTACCTGGAGGAGACTGGAACCCTGGGGGTGGGTCACCTGCCACCAGGTGGGTGACAGCTCTCCAGCGAGGGCAGGGAGAGCCCTGCCTGCGGGTGGAAGGAAACCTTCGGGGCCCGACGTGGATTCATTCGGGTGCCTCTCTACCCTAGGCGCGCGTTTTCAGCTTGCACATCTCTGCCTGCCTCTCCAGTACCATCCACAATGACTCTGTCGTGTTTGATTATCAACACCCTCCTCCACACAGCCTTGCGAGGTTGCGGAGTACTTGCCCGCCAGGTCTGGGCTCACTCCTACCCTCAGGCCGTCACTTTTGAAAAAAACTTAAACAGAGCCGAACTGTCTTGAGGAAGGTGCACAAGCGCACAGGCGCAGTGCTGCTGGAGGGAGAGAGAGGATCGGGAGGAAAAGCGACCACACGGAGCTTGTCTTTGTAGTCTCATCAGAGGCAAGGGCCCACTCGGAGATGCCGGAGAGCCTGACAACTGTGTTGGCCACAAGTTTCTTGTATGGTGCTTCCCAGTCTATTCTTGACCTCAGCAGAGGGCTTTGCCACTGCTGGGCTTTCCATCCTGAGAGGCTGTCCCCAGCCCTTCCAACAGGTAGTCTCAGACGCCCTCACTTAACCCAGATGACTCGCTTTTCCGTTCTGGTGATAACACTCCAGGCTTCACTTTCCTCATCTGTACACTGATAGGCTTATCCTGGAGACAGCTGACAGGCTCTCAGGTGCCGGGATTCGTTGGCACCTGTAGTGCATCCATCAAAGACTCCCAGGTATTCTCACAAGAACCATTCCTGTCAGGGGAATCTGGAAACTCGTGTCCTTCTGACCCCAAGCCAGGCGGAAATGCCACAGAACCAGGAAGCAGCAAGATCTGTAATTTGCACCAGTGGTTCCTTTTTAGATCCGTGAAAACCGAGAACACCCTGGCGTGGAGCTGGGGAAGGATTCTGGTTGGTAGAGCGCTGGTAGCATGGTAGCATGCGCGCAGGAAGCCCTGTGTCAAACCCCCGGTAAACCGGATGTGGTGGCACATGCTTGGATTGCTAGGGTTCAGAGGCTCAAGATCAGTCTAGGATAGATTATCACATTTGAAGCAGACCCGGGCTACATGTGACCCTGTGTCAGAGAGAGAGAGAGAGAGAGAAACTGTGGGTGAACATGTACATCCTAGCTAGAATCATCTGAAAGGAGGGAACCCCAATTGAGAAAATGCCTCTGTAAGATCCAGCCGTAGTTCTTAATTAGCGATTGGTAGGGAGGGCTCAGCCCATTGTGTGTGTGTGTCAGGGGGTGCAGTCCCTAGGCTGGTTCCCTAGGTTCTATAAGAAAGCAGGCTGAGCAAGCCAAAAGAAGCAAGCCAGTAAGCAGCACCCCTTCATGGCCTCCACGCTAGCTTCTGCCTCCAGGTTCCTGCCCAGTTTGAGTGCCTGCCTTGGCTTCTCCCAGTGGCTTGTCATTCAGGATAGGTAAGCCAAGCAAAACCTTTCCTCTCCAAGCTGCTTTTGGTCCTGTTGCTTCATCACAGCAATAGGAACCCTATGTATTTACTTGTCCTTGAAAGGGGGCAAAAGACATCCCAAAACATTTTTCTTCTAGAGCTTTTCAAATATTTCCAAATTTGGGTATTGTTTTATCCACTGGATCTCCCCTCCCCCTCCATCACCCCAGCGCCCTTCTTCCTTCTTATGGGCCCGGACTTCCCAGAGCAGATATCTCCAGTGATATACCTGGAGAAGCTGGGAAGAAGGCACAACCTTCCCCAGGTGCCCTGAACCCATGAGCCTGAACCTGTCCAGCTCTCTATGTGGGGGGTTCATTACTCTCATGAGGCTCTTGTTGCTCTTACTCAGTGTAATTACTGACTCCCCGTAACTGCTACCCTTTCTTTCTACTCAGAGCTGAGCCTAGGGCAGGTATGGCCATAGAGGACCTGCGCAGTTCTGGGGGTGGGGAGTCTGCGCTTCATCTTCAGTCTCTTGAGCAGTGTAAAGGACTCTACCCACTTTGCTGAGGAAGCCTTTTCTATAAGGTGGTCCTGGGGCTGTGATCTGAGCCTGTGGTTTCCTGCTGAACCAGAAAGTGGGTGCCAGGGTGGCCCCAGGAACTCTGCCAAAATGACCAGTATTCAATAAGGTACAACGTGATATAATGGGGTTTCTGGAGTCCCTCAACCCACCCCATCCCCGCCTGCCCCTTATACTGTGGTAAGAGAGGGTAAGAAAATGATGAGACATATTGCTAGGTGTTTGTGTACAGAATTCATGGCATTATCATAATACTAGTAGGTGTTCTAGCAGATGAGGGGAAAAATGGGGCCAGCTTAGACCCCATCGTCTTGCTAACAACTGGACAAAAGGACTCTGTCCTAGGTCTATCCTGGCCAGGGTACTGAGGAAGTGGAGTAAGAACACACAAGTGATATCTATAAAGCTGAAAAAGTAGATTTTGTCACTCATGTGCTTTGCATTAAAAAGGCCTCGGTCTTAATCCCCAGCACGCACGCACACACACACACACACACACACACACACACACACACACACATTGCACAAACCTGGTTTGGTTTCTGGAAAGCCAGTTGCAAGTTTAGAACTCTCAGTCTCCTTGGAGTTTGACCAGGGGGAAGCAGTAGGACAGCAGTCCCAACTCTCCCCTCAACTCCCTTTATCCCCTGGCAACCCTCCCCCCACCCTGGGAAGAGCATCTTTGCTAATACTGACCATCTCACAGTCAATCCAAGTTCATCCTCTCGCACAGAGGTACTATCCTCAGGCCACCAGGATTCAAGAGGCCCTGAATGCAGCAGGCTCAGGAATCTTGGGTTCTGGGGCTGCAGCATAGACTAGAACAGTGAGTGGGGCTTAATGAGCACATTGGAAAAGCGGCCCAAGGGCTTATATCTGGGTCTAAGGCACCAATGGTTCTGACTTGGACCCTGGCCTGCTGCTGGGAATCAGAGCCTGATCACCCCTATGTTTAGCTGGTGTAAAGCTCTTCTGGTACTAGGTACCTTCCATAAGTCTTTGTCAAAATCTCTTGGGGCTGAAAAGATGGCTCAAAGGTCAAGAGCATTGACTGTTTTTCCAAAGGTCCTGAGTTCAATTCCTGGCAACCACATGTTGGCTCACAATCATCTCTATTGAGATCTAGTGCCCTCTTCTGGTGTGCAGACACACATGCAGGCAGAATGCTATATAAATAATAAATCTTAAACAAGCAACCCTTAATTCTTTGGAAGTCCTCAAGTCCCACCACAAGGCACTTGTACTAATGTCAGTGAGTTTGTGGATATGGATATGGCCCATTTCAAGTTCATCAGCCTGAGATGACCTGATTACAAACTAGAATAAAGTTCACAAAGGTCGCCTACAGACCTGCTAATGTGAACTGTGCCCAGCTCAGTATGGAAAGCATCTCCTTGATTTCGATTGTTTCATACATAGTGACTAAAAACATTGTTCTAAACCCACCAGAGCACCGATGCTTACGGGCTGAGGAAGGACCACAGATGAGGAGTCCAGGACACTGCACGATGCCCTGGGAGACACCGAAACACAGAATGGCTTCTCTGCCACAGGGAGTCAGCCATATTATTTTCACAGGCTAGTGATTTGTCTCAGTGTCTCAGGCCCCTTGTCTATACACTGTAAATTAGACAATTAGTAGATGTGCTGTGAATACCCATTTGTACAGCTGGGTGGTGACAAAGACAGGAGAACACAAGTAGGTCCCCTTCCCCAAATCTGTAGGGTCCAGGGTAACTGGACAGTTGGAGACCTGCAAGTCATATGGGTGTGTTTGAAACGCATTCCAGGTTCATGTAGCATGGCCTGTTTTCACACTTTCATGACACTAAGGGAGGCTGGGCTAGAGTTTGGAATTTTCTAATACAGTACTCTGAATCATTGGCTGGATGATGGGGTTAGACCAAAGAGCACCGGAACCCCGTGTCTGACCTGTTTGCCTTTGCTGTGACAGCTCTGTTTGGCACAATGGGGCCTATTTGAATATTAAGCCCTGTACATCAAGTGGTGCCCCTTTCCAGAGCCAGAGCCCCATCACCCTGGACAGGCCTTGCTGACCATTTGCTCTGTAGGGAATATGTTGGAGAAGTCTGGGGATGGGAGACTTGGGAGGCTTGTCTGAAGTGCAAGGGAACACTGCTGGTTCTATCACACTGACCCTGGTGTCTCCTGCCTCCACCCTGGGCTCCTGGACCCACTACCCCATGGTTCTGGTTCTTTTGGCTGAGGTCACTAAGTCAAAGCTGCCATCAGGTTTTCAATTTCTGGAGCTGAGAATCTCAGACATTTTTCATTTCGGATATGGATGGGGACTGGGATTATAATTTGCTTAAACTGTGGCAAGCCATGCTATAAAAGTAACTTTTATTCACCATATGTAACTGTTGTCTCTGAGGCTTACTGCCTCTGTCTGCTAACCTAGACCTAGTCCTGGAAGCTTTTAGCCTCCATACAATCTAATCTAGGTCTGGAATGTTTTCAGCCTCTGAGACTTACTGATGAACAAGATCACCTTTTCTAACTCTTTTTGAACTCTGGCAGGCTGGTTCAACTCAGCTGTTCTAGGTTAAACTCCTCTCCAAGCTAACTGATCACACTGGCTTCTCTCAGTTTCTGACTGAATTGCTCTGCTTGGCCTGAAACTAACTCTAGAAATCTGTTCTAATCTTCTGGCTCCTTCTCATTCTCTGGTTTGTTCTGTCTTCAGCTGTGTCTTGCTTGTTCTCTCTTCAACCTGTCTCTGTAAAACTCTTCCAGTAAAACTGCCTCCTCTCCACCAAGTGAACTGTCCCAACTGAACTGCTACAAACTCAACTCCACTTCCTCTCAACTGACTGTCAACCGACTGACCTCAACTCTACTGTCTTCTCTATGGAACTCTCTATTGTACTCTACTGAATTGTCTTCTCTCTACTGTACCCTCCTCTACTGCCTCGACTCTACTGTACTGCTTCTCTTTCCTGTCTTCCTCATGAAAGCGGGGCATATCCTATCTCTGACTCTTTATGTCAGATCTTTCTCTGATGCATCACTTTGTCTGTCCCTCAATTAGACATCGCTTTCAAACATGGGTGCTTCCTTCTACAAACTAACCTTGCCTTCATGGTGTGGGACTGGACTTTAAAGGTGTGTACTAAGAGTGTGCCTGTACCCCAGCCAGAGGGATTAATGGTGTGTCTTTTCAGCCAGCTCACATAGACCGAGAAGGACTTCGGAGTGATCCCTTGCCAGAGCAGCCGTGTTGCATCATTTACATCCTGAAACTCACCTACTTCAAGTATCTTCTAAGCAAATTGTAAAGTTCCTGGCAGTGACTAACAGCTTAAAGATACTCAGAAGGGCAACTGATTTTGAGTGTAGACCTGGAGGGAGAGGGACAGAGGGTGCATTCAGACTGGGACCCACCCTGTACTTACATGTACTCACACTCCTCCCTACCAGTTCCCCAAAACCACATCTTCCAAGGAGGAGCTTTCAATGAAAATCATATATGCATACATATGTGTGTGCATACGTATGTATATGTCATATACATATATGACACAATAAATACATATTTATGGGGTACAGTGGCACTTCAATACATGTGGACAAGGTGTGAAGGTCATGTTGGGTAACTGGCATAGCTCCTCAGACATTGTGGTTTGAATGAGAATGGCCTCCATAGGCTCAGTTTATGTATTTGAATAAACAATTGGAATTGTTTGGGAAGGATTAGAAAGAAAGAGCCTTGAAAGAGAGGCCTTTCTCTCTCCTCCCTCTCCTTCCTTCCCTTCCCCTTCTCTCTCTCCCCCTCTGCCTCATGGATGTTTCTGAAGGTATGAGCTCTCAGCGACTGCTCCAACCCCATGCCTGCCTGCTGCCATGCTTCCTGCCATATAGTCTAACCCTCTGAAAATGTAAGCTCCAAATTAAATGCTTTTGTGTATAAATTGTCTTGGTCATGGTATCTAATCATAGCAATAGAAAAGTAATGAAGACAGACATATATCATTTCTTTGTGTTGAGACCGCCATAATCCTGTTAGCTACTGTGAAGTGTGTGTGTGTGTGTGTGTATGTTTTTCTGAGACAGGGTTTCTCTGTGTACCCTTGGCTGTCGCTGCCCTGCACTCACTTTGTGGATCAGGCTAGTTTCCAACTCACAGAAATCTACCTGCCTCTGCCTCCTAGAGTGCTGGGATTACAGATGTGCACCACCGCGCCCAGCTATTGTGAAACATTTTGATTATTGTCAACCACTGTTATCCTACCGTGCTATTAACCAGGGAGGACACAGGGGCTTCTCTGCACAGTGGAGGCTAAGGCGTGTACCCCCTAATCTGCACCCATGAGTCTTGTGTTTGGGTTCATTTGGACAGTGTTTTTGTTGTTTTGTTTTTTTTTTTTTTGTTTTTTTTTTTTGTATTTTTGGGCTTTTTGAGACAGGGGTTTCTCTGTGTAGCCTTGGCTGTCCTGGAACTCACTATGTAGACCAGGCTGACCTCAAACTCCAAGATCTGTCTGCCTCTGCCTCCTCAGTGCTGGAATTAAAGGCGTGCACCACTACCACCCAGCTCATTTGGACAATGTTATGCTCAGAAACAGGCCACAGCTCCTATGATGCCCCTGTCAGAATACTTTTGCATAGGACTGGAGGCAAACAAGACCCTGCATGCATATCTATGCTACACAAGAGAACAAGAGTCCGCACAGGTTCGGGGGCTCCAACTAGAACATGTTTCTGGTTTGCACCAGAGGAAGTCTCATCAAGTTTTGCCAGGTATGGAAAATGAGCTCCAAAGTTTATGGTTCCTTTTATCCTGGATCCTAGAACCTCTGGGTGTAGATAAAACCAGTTTTGTTTTTTTTTTTTTCCATCAACCAGTGAATAAGGCCAGATGACCTCTGAAGCACTCCCGGCCACGTCCTGTGACTAATGGGCACCTGCCCAGCTTACACAGTCACGGATGATGCTTCCTCCACCCCCCACCCCCACCCCCACCCCCACCCCACCCCTGAGGCCGCCTGTGGCATGTTACCTGTGTATGTTACAGACTTAACTCTACCCAGCTAGTCCCAGCCTGGCCTCACTCTTAGGATCCTCCTGCCTTAGCTCCCTGCGTGCTGGGATTATAAGCATGTACCACCATGCCCAGCTCTTTCTTTTATTCTTATTTTGCTTTTGCAATATTGAGGTTGAAACTGGGACCTCCTGTGTGCTGGGCAATTGCCACCACAGAGCTGTGTGCTCAGTGCATCGATTCTATTATAAAGGATTTTCCTAAGAAGGGATTTTAGTTTCTTAAAAACAAACACAGCAGCAGCAGCAGCAACAAAACACTTACAGCTGGGCATGGTGACGCATGCCTTTAATCCCAGCACTCAGGGAGGCAGAGGCAGGCAGATCGCTGTGAGTTCGAGGCCAGCCTGGTTTTACAAAATGAGTCCAAGACACCCAAGACTACACAGAGAAACTCTGTCTTGAAAAAACAAAAATTAAAACAAACAAAAACCCACTTATTTTTAATTGGCAAAAGATTCTATATTATATATGTATATAAAATGTATTGAATATTTCATTTGCCCTGATATATCTGTACATTATAACATGATCGAGTTAATAGGTGTTACTGCACATGCCGTTTTTCTAAGAAGTACACTTAGAATCTACTCTCAGCAAGGTTCAAGGATGCGATTCATTGCTAGCTAGCAGCATTTGCACCATCACTGTGGTGAGCTGCCTCCTCCGGCTTGTTTCCTCCCACCCGCCTCTCTTCTAAGCGCCGCTTTCCTGTTTCCAAGAGAGCAGAGACACACACCCATGAAGTGTATGATGGGGACGCATGTTGGAGCGGAGCTCTGCCCTTCAGAATGGCTTCGCTCTTGCCGTTCTCAAATTGGAGCAGTGGGAAGACCCACTCTCGCTCCTTACAGGGCAGGGCCATCATCATCGTTTTGTACATGAGACCCTTGCTGCACAGGCCAGCTACTTCCTCCTCCTGGCCTCCCGCCGCTGGTCTTGGAATCCTGCAGTTATGTTAGGAAGCGGTGGCTGACCAGGGCAGGCCTCAAGTGAGTCGTCCACATGCTGAGCTGGGGCTTATCGATGACGCAGCTGAGCGAGAGTCATCCGTGCTCTTCTAAGTAACCCCAATAAAGCCACTGGCTCAACCAACTGGTCTTGGGTGAAGCAATTTCTCTGGATGAGCAGGCATTTCTGCGCATCTCCCCGGGGAAAGTCACACAGCAAGTGCGCATGTGCGGAGTGAGGCTGCAGCAAGTCCAACCCAGGACTTGCTACCTAGTGCATGCGGGGAGGGGTGTGTGTGTGTGTGTGTGTGTGTGTGTGTGTGTGTGTGTGTGTGTG
>NW_026596040.1:27971541-28089522 GCF_907164565.1 Psammomys obesus | reverse complement strand
GTGTGTGTGTGTGTGTGTGTGTGTGTGTGTGTGTGTGTGTGTGTGTGTGTGTGTGTGCTCACACAGGACCGCAGACAATGGCTTTTCCCAAACCTAACGCCCGTCTGTAGTGTGGCTTGCTAGAAGAGCCTGAACAGGGTGACGGAATACTGACATTAGTCTTCAAGGGACCCGTAACTAGCCACACCACTAGCCTCAGTCTTCCGCTGTGATACACAGATGGAAGGACTCCTGAGCCCCGAAGGGTCTGGGCTGCGCTGGCAGCTCCCAGACATCAGCAGGCTTTTCTTCAGGCCCCTCTTCTTGTGTACACACACACACACACACACACACACACACACACACACGACTCCATCTGTCTGGACCGAGGAAGGAGCTGTGGGAAAGGGAGGGACAGGAGCCTCGGCAGAGAGAAGCCCAGTGAAGTCTAGTCTGGGATAGCCTAATCAGGTGATTTAGGGAAAAAGAGAAGGAAATAAAAAGTCCTTTAACCTTTTAATTTTTGTTCCCCACCCCCATGTGTGTGTGTGTGTGTGTGTGTGTGCGCGCGCGTTACTAGGCATAGAATATAATTTTTGATGTTAGGCAAGCATTCTTTATGTTAGGCAAAGATACGCCACTGAGCTGTATAACAATATGTATGCTGCTGTTCATTTCAGATTTTACATTGTTACATTTATCTGTGTGAGCACACGGCACACCCACATGTGGCAGCTCACGTGGAGGTCTGAGGGTAACTGTGAAGTTGGTTCTCTCCTAAATTTATGTGGGTTCCAGGGATCAAACGCAGGCCAGGAGCAAGGTCCTTTACCGGCTGAGCCCTCTCGCTGGCCCTGGTCTTTATCTCGGTTGTTCCTTGGAGGTGAACAGTTGGAGTGTAACTGTTACCAGCCCTCTAAATGTGTCAGCAGACAGCTTCATCCCCCTGGTGTGTTTTGAACTTGGAGCTGAGGACTGGTGCCTGGAGGGAGAGTTCCTGGGTGTGAAGAGTTAGGGAGCTGCCAGCCCTCATTCCGGAAAAGGGACAGCAGTGCTGGTGAGCGGGCTTTGCAGAACCGGAGGCTGAGAGCTACCTGGTCATCACTGCGGCGGGGGAGCTTTGTTGTGCCGTTGTGTGTATGATACAGAGACGAGATATGCCCTCAAATCCTAAACAAGAACCCACCCAAGATAACAGAAGAAACAAGAGGAAACACTATGTTAGCTAGGAGTGAGAAGAGAGAGGGTAGGAGAAGAAAGAAGAGAGGCACCCTATGACCGGTCCCCCCAGAGGCTTTCCCAAGGGCTCCTGACTTGTCTTTTCCACAGCCCTACCTCCCAGTGGGTCACTCACAGACAAGACCCAGAGTTGAAAGGCCTTCTCTGTAGAAGGTTGAGGGTCAGGGCCGTGTCAGCGAGGCATCCTCCTTTCATTATAAAATATTTTTAGTGTTTCATGATGATTCATGATTTGCTCACTCTTTTCCTCCAGAAATGGTGAGTGCTTGCAACATGCCAGCCCCCGTGATAGGTGCTAATGGCCATCCTGAGGAGCTTCTGGGAACATCTGAAACAGATAAGAAGCAAGTCTCAGATGCTGGGTCAAGAATGCAGCTCTGCCTTACAGCATGTGTCTAGCACACCCAAGACCCTTATTTTAATTCCCACCACTGAAAAAAAATTATATGTGTACACATGCATAATTATAAGATGTTGACTGCAGAACAGTGGTTATCAGAAGCTGGGTAGACTTAGCTGGGAGGGGCGACAGGTGAAGATGGCCCAGCAGTGTTAGGGAGATGTCAGTGGGCAAGTCTGTGGGGCGTTTTCTCGGCTCATGATTGATGTGGGAGGGTCCAGTGTGGGGAGCGCTGCCCCTAGGCAGGTGGTCCTGGGTCCTATGAGAAAGCAGAGTGAGCAGACTATGAGGAGCAAGCCGGTAGGTAGCACCCCTCCATGGCCTCTGCTTCAGCCGCCCTGATTTCCCTTCATGGTAGGCTGTAAGCTGTTGGTGGGAATGAGCCCTTTCTTCCCTTACTTTTGGTTATGGAGTTCTATCACAGCAATAGAAAGCAAACTGGAGCAGAGCAGTAAGTGCACTCACTCTGATTTGTACATCACACCATGGACGCCTGAATCAAAATATCACTTGGTGTCCCTTCAACATGCACAATCTTTATGCATCAACAAGACAGAAAAATAGTAAGAATGACGAGATGGTCCAGTGATTTCCACCATTCTTCATTTGGTTTTTCTGTTTGTTTCTTTCCTGGAATGAGGCACAGTCTCAGTCTGGTCTCAAATGCACAATCCTCCTGCCTCAACCTCCCAAGTGCTAGGATCACAGGAACGTACTAACAATACAGCCATCATGGAAGGCATTGATTTACTTGTTTGTTTGTTTGTTTGTTTGTTTTACATGACTGCTAAAGAAGAAGGGGTGGCACAGAAGCTGCCTGTAGGGATGTGAGGGGACAGGTAGGCAGCCCCTCAGAGGAGATCTTCAGTGGGATTTATTTTTATGTATTCGGCAGACCTTCAGGAAAGCTAGAAATGGATGGTCTGGACCTATGGATCTGTGGATCCAATGGATCCTAGGGTCTGTGGGTCCCTGGGGTCCCTAGGACCTGAGGGTCTCAATGGTGAGGGCTGCTGCTGGGCTTTTCGTCTGTGAACTGGAGCAACACCACTTGGTGAGGATACAGACTGCAGGCCGTATGGCCGAGTGGCACTCATAGTCTATTTCATCAGGAGTAGCCCAGTGACCTCTGCCCTCCCTCCCCAAGCTCTCCATGGTCTCTCCAGCTGTGCTCCCAATGGACCAGTCCTGTCACCAGCAAATACCCTTTCCTGATGAAAGTTTTGTACCCCAGAATTTGTGCCCATATGGGCTACTTTCATCTTTCTGAGGTGATGTTATCTGCTGAACGGCTGTTTTAGTTGAACCCAGCTCTAAGTCTTGTGCTGGTCCCTTCACATATCTCTGTTTTCCTATCTTGAATTCCCAGAGTCCTGCAAGAATACCAGGGCCACTCCCTGGGGTGGAGGGAGCCCCACTTCCTATTGCCTGCTTTCTCCACAGCCACAGTTATCTGTCCCTGGGTTCAGGTTTCCACCTCTAGACTCTGCCTGGATGCCTGACTGCGTGTTCATCAACTTCTAAAACTTCTGCAAGAGCCCATCAGGTCGCTTGCACCGCTCCCTCTTGGCTCTTTCTGCCCAGGGGACTGTTCTGGAACATCTGGATCTGTCTTTCTCCCCCCTCCCACCCCCACCTACACCGTTAGGAAGGGAACAGCCACCAGTAGAGATACACACCGCTGCGTGGCATGTTCACTGTCAAAGGCACAAGTGGCAGTGTTTGCTTCTGTCCTACCGACAGCCCTGCTTTTCCCCTTGACTCTGGGGCTCAGGCTCCGGGATGGGACAGGCACTCTGCCTGGAGGTTTGCTGGGACAAGCCGGCAATCAGGAGAGATGTAAGAATCTCATCGGGAAGGGAGAACTGTAGCTGTGTGGAGAATTAACTCCGTTCCCGCAGGAGTCTGCCCCTCCCCAGCTAGCTCAGCTGTTCTTTGGAATTCTACAGCAGCCACTCCCTGGCTCTCAGCTGGCCTAGTGATTCAGAAAACATCTTTCCCCTTCCAACCCTGCCACTCTCATCCCTCAGTTCTTTAACCCTTCCCTTCCAAGTTATATCTGTTATTAACCCCCAAATACATGGTCCAGAATCTAGGGGAAAACAAGGTGATGTGTGTCCAGTGTCCACCTCTTTTGATGGTTGGTATGTTTGAGCTGTGGAAATGTAGTCTGGAGGGCCAAGCAACCTAACTTGAGCCAGACATTTGGAACCCTGCTGCTGTCACTCCTTCCCCTGATCTCCCTTTACATTTGTGTCTGTGTGTGTGTGTGTGTGTGTATTCTACACCACATGTGGGGAGGTCAGAGGGAAGTCAGTTCTTTCATGTGGGTTCTGGGGATTAATCCCCCAATTGCCAGGCTTGGTGGCAAGTGGCTTTTATCTGTGTCCCCACCCCCAGGCTTCTTCTTTTGTGTTTTTCCTTTGTTTTGAGGGCTGAGGATGCATCATGAGGAGCTATTTATGCTCCAGCCCCTATATCTTTAAACAAGTTTAGCATCACATAGATCAGGCTGTATTTGTGCCAGCAGAGCCACCACACTGCCTTCGGCTTCAATGGATTAGAAATAGAGAAAAGGAAGGACCTCCGCCGTCCGAGTCCCGTAACAGGGGAAGGAATTCTACCAGGGACAGCTGGGGTCACTGGCTTGTTGCCTGGGATGAAAATCCTGTCCTGTGCCTCTGAGGTGTTCTGCCTGGGTAGAGTTTTTTCACTGCCCCTCAGTGACAACACTGGCTGCAGCTCCAACTTCATTCTCATCTGCCTCCTACTCAGAAGAACAGCTGGAGAAGTGGCCCATTAAGGGCTTTGGGGCTATTTTTACGTGACCATCTGCCACCTAGACCAGATCTGGCAGGCAACAACAGGCCTGAGGAATCCAGAGCAAACGGTGACGCCCAGACAGCTGAGGGTACTCCCCCCTCCCCTTCCTGTACCCCAGGCCAACCCCCTCCATGGCCTGTGGATCCAGAGATGCTGGAAATGTGTCTGAGAATAGAAAGCAGAAGGGTCCTCTGCCCATCATAACACAGGGTGAGGCAGTGCCCTCCTCCCTGAGTCATCTTAGAACAAGCTGTGATCTAGGTAAAGGAGGCCTGGGCGCAGCGTAGGTCCAGTACTGTGGCCAGCTGACCCAACTGACTGGAAGGCTACTGACCTCACAGGGAAACACTCTGATCAGCAAAGAATCTACACAAAGCCTGGTCTGCGCTGGCAACAAGAGCCTGCAGCGCCTATAACCTCGCTCCACAAGACCTGGTGTGGTCAGGGGGGTGGTTCTGTCCCCCAACCCCAGTGGCTATTATAGGATGGGGTGTCTGAGAGGCAGTCATCATCAGAGTTGAGGGCAGAAGGTTTTATTCACTCAGCTTCCTGGGAGGGAGGCAGTACCAAATTAAAAAGAAAACAATTCATTCTATATGCCTGTCTGTTTGCTTTTGTTTTTTGAGACAGGGTTTCTTTGGCTGTCCTGGACTCGCTTTGTAGACCGGGCTGGCCTAGAACGCACAGAGATCCGCCTGCCTCTGCCTCCCTGAGAGCTGGGATTACAGGCATGCGTCACTGAGCTCAGCTAAACAACTCATTCTAGAACATTCTAAATCTAAACATATTCAAGTTAGAGACTAAAATAATGAACCTCCACGTATCATTGCTCAAGGTCATGTGTTTTTAGATCTTACTAATATATCTACTTCCTAACAGGTAGAACCATAGTATTGACCTTAGCTGCCTTATTTTAAATATTAAATACAGTTATCAACAGATTGCAAATATTTCACAATCAAGGTCTGTCCTGGAATTTGCTGTGTAGACCTCAGACCTGTTATGTAGACTCAGAGATCCATCTGCCTCTGCCTTTTGAGTGGTGAGATTAAAGGTGTACACCACCATGTCCATCAATTTACTTAAACATTTTTTTTCTGTCTATTTGGCAATCAAGAAATGGATTCACCTCCCTCTTGAAGTTGAGGCAGCGTTTCTACACAATCTGAGCAGAGTTCAAATTTACGATCTTTCTGCCTCAGCTTTCTTACTGCTGGCATTATGGGTTTGCATCATCATGCATGGCTTAAAAATTACTTTTTTTTCGTCCAGCCAGGCCCTGTGGTGCACACCTGTAATCCCAGCACTCAGAGAGGCAGAGGCAGGTGGATCTCTATGAGTTCGAGGACAGCTTGGTCTACAAAGTAAGTCCAGGATAGTCAAGGCTACATGGAGAAATCCTGTCTCAAACAAACAAAAGTACTTTTTTGTTTAAAAACTATTTTTTTTTCCTTTGATAGAGAGTCTCCTGTGTAGCTTTGGCTGTCTTAGAACTCACTTTGTAGACCAGGCTGTCCTTGAACTTATGGATCCACCTGCCTCTGCCACCCAAGTGCTGGGATCAATGGCATGTACCACCACTGCCCAGCATTAAAAATAAATTTTTTTAAAGGAAGATTAATTTGGAAATGTGGATGTGATTCAGAGGTTAAGAGCTCTCTTCAGTTCCTAGAACCCATGTCAGACAGCTCACAACCACCTGTAACTCCAGCTCCAGGAGATCCAATGCCCTCTTCATGGGCACCTATGTACAGCTGCGTATGGCATGTGGCATGCATGATCCGACAGAGCACATACATACATACATAAATAAAAACTAAAAATCTTATAAATATTCTTTAATAGTTAAAAAAATTTTTTTTTCTGGCCTTGAATTCCTGAGCTCAGGAAGCTAGGTGTGTGCCACTGTGCAGAACTTGAGCTATTTGGAACATACCTGAACCAAGTAGGGAAGCTAGAGAGTTGAGGGCAAATGATGTGCGTTTCTCTGTCCATTCTGGAAGCAGAACTCTCCTTTTTACATCTTTGGCTGAAGAGAGAGCCACTGATGCTCCAGGTAGTTGCAGCAGCAATTCCACCTGTGCCTCACACAGAAGCAGGGCAGAGCCCATTTGTGGTCCTGCCCAAGCCTTCCAACAGTGGCGTGCTGAGCCCTGGGTCCTACGTGCAAAACCCCCTTCTACTTGAACTGCTTAGAAAGGTCAGTTCTCCTCTATCAGGTGACTCAGAAGGAAAGGAGCATCAGTGACAGTTAGGGAATGGGTGGAGAAGAGGAAATTGCCCATCAAAGCCTCCTGCAGGCAGGAATGGCGGCACGTTCCTTTAATCCCAGTGTTTGGGAAGCAGAGGCAGGCAGATCTCTGTGAGTTCGAGGCCGGCCTGGTCTACACATTGCATTCCAGGCCAACCAGGGCTACGTAGAGAGACCCTGTCTCATAAAACAAAACAAAACAAACAAACAAACAAACAAACAAAACCCTCTTCTCTGTCTGTGGTACTATTAGGTCTTGGTATGCATGAAGTGTCATGTCCTGAGACATCCTGCAGCTGAAGCAGAGTGATACCTTGATGACCTCTATCATGTGACCCACTGTGGCTTTGTTTGACTCACCTGAAGAAATGAAGAGATATTCTGTAGCGACTAGTGCCAGACACTGCTGTGTACAACTTCAAAGTCATTCCTAGCCAAGGCAATCTGGATTAGTGGTGGGCTCTGGCACGGAGAGGTGTGTGTTTGCTCCTGCAGACAGAATACACCCCGAAAACTACCCTTCCTTAAGTGCAATAGAGCCCCCTTCTGCTGGCCACTCCATTTAGGGTTGTGGAAGGTCTAGGTGTAGCTATAGGTCACTGACTTATACTAGGCCAGTGCAAGAGACTCAAGGCCCCTGGCTGGGGACAGTCATCCTTAGAGGGAAGGTTCATTATGCTGAGAGTATGCAGGGCTTCCTTACTGAGGAGGAGCCACATCTTCAAAAGCCTGGAGCTGTGGGGGTAAGCAGCCAGCATGCCCTGTGTCCTCGATGCCCTGGGGCATCTCTGGCATACAGATGAACTTATTTCCTGGCTCTGATGAAAAACATAGACAGGATTGGGGGTGTCATCCGGGAGTGGTAGTGCATGCCTTTAACCCCAGCACTCAAGAGGCAGAGGCAGGCCGACCTCTGTGAGTTGGAGGCCAGCCCTGTCTACAAAGCGAGTTCCAGGACAGCCGGGGTAACATGGAGAAACCCCGTCTTGAAAAAGAAAAAAACAAAGCAAAACAGAAAAACCAAACAACAACAACAGCAACAACAAAACCTACAACAAATAAAAAGAAAGAAAAATCACAAGATGTGAAGCCATGTGGGTTGGAAGCACTCAGGAAACGGAATCCCAGCTGTACTGTAGGCTCTAGTGTCATTGAGTGGCATTCTGTATGTATGGTGGAGAAGCGACTCCTTTCCAAAGGGCAGATAAAAGAGCAACAGCAGGACTGTGGCCCATGGAGAGATGCCAGCCAACCAAAGGCACGCTGTTTACATATTTAAAATTTCTGCAAAATGCCACACTGGTGGCACATGCCTTTAACCCCAGCACACGGGAGACAGAAGCAGGTGGGTTTCTATGTGTTTGAGGCCGGCCTGGTCTACATAGTGAGTTCCAGAACTGCCAAGGCTACATAGTGAGAGATGATAATGATGATGATGATGATGATGATGATGATGATGATGATGATGATGATAAAAATAAAATGTGTGCAAAGTGAGTTTTCCAGAAATGGAATCCCTGGTCCATGTAAGTTGAATCCTAATTTTACTGACAGAGGCTCAGAGAGCACATCTGCCCCCGGCAGAGGGATTTACACTGGAGCCCGGCTTTGGCCGTGTGGTAATAACTTTTAGAATACTTCATTGTATGTTCTCATGGTTTGGATGACATACTGGCCTGGCTGTGGCAGAAAGCTCTGGGTCAGGCCCACTGACCACAAGGTAGAGTCATCAGCATGCCTTTGTGTATGTTGGGGACAGCCACGGTGGCCATGGGCATCTGGTTCATTTGTTTAAAAAAAAAAAAAAAAAAGAGGTCCACTAAGAAACATGAAGATGGGGCTTGAGGGACTCAGGGCTCTCTGAGAAGCATTTGTTCTTACAGAGGACCTGGGTTCCGTTCCCAGCACTCACATGGTGGCTCAGAACCATCTGTAAATCTATCTTCAGGTGATTATTCCGTCTTCACGCCACTATGGGCACCAAGCACACACATGGTACATATACATACATGTAGATGAAATATTCATATACATAAAATTTAAAAATCTAGGAAAAAAAAATCAAGGTCAACATAGTGTCAAGGCCATGAACACTGAGTTTATGAGAACCTTTTTGTTTGTTTCTGAGTTGTTATTCTAGGCACAAGTAAATTAGTATTCTTGTGCTTAGCCCTATTCATCCGGGACACACAGCTCTTGACAGGGACGCTCACAAGTAGGTTCATCAGTGACCTACCCAACACCCTGCACAGGCCAGTCCTGCTGGAGCCAGCCTAGCCTGCTGCTGCTTCTCTCTGAGATGCTTGGTTGTAGAAAAACTAAGAGTAGAAGGAGAAAGTGTCACATTTGGAGAACATGCCGCCTAATTTGAACCAGAGACGGAGCTGTCTCTTGCTGGGGCCCTTCCTTACATAGGGTAGTTGGTAACTTGGCCCCCTTCTCTCTCCGCTTCAAAGGCTCTTTAAAGAGCCCTCTGCAGCCTTTGATGATACAACATCAACCTTTGTGATTCCCCCCCTCCCCACCCCCAGCAGGTCTTCCTGCTTTCCCTGAGAATGCTGGGAGAATTCCAGGGTCACTGAGCAGCTCCGGGAGCTAGAGACAAAGGCAAGCAGACCACCACCTGTTCAGAGGTTTCCCAGCATCAGGTGGTCCTTCTAGCTGCAGGCCCCTTCTCACAGAGAGGGGGTGGGTGGCCAGAGCCCAGGCCCTCCCTAGGTCTCCGTTGGTGGCATCCTTCATCTCCTATCCCCTACCCCCATCCCGCTGCCTGCATCCTGTGAGGAAAAGGACAGTCCCCCCCTCCCGCTAGCAACTGAATAGCAGAGCCAGCGAAGTGGCTGACTCAACAGGATCAATCCCGAGTGAAAATTCCTTTTTTGGAAGCCAGGCAGTGGCTTCCCGGGAGGGTGGGATCCTGGGGAAGTGATGCAAGCCCGAGGTGGGGGCGGGGAACCGGGGTTCTGAGGCCTCCCATTCAGACCTCATCCCTTCTCTCTTGGGCTGTCACTGCAGGGGCTGCGGAGCAGGGGCACCTTGCTGCTTTATCAGGTTGAAATCCACAGGATGTATGTGTGTGTGTGTGAGAGAGAGAGAGAGACCAGAGACAACAGAGAGACAAAGAGAGAGAATGAGAGACAGACAGAGAGCGAGCACACACATGGCTGTGTGGGTCTCATCGGCACAGTTCTCATCTGCAAAGTCTCAGCCTGGGACAGCGGCTGACTCAGCAGGACCGATCTAGGAGGAACAGAGGTATCTCCCAGGGGCTGTTACCCTTCACTCAGGGAACAACACCTCAGTTCCTGTAGGAGTCTACTCCCCGCTCTGATGACAGGGTAGGGGAGACACAGCTGGCGCCTCCCACATGGGCTGAGGGTGACACTTGAGTTTCCCTTGAGCCCAGTGTGGCCCAATGATAAAGCTACCTTCAAAGAAAGATCCAGGTGATAAACAGGAGCCTCACGAGGCGCTGTGAGGGCCTACGCCCAGCCGAGCACCAGCTAGAACCCACAGCTGACAGGGCTTTGGCTTTTGCCTTGGCCAGCGCTAGGCAGAGCTTGGCTCCTGGCTGAAAGGGTTCTCTTGGCACCATAGCATCCCTTGGCTTCCAACCCAGGTTCCAACAGTTTTATTTCTTCCTAAAAGCAAGGCTGAACCTACTCCATAACCCAGAAGGCCCCTTGTGCAGGTCCTTAAGCCTTAGAGCCTTTGGGGCTCATTAAAAGCTTTTAAAGGGGCAGGGGGCAAGGACCCGAGTCTAGACCCCCAGAGCCCATGTAAGGCTGGATGTTTAAATTGGTTGTTCCCAACCTGTGGGTCATGGCTCCCACAGGTGTCACATATCAGCTATTTCCATTACCATTCATAACAGCAGCAAAATTACAGCTATGAACGAGCAACAAAATAATTTTGTGGCTGGGGGTCACCACAGCATGAAGAACTGTATTAAAGGGTCGCAGCGTTAGGAAGGCTGAGAGCCTCAGGTTTACACCTACTGTGGATCTACAGTCCCAGCACGCCTACAGCCAGCTGGCGGTGGGAAACAGGAGCAATCCCAGAAGCCTGTGCTAGCCTGTGCGGCTTTCCAAACAAGCTGGAAGGTGAGGACCCTCCCCCGGGATGTCTTCTGTCTTCCACACATGTGCCACGGTGTATATGTGCCTGCACTCACACTATATGAACATGTATACGTACACACAGACACACAGACACACACACGAGAGAATTATACTTTAGAAGGAAAAGCTAAAGCAAATAAAATCCTGGCTGTGTGTGACAGATCGTGACTTTTGCATTGAGTACGGATAAAGATTAAAGGGCAACAGGGCTGGACCCTTGCTCGGTGGTTAAGAGCGCTGGCTGCTTTTCCTGAGGACCCAGATTCTATCTCAACCACACACAGCAAGGGTCATGGCTGTCTGTAGCTCATCTGAGGAGATCCGACGCCCTCTTCTGGCCTTCTTTTGGGACAATGTATGGGTTGCGTAGACATACATGCAGGCAAAGCACCCACCCCCAAAAATAATATGATAAAATTAGAAAGAGAGATTAAATTGCAGCGATAGCTATCTTCCGGTTTAGGGCTCTGGTTTTCGTTCTGTGGGAAGGTGTGGTCACGTCCGGAGAGATGAACCATTTGCAAGAAAGCACGGCATATATTAAAGGGAGTCTTGTGGTCAGTTTTATTACCATAGGAAAAGATGCAAAGTGTCTAATTCATATGCACGCTGCTCCCAGACACTCCACTGTCAGTCCCTTCCTAAGGCCCTGAGAGGGCCCGTCTGCCTCCTTTCCCCCTGCACCTTGCACCACCGAGGCCCCTTCCTTCTTTTGGCTGCCCACAGCCTCTACAGAAAGGCAGTGAATTTACAAGAAAAGTGGGCCCCTGGCCCTCCGGAGCTTGATCTGATTACATGAATCAGCCCTTGGTGCTAGGCTTGGGCGGCGGCTGCTCCTCTGTATCGCCCAGCGCCCGGAGCATGTGTGCGCCTGCGTAGACCAGGAACTGTCCTACCACCTGAGCCGCATAGGAGAGGAACCGCAGCAGACTTCTGCAACACAGGGAGACAGAGATACTTCAGGCTTGGGATTCTGACCCGACCAGAGCTGGAATGCTGGGGACGCTTCACCCCATCCCTCCTTACTAAGCTCCGAGGGGGTGGCAACCATAGTTGAGTTGTGGCATCCATGGAATACCACAGCGTCTGGATGCTCCCTGGTAGGCTGCCGGTACTCTCTCGAGGTCCGGGGCCACTTACTGGCCCCACAGAGCTCCTCCTACTCCGGAGAGTCCGGCAGCCTAGGTGTAGGGGGAGGGGGCGTGCTGCTCAGTCCCCTAGGCAAGGTATCAAGACCAGTCAAACTGAGGAAACTCAACAAGGGCTGGGATTATGGTGCTTCTTTGGGGGGTACGGAGGGTAGGTACCTGGGGTGTTGCGGCTCGTTCCTCACAGCGAGGGAACGCTTTGCCCTGCCCTAGCCTCTGAAGTCCCAAGACTGAACTAGTGTCATTTCAGACTGCGTCAAACAGAAAGTGTGTCTTGGCCTGGCGTGGTGGTGCATGCCTCTAATCCCAGCACTCTGAGAGGCAGAGGCAGGTGGATCTCTGTGAGTTCGAGGCCAGCCTGGTGTACAAAGTGAGTCCAGGACAGCCAAGGCTACACAGAAAAATCCTGTCTTGAAAAAACAAACAACAAACAAACAAGTGTTCTTTCTGGACCAGATTCCATGGCGTGTGTAAACTTTCATGTGTGCGTGTTTGTGCATGTATGCATTGTGTGTGTGGGAGGGGTGAGTGGGTGCTGGGTATTGGACCGAGGGCCTCTAATGTGCCAAGCAAGTACTCTACCACTAAGCTATACGCCCACTTTGTGCTTTTTACTCTGTCTGTGGTCTAAAACCAGGTGTCACCTGGTGACAACGGAGGGTCCAGGCCCTGTTGTGGAGCCCTGGGGCAGAAGACAAGCCGGGAGGAACCACCTGGGCCTCGCCTGGATGTTCAAGACCCCCAGAGACCCCCTCCCCCGGAGACTGTTACCTTAACATGGCCTTGACGCTTGTGCACCTGATGTCGTAGGACACTGAGTACATCTCGTATATGGTGGCCTTAACGTTGAGGCAGCCGAGGAAGTCCTTGGGATTCAGCCTGTAGAGGTCGAAGGTAACTCTGGCTATTCCCGACTTCTTCGGCTGCTTGCAGATGGGGACATACTTACTGCCCTAGATCAAGGAAGCAAGGAATGGGTTTAGGAGTGGTGCTGGCTAAGACACTCGAACCCCACAGTTCTGGGCTTATGCCAAAGTTAGAGTCTCCTAAATGTCGGCTGTAACTATTCCAGTCATGTTTATAGCAGGACAACACGGCGTACTACAACATGCCTAAACATGCACTCTTCCCTCATCAACTTCCCGTCGTGACTCAGGATGAGTTTGCTTTGGCCGTGAGGACTCCGTGTCTGATGTGTAGAGGTTCTGCTCTCTTTGGGTGCTGAGGCTTGCTTGTTTGCATGGTGCCCTGGGGCTGCTCTTTGAGTATCTGAGGACATCGTCATCTTCCTCTTGAAATAAGGCCGTAGAGGAACAGGAAGCACTCTTTCTGGGGCTAGAGAACTTGCCTAGCATGTTCGGGCTTCTGGGTCCAAGTACAATCTCCAGTCCTGTGGGGGAGGGGGGAGGGATGAGCAGAGCCAATCCCGGTTCATGAGCTGCTTTCCTAAGTGGGTTGGTTTCTTTTTTTTCTTTCACTCACTGGTCCCACTGTATCCAGGGTCAAGCTTAGATGACGCAAACCCTTAGATGATGCCTCAGGAGCTTTGGGAGTTAAGAGTACTTTGAAAACCGAAGGTTACGTAACAACACGATCACACACATTTGAAATTGAAACATAAGTTCCCCTAAAAGTGTGCCAGGCCTTCTGGCTGAAGCCACTGCAGATCGTAAATGACAAGTGACTCTGGTTGTCCCCCGTGTACCATGCACAGGACACAGTGCCACCCCTTTACCACCAGTGCACTCTCTGGGAAAGAAACACCGTTTAAAAACCCCAGACTGGGTCTGGGGGATGATGGCTCAGTGCTTAATGAGCGCCCACTTGGCAGCTCATAACTGTCTGTAACTCCAGTTCTAGGGGACCGGGCACCCTCACACAGACACATATATGCAGGCAAAACCCCGCTGCACATAAAAATAAACAAGCCTTAAAAAACAAAATCCAAAATCGATGGTGGCGTGAATCTTTATCCCTAACACTGGCAAGGCAGAGACAGGCAGGTCTTTGTGAGTTTGAGGCCAGCCCGCTCTACAGAGCAAGGATCAGGACAGCCAGGGCTATGGGGAGATCCTTTCTCAAGACGAACAGACAAACAATTCAAGATTAGGGAATAGAAGGATTCAAGTCTGTCACTCCCCGCAGCTTTTCTTCACTTCTTCACATGTTATCTGGCTTTGCAAAGCTTATCTGGCTCTCCCTTTAGGCTGCCTTTGGTCTCGGTGCTAAACCAAGATGCCCTCACAATGCTAAGCGCAGGGGTCCTCACTCCTGGGCATGTAGGCTTCTCTAGGGAAGGAAGGGCATGACTGCACCTTGTCTTCTTCCGGGGTGGCAGGGAACATCTTCCCCGGGGATTTTTAGGGTTCCAAGGCTGAGCAAGGGAGACATCTGGTGGCTGCTTCTTGGTTGAAGTTTCTGCTCCTGTCAGAATGGGCCTCAGGGATAGCCTGAGGAATGTGGCAATCTGTACCCCGCACCACCATTTCTACCTTACAGAAAAATGGCTGAGAAATTAAGCCATGCAAGGACTCCGGAGTCTTTGGCGGGGCTTAGTGGTTAGCATGAGCTGTACGTATCTGTGAGGGCCTGGGTTCCATCCTCAGCACTCCCCTGCCTCCCCCCCCCCCCCAAAAAAAAGCAATAACCTTCAAACCAATCCAGTACTTCAGATTCACAATCCTTTGCCAGCCTTGAATATGGTAGTCATGATAGTCACACTTACCACATCTTGTCCTGACTTGGCACTGTGCTTCATTTCTTAGGCCCCATTCATGTGCAGAGCTTAAGTACGTCACTTCCAAATTCACCGCTAAACTCTCACTTGCATAAACTGACAGCCAACACCTTTTCCACCTGTCTTAGTTTCCTTTTGCTGCTATAATAAGTTGCCGGAACCTCGGCTTAGAAGTCTCTTGCTTATGTTCTGAAGGTTCTGGGAACAGGGGTCCTGGCCAACATTCCCACCTTCCCTGGCTGGTGGCCATCTTCTTCCCTTGCACCTCAGCCTAGATCTTACCCTCCTGCTCCCCCACCCCTTGAGAATCCTGTGGTTCCCAGCATCCACATGGAGGCTCACAACCATCTGTGACTCCAGTTGCAGGAGACCCAACACCATCTGAGGGTGCTAAGCACACCAATGGTACACCGAGGATAAACAACCTGCCTCCATCTTGTGATAAACAACAACCTGCCTCCATCTTGGGCTTGGAAACCGTCTTAAAGCAAAGTCAAACTGGTTCATTCCTGTTTATGATTCAATTTCCGTTTTTCAAGAATTAAGCTATGTTCTACTTGTAACCTTAACTACAGATGATTCTGCGCTGCCTTTTCCAGGAAATGGCCACCGTGCTTTTGTTTCAGGAGGTTGTGATGACCAACTTGTTATGTTTGTGTTCTGCTTCTGTAACCCCACTTGTTTGGAGACCCCTTCCTACTCCTGTGCTGTCAAAACCTTATCTTCCCCACATCCAGGGCCGACCTCTTGAACCCCACCAGCTCATGTACACAAATAAAGCCTGCTTTCATTTGGCCATGATTTGGGTTGGCGGCCTTTCTCCTTGCATCTGTGGGATTAACATATACGTACACACGAAGGCAAAATGCTCACTCATCTAAAGTAAAATAATTTTTAAAACTAGGAGGTACCTTTGTGCACGTGTGTGTACATATGTAATAATAAGACAAAACGAAACATTATCTACCCCAGAGGTCCTGTGTGTCTCCTCTGGTTATCTCACCACGTGCAGGAGAAAACTACCTCGCCTAGCTTCCCATGAACACTACGTTGCTAATTTTTCGTAGTTTTGAATTATCTAGAAATGGTTTGATACAGACATTCTCTCGGTGTAGTCTGGAGTTAGAGGATCCAGCTTAAGACCCCTTCAGATTCAAACTTCTTCCACGATAATTGATAAAGACGATTGGATTGCCCTTCTCTGTTCTGCTAAGTCCTGATTTTCTACAGCATGTTTGAGGGAAATGTGTAGCTCAGGAAATCGGTTTATTGTCGTTGTTGTTATCTTTCTGCTGTTTTTCTTTTGGGGTTGGGGACCCAACCCAGGGCCTTGTGCATGTGAGGTATGTTACCGCTAAGCCACACCTCGGCTCCAGGTAAGCATTTCCCAAATGGCCAAAGTACGATGTTTCAGGATCACTCTGATGGAAGATCCTTTCAAAGTGGAAAACAGACTGCAGTGCTTCGTGTAGCAGAATGATTGACTCCATCAGGACCCCCTCAAATTCTCCACTGCAGCTGAGCTTTGCGGACCCGGCAACTGTTGACTCTTGGTGCAGTATCAAGGCAGAGCCTTCTCAACCGTATGCAAAGACCTTTAGCATCCTCCTTTCCTCTCCGTCTCCACAGGTGCAGCCAGGCCACATTTCCTTCAGAGTTCCACCCAAGTGATGGAGTGTAGCAGGTTAACACAGAAGTATGTCTGACAGTTATTTATGTAGTGTGTGTGCGCTGTGTGTGTGCATGCCTGATTATATGCATATGTCCTTACTTAGAGATCAGAAGAGGCATCAAATCCCTGGAACTGGAGTTACAGATGGCTGTGAGCTGTGAGTTCCCAACTATGTGAGTGTTGGGAATGGAACCTGGGTCCTCTGGATGAGCAGCAAACACTCTTAAATTGCTGAACCATTTCTTCAGTGTAGAGGAACTTTAATTCAGAACATGGCTGTCCTGGAAAATATCACAGCCAGAGACCTTCTAGGTCTGTGTGATCTGGCTAGAATACAGACATGCCTTTAATCCAGGAGGCAGAGGCAAGCAGATCTGAGTTCAAGGCCAGCCTGGTATAGAGCAAGTTTTAGGTAAAGAAAAGCTTAGGTCTAGGTGTGGTAGTACACACCTTTAATCCCAAACAATGAAGGTAAAGTTAGTTTGTAGAAGGAAGTACTCATGTTTGAAAGTCATGTCTAATTGAGTGGCAGAAACAGTGATGAATCAAATAAAGACTTGAGAGAATAGGATATATCCAACTTTCATGAGAAAAGAGAGGAAAGGGAAGTTACTTAAGGGACAATTTAGAGAGAGAGAGAAAAGTTTTTACCAGGACAGTAATAGAGAGACAGGTTGCAGAGAGAGAGAACTGAAGTGAAGGCTGAATGAGCCAAAGAATGAGAAGGAGCCATAAGATTAGAAAAGATTGCTTGAGTTAGTTTGAGGCCAAACAAAGCAACACAGAGGCCAAGAGAAAAGCCAGATTAAACAAGTCACCTGGGAGAGGAGTTTGAGCCAGAACAGCTAAGTTGAACCAGCCAGCCCAGAGCTCAGGAAAACGAGAAAGGGTGAGCTTATTCAGCAGTAAGTCTCAGAGGCTGAAAACATTCTAGGCCTAGGTTAGCAGAAGAAGGCAGGAAGCCTCCAAGGCAACAACTGAATCAGGAGAATAAAATTTCTTTTACACTACAGCTCTAAGAATTCAAGTGTCTTCTAGACATTAAAGAGATTTGCAGGAAAAAAATGACAAAGAGCATAGTTTCTTGCTCTTCTTTTTTGTAGAGCAGTTATTTATTTTAAGAAAATATTTAATTAGAATATAAGGTTAGTTTAAGCTAACCTTCACTGTTGTTATTAGTCAACACATTTTCTAATTTCTCAATTTTAATCTTGAATACTGGAAACATCTGTATGTATGGCTTATAGTTTCTCAACCTCAAAACAAATGCCATTTGGAACTGGGTGACTCTTTGTTTCAAAGGCCGTGCATTGCAATTTCCCTTCTAAATGGTAACAGCTTATCATTCTGAACTGTTTAGATATTACTCCATGGCTGCT
Organism: Psammomys obesus; assembly: GCF_907164565.1. Classification (NCBI taxonomy): domain Eukaryota; kingdom Metazoa; phylum Chordata; class Mammalia; order Rodentia; family Muridae; genus Psammomys; species Psammomys obesus. The sequence goes on along the minus strand of NW_026596040.1, from coordinate 28,071,773 downwards.
AAAAGCAAAATATCCCGGGTGAGAACCTCTGATTGACAGGTGTTTGTTGACTGCAGTGATGCCACCCACGTCAAAAAGGTACTAGAAGTCTTTATTACCTTTTGTTCATCCTGAGATGAAAACATCTGAAGGTGGGCTGCCTGTGCACTCACTCTTCTATGCTGTTCTCACTCAACAGAGTGATGGGATCTATGCAGACTGTAGCTGCACTTCATGTGTCTTCAAGGTTGAAGAGCATTTTATTCCTTAAATCTACAGCGGGATGTCGACCAATGAGAACCTAAATGGACATGCAGTGATGGCTGCTTGCCCATCTCCACCCTACCGCAACGGGCATGTGGCTTGTTGCCAATGCTTACCATCACTTACAAAGGTGACACAGTGGTCTGATAATACATCCGCTTTATGGGTGCTTGTGTGATTCTGGGGCGTGTGCCCACGGATGGATCCTCGTTCCTAGGTCACAGACTGCATTTCAACTCTGTCGTTTCAAACATCAGTTTGTAGGGCAGGGAAGCTTGTCCTAGATCTCGAAGATGGAAAAGGAGATCATGGTGCCCCCCGTTTCCTCTATGCTCTCTTCACTCCCTTGCTCCAATGAGTGGCTTTGCCCCACTGATCATGGACTGGACTCCACCCTTCCCCCAAACTGTGAGAGAAAATAAATCTGTCTTCCTTCTAAGTTAATCGTCTCAAGTGTTTTATTGTTGGGGTAGTCTTTTTGTGCACTGTGTAAAAGCAGTTTTTGTATTATTACATTGCTTATTCTGTACTGGCAGAGAGCTGAGTACTGGCTGGATTTTGGTATTGTTATTCTTTTTTTAATTTGACTTTTAAAATTTATTTATGTATGAGTGCTTTGTCTGCATGTACTCATGGATGCCAGAAGAGGGCATCAGATCCCATTATAGATGGTTGTGAAGCACCGTGTGGTTGACTGGAAAATGAACTCACGTCCTTTGGAAGAGCAGCTAGTGCTCTTAACCGCTGAGGCATCTCTCCAGCCTGGTACTGTTATTCTTATGGCTCATCATCTACCTTGGTATATTGTAAACATACACCTTCCTCACCGTTTGATTGGCTTAGTAAAGAGCTGAAGGCCAATATCTCGGCAGAAGGGGAAAGGCAGGACTTCAGGGCTGAGAGAGAGGCTGAGAGGGGTGGGGATATATATTCACCAGCATGACACAGAAAAGGTCTGACTATGGGCAAACCTGGACTAGAACAGACAGGTTAGTTGAGTTAGATGAGCTAGCTGAGAGTCTGCTCAGCTTTGGTGCCTAAGCTTTTATAAAAAAACAATAAATCTCTGTGTCATTATTCAGAGCTGGCAGATCCAAATAATTCCAGCAATATTTTATTGTAGTGATGGAAAGTTGATGAGTGCGGCCACACAAACACACAAAGGATTAGGGCAGGTCTTGGTCAAAGCTCATGCTTCAAAATTATTTGTTGTAAATCATACAGTCTAAGTTCAGAGACATCAAATTTTTTAGAAATACCGACAATCCTTTTGAGTGCTGTGGCTTTAGCTAGGAGCCGAGTACATAACGTATACTAGGCAGCGCACTTGTAGATAGAACATCTACCCAGTTGTTGCTTGCATAGCAAGGCTGTACTTACCGGGGTCCATTTCTGTCCCCTTTCCAGGATCATGAAATGTGTGTTGTCCCTTAAGGTCTGAAAGAACTCCTCTGTGTCCACCACGGTACCATCCTCCTCCAGCACCAGCGTGACCAGGCCAGCTGTGATAGCCAGGACATTCAGAGTCTAGGTTTGCAAGGGAGCAGAGGAACAGGGTAAAGGGAGCTATCTGCCATGGGGCCATCAATGACATTCATGTTAAGGTTTCAGGAGGGCTGGCTGGCTGGGATAAAGCTGTGTTGGCAAAGAACCCCATGGACTGGTATCTAATGATCCAGCCTTCAATCAGAAGAACAGTCTAATAAGGTTTTGACTGGACCTCTCTCTTCCCAGGGAATGAGGTAAGTGATGTAGCTCATGTTTACAGTTTCCATGGTTACCTATCACATAGGGGAAGAGCAGGCCACCCTGCACACCTGGTCCGTTAAGCATGTGGCCCTGAGAGGCACCCCTCACACCTCTTGCTTCAGAGGCTGGGTGCTGGATGCCCACTTCTCGTTTCTGCAGGCAGCCCTGAGAGTCAGTGATTCTTCCTTCTTTGAGAACACTGTTTTAGCTTGAGGACTACCTATCCTGTTCAGGTTCCTCAGGTCTCTATATTCTCCCTTGTCAAAGAAGGGGAAGTTACATTTCAGTTGATGGATGCTTTTCAGGTGTTCACCTCTGGACCAGAGTCTTCTGTGATGCCGAGACACATGGCACTTTGAGGACTTAAACCTATCCTCTACCTGCCTGTTACATCTCCCTTCAAGGCTCTGAAGCCTAGAGAGGGATTAATGGGTTTGATACTCTCTCTCTTCTTCCCCTTTTTTGTTTGTTTGTTTCTTTTCAAGACAGGGTTTTTCTATGTATCCTTAGCTGTCCTCACTTGCTTTGTAGACCAGGCTGGCCTCAAACTCACAGAGATCTGCCTGCCTCTGCCTCCCAAGTGCTGGGATTAAAAGCATGTGCCGTCACTCCCTGGTAAATATGCTCTTTCTTAACGCTTGTGTCTTGGCACTGGCTTAGTGCCCAGGCCTGGACTCTGAGCTAGCAAAGGGTACTCAAGGCTGTGACCACAGTACCTTGCTGATAAGCTCCTCCAGGGTGCTGGCCATCACCCCACGCCGGCTGCTTCGGTCATGGTTTGAGACCCGGAAAGGACGAGCTGGATGCATGAGGGGTGTCAGCAAGGCCTTCCTGGTCTGCAGTCCCACAAACGCCAGGGGCCTGTGAAGCAGGCAGAGGAGAGCCATCCTTCAGACAAGGGTTTGGGTTTTGCCATCCTCCTCCACCCTCCAAGACAGGGTTCCTCTGCTTAATAGCCCTGGCTGTCCTGGAACTTGCTGTGTAGACCAGACTGGCCTGGAAGTCACAGATATATACCTGGCTCTGCCTCCTGAGTGCTAGGATTCAAGGTGTAGGCCACCACTGCTGGGCTTTTTAAGAAGAGGGTTGAGACACATACACAACTAATGCAATTATTCACTTTATGTGTCTGAGTCTTTTTCCTGCATGTGTATACATATGTGTACCACACGTGTGCGCGGGACCTGTGGCATTTAGAAGTGAGCATTGGATCCCCTGGAACTGGAGTTACCGATGGTTGTGGACCGCTATGTGGGGGCTGAGAGCCTGGGTTTGCTAAAAGAGCAATACGTGCTCTGAGCCCCTGAGCCATCTCTCCAGCCCCCAGATACACACTCATCTTGTTATTGTTGTTATGAGTGCCTGCATGTGTGTGATGCGCACGTGTGGGCATGCACGACACAGTGTGTGAGTGGAGGTCAGGGGGCATGTTTGTGGAGCTGCTCCACACCTCCTGCTTTTATGTGGGTTTTTGAGGATCAAATGCAGGTTCCCAGGCTTGTGAACCAATAGCCTTTACACACTGAGCCACCTCAGCAAGCTAGAAACTCTAGAAAACGAGAGAGTTGGTGTCTGTGGACAAGCAAATTTTACATATTTTTGTAATACTGGCGCCAAATTAATTTAAAAGCAAAATACCAATCAATGTATCAGTCATGTCAGGATTTTCTTTTGTTCTATTTTCAATGTAGGGGGTAGAACTCAGGGCCCTAGGCTTGCTAAGCTCTGCCACTGAGCTTAGCAAGGTTTTGAGATCAAGATCAACAGAACTGCCATCAAAAATGTCATCAGAAGACCAGAGAGGCAAAGCTCTGGGTCCTGAGTCGCACAGAGCCTTGTATTTAGTTTTAATTCTTCGAAAAATGTGGACTTACACACCTTCTGCTCAGCCAGGTTACAGCATGTGAAAAAGCACGCACCGGGTTATAGACTTTTTATATGTACTCTCGGAGATGATATTCTCTTTTCTAGGCAAAGACTAAGTAATAGACTTTAGCTGAGTCAGATCTTCACTGATGACATTTTAAAAAAATGTACGCCCAAATCACACCAACATGGACCAGGGAAATAATTACAGCAACATCAAAACAACATTTTCTGAGGATATCAAGCCAACTCTTCGTTACTCAGTTTTTGTTAATGGGAAACTACAAAAATGTAGTGTGTTAAACTAGTGAGAAAGAATAAAGATGGCTGCTTTTGTAGTAGTTAATTATGAAAAACAAATTTTGTTTTATTTGGGTTTACTATTTAATGAGCTCAACTTCCAACATATAATGGGGTTGTTTCTGATTTTTGTCGCTTTGAGTCAGGGTCTCATATAGCCTAGATTAGCCTTCAGCTCCCCATGTAGCAGAAGATGACCTTGAGCCCCAGGCACCCACCGTCACCTTTCACAGGTCAGCTAGTGCTTTAAGCTAAGCAAGCGATGGAGGAGCAGAATCTCCATGCTTGTCAATGCGGGACACTGGTCTCCATGAGAGAATGCCGAACTGCCTCTGCCGTACCACTGCGTGTTCTCAAACGACAAGAAAGGCTGTATTTAACAAACTCGAGAACTACTCCCGGCAAGTGAAGCATGAGACGGTGCCCCAAAATAACTCCATCAGGGTGACAGAGTGCTGTCGGCCCTCAGTGGTTAAGCCTCTGCGGAAACCAGGTGAGCCACATACTCAAGGCGGTGGGCTCTTTTCATTTGGGAACAGACCCATAAAGATGGGATTCCCAGGGGCTGGGGAGATGGCTCAGGGTTAAGAGCACTGGCTGCTCTCTCAGAGGTCCTGGTTTTGATTACCTCCCACATTGTGGTTCACAGCTGTTAACTCCAGTTGTAGGGAATCTGGTGCCCTCTTCTGGCATCAGTGGCCACTGCATGCACGTGATGCACGCACACTCATACACATTAAAGAAAATAGATAATTATTTTAAATAAAACAACGCAAAACCAAAACCAAAAAAATCCTCTCAGGTTAAGTCATGTTGCTATCTGGGTTGACAGGTCTCAGGAAGCTCAGAAGAGGACTGAGTGCCCAAACCTGCCGTTTGCAACTTCTCATCCTCTTCCCTTTCCTCCCCATCCCTCTCTCCCTCCTATAGCTCTACCAACAAGTTGGCACTCTGGAGTCAGACCTAGACTGCCGGCAGCAATTTGGTCTTAAGTATACGCAACCGGCATCACCAGGATTGCACACTGCTGGCCTCCGAGCACCTGCCATGGTAATTCCTCAAACCCCACTGTCACTACCCCATCACACCCCACTTCCCAGGAGAGAGGACTGAGGCCCAACATGGTTTCTCAACATCATCCAAAGTGACAAAGGTAAGTGATGGGCTACGACGTGGTATCTGTCCTAAGCCAAAATTTTCTGTTGGGTGGGAGAGCTTCAGATCACAAGCAATCACCAGCATCCTGGAGCAACCGTGTTGAAAGCACAACATAACATAATTATTTTAAAATTATGTATATAATATTATATATAATATTTTATGATATAATATTTATTATTATTATTGTTGTTGTTGCTGAGACAGAGTCTCTCCATGTAGTCCTGGCTGTCCTAGAACATGCATTGTAGAGCAGGCTGGCCTCAAACTCATGAAGTTCTACCTGCCTGTGCCTCCCAAGTACAGGAAATAAAGTCCTGCACCACCATGCTCAGCTTTGTATTTTTATCATTTTAGGTGTGCATGTTTGGATGTGGGTATGTGCAAGTGGAAGCAGGTGCCCACAGAGGTCAGATGCTCAAGTGCTCTGGAAATTACAAATGGTTGTGAGCCTCCCGATGGGGTGCTAAGAACTGAACTCCGGTCCTTTGTAAGAGCAGGAAGCGCTCTTAACCACAGCCCCCAGCACAGTGTGTTTGTGTCTACAAGCTCAGTTCCTTCCCCTCTCAGATGTATAAAGTGGCTGCACAGTGTGATTCCCTGTGAGGCTTCACTGAGGGGTTCGGGGTAGGTCAAAGGGTCCCTGGCCAGGGTCTCCCATCAGATTGACCTTGGAACCTTCTCAGAGACCCAGATGGGTCCAAGCACAGCAGTGGCCCTGGCAGATGGCTCCTGAACTTCTGCCTGGATTCGGAGGAGTTACACCAGGTTTCTGTTGCACAACCCGAAAGCAAGATGTTCACATGTGGCTGAGCCACCACTAGGGCAGAATTCATGCGATGCTGTCACACCTGGTGACTTGGAAGGCAGAGGTTGGGGACTAGCTACCTTTATGCTTCCCATTCAGAACCCTGGCTTTGTTTTCAGCCTACTTGGACTGTGAGACTTCAATCAGCTGGTCAAGTCCTCATGAGGAAGAGAGAAAAGTGCTATGTCAGGCAAACACCTGTGTACGTTACTGGATTACAGAGAAATTTGTAAGCCATGCCGGGACAGCAGGCAGTGGAGAAGGCCATTAAGCAGTGCCAGGTTTGGAGTTTTGAATATACACTCAACTTTTTTGGGGGGAGGCGCATTTTGAAACAGGATCTTACTATGTACTTCAGGCTGACCAGGAAACCACAATCCTCCTGCCTCTGTCTCCTGTGTGCTACAATTGCAGGCCTGTGTCACCACTCCTGACTCTCTAGCCATGATGCTCTTACCTTGGTGTCTGCCCAGCCCCCGGATTATCTTTCTCCCACAGGAGACTCTAAGCCTCTGTGGAGAGAGTCTATCTCCTGCTCTTCAGTAAGAGCCCATTGATATTACCCATGAGGCCTCTGGAAGCTGCTCAGAGAGTGCAGGGTCTACCTGAGCAACCTCCCCCCCCCAACTATAAGCCTATATGTTGTTTATTTGCTAAGTCAAAAGAGACACACAAGAAAAACCAAAAGTGCCTGCTCTAACCACTAGCAGCAGAAGGCACAACTTTGACGTAGGTACCTGGACCCAGGTCTCCTTGTTGGAAAAGAGTCACATACCTTCCCAAGAGCCACTCCAGTACCCTGACCTGAAGAGTTCAAAAGTCCTCATTGTCTTTTCCCACCTGACAAGATAAGGGCTGGCAATCACTGTGACCCTGGCTGCCTCTACCTGCCCTCAGGGCGGCCTTCTTGGCAAGGAAAGACAGTGGATCTTTGTACTTAGCCTACTGTTTCCTAACCAAGAACTGGCTCATTGCTGGAGATAAGACTCTTAGAACACACTCGCACACACACAGACAGACACAGACACACGCACGCACACAAATCAAAACCAACCATTTATATCAAGGATGAGTACCTTCATGTGTCAAATTATAAGAAATTAGGCTTGTGGGAGGGGTGGGGATGGCTCAGAGATTAAAAGCACTGGCTGCTCTTCCAAACATCCTGAGTTCAATTTCCAGAAACCACATGGTAGCTCATAACCATCTATAATGAGATCTGGTGTCTTCTTTTGGCCTGCAGGCATACAAGAAGGCAGAATAATGTATACATAATAAAGAAATAAATCTTAAAAAAAAAGAAAGAAATCAGGCTCAGATGGAAAAAAAAACTTGTGCATCCATAGGTGTCACTTAAGCTTAGCCAACTCTATAATCTGTGAGCCCCAGGTCCCAAAGGGAGACCCTATTTTAACAGTCTGTCTCTCAAATCAACACTGTCTTATGTGGGTAATGCTGGCTCATGCCTTTAATCCCAGCACTGGGAAGGCAGATGCAGGCAGATCTCCATGAGTTCATGAAGGGGTTAAATGAACATTTATTCACACTAAATCTGCTTATCGAACATAGATGAGTACTGGCAGCTCCAACTAAATGACCAGTTGGGCCAAGCTGCTAAGTGAGCAGAGCAAGGTGTTAATGAACAGGCTATGAGTAATTCCTACTCACTTTGTCCCACAGGTAAGCCATTGGCACACTGATCAAAATGGGGCATTTCTATGTCTACCTCCCACTATTCTGACTTTTTAAGAAGAGTTGAGGTTGTGGCTTAGTAGTTAGCAGGACATATGGCCCGGGGGTCAGTCCTCCTTCCTCTCCAGCTCCCCAAAAGCAAAACAGAGAAAGCAGTTGCTCCCTAATTCCTTGCAAAATGGGTGCAGACAGTTCTATGAATCATTGAGGAAAGACAATAAGGAAACAGGATGCTTAAGGAAGTAGATTATTTAGAGGAAATCAAAACAATGGTAGAAATCAGATTTCATAGAATAGTCTCAAACATTGTCATACATTAGATCTCTCAGAAGAGGGACACAGAGCAAGAAGCCATAGAGTGACAGTCCACGTGGACTTTTCTCCACGTGGACTTTTCCCCACAGACATACACTTATGCACCAGAGGGGAATAAGGCCATAAACAAGATCAAAATCCCAGCATGTTAACAGCAAGGCCATGACTATGGGCAACCTCACCTTATTGACTTCCATGTCTTACTCAGGAGCCTAATTCCCATGATCCAACCAATGTACCTGAGCAAGACCATTCTCAACCGGAAATGAAATGCATGCTGTGGAAGGTATTGCTATAAAGATAACAGAGCGCTCACCAGATTCGGACCCCATACAAAGGGCCCATGAAACAAAGACTGGGTTACTCGCCATCAGCTTCTGTGAAAGACTTTTGCTCCTTCTCAGGCACCAGGGAGCTCGTCTGCTGCTTCTTTGTAGTGTATTTCGATCAATTCTCTGTCCTTTGTGCCTCTGGTAAATTCTTTTACCAACTGTCCCCACTGGCCTTGCCCACCATTCTACGTGGATACCCCCCCTCCCCCCAAAGTCCATAAAAAGCCCAATGCTACCCATGGGCTGATGTCTATTCTGAAAGTGCTGGAAGGAAGACCCTAGAACTAGTTCTTGGAGAGAAAAACAGATTATTTCCCCCTCCCCGTATCCTCAGGGGGTGGGTTCCAGGAGTCCCAGTATCCTCAAATCCACAGATGTTCAGGTCTCTTATGTAAGATGGAATGTTTGTAGAACCTATACATCCTCTTGAATATTTAACTCTGTAGATTACTGAGTATGCCAAGCTCAGTGTAACTACTGTAAATCATGGGGGAAAAGACCGTGTCTGTACAGGTGCAACTGAAAAGTACAGATGTTTACAAGAGCCAGAGATGGTGGCACACACTGGGGTCCTCAGGTGGTACACAACTTCAGGTGATTCAAAATTACTTCACTCTCAGTACCTGAAGAGACAGAAGCAGTCAGATCGCAAGTCTCAGGCCAGGCAGGGCTACATAGGAGAGTGTAGTCTTAGGATCAAGAAAAGGAACCAACAAACCTCCTCTCCAAACAAAATCAATCAAACACCATGCCCCTCCCCTCGCCCCGCTGCAGTTGGCTGAACCCTTGGAGGCAGCTGCATGGGTGTAGTTTGGTACTTTGGGTGTTATTAGTGATAGAAGCTACGCAGGGATCAGCAATAGCTGCTGTGTGTTTCATTGTTATTCAGAAAGTGAGGAATGTACATGAGGGAAGTAAAAGAACAGAACTTTATCAGCCAACCCTCACAGGGCCAAGAATATGTGAGAACATTAAGCCAGACCAATGATGAGGTCAAACCACCCATAAAGAGAGAGAGAAGGTGATGATTGGAAGTGTCCATCAGGCTTAGAGAGGGGTCTATGCAGGGCAGAGTCCAAGGGTAGTGACACCCAATGGTGAGTATCAGCAAAGTAGGCTTCCATCACCAAGCTCCTCACATGGCTCCTTGTAGGTAGCACACACAGTTGGACCGTGCTTGCCCAACACAGGCTGCCTGACCCTTGTCTATTCTTAGTGACCTAACAGAATGCTTGCTATTAGGGCACAGAATGCAAGACTGAAGCCCTTGAACACTTTGCAACATTATTGTGAAAGGACGTTTGGCTCCAGAAGCAACCAGCCAGGAGATTTGCTCGTAGCAAACTTGTTATCTTTCTGACCTCACCAGTGAAGCCAGGATAAATTCTGAGCTGGAAGGGCAGCTGTGCAAAACCAAGCTCTTATAAAAGGGAAGGTATTTTGATTCCCTTTTGGAATGGTATGGGAGATGGAGCCTGTACCATTTCTGGTGTCAGACTTGGTAAGCAGTCGCTGTATGCAGGATTTGTAGATAATTACAAATCCTCATGATGCCCTTTCAGGATGAATATCAGCTTTGTAACAGCGTCAGAGTTTGGCCAAAGCAGACTCTGTGATAATAAGGACCTACAAATATCCAGAGTTTTGCTGCAAGACCCCAGGCCTCTTTCCTTATTACCAAGGTCTCCAGTGGTTACCAGTTTGTCAACAAGCTGTTTCAGAACTTGTAATTAGGGGCCAGAGGGATGACTCAGCAGGTAAGCGTGCCCACTGCTCTTGCACAGGACTGCAGTCTGGTTCCCAGCACCCACATCGGGTGGCTCACAATGAATTGTAACTCCCTATCCAGGGGATCCCAAACATTTTTTTTTTGTCCTCTTCAGGTATTGCACACAAATAAAAAAGTTTTTTTTTTTTTAAATCATTAGGGAAGAATTTGTAATTTGTGTGAATGTGGTGTGCTTACACACACCTGTGAGCACGCACAGAGGCTGAAGGAGGACTCCTGGTGTTCTGCTTCATCATTCTCTCTATCTCATTCCCTCGAGACAAGTCTTCTGCTGAACCTGAAGCTAGGCTGGTGGCCACTGAACCCCAAGCACCCATCTGTCTCTATCTCCCACACGGCTGGGGTTCTGGGTGCCTGTGACCACGCCTGGCTTTATGTGAGGGCGCTGGGATCTGAGTTCAGGAGTCAGGCTTAGACAGCAAGCACGCCTACCCCTGAGCTATTTCTCTGGCCCCAAAGACTTTTTAATTGTTTACAAGTATTTTTCTCCCATCTCAGTCCAAGGCTTCCTCCAATCTACTCTACTATCGAGCCACACTCCCGGTACAAGTATTTAACTTTTTCATAATGTGTTTATTGATTAAGTTACCTCCCTGGTAGGATCCAGTTATTAGCAAGTGAATAACAACTACAGTGCACCGTGCTTGGCTGTTTACAGGGCACCAGCCGACCATGGACAAACAGTGTACCTTGCCTGTAGCTCTTTAGCCTGGCTAGGGTTTTAAAGAAGGGTGGGGAAGGGCAAAAAACATTTCCCTCCAGGCAGCAAGTGTTATAGGTTGTTTTCTTCTGGTTTTGTTTGGAATCAAGTCATGCCAAGGAATTAGAGCAGGCTGGTCTGGAAGTAGGTAGATATTTTGAGAACTGAAGCAAGTTTGTCACTAACAAAAAGCCCTGATCCCCCGGGACTAGTCAGTCTGAAATGGAGTGTCGTAGATCGTATGTTCTACAGTGTTTTGATTTACTGAGTCACGCCCACCTCCCTCATGACACCACAAAGACATCACCCACGTCTCCACATTTTGGATTTCAGTAAACCATTGCATGGTCAGATACAAGGCTGACCTCAGCCTTCACGCCTCCTCCTCTGAGGCAAACAAACTGTCACTGCTTAGTGAACGCCGACATCTGTAAACCTCAGCCCTTGGAGAAGGGGAAGAAAACCGCAGAACTATGGCTCTTGGTGAGGGAAGAGGGCATGCCCAGCTGTAAAGGCAGCAAAGAGAAGCCCCTGGACAAGATGGATACGGGGGAAATAAGGCTTCCCAGCACAAGCATAGACAGGAACAGAGGAAGCTGGAGGAGGAAAAGGGGAAGGCTGCAGGTGGAATTCAGAAATCTGACAGAGTTGCTCGCCTGCCTGCGATGAGGCTGCCCCATCATCCTCCCCATTTAAACATTGATGTTTCACCCACAGGTCTTCTGCCATTGCCAGGTAGAATACAGTGTTATTTGGGAGACTTTACAAATCTCTCAACCCCCAAAGTTAAGTCTTTGTTTCAAGAGGAAGCAGGTACCATCCAGGCACCTGCTTTTCATTTTGGTAGATACTTTAACTTTGTGAATTGAAACATAGTTTCCCTTCTGTCGCTGCCTCACAAGCTGCTGGAGCACCCAAGTCTGGTGACCCCATTCTTCCTGGCCCACATTTTTCTGAGGATGTGAAGTGAGGACTGCCACTGCGGGGCCTGTTTCTACGTGTTTCTACGTGTTTCTACGTGTTTCTACGTGTTTCGCTTTCTCCACCCTTTTGTGGTACTTTCACTATCTTTAGAGAACCAAGATCTCACTGTTTAACCTGTTCTGTAAAGCCACTGCCCTGCAGCAAGCCTTGACTCGGAAAACCAGTCATCTAGACTAGAGACTCAGAGGCAAGAGAATTGTAAGTTCGAGACCAGCCTGGACTATATTGCCAGTACTAAGCTACGCTGAGCCTTATAGGGAGACCCTCTATGTCCGTCAGTCTTTCTTTCTTTCTTTCTCAGCCTCACTGTGTCTGTCTCTGTCCCCATGTCTCTGCCTCAGTGTCGCTCTGTGTCTCTGGTCTCTTTCTTACACAGACACACACAGACACAAGCACACGCCCCTCTGCCTCATACCGTCTAGGTTATTACCAAGAACTAGAAGAATGTTCCATCAGCATGTGGAGATAAACAGAAGGGGAGCCATACCAGTGGCTTGGTAAGGCCACTCCAAGACAACCAAAATTGACCCTCAAAAACCTGAGCGAATCCAGCCTCCCCCATAGGTGTGATCCGCACGCACCCGGACGATCTAAGTCTGCACTCTCCCCTGGTCCCCCCAGTTTGATTCTAAGTCCCAGGAAATGAAGAGGCCCTGACCAGCAAAGACACTCCAGAGGTCCCAGTACCTCATCTTCTGTAGGAGCTGCAAGAGATGCGGCCACCCCTGTCACTTGTTTTGCGGACTCCCATGCACCTGGGGAGCGCCCTACCGGGCACCTGTGTCCCTTTTGGGGAGGAACCTTGGGGCTGCTGGGCCCGTGGGCGCTGGCTGGCGAGGGTGGAGACAGGCCGGGCCGTGCTGACTGGCAGGGGGACCACGGCGGCGGCCAGGAAGCAGAGACTGGGGGCAGAGGATGGGGTGTGAGAGGGAGGAGAAGTTCGAGGAGGAGCAGGAGGACCGGGGGGGGGGAGCAGAGGAAATGGAGCTGAGCGAGCGGAGTACACAGAGGGTAGGGTGACCTCGGGCAGGCACATGGGGGGGACATGGGCGTCACTCGCCTGATAAGGGCTCCCGCGTAGTCTCTGGCAGTCTCCATTGGCTCGGGTCCTCCTGTCCCCAAGTCGCGCCTCTTAAATCACTGCTGCGTCCGCCCCGCCCCGCGGAGACCTTGGCGACGGGCGGCACTGCTGAGAACAGGCGTGAGTTCTGGCTCCCACGCTGGGCCCCGGGGCCACGCCCCTTCGCGGGCAAACGGTGCAGAGGGCCCTGGAACACCAGATTTGGTGGTGCTGGTCACTGCTGTCAGTCTGTTTGTCCTTCTCTTCTGGAGGCTGGGGTGACTGGCGACATCACCAAAGCCATCACTTGAAAATGGAACCGCAGGTGTGCGCGGGGGGGGGGGGGGGCAAGGGGAGTGTCTGTCTTCACTCCAGAACCCGAACTAGGGCTGGGCGGCTGGCCAGAGAGTTCCCGGGGGACAGAGGGAAGTTGCCGGGGCCACGCGGAAGCTCAGCGCTTCGGGTTCTCGGAGCTGGGGCTTCCCTGTAGGTAAGAAGACAATCGAGTAGAGGAGGGAGTAGAGGAAGCGTGAGGCTGCCACCATTAATGACTAGAGTTGTAGGTTAGAGAGACAGAAGGAAAGCGCAAAGCTGATGCTGCCAGGAAGGGTTTTTTTCTCACTCAGTGCCTAGCGGCTGCCCCATGCCCACAGAGCTGTGTGTGTGTGTGTGTGTGTGTGTGTGTGTGTGTGTGTGTGTGTGTGTAGCGGGACATCCAGCAGAGCCTCCCCTACAAAGCCTGAACCCGGAGTTGCTGGAAGCTCCTTTCTGCTCCCCATCGCCGTCCAGGAGCTTGTTGCTGTGTTCCAGGCACGGTCACCAGCTCGCCTCCCCAGGCCGTCGCACAGGAGCAGGGACTGCTCCTTCTTCAGGGTCGTTGGTGTCAACAGACCTCACCTGACCTGCAGGGAAGTAGAAGCTAGCAGCAATTTCCTGTGAACACTCTGCGCTCTGCGAGAGGCTCGCAGAGCAGCCTTTCCTGCCCAGAGCGATAGGGCTGGACAAAAGCCACCGGAGGTCATTGGCGAACCCTCCCACTGACGCCTCACCTGCCAGGTGAGAAGATGGAACCAGCCAATTCAAACCACCCTTTCAAAAACGTCTCACTGTAAAGAAATTCTCACGTCCGGATGCTCGATGCTCGGGGTAACGGAGCAAACACCGCCAGGTTCAGAATCCCCAGCGCTCTCATGCATTTGCTCGTTTCTTTAAACACCTTTGACTGAAATCCTTAGTCTTTCCCCATCTCTGTCTCTGTGTCTCTTTCTTCCAGGCTGGCCTCAAGCTCACAGATAAAGATCCTCCTGGTCCCTCTACCTCTTGAGTGCTGTGTCACTACTCACAGCAAATATTCATTTAATAAACAAACAAGTAAGTTAAAAAAAAAAAAACCTCTCAGGGCTGGAGAGATGTAAGTTTGGATCCCAACACTCACATAAAAAGCTGGGCGTGGTGGTGCATGCCTTTAAATCCCAGCCCTCAGTGAGTTTGAGGCCAGCCTGGACTACAAAATGAGTCCAGGACAGCCCGGGGTATATTACACAGAGAAACCCTGTCTCAAAAAAACAAAACAAAACAAAACAAAACAAAAAGCTGGGGGAAGGGCCAGCCATAGTGGCATATACCTTTAATCCTAGTACTTGGGAGACAGAGGCAGGAAGATCTCCGTGAGCTTGACACTAGCCTGGTCTACATACTGAGTTCCAGAACAGCCAGAGCTACCTAGAGAGACCCTATCTCAAAAAACAAAACCAAACCAAAACATATAACCAAACAAAACCACAAACAAAAGAAAAGAAAAGCTGGGGGAAACATGGGAGCCTGTAACTCCAGTGTTGTGGGGGCAGGTGTGTGTGTGTGTGTGTGTGTGTGTGTGTGTGTGTGTGTGTGTAAAGGCAGGAGGGTTGCTGTGGCTTGCTGGCCACCAACCTAGCTCTAGAAAATAAGGTGGAGAGTAATATAGGCGGAGAGTAATAGAGTAGGACACTCTCCTTCTGTCCCCACATCACACACATTCACTGCACTCCCATATCACAATGTCAGGCATGGATGGAGGAGGGCCTCAGGGGGCCTGCCTTCACTGCAGAGCAATTTGCTACTGATAACATCACCTTCAGTTGTGTACCCACTGAGTGCTGCATCAGGCTCAGATGGACAGTTCCAATCTGATTGGCATCCAGGTGACCCTGCTTAAGCTAAGGGGTCGGTCACGGTGGCTGGGTTGTGGTTGACAGGAG
This sequence comes from Psammomys obesus, assembly GCF_907164565.1. Taxonomy (NCBI): domain Eukaryota; kingdom Metazoa; phylum Chordata; class Mammalia; order Rodentia; family Muridae; genus Psammomys; species Psammomys obesus. The sequence continues at coordinate 28,056,540 of NW_026596040.1, read as the reverse complement.
CAAGAGGAAAACGGGAGAGGGGAGGGGAGGGGGTAGAGAGTAACTAGAATGTATTCTATAATGCTTGGGATTCTCAAATAACAAAGGTAGCGAAAATATGAGAAAACGTTCCCATCGATCCACGGGATCACTCATCACAAAGATGGCAGTCTGTAGTCTATGCCCTAACCATCCAGGCCAGTTGATTTGAATACATAAGGCACTAGTCACATACTGGCGTGAGAGTCTGGAGCAGTCAAGGTCAGGGTCATGGAGATAGGTTCTAATCCCTAGGGCCTAGAGAGCTGCTTGACTCATGTAGACTTGAAAGCAGATAGATGGGGCACCATGGGGCATCTGAATGCAAACTGTAGAAGGAAAAAGTGGGGCATTCGGTCCCAAGGGCACAGAAGCTGTGCAGTGATTCTCAGGTTAAAGGAGGGGGAGGAGGCAGCAAGACTGCTCTGAGTTGCTTTTAGGAAGAGCAAAAGCCCATGGGACCTCAGTCACCTGGAAAGCTGTCCAGGGCAGGTAGGTGTGGGTGCCGGGAGAGTGGTGGAGAGCCTGCAGGGGTGGAACGGGACCGGCTGAGGTCTGGATTCGAGAGAGCCAATGGAGCGGGAGTGAGGGGACCGGACTGGGTAAGACCCAAATGAAAGATGCCAAGTGCCGTGCTGGGTGCCAGCAGTGGGCATGGACAAGAGGGGAGGCTGGGCACTTCAAGGACATGATGATAACAGAGGGGAGGCCCCTGGTATTTTTAGTTGGATGGCTGGAGAGACAGCATAGCACCCTGGCAGGTGAGAAACAACAGGAGGGTTGGTTTGGGGTTGGAGTAGAGGTTAAGCTGAATCTACCCTGGCAGAAGATGCCCCTCACCTCCTCCAAAATCTCCACTCCATGGGGGTGTTGCTCAGGGGAGCTCCCTGCTGGAAGTAAATAAAGGCTGGGTGCCTCCTCAGTTATGGGCATCGCTATGGAGAACATAAGTTCTTGAGAAAGTTTAGTAACTCAGCTTTTTGCCTGTTTTTTGGCAACCGACTGAATGAAACGATGAATTCTGAGTCAGACTCCTGCCTTGCTACCATAAATCCTATGGCTAAATGCATTGGTTAGTTAGGTTTTGTTTTGTTTTTTTTTTTTTTTTTGGGGGGGGGGAGGTCAATTTGACACTGGGGTCATCTGGGAAGCAAGAACCTAGACTGAGAAGGTGCCTCCGTTAGATTGCCTGTGGGCATGTTTGTGGGGGCCTTTTCTTAATTAATGATTGGTGTGCACAGCTCCTCCCTGGGCAGGCCAGTAAGCAGCACTCCTCCACAGCTTCTGCCTCAGTTCCTGCCTTGACTTCTCTTCCTGCTGTACTGCAAGCACTGAAAGCTGAAGTAAACCCTTTCCTCCCCAAGTTGCTTTTTTGGTCATGGTGTTTCTCACAGCAAGAGCAAACTGAGACACAGAGGAAAGCTTTCTTTTTTATTATTTCAGTGCAATTTTATCCATTCATGCTTTTCTTTTTATGTTTTTATTTGTTTGTTTGTTTTTGAGACGGGATTTGTGTGTGTGTGTGTGTGTGCGTGTGTAGCCCTGGCTGTCCTGGAACTCACTCTGTAGACCAGGCTGGCCTTGGAGATCCTACCTCTGCTTCCCAAGCACTGGGATTAAAGGCTTGGGCCCCCACCTGCCTGGCTTCATTCTTTATTTCTAATCATCTGCGATGAAGGTGAATATAAGCAAAACAGATTACATAAATGTGTGAAAGTATCCCAGTGAAACCCATTCTTTTGTGTAATTAATTAACGTAGGTTAGAAAAAATGACTGATAATCCCTGGCGGCATTGGTTCCGAGTTCTCAGTGGTCCCGTGTGGGTTGGGTGAGATACGGTCTACATGTTTGGCATTGGCACATCTTAGTGCTCCAGAAAGAGGCAAACTCAAATGCTGCTGGGCACACAACCAACGCTGCCTTAGCAGCATTGTCAGGAAGGTAAAAAATTATCCTATTTGCCACCCCACCAGCTCTCTTAAAAAATCTGAAAAAAAAATTATTTTGTGTATATGCATATTTTGCCTACATATATGTGTGTGTCACATGTGTGACTGGTTCCTGTGGAAGTCCGAATAACTGGAGCTAGAGCTTGATGAGGTGTTCAGGTTAACCTGGAACCCATGATTCTCCTGACTCACCCCCTCCAAAGCTGGGATTGCAGACTCTTAATAGGGTGTTCTCTTCTGTGCCTGGATGCTAGTTCCCCACCTTGAGACTCATTCACATTGATACGCTATTACTATTATTGTTGTTATTTTCTTGCCAAGTAGAATTCCAATGTAGGATATATATCAAGTATCAAATACAATTATCCATTCTACAGTTATGGCTTGGCTGGTAGGACTAAGACATCTCTCTCTCTCTCTCCTTCTCTTTTCTTTCTCTCTCTCTCTCTCTCTGTGGTGTGTGTGTGTGTGTGTGTGTGTGTGTGTGTGTGTATGTATGTGTGTATATACTGTTTCCTCTTGGGTCTTGGGAACATGGATACATGCTCTGGAGTGATTCCATTCTGTTATGTAAGGACCCTCTGCCAGGTACTGTGAGACTGACCAACGAGAGAGACAGATCAGTTCAGTGAGGCACTTACTATCACAGAAGCAGGAGCCTGACCAGCAACAAGAGCACTTGGACTGCTGGATTTTGAATCAGAAAGCATCTTATTTACTTACTGTTCCATGGCTTTGAAGAGACACCATGACTGAAGCAACCAATAAAAGAAAGCATTTTAATTGGGGGCTTGCTTACAGTTGCAGGGTCTGTGCTCATCATATTGCTGAGCATGGCTGCAGGAAGGCCAGCATCGGGATGGAGCAGGAGCTAAGAGCTCCAATCCTGATTCAAAAGATAGAGTCAGAGAGAATGAGATTGGGCCTGTCATGGGCTTTTGAAACTCATAGCCCACCCCTAGTGACGCACCTTCTCCAACAAGGCCATACCACTTAATCCTTCCTAAAACAGTCCCACCAATTAAGGACCTGGCATTCAAATATATAAACTTATGGGACCATTCTCATTGAGACCACCACAGGAAGAAAGACGTATTTATGGCCCAGGACAAAAGTGACCATCCTGGCTTCACTGTACCTAACTTGCCTTAAGATACCATTGAGGAGATAGGTGCATCTGTGAGCCTGGGACTAGGCAGAAAACTCAACATACGATGCTAACGGTTTTTATCTGTGTGTAGTTTGCTGGGATACTTCAGGAAAAAGCAGCCAGGGTGACTCCAGGAAGCCATGGAGTCTCACGTCAAGATGGCTGCAGTTGTGTCAAGGCGGCTGCCCCTTCACATCCAAGTGGCACAAGTCTGAAAGTGTCAGGAATGCAGGTTGGGTGGAGAAGCCTAGTCCCTCAGGAGCAGGCCTGGGTGGAAGGGCTGGGGGCTGGCTATGTGGTCGTGTCCTGCTACCTGCAGCTTGAGGAGGCTTGGTTTGGATCCAGGTGCCTCTGAGACAGAGTCACCACCGCATGCTCCTGATGCCATGGTTCTGAGCTAGTGACAGCAAAAACTTGAAGAAGTGCATTCCAAAGTGATTGAGGAGCATGCGGGAGGGAGGAGCAGGATGTGCTTCCCCATCTGTTGATGACCGAGGGGAGAAGTCAGGGTGGGGGGCCCCAATGCAGGTGTTTATAGCCTGAAAGCCCAGGGCTGTGGCTGGAGCACTGACTAATTATCCTTTAAGTCCCAAGGTAGGCAAGCCCTCCACACCTTTCTCTGGAATTACATCACATCAAAGTCTTTCTCTTGATTACCCTCAGCTCCACTACAGAATGGACAGTACTGGAAGAGTGGGGCGCCATCAGGTGTAGGAGCATTAGAGTTGGACAGCTTGCTGCTTGCTGGGTGCAGGACCTCTACTCTGCCTGAGGCCAGCTACATTTTGAAGACTGAAGACAGTCACCTTCACTGTGCCATCTGAGTAAGAGCCCTGGCTGGCAAATGTGGATAAGACTAGGAGAGGCAGGGTGGGGAGGTGGGGTGTGGTCAGGACACTTGTGCAAGGAACCCGTGCTTTATACAGTTATTTCTTCAACTAGATTAGAGGCGAATATGCCATGGGTTCTAAAATGGAGATTAGCATCTTCCCAATTTTGTGCATAGCTTCCTTTAAAACTTAATATGGGGAGCCAGGTATGGTGGTGCATGCTTTAATGCCAGCATTCAGGAGGAAGAGGCAGGCGGATCTCTGTGAGTTGGAGGCCAGCCTGGTCTACAGAGTGAGTTCCGGGACAGCCAGGGGTATATAGTGAGACCCTGTGTCAAAAAAAAAAACAAAAAACAACAACTTAATATTGGGGTTGAAAATACAGCTTAGTGGTAGAACACTGCCTAGTGTGAGTGAGGCAAGTAGCATAAAGTATGAACCAAACCAAAGCCATAAATAAAGCAAAACCGAAACTCAGTATTAAACTGTGACAAGGCACTGAATATTTTTATGCCCTGTAACCTTCTGGGGTTCAAGGTCACATCTATCTAACAGAGGCCGTGGCCTCTCTTGACTAAAGGACTCAATGACCCTCCCCCCAGCAGCATGCCAACACCCAGAAGTCCCTGGAGCTCCAGCTGGAAGCCTGCTCTGCTGGGAGAAGGGTTATCCAGGTAGCTGGCAGACCTTCGGCCAGCGCTATTAATAGCCCTGGGTGCTGGCCTGGCTTTGCCTGGCGCCTCTCTGCTTGCTGCTGTTGCTGGGCTTGGGTTTTTGTTTTCCTTCCAAGCATAGGAACAAGGCTGATGTTCTTTGCTGCTGAATTCAGTGTGAGGTGATTTTTTTTAAATTTTATTTTCATTTATTTTTTCTCTGATTTGTGCAAATTCCACATCCGTCTTCCACAACTGAGCATAAGAGCAAAGAGATAAGCTGTGCCAGAGCATAGTTCTGGTTTTCTCATATGATTATCCTCGTCTTTTAAAAAGATTTCTTTTTCTTCATCATCATCATTGTTATTATTATTATTAATGTATATGAGTTTTTGTTTTTGTTCATTTATTTATATGTATTTATTTATACATGTATATGATCTATCTGCAAGTACACCTGCATACCAGAAGAGGGCATCAGATCCCAGTATAGATGGTTGCAAGCCACCATGTGGTTACTGGGAATTGAACTCAGGACCTCTGGAAGAGCAGTGTTCATAACTGCTAAGCCATTATTCCAGCCCCAGGAGATTTATTTTTGGAGACATGTTCTATCATGGCCCAGGCTGTCTTGGAATTCCCACCTTCACCTCTCAAAGGCTGGGATTACAAGCACGAGTCGCCATGCCTGGCTGGAAGAGGTTTTTATCAACGTCTCTGTGGCAGAAGCACAGTGTTGTCACTGGCTACCTTCGTGAAGGCATTATGGATAAAGCAAGTATCTTCTCAGACTATGTTCAGCAATGACTCTGGGCCTTTTCTTGCCGACTCTCTCAGTTCAGTTGGACTCCTGCCGTTTTTCTTCTTGATGAATGATACGTATACACACTCTGTGTGGTGTTTTTCTTTTGTTTGTTTACATAAATGGCATTCCATACCATATTCTGCAATGTACTTTCCCTAACAGCATGCATCTCTTCCTCTGAGGACATTAAAAACTGACCCCTGGGCAGGCTTTCCCGGCTCCGCGACCGTGGGGCGCTCGGCGAGCCCGGACCTTGGGGCTCTTCCTCACAGGCGGAGGGATCCACGGCGGCTGAGGAGGCGGCGCTGAGCCTACGGGGAAGAGGCAGCTACGGCGGCAGCGGCGGCTGTGGCGGCAGCGCATAAAGGGGCCGCCGCCGGGTGATGCGGTGACCGCTGCGGCAGGCCCAGAAGCTGAGCGGGCCTCGGCCCTCAGCTCGTCGGATCCGCGCTCCGGAGCCCCCGCTCTTCTCCGGTCGACTCGCGACCGCTCGGGCGATCTCAGGCCCCCTCGTCCCTTCCCCGTCCCTCCCCCGTCCCCGTCCCCGGCCCGGGGGCCGTCGCCACCGTTTCCCACCATGGCCCTGAAGAGAATACACAAGGAATTGAATGACCTGGCTCGAGATCCCCCAGCACAGTGTTCAGCAGGTCCTGTTGGAGATGATATGTTTCATTGGCAAGCTACAATAATGGGGCCAAATGACAGCCCCTATCAGGGTGGAGTATTTTTCTTGACAATTCATTTCCCAACAGATTACCCCTTCAAACCACCTAAGGTTGCATTTACAACAAGAATTTATCATCCAAATATTAACAGTAATGGCAGCATTTGTCTTGATATTCTACGGTCACAGTGGTCTCCAGCACTAACTATTTCAAAAGTACTTTTGTCCATCTGTTCTCTGTTGTGTGATCCCAATCCAGATGATCCTTTAGTGCCTGAGATTGCTCGGATCTACAAAACAGATAGAGAAAAGTACAACAGAATAGCTCGGGAATGGACTCAGAAGTATGCGATATAATTAAAGAAATTATTGGATAACCTCTACAAATAAAGCTAGGGGAACTCTGAAAGAGAAAGTCCTTTTGATTTCCATTTGACTGCTTTCTATGAGCCCACGCCTCATCTTCCCCTGTGCACATGTTTACCTGACACAGCAGTGCTGCGTGTTGTACATACTTGGAACAACAAACTAGAAATACTGTACTTCTGTACCAACATTGCCTCCTAGCAGAGAAGTGTGTGTGTGAGAAGCCAGTTCTCCGGGCGTAACCTAGGTGTGAGACTAAAAGCTTTCCTTATTGATTTAAATTTGGATAATGGCAAATGTGAGGGTTAGTGGGTACACAGTGTGTGCTTGAATGGGAGGAAAAAAGCTCCAGTGACCGTAGGAGATTGTTGTTAAGTGGAATCCATCTAATCTTAAACAGTCATAAAAAGCAAGGTGAAGAACATGAAGCTGTTTCTGTATTCATTTCATCCTGAAGGACCTACAATGTAGGTGAAAGTGATAAGCAAACAGTAAACTCTACCTACATGCTGTATTTTAAGGTCTAAGTTTAACTGATCAACATTTAAATGGACTGGAGCTGTTAGTACATAAAGTGTGGTGGGCTTTTGTTCCCAACACTTCACATCTCCCTGCCCTTTCAGCCTTCCTCCTTTTAGCCCCTTTCCATAATCTTTGGTTTGTATGTGGTTTCTCAGTTAATACATAGCTAATAGCTCTTATTTTTCTTATGTTTTTAACTGCTTTAGGCCTATTTTGATGTAAGGGTGAAAATTCATTTGATGGAAATACTTGTGTATATTTAAAGACCCAGTTGCTCCTCTGGAGCTTGTACATTCAAGAATGATTAATCTGTATAATAAACTGATTACTACAGTCATTACATATAAAAAAAAAAAAAACTGACCCCTGCCTTTTAGACTACTGTGTACTAGCTCAGGGCATGTTCACAGTGAGAATTTTTGGTTTCTTTAAAAACACAGAAATGTTATGGGAATATGTTTTTGTTTTAATCCCAGTTGTGGGATATGGGGCTGCTTCAGAGTGTCCACAGCAGCTCTGATTTGCCTCGTGCTCTAGCAGGGGTGTGATTTTTGTTGGCTGCAGACAGTTTCTGCAAATGTGTGAAATTTGGATTTGGGGGGACTCTTGAGAGGGTATGTAAATGTGGGAGCCCCGAGAGGGGTTGTGGTGATGCTACTTCTCCAGCTGCTCCTGCTACTGCTGCTCCTTCTGCTGCTGCTGCTGCTCCTGCTGCTGCTGCTGTTGTTGCTGCTGCTGCTAGTTGCTGTTGGTTGTGATTTGTTGCAGCTGGTCAAGTGGTTGTGCACAAAGAGATGAAAAAAAGAAATTGGATATCCTGTCGGCAAAGATCAAGCCTGCTCCAAGGACCTCCGCACCCCTAATCAGCAGGAAGTAGTTTAATGATAACAACACCCCCTTTCCCCTTTGTCCTTCTTTCTCTCCTACCTAGTGTTGGGGGGTTGGAAGAGTGGAATAAGGGTGGAGAAGGGTGGAAGAGAGTAAGAAACCCACAAAGTAGTAAAAGTCCAGTCACACCTATGCACAGCACAGGCTAGTCAACATCTCCTTTTGTTGAACACTGGAGATGTTCCCCATTGGTCCACAGTGTAAACAGTGCTATTCGCACTTGCATCCTGTTTACACAGCATTCACTGGGCTGTAACACCCATGAGTGGTTTGAATGTAAAGTGTCCTCTGTTCACTCTTAGGACGCTTAGAGGGTGGAGCCTCACTGGAGGACATGGGTCCCCTGGGGTCAGATCTGAGGCTTACTAGTCTGACTTGGCTTCTTTTCTGCTCTCTGCTCTCTGACTTCAGAGGAACGGTGACCAGCCCCTGTGATGTCTTCCTACCACAACACACTGCAGTCCTCCTGAGACCGTGAGACAAAGGCCACACTCCCTTAAGCTGTGTCTTGTCAGACATTGGTCACAGCAGAGAGCAAGGCAATTAGTACAATGTTCAGTCACAGCACAAGTCGTTAGAGAAGTGAAAATCAGAACCTTAGCAAGGCGCCACTCTGGGACTGCACTTCTTTTACTTGCTTTAAGACAGGACAATACAAATGTTGGGGAATATGAAGAAACTGGAACCAGTAACACACTGCTGATGGGAAGGGAAATGATGTAGGAGAAGGGAGTGTTTGTTCTTCCAAATGTGCATGGTTTGGATGGGGTAGAGCTCAATGGTAGCCTATCATGTGTCTGGTGCTCGCTTCAATCCCCAACATAATGAAAAATAAAACAAACAAAAACCCTCTGTCATTAGCAACTTCCGTTTTAGGAATATCCCCCAAACATTGCAACAGACACCCAGAGAAATACTGTGTACAGGTGGTCACTGTTTAATGCTCATACGCCGGGTCGATATCCGGCAGGTGGAGGTGAGAGGAGGGTGGCCAGTCCAGCTGGACGCCCTCTGTGGCTGAGCAGGATGGTGAGTGTCGACGGCCGGACCTCCCCGGATGCCCCAAGGAATAAAACACCACCAAGCCGGGAGATCTGTCGAAGCAGGAACTCATTTTATTGAATAAAGCAGTCTTTTTATAGGTTTGGGTCAGGGGTCAGGGTTAAGGAAGTGAGGTAAGATGACATAGAGGGCAAGGTTAGGTAGTGCAAGGAGAGGTGGGCCAGTGACAAAACTCCAGGTAACAGTTACCAGGCAGGGTTGATTTTAAGGCGGATATGCTGAATCACTTTTGCCCAGAAGTGGCACTTCTTAAATCAGACCCTAAAGACAGGTCTCCAAACTCGAGCCAGGCTCAGGTAGATGCAGCAGGCCTTATCAGGTATTCACAACAGCTGAGAGGCAGAAGCAACTCACGTGTCCATCAAGAGACAAAATGTGATATGTAAATACAGTAGTTAACCTTTAAAAGGCGACGGCCGGGGCTGGAAAGATGACTCAGTGGTTAAGAGTATCTACTGTTCTTGTAGGGGATCAGGGTTCAGGTTTCAGACCCCACGCTGGGTGGCTCACAACCACTTGTAACTCCAGTTCAGGGGATCTGATACTCTCTGGGCTCTGAAGGCACCAGCGCTTACGAGAGAGTGTGTGTGTGTGTGAGAGAGAGAGATAGAGAGAGAGAGAGAGAGTGTGAGAGAGAGATAGAGAGATGTATGAATGTGTGTGTGTGAGAGATGTGTTTGTATGCGTGTGTATATGTCTGTGTGTGTGAGAGAGGTACATGTCTGTGTGTCTGCATGTGTGTGAGAGAGAGATGTGTGCATGTATGTGTATGTACATGTGTATGTGTGCAAAAGATCAGGGTAAGAAGGACTCACTTCACCTAATTTCAAAACAGTGATACAGTCTGTGTGGTGTTTGTGGAATAAACAAAGTGGGTCAAAGGCAAGCTGTGAGTGTGGAGATGGACCCACGCTTTGGCTTTCAGTAGAGGAAGAACAGGCAAGGCTGAGGCCATGGAACATGACCTTGTGTCTGCGATGAGCTTTGACCCATGCCTTGTTTAAAATGAGCTTTTAATTGTTTTTACATTTTTACTTTTGAATTTCGTTTTGTTGGGGGGATGGGGCTTGGAGGTGGGACTCATGCATGTGCCTGCCGCAGGGCATTTGTGGTGGTCAGAGGACAGCCGGTGGGTGCCAGCACTTTCTGTCACCATGTGAGTCATGGAGGAGGAACTCAGGTTGTCTGGCTTGGTGGCAAGTGATGTTGCCTGCTCAGCCATCTTGCATGCTGGCCATCTGCAAAACTGACAATACTCCTCAGAGAAATGCAAATTAAACTAGCTGTGAGATACCCCCATTAGCTGCGTAAAATGAAAAGCTGAAGCCCTGAGAACCCCAAGTGCTGACAAGAAAGCAGCACACTGAGGTTCTCAGAGTGGCCAGTGGGAATGCCAACTGGACCAGAATTTCTCTGTTTCTTATGAAGTTAAGCCTCCAACCATAACCTAGCCAGCCCACTTTCAGGTATTTCCTTAAGTGAAAACAAAACTTAGCTTCCCTCAGAATCCTATAAGTGAATATCCATAGTGGCTGTATTCAGAATGGCTCCAAACTGGAAGCAAACCAAAGGTGTGTTGCCTGGGGAGAGGACAGACAGCTTGGCAGAGCTAGAAAATGAAGTACCCAGCAATCAACAGGAACTGCAGATGTGTGGAACTCCCCAGATGAACCTCAGGTGTGTTGTGGAAACCGAAGGAAGCCAGATTTGAATGACTATGAGCTGTGTAATTCCACCTACGTGAGGTTCTGGAACATCTAGGAACAGGACAGTGGTGCCAGGGCTTGAGGGAGGGTGACTCCCAGGGGCACACAAGAGATCTGGGGGTGGAGGGGCTTGCTGTAGATTTCCATGATTGCAGTAGTTACACAAAGGTATCATTTGCCAAAATTCAAAGGGACCTCAGAGGTTAAAAGGGGTGAACATTATGCAAATACAACTTTAATTTTAAAAATGCATTTGTGTGTGTGTCTGTCTGTCTGTCTGTGCTTGCCACCCTATGGATGCTGAGGTTAGAGGACTAGTTTTTGGACTTGGTTCTGTCCTTCTACCTTTACATGAGTTCTGGGAATTCAGTCAGGTACTCAGGCTTGTGAGGCAAGAACCTTTAACTGCTGAGTCATCTCACTGGCACCAGAAATAGATTCCTTTTTGGAGGGATCTTAGCGCAAAATGGCATAACCACTTAGGAAAACTCATGTCAGTTTCAGAGAGCAATAAAATCAAATGTACAGTTCTCCAATTACCCAGGGACTCCAACAGTCACAGGTATTTCCCAAGAGAATGCAATACTCGTTCACAGCACACTCTCCCTTGAAAGCGAGAAGACACAATAGTCGTAATGTTCATCAGACCAGAGAGCGAACACTGTTGACTTCAGCAAATGCTGGCCAATGAGTTTGCACATTAGACTCTTCAAGAAAGAGGGCCAAATGGTTGATCCGCACTTCAACATGGTGGAGTCTCAGTGCACAGAGCAAGAGCCAGCCACAAAGCACAGAGCCTGAAAGGTGGGGACAGTGTGCTTTTGAGGAGAGAAGTGAGCCTCTGCCTCAGGCACAGCCAGGAAGTGACAGGATTATGGAGGTCTACACTGACAGTCCCCAGACTCATGAGCCAAACTGTGCTCTCATCTGGATGAGAGACAGAAGCCTGGGCTGGGGGCTGAGGGGAACGGGACAGAGGGCACTTTGCAGGATTATGGAAATGTTTGCGTTTAGTTTGGAGCAATCAAAACTCTGCACCACTACACAGAAAAACAACAAACCCAACACAAACAAACAAACAAACAAACAAACAAACACATAACAATGTGGTTTAGTTCAGATAAACTCCATCTCAGAGTATAAAATATAAAATAAATATTCCTGCAAAAAGCACAACATGGGCATCATATTTAAAAAGTCATTTTAAAGACTCTGCTGGGTGGCGGTGGCACAGGCCTTTAACGCACCACTAGGCCGGCCTGGTCCAGAGTGAGTTCTAGGGCGGCCCTACACAGAGAAAGTATCCAGAGAAACCCTGTCTTGGAAAACTACCACCACCACCAACAACAACAAACAATCAGCAATTGAACTGGAGAAGTGGTTGAGTGCTTAGAAAAAATACAGAACACAAAGCCAGCCTTTTTGTTTTGTTTTGTTTTCGAGACATGGTTTCTCTGTATAGTCTTGGCTGTCTTGGACTCATTTTGTAGACCAGGCTAGCCTCAAACTCAGAGATCCACCTGCCTCTGCCTCCTGAGTGCTGGGATTGCAGGCGTGTGTCACCACGCCTGGCGATTTATTTCTCTTCTTGTAGTTCCAGTGCAGGGCTCATACCAGGCAAGCGCCCTCCTGCAAGCTATACCCAGCCCACCAACCCCCTTTTGTATAGAGCCTCATGTATACAGTCACTTTGTGCCCTGTGGCCAAAATCCCTCATGTTCCCAAGTGGACTTGTTTTCACCCACTGGACAGCTGCTCCCTTTTTTCATGCCCAGCCTCTGGCCACCTCCCCTCCACTCTCTCTCTTTTGGCCTGACAGCTCTGAATACCACGGGCTGGCTTGTTTCCCTCGACACAGTGCCATCCGCCTTCAGCGGTGGGTGTGTTCTTCATCTTCAGGGCTGAGCCGAATGTGGGCTGATGATTCCTCCCCCTGGCAATAGGAAACATGGGGTTGACTGCAAATAAGAAGCCGGGGAAGCACAGGCTTTGGCTTTTGTCACCTTTTCCTTTCTTCGGGGCACTGGCCTTGCAGCTGATGGGTGTCACTCTGCTAGCACTGGGTTTGACCGTGACCCTGGGCATGCAAACCTCCTTCGTACCCACGGGTCGTGTCCTTACACACACTCACTCCTGGCCTGGTTGGCTCTTCAAGCGGCCATGGGGGCAGAAAGCCCTAGGAGGGGGGTGCTGACCAGTCCCATGACTAGCCCTCAGGGGAAAGTAGGTGCCTGCAGCCAACACCCTAACCTTTTCTAGGTGTAGGTTGGTGGTTTTAACCACAGTGCCGATTAAGTAGCTTGCTGAGCGCCTGCTGGGTTTTCCCCGGCCGGCTATCCACCCTACCACCATCCAGCCTTCATATTCTGTTCTTCACCCACCTGCAGTCGTAACTGTCTGTTAGTGACATCCCTGGGAAGGCCGGGGGACTCAGGAACACCTCTGACGGTTGGCATGCCTGTGTTCCCTGTACCACTCTAGAACAGAGCCGGTTACAGCTAGCGTAGCCCCGTGGGAAAAGCTTTGCAGGGTGTATTGTAACAATGAGTCATTTTCTTACGCCCCAATCACAGGTCCCAGAGCAGGCCCGCTGGAGTGAAGCAAAGCTCAAGCCTGAGTGAAGCCGCCCATTCCAGCTGGCTCAGGAAGCTTTAAGTTGCCACTGAAGTTTTCATTCCTGTACCTTCAGGACCAGACGGAGACCGCACCTCTCCCCACTGCACGCTCGCTCCCTTTTGTCACCCACCGGTTACTCTTTTCCCCACTGTCTCTCGGGAACAGGAAGCAAACATGGACAGGCACAGGAAGAGATCAGTTCCAAAGACTCTGGCTTCCTGCAGCCCCTTTTGCTTGTCAGGGTTTCTGTAATAAAGCCACAAGTCTTTATTTTATGTGCATTGGTGTTTTGCCTGCACGCGTGCCGGTGTAAGAATGCCAGGTCCCCTGGAACTGGAGTTAGAGACAGGTGTGAGCCGCCATGTGGGAGCTGGGAAATTGAACTCAGGTCGTCTTAGAGGAGCAGCCAATGCTCTTAACTGCTGAGTTGTCTCTCCAGCCCATGATTCTGTGTTATTTATGATAGTTTTTCTTCTCAGAACTGAATTTCAGCCTGCCTGTCATCTACCCTTCAAGATCCAGTGCCAAGGTGATTTTTTATGTAACATCCTGAGTGTTGGTTTGGAATCTCCCCTGAGCAACCCGTTTCTCCTCCTTCCACCCCTTATTTCTTACTGCCGTGGATTGGTCGTGCTCTGAGCTCCCAAAGCTTCATATCTTGGGATCTTGGCCTGCAGAGTGTTGACGCTGGGCAAAAGGGCCCTTTAAGAGGCGGAGTCTAGCAGGAACCTGGCGAGGTCAGTTGGGAAAATGCTCTAGGAAGGGATGTGGAGTTCACACCTCTCTGGCTTCTGGTCTTGACACAGACCTCTGGGTCCCCTATGTTTTCCCAGTGCATGAGGCAATGAAGCCAAGCAGGTCCTTTGCCAGTATCTGTGCCATGGAGTTTCGGCCTCTGGAACTGAAAGCTAAATGAAACTCTTCTCCTAACAAGGAGCCCGCCTCAGGTGTTTTGGTATGGCAACAAGAAAAAGCCGACTGACACACCAGCCTCCTACATCTGAAGAGAGGAATGAGGTGTGTTGTAGGCGACTCTGTCACTTAGGTCAGAATCTAACTGTCACTGCAGGCAGCTGCTGGAGAAAAGGCAACAGCCTTTCCCAGCTGTGGACGCTGTGAGCAACAATGAAAACCGACCGAACAAGATTGTGGTGTGGTAGTGATGTGACTCTAAACAGGGTGACTGGCGGTTTTTCAGTTGAATCTAAGTTTCACCACGGTAGACAAATTGCGCCTGGTACTGTAAAACCATTCAAGAGTCCAGGGCTAGGGTGGTGTTGGGCCCTAGTGTTGTTTTGCTAAATGGTCATGGTGTCTGTCTGTCTTAGAGTTTCTACTGTGTGAGGAAACACCATGGCCAAAAAGCAAATTGGGGAGAAAAGGGTTTATTTGACTTTTCCACATTGTAGTCCATCAAGCCAGGACAGGAACTCAAACAGGCCAGGAAGCTGGAGGCAGGAGCTGATGCAGAGGCCACGAGGAGTGCTACTTACTGACTCGCTCCTCATGGCTTGCTCAACCTGCTTTCTTGCAGAACCCAGAACCACCAGCCCAGGGATGGCACCACCCACAGTGGGCTGGGACACCCCATCAATCACTAATTAAGAAAATGTCCTACAGAATAATCTTATGGAGGCATTTTCTCAATTGAGTTTCCCTCCTTTCAATAACTCTAGCTTGTGCCAAGCTGACATAAAACTGTCTAGTTCAGTGTCAAACTGCATCCTAAATACTTAAATTTACACCCATAGATTCATGCTGCGTTCAGCCTTGATTGGAGAAGCTTCTTTTTACAGTGGACTCACAGGTGGCAAGACTACGGGGAGGAGCTGGAAAGATGGCTCAGAGGTTAAGAGCACTGGCTGCTCTTCCAGAGGTCATGAGTTCATATTCCCAGCAACCACACGGTGGCTCATAACCATCTATAATGAGATCTGGTGCCCTCTTCTGGCTTGCAGGTGTACATGCAGACAGAACATTGTATACATATTAAATAAATCTTAAAAAAGAAGAAAAAAAAAGACTAAGGGGAAAAGTGACTGTTGAGTGTTTGTCCCTACACAGGGTGTCTACATCATCTCCTTTGGAGACTCAGGGAAGACACAGAAGTGTACCGTGAAGATAGGACAAGACGTGAACTCGCAGCAGCTGTGGGTATCTGCACGAGATGGAACCTGCTAGTGCGTCACCATGGATGAAAGGGGTTCATGCGGGCCCCTTTCATGAGGGATTGTTGGCAGGTACTACTATCTGGGGGAGTGGGTGCCATTTTTTTCAATGGCGTTCTCCATGCTCACGTTGTCCCTACTCATGTTCATGCAGGGGATCCTTCTGCTCAGTCGGTCACACACACAAAGAACAACACAAAAGGAGAAGGGGACATATGGGCAGGAACAAGACTTCAGTGGGGGGGGAGAGAGAGAGGGTAATGGGGATAGGGAAGTGAC
Organism: Psammomys obesus; assembly: GCF_907164565.1. Classification (NCBI taxonomy): domain Eukaryota; kingdom Metazoa; phylum Chordata; class Mammalia; order Rodentia; family Muridae; genus Psammomys; species Psammomys obesus. Next base: position 28,040,863 of record NW_026596040.1, on the reverse strand, counting down.
TAAAATTTCTTATATACATGTATGAAACTGTCAAAGAATGGAAAATAAGAAAATAATCTAACTGTGGTAAATACAGGCCAGGAGTAGTGCGATCACAGGATTTTACAGGTTCTAACTATGTTGCCCCCAATTGTACCACCTTGGTACAAGAATTTTGAGTGGAACACAGGTTAGGAGCAGCAGCTGTAAGAAGAGTTCCCTACCTGCTCTTTCCCTTTGTGTTTGTGTTTGTTCATAGATGTTTATATGCATGTTTGAACCACACAGTTGTGCACCCTATGTATACAATACACTGGAGGCCAGAAGATGGCGTCTGATCCCTTAGAACTGGAGTTACAGATGGTTGTGAGCCACCTGTGGGTGCTAGGAACTGAGCCCATGTCCTCCGTAAGAATGGCCAAGTGCTCCTAACTGCTGATCTATCTATCCTTGTTTTGTAATTTGAACATAATTTTAGAGAGTGCCCATTGGGGTATTTCATGCATGATACAATGAATTTTGATTATGTTAACCATCACTCCACCTGATAACTCTTCTCAGATCCACACGAAGTCCAGTTTGCTATATACACGGGTGTGGGGCCAACCTACTGGGGCCAGCTAACCCCTAAAGGAAACTGATTCTCCCTCCTCGTACAGCCATCAATGGCTCTTTAGATACGGGTGGGGACACCTTCCTTGGTCCTTCCCTGCTCTATGCTAGAATGTTGAGTGGCTTGATGCTGTACAGGTCTCTTTTTAAAATTTTATTTTTGGGATTATAATACAAACCAAAACTGCTGCGAGTTCATGAGTGCAATGGCCTTGTCATGTCCAGAAAGATACTCTTTTGCCCCAGTTCTCCCCAACTTCTGGCTCTTATGATCTTTCTACTTCTTTTTCCTTGATGTTCCCTGAGCTTTGGGGGAAGGGGATGTGATGTAGAAGTCCCATGTGGACGAACACTCCACAGACACTTCTTCTATGAATTTTGACCAGTTGTGAGTTTCTGTATTAACTGTCACTCATTACACAAGGAAACTTCTGGGGAGGTGGGTCTGAGAGCTGCACTAATTTTGACATCCATTTAACAAAAATAATAGTAAGGTTCAACCATGGCACCTAGGAGTTCACCAACCTGGTTTCATGACGGTGACTTTAGTAATAGGGTCTCACCATCAGGTTCTGGCAAACAACCGAGAGCAATGGCAACAGCCCGTATTGTTTTGGAGGTCTTCAGGACACCTGGGACCAGCAACCAGAGGGAGATGTCCCATGCCTGGCATTGGGCTTTTTTATTTGACCACCTGTGGCTTTTTGCACTTCTTTCTAAGAGCAGGACATAAACTTCCTTTTGCAAAGTGACAAAAACTTCTCCTGTGATAGTGTCCCCTTCCTCCATCCTTGGGAGGATGAAAGTGACTCATGTTACAATAGAGACAACCCCAAGTTACATACATGTAGACAAAGCCCCAGGGAAACAACCCTTTCTCTATAGTTCCTAGTTACACCCTCATGAGTACTTTGAAGCTCAGCCTCCCATTTGCTTTGTTAGATGGTATGTATTACCTAATCAAACTGCTTCAGTTTTACTTTTTTTTTTTTTGTGAATTCCCATCCACATTATTAAAATGGCATGTCTTTTCTCTTGTTAATGCTTAATGTATAATTTGTAGGCTTGTATGTATCTGTATGTAATGTATTTGTAGGCTTGCAGGGTATTTGATCCCATTGTGAATGCCTGGATTGTGAACCGTAAAAACCTGTTTCTTGTTTAATCCTTTAATCCTTTAACTTTCTGTTTATTGTAAACAGGTGATTATGGTGTGGCTCAGCCCCAGCACACACCTTTAATTCAAGAGTTTTCTGTACACAGGTTTTAATAAAGTTAACCCTAGGTCAAAAGGTGGCCAGTTGACAGGGATTAACAGAAAGGAGGGACTTTGACTTGAAGGGTATTTAAGACAGCATGGAGTAGAAAGAGCTTTTTGGCTTTCAGCTTTTTCCTCCTAGGCTGTCAGGTGAGCTAGCAGGCCTTTCCCTCCTGGGCTGTCAGCAGAGCTAGCAAGTTTTTGGCCTTGGGCTTTTGACTTTTGGCCTTTGGCTTTTCCCTTCCGGATTAGAGCTGAGTAGAAAGGTCAGCTGGGTGCTTTCTCTGTCTCTCTGAGCTAGCAAGTTTTCACCCCAGAATCTGGCTCCTGAGTCTGCATTGGTAAAATTGAACAATTCGGGGTTTTGTTTTTTTATAACAAGACATGTATCAGTTGAGCCCAGCGAGGGTGAGGAACTATTTTTCTTGTCTGCTGATGGGCATCTCATTTGATCCCTGCCTCGCAGGAGGCCTGCATGTTACCTTTATTTCACCGGTGACAAAACAGGCGTAGGTAGTATAAGAAAGCTATTTAAAGCTTCAGTTACCAAAACACAGTGACACTCACACAGTGTCACTACCACCGCACGGTAGCCATCACTCAGATGTCATCACACTGTGACCATACCGTAGCCATCACATGGTGGCCTTCGCAGTGCCAGTCTCCCAGTGGTGACCACACAGAGACCATCATGCAGTGGCTGCCATACAGTAACTATCCCATAGTGACCACCGTAAGGTAACCGTCATGGAATGACTATCACACGGTAGCCGTTACACAGTGACTATCAGTCACCATTACGCTATGGCCAATCCCACAGTGGACATCACACATTAGTCATAACACGGCGGGGCGGCCACTATATGGGTGGCCATTACTCAAGGGTCATTACACTGTGGCCATATAAACACTAATAAACAGTACCGTTAGAATATGGTAAACGGTAGCATGTTTAAGTCAGATGAATTAAGATTATTTTTCTAGTACTCTGGAGAGATTTTGAAAAAAATCCATGATCAAATCCATGATCTCTGATCTTGGTGCGCTTACTCTGCACTCTTGGATGCCCAGACATATAACTCTGCCCCCATGTAACTAACACAGGCTGAAGAAGAAGCTCTTCCAAGTCATGAACAAACAATAACACAGCCAAACACAAGTCCAACGTTTAACAGTGGGAAGGCAGGCTTTAATCCCAACACTCAGTAGTCAGAGGCAGATGGATCTCTGAGAGTTAGAAGTTAGCCAGGTTTAAACAGCAAGTTCTAGTCCAGCCAGGGCTGTCTGAAGGACCCTGTCTCAGAAACAAACCACCTAGCAACAACGACAAAAACAAAACAACAAAACTCTTAAGTGAGTTATGAAAGAGCAAGTTTCTCTCTCTCTCTCTCTCTCTCTCTTTCTTTCCCTCCCTCCCTCCCTCCCTCCCTCCCTCCCTCCCTCCCTCCCTCTGTTGTTGGTTTGGTTTGGTTTTCCGAGGTACGGTTTCTCTGTGTAGCCTTGGCTGTCCTGGAACTCACTTTGTAGACCAGGCTGGTTGCTGCCTTCCAGGTGCTGGGATTAAAGGCCTGTGCCACCATCTCGCGGCAAGTTTTCTTTTTCTTATTGGACTTGAAGTTTTATTTCACATGTTTTTGGCGTGGCTTCTGTTGATATTTTTTGGTTTTCCAGAGATAATCTATCATATAACACAGAAAGGCATACGATCTGTTGCCTTGTGCCTATACAATCATAGATACAGAGGAGCACTGCTGTTAAAATCTCCCTGTTTCCAGGGACACACAGCCTCGTGACACCCTGCGGATATCTGAGGATGTGGTGGGCTAAACGCGTGATGCAGTTCCCCAGCACGGACAACAGAGGGCGCGCTGCCCTCAGAAAGACGAGCTCCCCACTTAGGACGCCAGCACAGCCAAGAGTATTCGGGACAATAAGTTGCAGAGACTTGGGGTTCACAGAACTTTCTGGCGATGGTTTGGCCTGGTTAACTAGAACCCAGCAATGTAGAACTGTACAATATCCTCGAAGCTCCATGAATACTGAGGACAAAGCCGACAAGCTGCTCCTCAACCTCCCCCATGACAGCACAGAAGCTTTGGTGTGGCCACAGTTAGGGACAGGGCAGCCCCGCCCGCCGGTGCTGAAGGCTGCCTGCTCTTATTTTAGTATTATGGTTCACGGGGTCCTGAGACTGAACCGGCCTTCCTCCTTCTCTTCGGGAGGTTTACCCCACAGGCCAACACACCTCCCTTTGGCTTAAAGGGCTACAGAAAGGAGGGAAAGACCTGCTTGCCTCTCCCGTCCCACCTGTCACTTTTGGTGCTGCCGTGAAATGGGACTGAAGAGGGAAGCTGACAGCAAACGCAGCCAGGAGAAAATCAAAACCCCAGGTAAGTCCATTTTCTGCTTCCCCGGTGCTACCCCTTCGGCCTTAGGGTCCCTCCTGGGTTAGACCTGGTCCACCAGCCAGGAGTCATTGTCCTAATATAGTCCAGACTTACATCTGCCTCCAGGGGAACCGGGGTACAGGCAGGAGTCCAGCGCAGAAAGCGGCAACCCTCACCCCGTGAATGTCAATGTCATTATAACCTCAGGAAGGTCAAAGGAAATTACAGGTGGAAACAAACAACCCATACACCGCAGGGAGGGGATGCGGAGACATTTTAATGTCCTGTAGGCATACTCTAAGGGTTGTGAGGGGTGGACTGCCTCTGCCCAGCAGCCCTTCAGCTTTAGAATAGGAGTGGGTGTGGCCCCTTATTGACTCCTCTCAGGGAGGTATGGACACTCCTGCAGTCACCGGCAGTTGGAGTGAAACGGCAGGCAGGTTTGCACCATCCTTTTTTTGAGGGTGGGGGGGGCGTAGTTTCAGTAAACCATGCACTGGCTGTGGAAGGCTCCCAGCCAATGCTGGATGGAGAGACGGGTGTGTCCTAGCTGAGACAAGCCATGTTCCTTTCTGTTGCTGGCTCAGTCTCAGGAAGTGGTTGGAAGATGCTGACCTGAGCAACCCACAGCCTTGCCTATCTTCCCCCGAAACATTCAGGGATTACCTTACCAATACAGCTCTCCCAGGGTTGAACATGTCTCTAGGCCTGCAGCCTAGTGGCTCTGGGAGAACTGGGTTATCCTGAAGGGGTCCATTTTGCTCCTTCGTTCAGTCTGAGACATTGCGAGTCTCTGGCTTACTCTGCGTATTGCTAGGCAAAGTCCTTCTGCCAGAGGGGATACGCCTATCCTGTGACTGACAGCATTTTCACCAAACGGCATTGCACTTGCTACCGTAAGTGGGAGTGCCTGCTTCCCACTTACAAGCCTCTCTCCATCCCACTCCCGTCTCCCCTCGCCATCTGGTGGCCTGCTCTGGGTTCTCATCCAATCCGACTCACAGTTCCAGTGTCATTCGCTGTCACCGTGAAGCCTGGCGGGCTTGCCTATGCCGGGCCCTTGTCCAGTGCCTCCCTGGGTGGCATGAGCCTGTGAGAAGTTGCTGTACGTCAGCAGCCACAGCAGCACTCCCACCAACAAAAGGCTCCGGTAGAGGCCATACTTAGCACTTCAAGCGGCACCTCCACCCCTTGAAGAGGCCGCGCCAGTTCCTTCTCTGCTCTTCTTCAGTCCCTTTGAACCTCGGGTTCAGATGCCCCTCAGTCCTCTCAGTACTGAGGTGAAATGAGCTGCTTCGTGGGCTCTGGGCTGTCTGTCGTGCATCTAGGCATAGACACTGTGTGCTGCAGGCTTCCCTGCCCCCTTTTCTGTCTTGATCTTTTGAGGCAGAGTCTCACTGTGTAGACCAGGCTGGCCACCAACTCACAGACACCTGTCTCTGCTTGGTGAGTGCTCCAATTACAGGTGTGCACCCCAACCCTCCTCTTCTTCCTTCCTGCTAGTTTCCCATCTGTCCTGGGGCAGCTGCTGGCAAGCATGGGGTCAGTGGTGCCAAACAGTAGGTCCATGCTGGCTACATCTTCTTGTGGCCTCAAAAGGTAACTTTTCCAAGCGATTCCGTATCACCGCTCCTTTCAGTTACTTTTCTACTGCTGTGATAAGACACCGTGACCGAGGCATCTCGTAGAGGAGTTTATTTGGGGCTTACAGTTGCAGCGGGTTAGAGTCCATGACTATCATGGGGGAAAGCATGGCGGCAGGCATGGTGCTGGCGCAGTAAGAGAGAGCTTACATCTCGATCCACAAACACCAGGGACAGTTACCTGGGAATGGCACAGGCTTTCCAATCCCCAAAGGCCACCCCCAGTGACACACCTTCTAATCCCTCCCAAACAGTTCCACTAACTGGGGACCAGGTATGTAGATACGAGGCCCATGGGAACATTCTCAAACTGCAACTATTCTGACCTCTTCACCGATAAGAAAAGCAATTTGTGGGGCTGAATTGGGAAGCCAGGGGAAGAAAGGCATGAAGCAGCTAGGACAAGCTACCCGCTGATTTGGGGTCTTCTGAATGGTTTCCACAGAGCCTGCCCTTCCTGAATATCTGTATTGATGCTTTGCACACAACACTGCATACCCCATTGATTCACGGTTCGTTCCAATGGATTCAGGCTATAGATGTTGGCTCTTCGGTTATGTACCTTCAGTGTGTGTATGTGTGTGTGTGTGCGCGCTGCATGTACATGGAGGCCAGAGGTTGACATTGGTAGTCTGACATTGGTAAGTTGCTTTCCATCTTACTTTTTGAGACCATCCTTTCCTGAACCTGGAGGTCACTGATTGGCTGGAGCAGTTAGCCAGTGAGCCCCAGAGATCCTGCTTCTCTTCCTCAGCCTGGGATCTTAATGCAGGTCCTCATGCCTGCAGGCAAAAACTTATCAACTGAGCCGTGTTCCAGGCCCTGCTTAGACTTCCCACATTTGCTCTAGTTATACTCTGCCTCCACAGGAAAAAAAAAACAGATGGATGTTGTCTCTTGCTGAGGGGAGGCATAGGCAGTGTGTTTTGAGGCTGTACCTAGAATCCAGAGTGCAGACTGTAAATGGTTTTTCAATCAGGCAAAGCCCATCTACGCTGTGGGGTAGCAGGACAAAACATTTCTGGTTTTCCCTAACAGGTGAGTCATCCTAGACAGTGCTCTGAGGACCCGAGAAGAGCTTGTTCCTGTGGAGTTATTTATTTGACAATAACCTCCGTAATCATTCAATCCAGGAGATCTTCAAAATTAAGCACTACATATCAAAACGCATGTTGAAGAATCTGAGGAATTTCTCCTGCATCTGCATATGTGCCCGGTGCTGTTTGGGGTATATTCTGAAGAAAAAAGAAAGAAAGTACAAATCTGGGCCTGCTGGTAATCAGAAAACATCTTATTGCCAGGCATGGTGGAACACGCCTGTAATCCCAGGAATGCGAAGGTAGAAGCTGGAGGAGCAGGAGATCAAGGATATCCCTTGGCTATCTAGAAAGTTCCAGGCCAGCCTGGGATCCAGGAGGCCCTGTCTCAAAGAAACAGAACAATCCACCTACAGAACAGTGCAAGTATAATGAATAGAACCATGGAGATAAATAGAGCAAGTTCTGGAGATGGGGGAAAAAAGCAAAAAGCACCCCAAAGTCCTCTCCAAATGGCTTATCTGCTTCTGGAAGGATTCAGTAGCTTGAAAAGACCAGGGCAATTGATCCCATGAGGACGATGCATGGAGAGCTTTGCTTTTGGCCAGCGCAGCTGCACGTAATGGACAACTACCTCAAAGAGAAAGAGGGCTTGACAAGGGCACAGTGCGCATATTACAGACGAGTGGCGGAAACATGCAAACGCCCCACTAAGAACAAGGTATTTTCTAGCACAGAAGGAAGGCGCTGTCTCTCTCCCTGACAGCAACGATGGCATGCCATGTGTAGAACTGTCCAGGTTTACAAGATGGAAAAGGCCCAGAGGCTTGTTGGTACAGATACTTCAGAATCTTGTGGGCCTTGTCTGTTGTCACCTAGCTCAACAGTCTAGAGCCACAGCTTAAGTCGAAACCAGAACTCTGGTTCTTAGGGCTGGCATGTAGCTCAGTGGTAGAAATCATGTCTAATGTGCATGGGGTCCTGAGTTCTACCTCACCCCAAACACCCCAAACTAAAAAAAACTTCATCATTTAAAAAGTTGCAACTCCTTAAAGATTTTATGTTTAAAAAAAGGTTTGTCACAAAATATTTTAGTATTGTTTTTCAGTTCCCATTTCCCCCCTTTAATACATGTAGGTTTCAATAAGGTTCTGTACACATCCTTTTAATTTTTGTAGCACACATACTCCCTGAAGGTCCACTAAAGGCAGTATAAAAAATGGCTAAAGATTATCTGTGTGCAGTTAAATACAGCCTGTAGATCAGGAGATTGATATTTGGGGAAAACATTTTCCTCATTGCCAAGGTTGGGGTGCCAGACATCCAAGCTGAGCAAAGACAATCTGTGGGGTGATAGCAGAAACAGCCTTGCCTGCCCAGCATAGGGTTTCGGGAAGCCTGAGGACCAGAGGCTGGAGGGGGACGAGAAGCAGAACACTGTGATTCTGATTTATTGCATTGTGTATTACCATGGGCAGAGGAGGGCCTGAGAGCAAGTTCTAAAGCTTTATGACCTGAGATTTGCATTCTGGAGAAACAATCAAGATGAATGACTAATGCACACCTCACATGAGATTTGGGTTTGGCTCTGATGAAAGAACGTGTACCGACCTGAAAAGGGCTATATGAGTGTACAAAAAAGTCAGCTAAGCACCAAGTCCAGTGAAAGCTATGGTGGACTTTTGTCTCGGAGCCCAGGCCACTGGGACAGCTCTTCCCCAGGGAGGTGTTGGATTTCAGCCTTTGAGCCGCATTCTGCCTGTGCGTCACTTCTCATCATCCCGTCCGTAGTTAATAGTCTGTAAGGCCTGAGCTATGAGCACCGCCATCTCTCTGGTGCCAGCAGCAACGACTCTACACGACATGAGATCAAGGGGTCCGCCTGTGGACAGAGAGGAGGGAAGACAGCTGAGCAATGGAAGCCTGTACAACTTCTCACATATGCGTGCAGAGAAAAACAGCCCCCAGGCCTAAGGCGGAGTCCCAGGGCCGGTACCCAGCCAGCAGCCAAGAAATGAACCTGGCTATGTGGAAGGCACGGTGACGCTTGCTACCTACTCTGCCCTAGTGGGAATGCGGCCAAGACTGCACGGAACTGAGCCCCTAAGCCATCCCGTCTTGGAGTTATGATGATTCTGTGAAATGTGCAACTGGGTGAGACTAGGATGGGCGTGGAGTGCCCTGTATTTCACCATACAGCAGGCTGCAGTGGCTGAAATGCATCGTCTGGGAGGCCCGAGCCTGCCTCCCCACATGCTCCATGCACCTTCAGAGGTGTATGATATAGGAGCCTCACAACCAGCACAGGTTCAAGCCCCCAGGTGCTCGAGTGATAAAAACCCACAGCGTAAGGTGCTTTCTCGTGTGAGACTGCCCTGTACTGCTCACTACCAAAAGGCAGCACAACTTAGAAAGATTTGTCGGAAGTCAGGGGTGGGGGCTTCTAGCAGTAAGTGAATGATCAGATTGTGGATGGGACTCGGTGGCACAAAGACAGGAGAACAGGACAACTGCTGGGTGCTGGGCTGACTGGGCTCCGATCCTGGGGAAGCATCCACTCTGTCTAAGCCACTGGATTGCTGCAGGAGCCGTGGGAAAACTGCCAGTGGTGGTGAACACTGCTGCTTCTGCCATTAGCCCAGTGACTCTAACTTACGCGGTAGCAAGGGCAGGACCACAGCCCTCTGTGGTTGCCCACTGCCTGGCATGCACCCTGGTGCAGTCTTATCTGCAGAATTCAGAGGAAGTGGAGGAATCCAGTGTGGTTCTGACCCTGGGCATGTCCTATTCTGTGTCACCCGCTTTAGTGTCTGTGAGGGGGTGGCCAAGGGCCACAGAGCTTACCTGAGGTGTCCATCACAATGCCACCCGCTTCTCTAATGATGACGGTGGCAGCCGCCAGGTCCCAGCAGTGAAGGCCAAACTGATAATAGGCATCGGCGGCACCCGAGGCCAGGTAGCAGAGAGCCAAGGTGGAGCTCCCAATCACTCGGACCCTAGAGGGCGCGAAGGACGAATATGGGTGAGAGAGGGCCCCTGTCAGGGCATGCTTGATGTATACCCCGCCACCCACCCCCCGCTAGGCACACTAGGCACTCAGAAATGAGCCACAGGATTCTGCCAGCAAGTTCGGGGTGCGGAAGGCAGGCCTGGAGGGAGTGGCCTGGGCGGTCGACTTTTCCACAATGCGCTGCACCAAGACTGGTGACAAGGGGCTCCTGAGTGTGAACTGTGGCCAGTGCAGCCAGAAGCCTGAAGTTCTTACTCTACTCAACGTTGGAAGGTTACATGTAGGGCCTTCAAGTGGCTGGTGGGTTACCGCGTAGATGAGATGAAGTCATTTTGACTTAAGCGCATAGGAACAATAAATAACCAACAGTTTATCTAGCAGGCAGGCCCAACCTGTGGCAGGCAGACCACATTTGTCCTAGGCTAGGTATGGATTGTGAGCCAACCTGTTTATAAGCGAGCACACCACACCACAACATCAGATGGTTGGACACTCTGGTGGTTTGAGCGGGAGCGGCCCCCATAGGTGCATGTATTTCAGTACTTGGTCCCCCAGTTGGTGGAACTGTTTGGAAAAGATTGGGAGGTGTGGCCATGTTGGCGGGAGTGTGTCACTAAGGTGGGCTTTGAGGTTTCAAAAGCCCATGTTCCCAGTTACCTCCCTTGGCCTTGTGGTTGCTGTCTCAGGACGTGAGCTCTCAGCTGTCTGCTCCAGCACTGCGCCTGCCTAATGCCATGCTCCCCACCATGACAGTCGTGAACTCTGACCCTCCGAAACTGTAAGCCACAAGTGAGCTCTTTCCTCTATGAGTTGCCTTGTTCACAGTATCTGACCATAGCAATAGTAAAGTAACTAAGACAGATACCCCTGGTCCAAAGCAAGGGCACAGAGAAACTCTAAAGACCCATAAGACTCACTGATTGAGGGCCTAAACTTAGTTACTTGGCTTTCATACACAGACTGGAAGGACACAGAACCCATCCACTTCCTGACACCCGGCGGCCAGGGTGGGTGATGGCGCACTGCGTGCCTCTCTGAGCCTGATGTCAGCAGCCTCCTGTCCTACCTCTCCATGCCTCTTCACATCCCTTGGGACACTTTAGCCAAGAGCACATTTGATTTTAACCCACTGGCTACGGGACTGAGGATCTGTACCCATGAGCCTTTGCGTGTAGCAGCCGCTCCATGTTGCTCAGGAATACTTTCAGAGTATCGGGGTCACGTTTGGGCCCGATTTCTGTCAGAACCAAGGCCTTCGCGAGATCTGCAAGAAAGAATTTCCCCCGTCAACACAAAGACTGAGCCCCGGCTCTAACGGGATCACCTGAGTTCGCTCTAGAGTGGCTGAGATTATGTGGTCTTTCTGCGGTGATGGGCAAAGGAGAAACTAACCCGCTCCAATTCTAGTTGTCATTGCCCTGTGTTGTTTTTGTTTGGGACTGCATGCTGAGGAAAACTCTCCAGTCTCCTCTCAGGGACCACCCCCACCACACAGAGGAGCACAAAGACTTTAGGAGGAGAATCCAGTGGCTTATAAAAATAGCTGTCAAACCATCCCACAGTGGCAATGTTCCATGTTTGAAGACTAAAAATAAACCCAGCACATCAGATAAATCTTTCTGTGAGGGTTTCAAGGCCTTTGTCTGCTGTCTGCTCTGATCATAGGAGTGGATAGCTTCCCGTGGAGAAGGTGACTTAGGCTCTGTGGTGTGATCTGGATGCAGAGGGGCTGACACCTGGAAACTCATGGCGGCTTTCACCTGGGGGCTGCGTAAGTGCCCACACCCAGATGTGTGAGGTACCTGAGCTGAGAGCCTGGCTGGTGGGTCAAGGACATGACTGAGACTCACTTTGGGGGAGTCAGGAGCACTTTGTCCTTGCTTTGCCACATGTGCCTACCTGGTCCTGCTTCAGTGGACAGCCATGATGGAGCCACACTTGGTGTCCTCAGGTAGAAACCTCAGCCAACCCACAACCAGGGGAAACAGCCTCTACTGTGCTGTTTTACTTGGCAGGCCTTATTCTGTGTGACACCTCCAAAACAACCTTCCGCATTCCAGATCCCCTCACTCCTTTCTACACAGGCACATTCTTGTTTTATACTACAACGAACCACAGTGACTCCTATACACAGCCATAAAGGGGTACACAAAATGGGCGGAGTAACATCTCAACAGTCAATAAAAGAACACCGAAGACCTGCCCATCAAACAGAAAAAGCCTGGAAAACAGTAAAACTCAAAATTAGAGGCCACAGAGCTTAGGAAAAAAAAAATTGAAAATATTTAAGATAGTGAATAAAAGGAGCTGGAGGGAAGGATGGCTCAGTGGTCAGACATCCTGCTCTTCCAGAAGACCACAATTTGGTTCCTGACACCCACACATGGCTCAAAACCACTTGTAACTCCAGCTTCAGGGGACTAGAGGCCCTTTTCTGGACTCTTGAGGGCATCTGCACGTGGCAGATTTGTAAGTAGAGGGCACCAATTTCCTATAACAGATATCTTAAAAGACAGAAGCAACAGAGTTAGAAAAAAAATACTAATGATTATGATTAAAGACTAGTTTTTTTGAAGTAAAAGGAGATAGGAAATATTCAAAGAACTATGTCTGTAGGAGAACTGACTCAGCTCTGAGATCTACCTCAATAAAATTATTGTAGTCTGTAGATAAAACATACAAAAAAAATACCCCCTCCACACACACAAAAGACCCCTAAAATAAAATAGCAAAATGTCCATGTGTATCTAGGAGGAAAACCAAAGTCCTTACAAGTGGAAGAAACTCAAACTGACAACAAGTATGGCGGCACTTTTGTAATCCCAGTATCCAGCAGGGTGAGGCAGGAAGGATGAGTTAAAGGCCAGAGTGGGCTACACAGTGAGACCCTGTCTTAAAAAAGAAACCCATCTTTGAACTGTTCACCTTTCACCAACACTGTCTGCCAGCACACAGTGGGGACGTTTTAGAGATTCGACACAAGAAGAGGTAAGTCTTGAAACAAACTTACAAGCAATAAGGCCAATGATAAGCAGAAATGAACACAAGGAACCAGGGAATACTGTTCTCCTGAGCCTGTGTGAGACACCATCTCCCCGTGGGCTGCTCTGTTAGAAGCATTTGCCCCATTAAATCGAAACACACTTGTCTTTTTCACCATGCTGCCTCGTGCACTCAGAGGCCAACAACAACCAGAGGAGTGTGGGCGTCTTCACCAAAGCAGCCGCTGGTTTCACCGTGGACTAGCGCTAAAAGGCTCGGCATTCTCCTGTCGTACACAGTAGGAGAGCAGCAGGTGGCGGGCACAATCACGAAGCTGTGAATACTACCAAATGCATTGAACCTTGAACCATGAGTGGCTTTTTCTTTGGAAGTAACCTTTACAGTAAGGAAACAAGCAGGCAGGGGATCTTGAGAAAGTAAAATTGTTAGGACTTGAACATTTGGGAGTGAAGAAGAAAAAGTGAGCCCACCGCTTCATCAACACCACCAGATAAGAATTCAAGAGGAGCTTGGCATCCAGGAAAGCCTGTGTCAGCGATGGTAGCACGTGACTGTGACCCAGCACTGACGGGGCAGAGGTGGAAGGAAGGACCGTTGCAAGTTTAAGGTAGTTCAAGTCTACAATACTGAGAGCCCATTTCAAAAAATCAAAACAGATTTCCCCAACATTTAAGACTTCAGGCCTCCTGCCTCCTCCTCCTGTGTGCTGGGCTTATAGGCATGCACCACCACGCCTTTCTACCTACAAATCACAGGTTCTGGTTTGCTTGTTTGGTTTCTATTTTGCAGCTCTGGCTTTCTTGGAATGTACCATGCAGACAAGAATGGCCTTGAACTCACAGAGACCCACTGACTTCTGCCCCCAGAAAGTACTGGATTAAAGTCCTGTAAGACCATGCCCAGCCTCCACAACTCACTCTGTCTTCCACCTTGAGTTCAAGAGGTTACCTGACTTGCTGACTTGCACAGCCATCAGGGGGGAGAATGGGGGCTGGAAGCCAGTCTGCACTCTGCCCAGAACTCTCTCACATCCGTGACCAGAGGCAAGAACAGCTCGCTGGACTTCAAGGCACAATTGTGCTTTGGCGAGGCCAGGACACAGTATGGCAGTGTGCGGAGGCAGAGGGAGGGAGGTGACTGGTAGGGGCAGGAGCTCCAGGGACAGCAGCTTCTTTCTACCCGTTCTAACCTGGGTGCTATCGGAAGGGGGGGCAGGAGAATGGAAGTCAGACCACCCTTCTGGGGTTGGGGGAGGGGACAGAGGGGAAGTGGACCTATCAGAGCCTGCAGTCACCGTCTGCCTGAACTGTGAAGGTAGCCAACCAGGAAGCGGGTGTGTGAATAGTTCAGTGTCATATCAAGTGAAATCTGGAGCAAAGTTCACCCAAGCATGTTTAATGGCTGGCTTCCTCCCACTGCCTTTCCCAGCTAGGCTTGGATGGAGGCCTTTTGCCAGCATGGCTGGAATTAACACCACTCCGAAGCCAAACTAAACACTCTGGCAGGAGAAATGGGACAAGGTAGTTTTCCGGGCCCGCTCCAGGGTCAGAGCACTGATTTGCCAACCATCCTGCTGGGGTGCCCTGTGAGTTCCCGTCTTCTGCTCTGGGCCCATGCAGGACTCTCACATCCAACCTCTCCTCCCCTGAGGCCTGTGAGCACATCCACACAGCGCCTTCTCACAGTAGGTCAGCTCCTCACAGGCTGCCTTGGCACACCAGCCTTAACCAGGAAGGACCAAACAGTGAAGAGATGGAGAGTAAGGGTGCATGGAGAGGAACTGTGAAAAGATAAACCAACAACCGGCACAGAGAAGAGGCTGTTAAAGGAGGCAGACGGGCCGGGAGCCAAGTGCTGACATCTTGGGACTGAGGCCAGTGTCAGCAAACAGAGAGCAGGGACGGAGGTCGAGGCACTCTCTGATGTGCAGCCTCTGGCACCTAGGTTAGACAAGAGCAGAGGCTGCACTTGCCACCATGTCCTGCCCAGCGCTGCAGGGCCACCTAGGGCCTGCTAGGCGAGCATTCACCAGCAGCCCCATCCCCAGCCCTCACTACTTTCCAAACTCAGTTATGTGGCCATTCAGGAGCTTTTGAAGTCTTCCTCTTCTACAGCTGCTTCTCTTCCGGGATCCTTTTTCTTCTCCTCTGACCCTGCACACTGCCACACTGCCACGTCTCTGCCTCACCAACATACACAAATGTCCTGGCATTTCTGTTGCCTACCATAACTAGGCTATACACAATAAAGAAAACAAAACAAAACCCAAACTACTAATCACTGTGGGACAAAGGAAGGAAGGAGAACCTCCAGCTGGCACACTGTTAAAGGCAGGCAGTTCCATGGTTTACCTCCCCAAAGCAAATGATATCTGGAAATCTCTATGTTTAAGGGGAAAAAAGGATAAGCACAATCCTGGTGGCAGGCCTGGGACACATGCAAACACTGTTTCTCCACATAGCTCGTTCCCATGGTGTCTGCTCTTCCAACAGCCGGGTCAGCAATGGCTGTGGTCGTGGGTACCAGCAAGTTGTACCTGGATGCTCCGCTGGCCTTGGGCCTAAGCTGTTCTCTTAGTCTCAGAAGGCCAAACTGGCACCAGTCACTGCCACTTTAAAGCTGATAGACATGAGAGGACACAATAATGCATTCACAGCTCCTGACCACACAGACATTGCCATCACACAGAATAAGTCTTGTCCATGTCTACTAGGGATGTTGCATCCCTAAGAAGAGCTAGAACTCTCTGCCAAAGACGTCCACCACTACCTGTGTAATAGCAACACTGGGCATTTTCCAGTCACCTATCTCTACCTGAAACAACCTGAGATGAGCTGAATGAACCCCACCTGTCTCCCTGGAGACCTGGAGCCGCTGGCCATTGCAAAAGGCACCCTGGCCCCTCCTGCCGGTGTACAGCCGCTCCTCTGTGCAGTGGTGAATCACTCCGAATTCCAGCTATAAGGGGCAGGAAGAAAGTGAACGTACGTCACTCCTTGACACAGAAGTAATAGCGATGTAAAGAAGAAGGCTCCTCTTAGAGCCTTGACCGTGGGACTGAAACCGCCTTCCAAAAAGCAGTGGAGAAAAGCAGGCTTCACACTGCACCCAGCCACGAGGGCAAGCCATTTCTTAAACAAACATATTAAAACTGTATTAATGCTAATAAAATTACATTAAAATCGTCATAATAAACTACTGAAAGTTTCATTGTTTAGAATGGCCTTACTCTCTATCCTTCCTCTGGCAAAAAAGGCTAACTGTGACTAAAAAAAAAAAAAAAACAAAAAACATAAGCATCCTCCAGGTTGCTGATATGTGAGGAGCTGAGCACACATCCATAGAGCCAACAGAACCAGGAACCCAGGGGCAGCCCCAGGGAGGGCTCCTCCCTGTGCAGGCAGAATCAACAGTGTATCAGATAAAGCCTCCCAACAGGCAGCAGCAGGAGGAAGACGCAAATATGGACATGATGAGCCTCTCCCTCAGCATTCTGCTTCTTTCTCTGACTGCTTTTCAACGCCTGGGCTTTTGTACCATACGCTCATCTTCAGGGAGGTCAGGATGCCTCCAAGAGTCCTAGGTAGTCTTGATAGAAGCTTAGCCACCCAGAAATGGCTCCTTAGCCTGTAGAACAGGTTTTATTTTTGGAGAGGACTTCCCAGCAGTGTGTGGTTCTCTGGAGATACTTACCTGCCCACTCCCCTGACCCTGCCTGCAACCTGGTGGCCGAATCCAGGTATCATAGAATTGTTTGAGTCTTGGCCACCTGTGATGAGGTCCCAAGATAAAGGGAAATTTCCTGTGGGCAGGAGGGAAGGTAGAGTTGCTCCCTAGACTAGGCCGTGACTGAAAGTATTCCTGTGCTCTGTAACTAGACACACAGGACAGGATAGTGGGACTTAGATATGCTGAGGACCTGACTGAACTTTGTGGACCCCGGTCTTCTTTGCTGGAAGCCCTGACTCCTATTATGATAACCTGGTGGCTAGGAGAGAATTAATGCTCACTGGTTTCCATGACAACACTGAACAGAGAAACCAGCGGCTCTTCAATTCCTTACCTAACTGGCATCTACACCAGAAATGCTTTGAGGTATGTGCACACTCCTGTTCCCAGGAGGGGAACATATGTTGATATTGAGGAACACAGTATTATGCTGTTCTGAAGAGGGGCAGCTGTAGAAGACATGGCACCCCAACTCTGCTTATGCTACTACAAGAAATTAGGGCTCTTGTTGTCTTCCTGCATTAGCCTCCGCCCTCTGCCTTTCCTGCAGGTCTCACACCATGGCTTAGTACAAAAGGTTCCTGGGAATCCTGATAGGGCCAAGTTCTCATACTAATAGCCAGGAGGAAAAGAAGAATAATTAATAGAATATCGAGATGAAAACTGTCATCCAAAAATAGGAGCTCCCTTTTGTTTGTGACTAGATCACACGCTCTAGGGGTCAGACGAGACTCATTCGGACCATCTGCTCAGAACGTTGCTTTCCACAGCAGCTATGACTAGACCACAGGGGAAAAAAAAAAGGGTTAGCCCACCCTGGGAAATAAGCCCTAAAGCCACACTCCCCCTACAAACATTAGTCAGTGGTTCTTTAATTTCTTAGATTTAAAAAACACACACTTGGACATACTGGGCACGCCTAAGGCACATGTGAAAGAGCAATGCAGAGGTTGAAAATAAACAGGGGGGGCCACATTACCTCCTGGTGAACAGCAAATCCAATGCTAACTGCCACAGTGGGGAACCTGCAAGGGAAGACAGAATGGGTTACACGACACGTGTAGACACAGGTCCTCAGGAGCTACATGTGTGTGGCTGTGCAAAGGCCCTCCTCCTGCACACAGGCCCTTTCTGCACTCTGGCTGGGTTTGATTGTTCACAATGACTTTTCAGTTTCACTCACTGTTTCCTGTATAAACAGGCTCAACTAGCCATGCTGTCAGGTAGCTAACTTAGAGCCACAGCAGTATGTGGAAGCCTCAGTAAGACTGGTGCAATGTAACAATGACCACAGGTTACTAACTAGGGATGAGGACAATAGCCACGCTTCTGGTTCTCAGCAAAAGACCAACCCCAATTTCAGAGATTATGTGGAGGACCCTGTGGACGATGTCACAGACCCTGGACTGTAGCCACCAGACAGACGATGTTTCAACAGTGCTAATATCCCCATCCCGTCTCCTGCCTGAGCTCCCAGCAGGCAACAGTAGGGTGAGCCAGTGGTAGAGGGATGGTTTTTATGCCACAGTCTGACTGTGGTTTGAGTTTCGTCAGTTTGTTGCTGTGTCTCAAAATAATCCCTCCTTTGTGTGAAGATCATAGGAGCTTAAAAAACAGGAAGGGGGAAGGAAAGACCAAGTACTATGAACTTGCAGGGAAAAATACCAACCTAGACCACAAGCAGAATCCTGTGCAGAAACCCTCAAAGGCAAAGCCGAGTCTCCCCTGCTTCCAAGGCAGGCGCCTCCCGGCTTTCCCTCAGCCGTGTTGGCTATGGCCCAGCACTGCAGGATTTCTAATGGTTTAGGTCACAGGGTGCATCTGTGGCCTGAAAATACTGGGACTGCCAGGTCAATATTAGAGCCTGTTTCTCAGAGAACACTCTTTCCGGCCCCAGATTCCCCCCCCCCCCCACTGGGCTGCAGTTCAGGAAGTACTGGAGACCCCAAGGACAACAGAGCCATAGAAGACCTTAACAGGAATACGTAGCCCTTAGGTGGAATGTCATCCCTTGGATGACAAATAGGTCAGAAGTGAGAGGTGTGTCGCTTAGCAAAGCCTACTGAGGGGAGGGGTCGTTATGCACCAATCCCACAGCGTCAGAAGGGTCTCCTTGTTCATGCGTGACTGAGTTCTCAAGGTAACAGTCACTACGCAGAGGTCACACTTAATGTGTGCTTGGAACTGCCTTGCATGTAAGCATAGCATGGAGGCCAACAGCAGCCAGAGAGCTAGGTACCATACCTGGCTCTGTCCACCTATGGTTTCAACATGACGTATGTATATGCAACTTGTGAGTCGGGAAGTGCTGGTAGCATAGAAATATCTCCAATATCTCCAGGGAAAGGCAAGTTAAAAATACTTGGCCTCTGTGGAAGCCATCTCACTTACTGCACCTCTCGGCTTTTTTTTTTTTTTGGCTCTTCCTACACGGCTGTGGATAAGTTCACACAGCTCCCAGCCTTGTCACTGTCAGGGACCTCTCACTCTTCAGCCTTACTCCCACAAGCCCTGTCTGCAGTCACGAGGCCAGCTCCTGTGATTCTCAAATCTCAGTGGCACATCTGGGCTGTGCACCTCAGCCCCAGGCTTCCTTTCCTAACTCCACCTCTTTTCCAGGGTGGCATCTTAAAGCAGCCGCCCTTCAATTCAGTGTCTTTAATTCTAGCCAGTCTCCTAAATGAGTCTCATCTATAGGCAATTGTGCTTTTAATTTTTAAAGTAACAGTAAAATATTTAAGTGCAGGGAAAGCTGATCTCAAACTTGTGATCCCATCTCGGCCTTTGGATTATAGGCCAAAACATTTTTAAAAGAAACAGAACCCCAAAATGTAGCTCAAGCTGGCCTTGAACTTCTGACTCTCCTCTGTCTCTAACTCTCCAGTGCTGGGATAACAGGTGCATGCCACCACACATAACCCCTCCCCCCAGCATCTACCTAGTCACACCCCCCTCACGGTTGTGCACAGACACACGCAAACACGTACATGAATGAGAGAGAGGGTCTTATTGGAGGGGCCTGGCTGGCCTGAACTCACAGAGAGAGATCTACCCCTCTCTGTCTCCTGAGTACTAGAATTAAAGGCATGGGCCAACATGCCTTGCCAAAACTATTTTTTAAAATAAAATTTCCTTACATGATCTTTAGATTTCCCAAAGGGAAAACCTTTTTGAAATGTCATGATTTGATTTTCTTCCGCAAGACTAGAAACCTACCATCTGTTGACGTTTTCAAGACTTATCCTCTTGAGAACCTAGAAGCCACACGGAGCCCCGCAGCGGCCAGCTCCCAACTCCTGCTCACCTGTGCACGAAGTTGCAGGTGCCGTCGATGGGGTCAATGATCCAGGTCGGGCTGTGGGTGAGCACACACTTGGCCCCGGAGGCTGTGGCCTCTTCTGCAATGAACCTGCTGGGGCAGGGGGCTCAGCCTGAGTCAACGTCCATCACCCGGCACAAGAGTGTATGTAGCAGGCACAAGGCTCCAGGTTCCAGCCCCGGTACCAAAACGCGCACCCCCAAACCAGAGTGAGTCTCCCTGTTGCAGTTTTGGAGGCACACAAGGAAAACAGAGCAGGCCAGGCAGAGGTGCAGGAGTGCAGAGCGCCCGAAAGAGCAGAGGCAAGCAAAACTTGGTTCCCAATTCAGCATGGAGCTAGAGGTGGCGGCGAGGCAGCAGGGGCCCACGAGGTCTGGCTAGCATGCAAAGCAGAAGCTGGGCCATAGAAGGGTAACTGTCACCCACGTCTCCCTTCCCCACCTGGACCCGTTACCCTTCCTTCCCTGATCTCTGCTCCCCTTTGGGAAAAAATCTGGGCTGGACCAGGGAGTGGTATAGTTATTAGGATGCTTCATGTGTTCCCTGTCCTGAGTGTCTGTCCTCACAGTGGTCCCCTTTATATGCTCCTTCGGAGCCACATTGGCCATCTCCAGCTCAGGGGTTCTTAACAAGGGGCTCTGGGCTGACCCCTCTTTATAACAAGGCTCTCTGTAGATAAGGCTCCCTCGAGTATGATCTCTGTCCTGCTAGGAGCCAAAACCTCAAGCTGAACATATGCAGAAGGGAATGCCTGACTGTTAAAATGGGGCCAGCTAGTACCAGCTGCTTGGACCAAAGGCAGAGAAGCTCCTCCTACTTCATTTCCAGCCACATGTGGGCTTGAAGAGATCTGGCCCACTTAGGTAACACTGACTGTGGCATTTGCTCTGCTACTTTCCTTGGGCAGTCTTAAGGAGTCATACCTTTTCTAGCACCGTCCTCTGTAGTTACCCAACTTCAGAGAATCTTAGAGTTATGTTTTTAAAGAAAACACATCATACTCTTTTAAAAGAAAGATTTTTTTATTTATTTTTATGTGCATTGGTGTTTTGCCTACATGCATATCTGTGTTGTGTGGGGGTGTTGGGTCCCCTGGAAGTAGAGTTACAGACAGTTGTGAGCTCCCATCTGGGTTTTGGGAATTGAACCCAGGTCCTCTGGAAGAGTGGCCAGTGCTCTTAACTCTGAACCATCTCTCCACCTCTGGAGTACACACTGTACTCTTAAAACACAAACAAGGAATGGGTGCCAAAGCTTGAATGCAGGACCAAGCAGACAAAAGTGGTGAAAAGATAAACCTCAGAGTCAAGAGTTATAACAAGATCTCCATGCAATTTGACAGTCAACTGCTTCTGACGCTTTCTTCTTTTCTGGCTATTGAGCGTGGCGTCAAGTAGGTCATGGCTGTCTCCTCAGTTCATGAAGGAGCTGACTGATGCTATTTGGTCCTCTCTTCCCAAGCAGCAGTTCTGTGTCCACCAGCTGGCCCACAGGTGAGTCCAGGGTAAAGCACAATGGGAGGATGAATGGACACAAACGTCCAGCTTTGGTGGCAAGAATGGGCTTTTCCTATGTCAAGGGCCCAGCCTTATGTTCTGAAGGACTTACATATTCAACAGATACTGTTCTGTGCTAGGCACACCACAGGGCACCAGATGACAGTGACCTCAGGGGGAGCAAAAGACAGCGGGATACAGTGTGCAGCTGTTCAAGCCACCATCCTCTTCCCCAGCTTATCTCAAGAGGATATGGATGAGCACAGGGTTTGTGACAGGTCACCAGAATGAATGAAAGAGATGATGAGAACAAAACAGAATCTAGCAAGCAGCCAGTTCTTTAAAAAGAGTAACAAAACATACAGTCCCTATCCAAACATAAAGAGGAAATACAAATTAATAAAATTAGAGATAAAAAAGGGAGTTGTTAGAATAGAGTCCAGAAATATCCAGGAGATCCCAGAATACTCCAGTTTAGATAAAAGGAAATACATAAATTTTCTAATTATAAATGTATCAAAATTAAAAACAGAAGACATAAACAATTTACAGAGGCCATAGGAAGAGATGAGACTGAAACAGTAACTGTATAAGTACAAGCCCAGGATTAGATGGATTCGTTACTGAATCCTACAAAACCTTTAAGGAAGACCTAACGACAACAGTTCTCAACTGTTCTACAAAGCAGAGAATACCACCAAACTCATTCTGCCAAGTCAGTATCATCTAAATACCCAAACTGGATAAAGACTGAAAACACACACACACACACACACACACACACACACACACACACACACACTACAAAATGCAAAAATTCACAACAAAGTACTTGCAAATGACTTAAGAACACATTAAGAAGATCCTACATCACAACCAAGAAGATACAAAGTTGGTTCAATATTACAAGTCATATAATGCTCCATATAACCACACACACACACACACACACACACACACACACACACACAGACACACAGACTTAAGGATGGAAACCATCTAGATAGGTGCCAAAAAGGCATTTGACAAAGTTCAAAATGACTTCATGATAAAAAGTCCTGAAGAAACTAGGAACAGATGAAACATAATAATAAAAAGTATATATGACAAAACTATAGGCAGAGTTACATTCAATACTGAAAACTGAGCTTTTCCTCTAAAACCTGGAACAAGACAAGGACAGTACCACCACCCTCTCCATTCTTAATCAACTTAGTGTTCAGAGTTGTAGGTCAAGCAGTAAGACAAGAGGAAGATTAAAAACAGGAGAGAAGAAATCAAAGTAGCCCTACTTATAGCTGGTATGATTCTATGCAGAATAGATCCTATGGACCCCACCTGAAAACTTCTCGATTTAATAAACTGTGGTGGTTTGAATGAGAGTTGTCCCCATAAGCTCATATACTTAAATGCTCAGTCACCAGGGAACAGCACTACGTAGAGGAATTAGGAGGTGTGGCCTTGTGGGAGGAAGTATGTCACTGGGGATGGGCTTTGAGTTTCAAGCCAGGCCCTGTGTCTCTTTCTTCCTGTTGCCTGCAGATCCCTATGGTAAACTCTCAGCTATCTTCCTGCACCAGGTCTGTCTGTGTGTCTGCCTTGCTCTCTGCCACTCTGAAACTATTGGTAAGCCCCAATTAAATGCTTTCTTTTGTAAGAGTTGCTGTGGTCATGCTGTCTCTTTATAGCTGGTTGGCTGCTGTAGCACTTTTTTCCTCTCAAAAAATAAAGCAAGATATGTGATAGATTCTTTTCACATTACTCTTGAATTACAAGTAGATTTGAAAAGCTAAAATTGGGAACTGGAGGTTTAGTTTAGTGGCTGAAAACTTGTATAACTTGCTCAGGCCATGGGTTCGAACTTGATGTACCTCCCTCAGAGCCCCAAAGAGGGCACCAAAAAGCAGTAGAAGAATCTGTGTTTTAACCAAAACTTGTTCTTTAATTCATGTATTTATCCACAGGAGAAAAAAATGGGTGATGCCTATCATGAACAAAATAGATTCTGAGGAGACCACCTTATGTCTTTTTGTCACCCATGGTTACACAGATGCACAGCCAGACTAGAATAATCAATACTCAGAACTGCAGAACTGCTATCCCAGTTTTAGAAGTTCAGTGTCTTTATGAGATATCACACGTGGAAGGAAAGGGAGGCCCTAAATCCAAAGCCCTGGTCTTCAAGATCCATCCTGCAGAAACCAGGGTCCAGGGAGGATCTGCTCTATAGCTTCTTCTAGAGTCCATGGCTCTTCTAGAGCTACATGAAAAATGCTGAAAAAATATTCTAATTTCTAAGGAAAAGATGAATGGCTTATATCCAGTCCTCTATAGGGATGGCTCAAGAAGATGAAGACCTCTGGCCTTTGGAGAAAAGTGACATCCTTGTGAAGGCCTGTGTCTCACCATGGATTTTGTTCCCTGCAAAGGGTATACCACTGAACATTGGCCATGAATGGAGTCTTCCACATTTTACCCTGTGCTCTTAAGATATGTTCTTGGGTGGCCAGGGAAGTATCATTGTCTGAGATTCAGAAGTAGGGCATACTTCTATAGAAAAGACTGGAGCTGGAGGAGGGGGTGTTTCTGAGCATGTGCTGTTGAAAGTAGAGCCCCCCCTCCCACACACAGAGAGTTTTAAAAAACTAAAAATGTATATGTTTGAGCAGGTATCTTCTGTGAGTAGATAAAGCTGTCCCTGAAGCTACAAATTATTAAGTGAAAAACCCAGTGCTGGGTGGGTTACCTCCTTACAAGCTGTTGGCTAGTCCCTGAAGCCCCCAAAATAATACAGGGTATTGCCACTGTTGGTGGCTGGCCATTAGAACTAGATGGCAATTCCTAAGGCTGAAGGCATGCTTTGGTTGAAGGACTGAAGAGAAATCAAGCTGGACATGAGCTGAAAGCTGACTCCTTGCTAACTAGCTGGAAGGTGCTAGAAAGGCTTCTAAGGGGAGAAATGACCCCAATGGTCTTATTCTGCTGTGGACACTGCATGTGTATTTCCGACCTGCCAGGCAAGATGTGCCCACTTTCTGACTGGTTTGAGGCCCATTCCAGATGAGAGAGTCATATATAGTATCATGGAAAGTCTGCAGCTGGGGACATCATAGATCCTAGTAGAGACGTTACTATTTTGTTTTTGTAAATGGCCATGATGTGCCTGTCAAATTGCCTTTCAAATATTTATGTTTAAGTCTGTATATCAGTGCTGTTGTCAATTATGAGGAGAGAAGCTTCTTTTTGTTGTGGATGACAGTTACTGCAGGGACTAAGCAGGACTAAGCAGGTCTAAGCGCTGAGAATGAGTGACTGTTGAAAGCTGAGCCCTAACTGAGGTGCGTCACCGACTCCACAGCTCAGGGAACAGAGAGGAAGGGGGACAGAGAGAATTTAAAAGTCAGAGGAAGGTGAGGAGTATTGTGGAATGTTAGCTTCTAGGTGGGACCTGGCTGCTACACTCTTGACCTCTTAACGGCTATAGTTACCTGCACAAGACTAGGTCTGTCAACACTCCATCACGGAATAGGGAGGGGCTTGTGAGGCCCAGCCCTTCCTGAGGATCTATAGTTAACGGTTGCTAAGGGAAGAAGCATATTCTTTAGTGAAGCAACCACTGATGAGTTGCCTGGGCTTTGTTAAGTAGCCCCTTTATCCATGTTTTTATGAGCAACTCACCTATGTTCCTATAAGCAACTCACCACCTATGTTCCTATAAGCAACTCACCTATATTCCTATAAGTAACTCTTGTAAAACTCATTGGTTCACAGAGAGGAGAGAGGGATAGACTGACAGACATACATGGAAGAAGGACGACCAGGAGACCAGTTGGGAAGAGCAGTATCAGAAGTTGGACTAGAGAGCGTAAAGAGGAGTGTATAAAAATGTTATAATGATATATATGCTAATAAAAATCTTAAAAACCCAAACAACAAAACCCTAAAGCTCTCATGTGTCTGGATAAAGAATTCTAATATATTTCAAAGACAACAGATAAGTATAATGTAAAGTAAATGACTAGTTCCTACCATGAAAACAAAAACCCTGTATTTAGTTACTGACTGCACACATGTAAGTATTTCTGGAAAAACCTACAGAAGAGTCTAATAAAATTATCTTAAATAGAGATTTAAGAGAGTAGAGGCTCTTTGATATTCCTAAGGAGACAGAAGGAAGGGATGGTCGTCAAGATGACAGTAAAGAGAACAGAAGCAATCGGTTTTCTTCCCTAAAAATGGAGGGACCAGGGCTTGTTCTTGGCAACTGGGGGTTCCCCATATGCCCTCCAGTGACAAGCGGCCATGCCTCTCAGCTAGTCTGCCTTTGTGTGGTGAGAGTGACTAGGGTGAGCCTCCTGGAGAGAGCACTTACCTGTGTGAAGGGAACCGTTTTCGCAACTCAGAAACAATTAGATCTTCTACTCGGTGATCGGTTTCTGTCACAAGATCTGCAGCTGATGTTTTTGTGGAGACATGTTTTTCTTCTGTGAGGGCTTTTCTGATTATCTGAAATAAAAACGTGGGGGCCAGTGAGATCTGTGGGTCTCCTCCTCACCAACCCCAGCATTCTTTGGGAACTGGCTGGCTCTGACCACCAGACACCCCACCTGAAATTCTACATTCAGATTTTACTTGGAACTACCTTTGAAAGAAGTTTTCTCTGAAAGAATAAGTTTTGAAAAAGGCTGAAGTTTCATCAACAGGTATTCCCCAAAATAAGGCGGCAGAACAGTTTTGCTTCCTAGAAGTCCCTGATTTAAAATTTGCAAGATTTGTGCATGAAAACTTTCTTCTGATTCACCTTATGAACCACACGAGCATTTGCTGTGCTTGTGATGCAGGCTACAGACATCCCCACCAGAGCTGAACTGTGTCATAGGAACTGAGGCTGGCTCGATGCTGCTGTATCCAGAACAGCACGAGCCAGCCACCAACAGGAACACATCAGTGATACCGGAGGCTTCTCAGGAACCACAAAAGCATAGGCTCTACAGCTGGGCAAGCTGCCAGCACATCTGTTGAACCCACTATGACTAAACATAGGGTAAGGCCTAGTTGGCACCATTTCTGCTGTCCTGTTGTAGTTCCAGGAACCCTGGAGGCTCAAACAGGAAACCAGAGCACAGTCCGTCTATCTCTGAATGCTTCAGGAGGATCAGCTCCAGTCTGTGAAAGAAAAATGCCACCTCCAGTTCTATGTGGGGCTGTTTTCTCCATGTCTGTCTGTCCAAAACTGTATAAAAGTGGTGAAGTCAGGACACCTAAGTAGACCTGACATATTCCCTCCAGAACCAGCTACCTCCCCAAATCATGTATTTCTCTTCAAAGTGCCATCAAGGACTGGCAAGTGGCTCATCTATGCAAGCCAGATGACCTGAATCCGGTCTCCAGAATCTTCGTAAAGGTGGAAGGAGAAACACGATGCACAAAGCTGTCCTTTTGTCTCCACCTGTGCGCCATGGAGCACACTGATAATGAACTAATAAAGTACTACCCAGACTGGCTATGCAGACTTGACACCCTGTGCCCATTATGACTGCTGGTATCTAACCAGCACTATTTGGCCCACGCTATGTGCCAGTGATGCCAAGCTGAAGGAGCTCACACCATGTGTCTACCTAGGTGACACTGTTTTTAAATATGGGCCGCAAAGAGCTGGGGGCTATGGTGCAAGCCTGTAATCCCAGCACTCAGGGAGGCAGAGGCAGGCAGATCTCTGTGAGTTTGAGGCCAGGCTGGTCTACAAAGCGAGTCCAGGGCAGCCAGGGCTACACGGAGAAGCCGTGTTTTGGAAAAAAAAAAGAAAATTGGGGCTGCAAAAATAACAGATCTGCATGCTAGATGATTTGAAAGACGATCAACACCACAGACATCCAAGAGGTCACCTGCAGTCCATTAACTTCAGCTCAGCACTACTGTTCACATCCTGCCAGCCTCCAGCCTGCGCTGCAGGGCTTCCTGTCTTGAATGTGCAATATCCTGCCTGTTACCACCACGCTTATTCTCTTACAACACCAATTTACACACAGTATCGCTCGTCAAATCAGTCTCCACAGGTACTCATAAATTCAACACTCTTCAATGTTTGGCTCACAGGGAGCCTGACATCCTTCAGGAATCCCAGATTCTGGGCCAGTCCAGGCAGGCCACTTGGGACTGTGTGTATATACAGGGAGGGAGGTTCCGTATGTGGGGTGCAGCAAATGTATCTGGTAACACGTGTGCTGTGGTGGGGGAGGCAGAGGAGAGGGGTCCATCTCAAGAGTCCACAGAGGCTTCTGGAATCTCACAGAAAACCGCTCACTAGGTTGGCCCTGGGGTCTGAGATCAGTGTTTCTGGCAAGCTCCATTGTGGTAAGGAGCCAGGAGAGTTTCATACCTTGGAGGAAGGAGGGTCACCCAGGAGGCTGGGGCAGACTCACGTGGCAGTTGTGTGTGGGTGTGTGTAAATGTGTGCACACATAAGGAAATCTCCATTTTGAACCAGTGCCCCCTGGGACATGCTTAAGAGGAAGCAGACCTGAAACCAGTCAGTTATCCCAATTGCACACCCTTGCCACCTCCATGTAGAAGCTGGACTGAGGATTTAAGACAAAGATGAGAAAAGTTCTGAAACCCTCCAGTGGCTTCTTACTGTAGCCAGAAGAACCCCTAATGCTAGACAGCCAGCCTCCCACTCACCTTCTGCAGGCGACCATACTGAGTTGCTCTCCTCCACCAGTTTCCGACATCCCTGCTGCTCACAGCAGGATTGGTTTCTACCCAGGGCCTCTGCAGTGTGGTCCTCTGTCTACCCCCTCTTCCCACCTGCGGCTCTTTTGTATGTTCTGTACTTGGCTGTGTGGCTCTCACTGCAGTATGAACTCCCTGACAGCAGAGGTCGTTCCCTGACACTGCCTAGCTGTCTGTGTGGAGATGTGCCTGGAGAACAGTAACTGCTAAGGAATGGAGGGCACGTGGACGGATAGAGTGCTTCCTGCCACGTTTCTTCCAGCAGGACCACTGATGTCCGTGTGAACACTGGCCACCCCAGTGCCTGTTCTCTTGGCTCTTTTTCTGGTTGTGCTAACAAAGTGTGCCCGGAACCTGCTATCTGGAACCTGCTATCCTCTAGACTGCTGGAGAACATGGCCACATTTCCTACTCTGCTTTCAAAGCCAAACTTAGCCTGCCTGAGGTGCTCACCCCCATCATAACCAGCCAGGTGTACCTCCATAATTGCATATCTCCCTGGCATAATGCACAGGTGGTCCTCACTACCCTGGCCGGTCAAGGTCCTGAGGCAGGGGTGTGGCAACTTTCTGGACTTGGCCTTAGACAGCTACCTCCCCCTCTTCCTTTTAGGAACAGGGCCCCCATGTTTCAGGAAGGCCCAGAGCTGCCTTCAAAGATCAATTACTCAGACTTCCCTCTTGTATAACTGGGCTTGGCAAGCTCTGCTTGGAGGGTGCAAATGGAGACACCTCTGCACCTTCAGAGCCGAGTCCTCAAAAAGACACCATACTTTCCCTTTGGTGGGTTTCTTCCTTTCCAGAGTTTGTGAGCCTTGGTAATGATACCAGGGCGGTCACAAGAGGCCCTTGGCACAGGAGAGAGAAGCTTGGCTCCTGGGGGCTCCACAAGCAGAGCCCCTCTCTGGGTCATGCACTAGCTACACTTCACCTGCTTTGGTTATAGGGGTCTGAAGAGCTTCTAGGCCAGCAAGAGCCTTGTCTCTCACGTCCACCCTCCTCCTCCCCATGCTGTCACTCTAAGGGTGGCATCCTTCTAGGACACTTCGGATGCCAGATTTTCCCATTGGTGATGATGTGAATGACAATGGCCTCAATAGGCTTCTATACTTGAATGTTTGGTCACCAAGGAGTGGAACTGCTTGAAAGGACTATAAGCATTAGGAGGTGCGGCCGTGTGGAGAAGGTGGATTCTGAAAGCCCCTGACAGTCCTAGTGTCTCTCTCTCTTTCTCTCTGCCTGTGGATCAGGAAATAGTTCTCAGCTATTGCTCCAGCGCCAGGTGTGAGGCCATGCTCCCCATCAAGATGATAATGGACTAAGCCTCTGAAACCGTAAACCAGCCCCATTTAAATGCTTTCTTTCCTAAGAGTTGCCTTGGTCGTGGTGTGTCTTCATAGCCAGAGGTCAGTGAGTAAGACGCCCATTCTTCTCTCTGACTCAGCCAGAAGATGTCCTCCTCCACAAGGAGCCTCCCAGAGAGACCAGCATCTGCCCACCTGACTGCAGCACGGCGCAACCTGCAGTTCCCCACAGCACTTGCTGACTGGTGAGGACCCCACCTCCTCATAGGCGTGAGCCTCTGCGAGGGCTGCCACACTGGAGGGCTCCAGGGGCACTTGTTGATGGGGCGGATGAAGACGCCTCGCTGTCAAACACTGAGCCGCCCACTAACCCCCCGGAGGGCTTTAGTAAGTGTTCCTGCGGTGCTGTGTCTAACCCCAGGGGTGGTTACAAACTTGGTTTTCCAGGTCCAAAGGACCTACAGCTGAGTGTGGAGCTCAGGGGCAACTCGGGGCTGCTCGACATGACCCCAAAGCCTCCATCCACACTAAGCCTTGCTTCATTACAGATTCTACAGAAGGTGAACAGTTTGGTTTGGGGGTGATATGTTGTACTGTGCTCTTTCAAAAAACACACTGTTCGCTTTTGGCTTTATTGTGCTATTGTGGCTGCCCTAGGGGTGGAATGTGCCTGTACCCCCCCCCCCAAGTGATGTTGCTCCTCTTACCCAGCACATCCCTTCCATCAGGTCCTGGTCTCCCACTAAATACGTCTTCTCACCACCCTGCCCTTGTTCTTGGAGACAGGGTCTTGCTATGCAGGCCAGGCCAGCACTGAACTGTCCTTCTTCTGCCTCAACTTCTGGAGTGTGGGGATTACAGGAGAGCAGAGAGGTAACTAGCCTTTGTATCTTCTGTGGCATTCCCTTCATACCCAGCCTGAACTGTGCCAGGGCTTGAGGCCACCCTGGGACCATCTCATACCAGGCTCAGCCTGGTACCCTCTTGCATGCCTCCCCTCATCTCTGTCTCTCCCGACACAAGGTCCCTTATAGTTATGATGACATCTCCAGCTATGCCCCAATCCCCGCACTACTCTCCCAGGCTCACCTCAGCACATCTACGTCTTGGCTGAGCCCCCTCCTCCTGGGTCAGTGGATGGTAGTAGCAGCATTTGGCTACCGGGGGGGAGGTGGCACTGACTGTCGCTTCCATGGACTGTGCTTTTCAAGGCAGTAAGCCTTGTCCTGAACCTTAGCAGCTTCAGGACAAGCTCTCCCTCCACAGGTGAGGAGGTAAGCCTCAGCAGCATGTCCTGGATGCTGCCTGCTTAGTGGACCCACACATAGGGAAGCTACATAAACTCACCTCAGCTATCGAATTACAGTCTATGGGCTCATCCACCTTCTTGCTCTTACCCATTTCCTATCACTGACAAGAGATAAGCTACCTTTCACAGCCAGAGCTCTAAGTTCAACACCACCTTGAGACCCAGAGCCACAGTGTTCTTGTCTGCCCCAACAGTGGCATCCAAGGGACGGAGGTGTCTTAAGAGTACAGGCCAGGTGCCCATGCTGGCCAACACACTCCCAGACTCTTACCACTCTGGTTTTTCTTAGAATACAGACATGACAAAATTTAAAGGCTTATGACCAGACATTTCACACATACCTCACGTAAATGTCAAGCAGGAACCTAAAATCGGAAGCTGAGAAAAGTTTGATTCCTGAGGCTAGCTCTGTACATTGTTTAAAAAAAAAAAAAAAAAAAAAAAAAAAAAGGAAGGAAGAAAGGAAGCAAAAGAAAATTTAACCTCTAAATCTTCCTACACTGAAAGGAAAGGCAATAGGATGTTTTCAATCAAGTGATAAGACTTAAAAACCTGCCACCCTGCTCCATAGCTAAGGCTGAGTTGCAGCGGGAGATGGGAGTATATGCGGAGTACCAGCTAAAGCTTGTTCCCATGACTTGTTCCCCTTAATTTTAGAGATTTTAGTCCATTCTGCCAGAAACAAGTTAGTGTGTATTGTTATTTTTTAAGCCCTTTTCCATGGCTCTTTCCCCTTCAGTCCTAAAGAGATTTTAATCATTCTACCATCAACAAGTTAGTGTGTGCTTAGATCTTATTTTTTATAGTTACTCTCAACAGCATGAGCTTTTCAGACCTCCTGGTGTGACTTTCTCCCCTCTCCAAACAGCCTGTGGTTAATGTTTAATATATGAAATGTGTACCCAAGTCACCAAAGCCTGAATTCCAAACTCAAAAAGAAAAGTATGCATCTCCTCCAACATCATCCTCCAAGCCGAGTGCTTATTCTAGTCATGTGCGCATCTCCCCTTCTCCCGTCCAGTGGCTGACCTCCAGGTCTCATCTAAGGCTCCTGCAGCTCCTGGATTCTCTACTTTATGTCAGCCATGCCATCTTCTTATGCACCTTTGCCTCCATCATGTGTGCCTTCCCCCCCACCCTCCTGAACCCATCACCTAGCCCTTCTTGAGAATACAAAATAACAAATTACAAATCTTTGGGAAGCTGTCCCCACCTCTCGGGTTCCCTCATATGGTTGTGGTCTTTTGGCGTGCTTCTGTGGCTAGTGTCCGCCCACTGCAGAGGGACATCTGACTGTGCTCGGCAGAGGCCAGCAGCCAGCAGAGACAGCAACGCCAGGATCCTGAGACTGGCTCAGTGTGGGGAAACCAAAGCCTCCCCTCAGCTGAAGTCTTCCCTTCACTCCCTGGAGAAGACAGCAGCGAACCAGGCCAGTCTAAGGGTCAAGCCAGCTGAGTCTGAGTGAGGGCGGGTCAGGATCCCCTCTTCTGCATCCCACTTTGTTCCAGTGCTGGGTTGGGCGTGGAAGGGGAATTCCTGGAACTGGGTCCCAGCTTTTCACTCTTCTGGCTACACGGTTTCAGCCTCATCCTCCCCTAACCCCAAGGACTTATCATCACCACTAGGCAGAGCTTCCTTTGGGTTAGCAAAGGACCACCTCAGGGCCTCAGAGATCAGAACTGCCTCTCTACCAGCTCTTGCTCAGGTGAGACCAAGGAGGAATCCCACCAGACTCCCTACTTGTCAAGAACTAAAGGCACCAGGCACAGCTATACATCTTCCCTCTATGGGAAAGGCACTCCATTCCCATTTTTTTCTCAGACAACTTTTGTTAGCAAAATGAGTGTGGGAAGTACAAAGAGGAGGACCCAAAGCTCCGGAGTCCCTTCCCCACTGGGGAAAAAAATTACAAAACTAAAATAAAATTTGGGGCTGGGGCAAAGGCTCAAGTCAGTGAAATGTTTGCCGTGTAAGTTTAATAACCTGAGTTTGGGATTCCTAGAACCTACATAAAAAGCCAAACATGATGACACACACCTGTGATCCAAGAGCCAGGGAGACAGAGACAGGAATGGGGGTGGTACGTGGTGCGTGGTGTGTGTGAGTGAGTGAGTGTGTGTGGTTCCTAAGGCTCGCTGGCCAGTCAGTCTAGCTTAGATACTGTGAGAAACCCTGTCTCATAAAACACATCAGTGGTGGGGTGGGATGAAGAGATGGCTTACAGCACTAACTGCTGCTCTTGCTCAGGACCCAGGTTCCATTCCCAGCGTCTACATGCAGTTAAACACTGTAACTGTAGGTCCAGGGGGCCCCAACTCCCTCTTCTGTCCTTCTTCAGCACTGCCCCTATGTGGTGCACAGACATACAGGTAAAACACCCATATACATAAAATAAAAATATTCTTTTAAAATACAGTGGGAAGCAACTGAGGAAGACATCCAACTTCAACCTTTGCCTTCAAATACACACATATAATTTTTTTTCATTTAAAGAAAATGAAACAGAAGGAAAAGAACAAGGAGGAGCTATGCTTGCTGGCATATACCTGTAAGCTCAGCACACAAGAGGCCAACGGAGGAAGGTACTGCAGTCATGACTAGCCTGGGCTACTTAGTAAGACCCTGTCTCAAAAAAAAAAAAAAAAAAAAAAACAAACCAAAGAAATGAAAAGAAACACATCCATTTATCATGACTTTGTATAAAGAAAACAACAGTTGGCTTCTTAGGTGGGGTCAGGATACTGGGAAACCAGCACAGCCTCTAAAGGGCGCCTGTGTCTTAGTACTCATGAGCTGCTGCTTTACAGGAACTCTGTCCTTACCTACCACAGCTCTGTGTGTGGCTCTGTGGTGGAATTCTTACTTGAAACCCTGGATTTCACCCCCAGCACTAGGGTGGCAGGCAGGGAAAGGACTAAATCTTGGCAAAAGTTTCAGTTTACCTCACAGGCTGGATCCTGGGGAAGTGTGTGTGTGTGTGTGTGTGTGTGTGTGTGTGTGTGTGTAGGTAACACAGGGGCTGAAGCAGACAGGGTGCCTCTGTGGCAATGTGAGCTCACTCCCCTCTTTCTCTGCACTTCCTTCACTGGCAGATGTCTCAGCCCAGACCAGGCAGGAGAAAGGTAGTCACCAGAGGGAAGCCTTCATACAGAGGCACTTCAGACTCTCTCAAAGAGAACAGCAGGGGGCTGGAGAGACCGCTCAGCTGTTAAGAGCACTGACTGCTCTTCTAGAGGACCAGGGTTCAAGTCCCAGCACCCACATGGCAGCTTACAACTGTCTGTAACTTCAAGATATGACAACCTCACACAAACATACATGGAGGCAAAACACAAGTGCACATAAAATAAAAATAAATTATTTAAAAGAGAGAGAAAACAGCAGGAGCCCAGGCAGGGGTGACGTGGTCCTGTGGACAGCCAGCTGGCCAGCCTTGCTTCATTCTATGTCTCCAGCACTCTGCATCTGGTCAGTCTCTTGGCCACTGGCCACGCACGTGCCATAAGCTTGGATCATCCCCACACCTGCTCTATTTGCAGCTCACCATCTCTGGACACTGCAAATCCTTCAAGAAACCTACTGTTCAGGCCCAAATCCCTGATGCCATCCTAGCATCTTTCCCTCATGACCTACATCCAACCTGAACTCTCACCTCAGCCTTTGAAATCACCATCTCTTTCCACAGCTCAGTCACATCCCTGTAGGATCTATGCAGCAGCCAGGTGGGCTCTGGCTGTTGGGTCTCACGGGACTCTCCACAATACCTCACATCACATTCAGAGCGAAGGCTACAGATAGAGTCAATCAACACACACTGCCTGGTGAGCCAACTTCAGTGTTTCAGTGCCACAGTTTTAAAACAAACAAATAGTATCAAAGAAGTAAATAAACATTTAAAACTAATGAAACGCAGTCTCAGTTCCCCAGATCACCTTTTGCAAATGGGCAGGAGTCAGCTATTTGACTGTATACCTGACCTTGTCTCTTTCATCCATGACCAACCCTGTCAGACCTGGCCTCAGCTGGTACTGAAGTGGGTGTAAACAGCTTGGGCAAGGAGGTCTAAGCAGACATACTCAGGTCTGATGAGACCTATCTATCAGGTGTGCAGGCATACTGAACTGTAAGTTGTTAGCCAGCCTAGAAAGGGATGGCTTTCAAAAATGCTTCTCCTGTCCACCACACCAATTGTTCTGGCCATTTGCTACCTGCACTCAGTACAGAGAAAGGAATATACCTGTATGGGACAGCCAGTGTGAGAAAGGAGATGACTGGATAGAACAGAGGTTTTAAATACATGCAGCCTGCTCAACATTCTCTCCACAGTATAAGTACCATGTAGCATATGGCAACATTAAAGAAAATTTAAAGTTCTCAGTTGATGACCACTATAAAAATTTTAATTGTACTAGCGTAATTCTTCTAAACTACGGATAATTTCAGTTTTGCAGTAGGAACAGCTGTTTACCTTTCTATTCCCTCAGGGAAAACACTATAATGAGCTGGCATCATGACACACACCTATAATCCCACTACTGGGGAGACAGAGCCAAAGAGATCATGAGGCCAACCTGGGCTAAACATGGAGTCCCTGTCAGGAGGGAAGGAAGGAAAGAACAGAAGGAAAAGAGGAAGAAAATATTGTAAGGACTAGGAGTGTAGCTCAGTGGTAGGGAACGTGCTAGAGGCCCTGACACACACACACACACACACACACACACACACACACACACACACACACGGCTGGGACTTCTTAAGGGCAGGAATGACTCCAGTAGGTTGAGGTTAAATGAATGCAAAAGAGGTAAGGGGGAAAACTGGGAAACAGCAAGGCTAGGGTCATCTCTGAAGCAGGAAGCTTTCTCAGGATGGAGCAAGGGAAACTTGGAGACAGTGTAATCTGGGGATCCTGGGCATATATCTTGGGAGATCCCTCCCTTTGAGGCCCTGGGCCTTTTAGCATAGAGCAGCCAGACCCTCAGCTGGTAACTGACAGTAGCCCACAAGGAAATAGAGCATTGGCATAGGAGGAGCCTGTGGCTAAGGGGAGGCCACTCCCGGTCATCTATGCTGCCTTGCTTGCTAAGGGCTGTTTTCTCCGGTCACAGCTTAATTACTCTAGATCATCATTTAGAGGCTCTTTTCCTCATCACAGGTTACCATGTCCTTGTGTGCCTTTGGTCTCTCAGCCGTTCCCTCACTCAATGCCAGGCAGGCAGGAAGCTGCATAATTCCAAGAGGGAGCCTCGACTCCTAAGCTTCCTGACCAGACTCCTAATGTCAGAATCTTTAGTTCACTGCCTTTTTTTTTTTAAAGCTTTTTTTTTTGTTTTTGTTGGGAAATTGCAAAAACAATATCTTTAAGTTAAAATTTATAAAACCCCTAAGAACTGTGCCTGTGGTACTGCAAGCTTCCAGTGAGCATCACTGAATATTAAAAGTTGCTTAAGCCTCTAATTCCTTAAAGCTTTAAATCCGGAAAGCCTCAGAACCTATAACTTCACTCATCAGCTTTTACATAGTAGTGCCTGAGTCCTAAATTTCCTTCTCGAAGTCACCAGGAAACAAACAAACAAAAAAACATTGTGGTGGAATCTTAAAAGTCCCTGCATACACTGACAAAGCTCTCTCTGAAGGATGCTGCAGAAGCGTGGAGATGGGAAACAGGGCTGCCAGTTCACAGAGGAGCTACTTTCCAGGAAGAGCGTCTGCCCAGAGCTACAAGCTATATCAGCTGTCAGGGAAGGGCTGCCTCCCCCCTTTTCTGCATATTGCACAGGGTAGTTTCAAAGTACTGTCCTTCCGGTTGTTGCTAAATTAAGGATGGCTTTGTGCATGCTAGGTACCACTATACCACTGGGCTTCATCCCCAGCACCATGGCAACACTTCAGAGTCTTTTCAGATACACCTGAAAATAACGCTTTTTGGATATAAGCCTTTCCGTCCACAGTTCTATTGTAACTCCTCCTCCCCTCTCCCAAGTCAGCAGCGAGCAAACACATGTCTTAGGAGCAGAGAATGGAACAAGCCCTAACTTAAACAGGGCCTGCTCTAACGTCTTGGGAACCACTGCATATTCACTCCACCAATATTGTAAATTTGGCGCTGCTGAAGAAGCAGAGAACAGTTAGGGAGCGAACACAAAAGTGAAAAAGGAAAACAGAGGCGCCACAGTTAGTTTTCAAACCCAGTCTGGTTCTCTGCAGCTTTGCGCTGGTTTCCATCCTTCCGGCAGTCTAACGAGTTCCTCCTAAACTCGGGTCTGGGCCAGTCACTCCCTGGAGGCGCTCTCAGGCTGGGAGCCTAGGCGCCCGGGCTCATGATGCCTGGAGAAGGACAATCGGCGGCAACCCAGCCAGAGCTCCAAGCACCTGGGGTTAAAACGGGTAGCACCTACAACCCGGCAGCAAGATTGGTTCCTTAAAAAGAAACAGCTGCCGTATTCTGGCCAGGGAGGGACGTTTGCGTTCCAGGTGACTCAAACGCCAAGGTCAAGTACTCAGCAGTTGGCCATTCCATCGTCCAATGAGGAGCGCGTCTCTCACGCTTTCCCGGTGGCTGTGTCCTGCTCCCCAAGGTGCTGACCCCATGCTCCCCAGGCAAGCCTCCTCCCACTGCAGGGAGGTCAAGGGCCAGGGAAAGGTGCGCCCTAGAAACGACACAGGCCCTGTCCTTGCAACTCACCCCGCTCCCGCCCACACCGCCCATCTCGGGTGTGCCTCGGGGGCTCTGAGGGGCTGGACGCGACCGCCGCACTCACCTGTCCGGCTCTCAGCGCCAGTTGCACCGCCACCTCGAAGCACTCGTCCCAGGGGCCCACGCCCTGGACCACCTCCTCCTCCTCGCTGCTCGGCTTCATCGCGGCTTCGCCGGGCCCAGCCACCTTCTGCTCCGTTCCGTGTGCTGCGGACGAACCTCGGCTCCCACTCGTTGCCGCCGCCAGCCCCGGAGGCTCCCGCAGGCTCTCCTCGCCTTCCCGCCAAGCCGTGCCTCCTCCCGCGCGCCTTGCAGCAGGAAGGCCCACAGGGGGCTGCAGCCCAAGTAGGCGCGCCTCGCGCCCCGCCCCGCCCCGTCTCCGCCCCAATTCAAGACCTTGCCCCGCCTTTCCCTTAAGACCACGCCCCTCTGCATTAGCTCCGCCTTCCACGATAGGCCCGCCCCTCCCCCTCGCCCTTTGCGGAGTTAGCTCCGCCCTCTTCCCGCCCCCATCTCACTCCCTGCCCCGCCTGCCCCGCCCGTGCTCGCTCCGCCTAGCCACGCTCCAAGACGGGCCCACTTCCCAGCTTGTCCTAGCCTAGGCGGGAGATCAGGGTGGGCACTTCCAGCCCCTGGCGGCTGGTGATGGGCGGCCTCGGAACTCATCCCGCAGACATACGTAACTGCGCCGTCCCCAGGTGGGAGGGAGCTGCAGGCCAAACACCCAGACGGTCCCTGGGTTTCCTAAACTGTTTAGACTCAAAACTTGTTTGGAGCCCTCGCTGTGACTGTGATTAGGATTTCTGTAGCGAGGAGTGACCTTTTTAACCTTGGCCGCAAAAAGCTATTCCAGGCCTGTTATGAAAATGCAAATACTAGGAAGGCGTTCCCCTGAGTGTCCAAGAGTTTAACTTCAGGAGTCCCTCTAAACCACCACTTTTATACAAATCAACCCACAGCCGCGGTGGCGCACGCCTTTAATCCAGCACTTGGGGAGGCAGAGGCAGGTGGATCTCTGGGAGTCTGAGCCTATCCTGGTCTAGAAAGTTCCAGGACAGCAAGGGTTACACACAAAGAAAAACAAAACAAAACAAAAATCGACCCACATAAAATTATTCTGGAGTGCCACTTCTCACAGTCTGGGAGAATGGTTATTTGTGTAAAAACCTTGATGAGACTTTTTTTTTTCCTGAGTTAACCTAAAGATGGCAGTAAACCCTTTTAGCTACAGTCAACTTTAAGGACCCTGCTTCGCCCCATGACACAGAAAAGGGGACCAATGATTGCTGCGGTTAGTGTGAAGCCTCTGAAGGCATTTTTCTCCTCCATCTTTGTTCGTGTTTTTTTCTTTGGTTGGTTTTTCCATAATGTTCAAGAGTGTTGGGCTTCAGAATATGCCTGAAACTGCTCTGAATGCCTCTTCTGTAAGTGAAATGTGGGACAAGTGAAGATGGCTCAGCATGTTCCCTGCAGAGCCTGATAAACTAAGTTCGACCCCTGAAATCTACATGGTAGGAGAGAGCCCACTCCCAAAAATTGCCTTCTAACCACATGCATACGTTGTCTGATTTGTTTTGTTTTTCGAGACAGGGTTTCTTTATGAAACAAAGCCCTGGCTGCCCTGGACTCCCTTTGTCCAGTAGGGTGGCTTCAAAGTCACAGAGATCCGCCTGCCTCTGCCTCCAAAGTGCTGGGATTAAAGGTGTGCAGCACCACGACCGGCTATGCAAGATTTTTTTTTTTTTTTTAATTAAAAAAACGAGAGCATGACCACTCCAAGGTATGGCTGAAAAGGTTTATTGTACAGCCAGAGACATCAAGAAGAGTCCAACCTGAACGTGTCCACTGGACTGTACCAGGCCATGGGGGGCTGGGGATAGGAGAGAGGAGTAAGGGAGCCAAGAACTAAGAGAACCAAAGAGAGCGAGCAGCCAAAACGACTACCTTTCATAGGGAAGAGAAGCTGGGGTAAGAGAAGCCCAGCCCCTGGGAGGGAGAGGTTTAGGGTAGGGGAAGGGTGAGGAGTGCTGGGAGGAGCCACAGGCACTGAGTGAGACTTGTCCCGGGGTTTCTTTGAACCCCAACAAAAAGTAAAAAGCGGTCGGTGTTGCACTGCTGATTTTCATTGCAGATGACAGCTAAGGATAATAAAAGTTGCCACCTCCCTCCCGACCCCCCGCACTGCGGTCCAATCTAGAATAATAAAAATGTTATTGCATATATCAACACCTGCAGAAAATCTTGATAACTTCGTCGTTGTCTAACTGACATTATTCTGACAGAGGCAGAACGGTGTGCTTTTGACAAGTATGAAGATTGAAGCCAGCCAGGTTTCTGTTTTCCCATTCAAATACACAGTGGTTTTTGTGATTATTACATGAGTTAATATTCCTGTGCTTGACACTCATGCATTTTCTGTAGGTACAGTCTAGTGGCCTGTGCAGGGGCCCTGGGTCCTGTCCTCAGAACAGGACCTTAAGAACCCCAAAAGGTGCTGATTAATAATGCACCAACATAGCCTCAAGAGCCTAATATACCGGGTGCCATATAACTGATATTTAATATGTCTAAGTTATGTGCCTTGAATGCTTGAAGAAATTCAATTTCTGGCATTACAAAAATTAAATAAATTAAATAAATCTGTTACTCACTGAATACTGAAATCAGCCTTTTATAATAGATAACACTCCCCTTCCTGCTGGGTGGTGGTGGCACATGCCTTTAATGCAGATCTCTGTGAGTTCCAGGCCAGTATGGGTCTACGGAGCCAGTTCCAGGACAGCCAGGTCTACACAGAGAAACACTGTCTCAAAAAACAAACAAAATGAAACAAACAAACAAACAAACAAAAATCACTCCACACCTCTAAATGACAAGTCTCTGTGGACAAGCGACAGAGCTCTCCACCTGCCAGCCTCCTGTTGCCGAATTTAACTTCCGAAAGTCTCAGTGTGCTCTGGCTTGAAAAACTCCTTCTCAACTTCCACTTCCTTTGAGGTCCCCAGGGTACACCCTCAATGTGCACATAGGTCACCAGGAGGCCTCATGCAAAGTATGTGGGCAGGGGCCCAAAAATCAGGAGGCGGCAGTGTGCAAGGACTCTTCTGTCCTTTCCGGAGCAGAGCAAAGGCCAAAGAAGTAAAATGCCAGGCAAAGGTATCTTCTATCTACCTCTCCAAAAGGTTGCTTTGAAATGACATATTATGTTCCAAGGCCAAATAAGTCAAAGAAACTGGCCTGGACTTTGTATCTACTTTTCTGTGGGTTTCATTTTATTAATGCTTCCCTGAAAGTGGACTCCTGATAATGTCTGAGCATTAGAAACCTTATGTGTAGAAGGCTGCTGTTTAGAGCTGAATTTTATTTTGTCTTTTCCCCACCTGCCCCCCCACCATTAACTGGGTGTAATGGCACATGCCTTTAATCCTGGCACTCAGGAGGCAGAGGCAGGCAGATCTTGGAGTTTGAGGCCAGCCTTGTCTACAGACTGAGTTCCAGGACAGCCAGGACTGCACAGAGAAACCCCGTCTCACAGACATCTACCTGCTTCCCAAATGCTGGGATTAATGTGGAGCAGGACCACAGCCTTGGGGGCAGGGGTGGGGGGCTGCTTTAAAGAATTGGATTTGGTCAGGGACTTGTTGAAGTTCTAGGAAGTGGGAGCTTGTATATAGAAAGACGTGTGGGGCAGCTACCACAAGCCAAGTAGAGATACTTTGGGAAAAAAATTAACCTGCCCACACCTTGATCGTAGATAAGCAGTCTCCGGAACATCAAGGATTTGTGGTGGCTGAGCCTCCTAGATGCTCTGGGATGCAGCTCAGTGGTGGACTGCCTTCCTAGTATGTACCAGGTCCTGGCCTCAGACCCTATCGC
Source organism: Psammomys obesus (assembly GCF_907164565.1). NCBI lineage: Eukaryota > Metazoa > Chordata > Mammalia > Rodentia > Muridae > Psammomys > Psammomys obesus. Next base: position 27,999,473 of record NW_026596040.1, on the reverse strand, counting down.
CACAAGTAGGCAAACCTCCCCAGCTATGACACTTTGTATTGGCACCTCAGACTGACACAGGGAATTAAGGTGGTGCCCCGTGCACCCGAGATACAGGTTATAAAGAATTCTTTTCAGCGGACAAGTCTTGCAATGGAGAGCCAGACCCCTGCCTACCTATCACCTGGCTCAAGAGCCCAGAGCCGCTTAGCTCTTGGAGTCAGTCAGCCCCAGATGTTTTACTAAATCAAGTCAGAAGGGTGGCTGCCGACAAATGCTGGGCAGGTACATGTTACTCACACTGTGCCTGGATCTGCAACAGGAACAATTCTTGTATCCACTTTGTAGCTCTCCCCTAGAAGAGTCATTTCTTAAATAATTCTCCTGAGAGTATATTTCTCACTTATTTCCACTAGAAAACTAGAGATGCTTTTCTTCTGGGAAAATCTCCAAAATCACATGCCCCCTCCCTGTTCGTGGAAGAGATACTAACGTGCTCATCAGTCTCCTTCCTGCTGAGTGGAACCTTGTCCCCGCTTCTCCCTGAGAACTCAGTGCAAAGCTTCTCTGGACTTGTCTTTTGTCTTTGCTTTGCCCTGCAGTCACTCCTCAGTCTCCTTTTTTTTTAGATCCTGGATGCTATGAAATGGCCTTTCAACTATTGTCACCACCTTCATTCTATTAAACTTGAACTACAAGGCCATAGTCCTCTAAAATTTTCCATCCTATGCGTCTGTAGTTGTTCATGGTGACATTAATGAAAATTAACAGTGCTGGCACAGCATTTGGCATTCTGTGGTCCAGAGAGTCAGTTGTGTGGTGTGTAGCTCTTTTCATTTCCCTTCACTGAAGTTCGGTTTCTTGCCTCCCTTCCTCCTGGTAGGATGAAAACAACTTGCTTGCTCTCAAACAGCTCAGACATGTTAATGGAAAGCAAGGACTCTGTTGTAAAGGAAAAAAAGGAAGTAGATTATTCTGGCTAAATATGAGTGACTAGACATAGGAAGGAACACAGATTCAAGGTACTCTGGTGTGCTGGTTAGTTTTTGTCAGCTTGACATAATCTAGGGTCTTCTGGAATAACAGAACCTCAATTGGAAAATTTCCCCCATAAGATTGGCCTGCAGGCAAATCTGTGAGGCATTTTCTTTTTTTATTTTTATTTTAATTTTTATTAATTATACTTTATTCACTTTGTATTCCCCCATAAGCCCCTCCTGCCTCCCTTCCCAATTCCACCTTCCCTTCCCCTTCTCCATGCATGCCCTCCCCAAGTCTACTGATAGGGGAGGTCTTCCTCTCCTTTCTTCTGATCCTAGTCTATCAGATCTCATCAGGAGTGGCTGCATTGTCTTCCTCTGTGGCCTGGTAAGGCTGTTCCCCCCTCAGGGAGAGGTGATCAAAGAGCAGGCCAATCAGCTCATGTCAGAGGCAGTCCCTGGTCCCATTACTATGGAACCCACTTGGACACTGAACTGCCACGGGCTACATCTGTGCAGGGGTTCTAGGTTATCTCCATGCATGGTACTTGGTTGGAGTATGAGTCTCAGGAAAGACCCCTGTGCTCAGATTTTTTTGGTTCTGTTGCTTTCCTTGTGGAGCTCCTGTCCTCTCCAGATCTTACTATTTCCCACTTCGTTCAGAAGATTCCACGCACTCTGCCCAACAGATGGCCATAAGTCTCAGCATCTGCTTTGATAGTCTGCAGGGCAGAGCCTTTCAGAGGCCCTCTGTGGCAGGCTCCTAACTTGTTCCCTGTTTTCTCCTTCTTCTGATGTCCATCCTCTTTGCCTTTCAGGATGGGGATTGAGCATCCTGAGTTCTCCCTCTTGTTTAGTTTCTTGATTGATGGTTGATGCATGTTTTAGTCAGAGTTCCCTGGAGCAGTAGTTCTCGACCTGTGGATCACAACCCCTTTGGAGTTGAACGATCCTTTCATGGGGGTCACCTAAGACCGGTGGAAAACACAGGTATTTACATTATGATTCACAACAGTAGCAAAACTACAGTTATGAATAGCAACAAAAATAATTTCATGGTTGGGGGTCACCACAACATCAGAAACTGTATTAGAAGGTCACAACAATTGGAAGGTTGAGAACCAGTTATCTATATGACTTTTGTCCCTTGTCCCACGCCTCAAGCGCCTGGGATGCCTGCCACACTCCTCGGTTGGGGTGTTCTGCTTTGCCATGCACCCCTTCTCCTGCCAATGTCCTGTTAAAGGAAACTGGGGGCTTGCTTCCTTGGTATTAATTAAAGCAAGCTTTTTTATTGGTGTACATGACTGCCTTCCCCTACACCATGGTTTGAGAGGTCAGTATTGGATATGAGGAAGACAAGGCTTTTATAGCTCAGGGGTAAGGGAGTTCCAAATGGGGGATTTGGAAGGGGCAAAATAGGCAGGGTTACGGGATCAGAACATAAGCATGGCAAGTTAGTCACAACCACCTCCTGAAACAAAGACATGGTTGCAGGGTAAGCATAGCAACAGGTATGATAAGAGATCATAAGATCTCCATAACAACCCTTTTGCAGCAAAGAGAGGGATACAAGATGGTTATTAATTTTTTGAAACAAAGGCATGACTACCATTCCTGGAACAGGCAGGATAGACCATTTTAGTTAAGGTGACAGGTGGGGCATAGCACAATCCTAAACATTTTAATCATAAACAGGAATGAACCTAGTTTGTCTTTACTATATGATGGTTTTTAAGCCTAAGATGGAGGCAAGCTGGTTCTTCACCTCCATCCCAGATGTGCTTTACTTTCCTGTGGTGCTGGGAACCAAAACCAGGGTCTCACGTGTGCAAGGCAGATGTCTTCCCACTGTTTTTGTTTTGTTCGTTTGTTTTAGGTTCACAGCAAAATGACGAGGAAGGTTCACAGTGCTCTCATATACAGCCTTTTATCGCTGTCAATTTGTTTTATTTTCTTTGTCAGCACTATACTATATGGCATGGGTTTGTTTTGAGTTTTTCCTTTAACCAATGCCTGCCCCATCCCTGTAGGGTAGGTATGATGGCTAATCTTGGTTGTCAATTTAACCATATCTGGAATCAACTAAAATCTAAGCAGCTGGATATGCCTATGAGAGATTTTCTTTTGCTTTGTTTGTTTTCTTGTTTATTATTATTTTTTTCAGAGACAGGGTTTCTCTGTGTAAAAGCCCCCTTGCTGTCTTGGATCTTGATTTGTAGACCAGGGTGGTCTCAAACTCACAGAGATCTGCCTGCCTCTGCCTCCCGGGTGCTGAGACATAGAGCTCCGTGAACTTAACAACTCCTGATGTCTTGGACTTCCTGTTGGTAGACAACCATTTTGGACTAGCTGGACCACAGCCTGTAAGCCACTCTAATAAATCTCCTTTTAATATAATATATATAGTAGCAGCTAAAATGGTTCCATTTTGGCCTAAGCAACCATCCTAAAGGTCTAAGAGTGGCCTGTCAGACATTTTGGTGAGTTAAGAACATTCCAGGAATTCCAGGAATGCAAAAGACCCAGGGTGCGCGTCCACAGGAATTGCATCTGCAGAAGTGCATGTCCCAGAAATGAATTTAATACCCCCCCCACTTGTCTCCAGCCAGGGCTGCAGCCTCAAATCTGACCAAGAGCTGACCAAGAGTCTTTTAGTGTGCTTGAACGCCACAACAATTACGTGTGTGTATGAATGCCTGGCTTATATAATATATTATGTATAATATATTATAATATAATCTGTGTGAGTTCGTCTATCAGTTCTGTTCCTCCAGAGAAGCCTTACTAGGACAGTGGATAAAGCTTCAGATTTCTGCTCACATGGGAGAGAATGGAGTCTGGGGATGAGACTGAACAGGAATGGAATTGTACACACAAATTTTCCACCTTTTCTGTGATTTAAAACTAGATTGCTCTTGGGGCAATGTTTCTTTGAGGTTTTTTTTTTTTTTTCCCTGAAAGATTATGTTCCATTTGTATTCATGAAAGTTTCTTTCCTTCCCCCCCGCCCCTTAACCTAAAAGAAGACTGTTATGCGACTCCATTTAGCTTTGGAGTATTTTTCTAGAGGTAAGAGGAGAAAACGATCATTATTAGCCCTGGAAGTTAGCATGTTGGGTCCACACAAAGAGGCTTCAAAGCAATTAGCATTTGAGAGGAAGATTGCATGGACTGCACTTCTTCTGATGTAGGCACCTTCACCCTTGACTTTAAGTAGATGGGACATGGTGGCACCAAGGCGAGGGCATCTGTGGTGGCCTTAATAAGAATGGCTTCCCAGAAGGATCTCTGTGAGTTCGAGGCCAGCCTGGTCTACAAAGTGAGTTCAGGACAGCCAAGGCTACACAGAGAAAGCCTGTCTCAAAAAAACAAACAAACAAACAAACAAACAGGCTCCCCTCCATACATTTGAATGTTTAGTCAACAGGGAGTATTACTACTTGAGAAGAATTAGGAGGTGCTCTGAACTGCTGAGCCATCTTTCCAGCACACCAAGTGAGAAATTTTAAGAAAAGGTAATAGAAGATACATTTGTTCATACATGATTTGTTGTTGAAAATGATGTTTTCAGTCAGGTTGTCAACCAAATAAATGGTCTTGGATCGATTTATGTGCCACACAGAATGTAGATGAAGAAACATGCAAGGAAGAACAATTATTTAAGACTAAATAAATCAATAAATCAAAACTTCAGGAACTTGGGCCACCAGTGAGAATATCCTTTCTTGCTGTGGTACTTCCTCCTTGGCCACCTGCACCTCCAGGAGATGGGGATGTGAGGTGTGTGGGTGATGGTGTCAGTCTGTCACAAACAGAGAGCAGCATGTCCAGCATGCAGCACCTCGCAAGGCCTGCACAGCTCCACACAGGACTGAGGACCTAAAGGAAACCACTGAGTGGCTACACATCAGTTACTGCATAAAACACTATGAGGAAGGACATTAATACAAAGTGACAACATCACAGAGGCTCTAACACCTGCCTATAATGATCTAAAAAAATATACACAGTAACCCAATGCCCCAGAAGACTGCTACTGTTACGTCCATCTCACAGAGGAAAACCTGAGCTAAGGAACTTGCTGGGTGATTTGTTGCCCTGTGACACCTGTGAACAAAGAGGGGTAGGTTTAAACTCCTGAGTCCTCATTCAAAGTTAAAATGTGTGACCTGGGCTGGAGGTGTAACTCAGCAGTGTTGGCCAAGGCGCACAACACCGAGGGCTGGGCTCCCAGCACCACACAGACCAGGTGTGGTGGCCTCCAGAACTTGAGGTGACCAGTTTGTTACTTAGCCCTGCTCCCCAAGGATCTGGCCCTTTGTAAAGAGCCAATGCAGTCATCGATTCTGCCACTTCTCTTTCTTTCCAGTGACCTACAAGTACCATTCTAATGTCACCACCTACCACCAAACAACCTCTCTCACAGATCAGGAGTAAGGCCACAGCTGTCTGTCACCCTCAGTGGCTTCATGACTCACTCTCTAAACTACCGCCTGCACAGAGGCAGATGTGACACACATCAGCTCAGGCCACCAGACGAGACACAGCACTAAGAAAGAGTTGGCGCAGTGCAGGCTGGGTGACGATCTTCCTAATTACTCTGAGACATGACAGCATCCGGAGGGCTGTAATACAATGTACATCAATCACTGCTGTGCCGCCGACTCTTGGACTATGCCTTTGTGAACCCTACAGCGCTGCCCATGCAGCCAACCCTGCAACCCAGAGCCTCGGGTCTGGGCCCATTTAAAAACAAGGCCTGGGGATGCCACTCAACAGTAGACCCGCTTAGCAGAGGTGAGGGCCCGGGCCCGGGTTCCGAACCCAGGACCACCACCAACAAAAGGCCAAAGATTGGGACACCAGCTGGATGCCAAGAGGAGTCAAAAGGTGTGCTAAATGGCAGGCTACTTCTGAAACGGGAGGGTACGTGCAGAGGTCATAGGACAGCTTGTGGACTCTTCCCCCACCTGTATGTGGGTCCCAAGGATCGTACTCTGGTTGTCAGGCTTCACCTTCCTGGCTCCAGATTCTTGAATTTCCCTTTTGCTTTTGTTTCCTGTACTCAGTGTTATAAGACTCAATGATGAACCCCATGTCATGAAAGTTTTGTGCTTTATTTTCTTCTGAGAGTCATACAGTCTTAGGTCTTTGAACTGAGTTAATTTTCCATATAGTTAAGTAAGGGAGTTATACAGTTACATAAAAGGGTGAATATGATAAAACTCATTTTATTCATGTATAAAATTGTCAAAGAATTAATAAAAATACTATAATAGTTTTATTTCAATATGCATTGTGTGTGTGTGTTTGTAGGTAGGTAAGAGAACAGCTTTTGTGTGTCGGTTATTTCCATCATTTAGGGCCTGGAGATTGAACTCTGGTCATCAGACTTGGCGACAAGCAGGGTTTCCAGCTGAGCTGCCTTTCTTCCCTGAGCTGGAGCTCTGACTGGGAGCGGCTTCCCAGAGCCTGCAGGAAGGCAGCGCGGCAGGCCAGAGACCTGCTGCTTCGGTGTGGGGACTTTCAGGAGCAGTTTAAAAATAGCTCTAGAAAGGGCTGTTCGGTGAGTGGTGAGTGCGTGTTCGAGTTCAAGCGTGAGAACAGAGAGAACAGGTCCTCAAAAGGCCGGCTCCTCATAGGCAGCCAACCAGGTCGCTACAAGTAGGGCGAAGGTCTCCGGAAGTGCTGCACCGCACAGCTCAGCTCCAGGCTCCTCTCCAGTTTCCAACAAGGGGCTTTTCTAGAGACTTCGGCGACTGGCTTTACAATCAGGTGATGTGCTCCAGCGTCACCCTGTGGCCTTCTTCCAGGCAGTTACCCCAAAGCGCATCCCTTCCTCCCCACCCCCCCAAGTTCCTGGTTATCTGGTGGTGGTGGTGGTGGGGTGAAGCAGAGGCTACTTAACTCCCGCCTGAAGCTGACCCTCAGATAACACGTTCACGGACACCATCAATTTCCAGCCCCCAGCTCTGCTACTCTAGAGTAACCTGGGGCTCGGTGCAAGAGGCGTATGGGTAGAACTGGTTTTGCATTCTCTGGGGGCTTCCGAGAAGTCGGGATGATAAGCTTTTTTAAGCCTCGGGAGGTGGGAGCGGGAGTGAGGACACGTTCTGGGACGTGCACCAGAGAGGGTCCCAGTGTTGGCAACCTCAGACAGCCAAGCGGACCCCGAGAAGGCCAGGCGCTAACTCAGAGCTGTGCTCACACAGCCTGTGCCCGCCGTCCACGAGCTGTTACGGACGCTGGGCTCCTGCGGCAGCCGCTGCCCTCTCCCCTTGCCCGGGCATCCGTGATGCGAGGGGTAGGGGTATCGCGGGCTTTCAGCTGAGCTTCCCAGAAACAGCCTGCGCCAGCAGCTATCAAGCTATCGCTACTTCCTTCTCTAGCCAGCACCAGCCCGTTCCCCTTCCTCAGCGCCCCCAAGTGTCTATGGCTGGGAACGGCAGTCTGGAAGCAGCAGGAGGGTTGCAAGCTTCTCGAACTTTCCTTTCCACCCAAGATAATACCCGTGTACCAGCGCCTTGTTTTCATACTTACATGATCTTTTCTTCTGTTCCACATCTAGTGGTGTAGTAGGACCCTGTAGGTACCATCTTTTTATTTATATTTATTTATATTTATTTATTTATTTATTTATTTATTTATTTATTTATTTATTTATTTATTTATTTAGTTGTTGTTTTGAGACAGGATTTTTCTGTAGGCTGTCCTGGACTCGCTTTGGAGATGAGGCTGGCTTCGAACTCACAGATATCCGCCTGCCTCTGCCTCCCTGAGCACTGGGATTTCAGGAGCGTACCGCCTGTGCCTGGCTCATCTTTTTAATGTTAGAAGTTCTCTTACTGATATATGTCTACTTAACGATTGCTCATGTCACACCTCACTAGGATACATGGTGCGGTTTCTCGGTTTCTCTTCTTCTGGGACCTTGACTATAGAAACACTTGATTTGTCCCCGCACTAATTCATCTTCTTTGACTCACTTAGTGAGACTCGGTGATCATTGTTCCATAGCTATAGTTCATTAATCTTCGTGACTGTTCTGCACTCCACCGTGCGAGAACCTCACGCCTCCCCTATCCACTCACTGGGTAGACTTTGGCTGCTGCATACAGTGCTGCCTCAAATACTTTTTACACATGATTTTTTTTTTTATATTAAGGATTTATTTATTTTACATACACGAGTGCTCTACCTGTATGTATACCTGCATGCCAGAAGAGGGCATCAGGTCCTACTACAGATGCTTGTGAGCCGCCATGTGGTTGCTGGGAATTGAACTCAGGACCTCTGGAAAAGCAGACAGTGCTCTTAACCGCTGAGCCATTTCTCCAGCCTCTTGCACATGAATTTTGATGCATGGTAGTGTGCATTTGTAGGTGCGTCTTTGAAGAGGAGTTATCGAGTCACAGCACAGGTGTGTATTTTACCATAGTAGGTCATGTTACATGCTTTTCCAAAGTGGGTGTGCCCATTAGACCCCACCATCTGCAGCTGAGCTCCTGACGCCCGCATGCTAACCCGTCCTTGTCACTGGCAAGCCTTTACAATTGAGCATCTGTGGCAGAAGTTCGTGGTCTAAGCTCTGAATTTCCATGTACTGAGTCATCTCCATTTCTTTGTTGTGGTTTAAAAATCTTATGATCAAAGTTGGATGGGACAGGGAAGGAATTAGAGAATGGGAGAAGAGTAGACGCAGAAAGAAGCAGCTTAAAACTTTCAAATGCTGGAGCTGGAGAGATGGCTCAGCAGTTAAGAGGACTCTGGGTTCAATTCCCAGGATCCACTATGGCAGCTCACAACTGTCTGTAATTCCTGTTACTGTAAATTCTGTTACTGAGGATCTGACTTCCTAACACATGCAGGCAAAATACCAATGAACATACAATAAAAATAAAAAATTAAAAGTAAAGATTAAAAAAAAAATTTCAAATGCCAGTGTTTCAGGCAGCAACCCTTATCTGCTTGTCACTGCTTAGTTAAAAAAGAGCCAGGAAAGCAGTGTGGCCTTTAAGCCTCTATCTCAGAACTCTCATCCTGAGTTTGGGGCTCCACACAGTCACCTTCAGCTGACTACAGAGTGAAAACCAACAGTAACTGAATTCATTCTCAGGTGGCCCAATGTCATGCTGGGCAAAATGGTTTCCTTGTTGTTACTGTTTGCTTAAAGGAGACAACTGTACTTTATTAACTGCCTGACTTCTATGGCCCAAGAGAAGAAAAGGTGCTTATGTTATAAGCAAGAATCTGAGTTCTTTTGTGGTAGGCAGGCTGTGGCAAAGAGTAGAGATTAGAGAAAGCTACATCAAATGATGCTTGTTTCTAGCTATTTACTATCTATTCAACCTGGAACGTATATTTCTGTGCAGAGCTAGACTAGTATCTGATATGACCATGGGTTTGATTGACTATTAACTTGCAATACTTAATTATCCTAAACAGTTTGTAATAGCAGCTTTAAAAGACTTTTTAAAGATCTTATATTTATAAGTGAGTTGAGAAGGTCCAATGTCTTATACAATAGTTGAAACATATATATGTTATATGTATCGAAAAGAACTTTAAGCTGGGCACAGTGGTACACATCTATAATCCCAGTACTCAGGGAGGCAGAGACAAGCAGACCTCTGTGAGTTCAAGGCCAGCTTGGTGTACAAAGAAGTCCAGGACAGCCAAGGCTCTACAGAGAAACCCTGTCTCAAAAACCAAACCAAAGCAAAAACCAAAATCCAAACCAAAACAAAAAAACCCCCAAAAGCCACCCCAAATAAATAACTTTAAGTTTGTATTGATATACAATAATATAAAGCAATGTAAACCTTAAATTTTTAAGATTATACAAAAATCTCTACTAATATAAACAAAAATAACCTTATTTTTGTATCAATATTCAAAATCTATACCAATATTAGATTATTGACTTATAAATTTTCTTTGGTTTAAGAGTAGGTTCAATAATCTACCATTTTAACCCATTATTCTTATATGATATTCCTATATTTTCCCCTTTTTAACCCCTTTCCTCTTGCTGAGAAAGGCTGAAAAAAAAATGAGAGAAATCCCTGAGTCCAAACTCCTATATAACTAGTTTCCTCCCTGATCAAGACCAATTAATAACTTGTAACCAACCCTTTTTTAACAAAGCATCTATCATCCAATAGAATGACCAAAAACTACCCACCTCTGTTGTGGAAGTTTTGATTCATGATTTGTAAACATGTTTTGTTTTGTTTTGTTTTGTTTTAACTGGACCTTAGAAAGTTTTTATTGTTCTGGCAGCCAGGAAGGGATAGGGATGACATGGAACATGGTTTTGCTTTAATCCCAGGTGTGGGATATGGGACTGACACAGCAGCAGACTATTTGCCTCTGCGGGCTCTGAGAAGGGTTGTTTGCCAGCTGCAGATGGTTTAATTCTGGGGACTCTGAGAGGGAATAAATGTTAGACTCTAGAGAGAGAAAGGGAGCTCCAAGGAAGAAGGCTGCTGGTCCCACTTCTCCCCCAACCTCCCCCACAACCTCCCTACTACTCCTGGTTGCTGTTGATGCCATTTGACAAGAAGAATTTGGAGATATCTTGAAATGAGGATTGGATTCGCCCCAAGAAACCCTAGCCAGGAGAAAGTAGCTAAGGAAAGCTATATGCTCCCTCTCCCCACTAACCTTTCTCTCCTACCTGGTATTGGGGTTTTGGAGTGGATTGGGGTGGCGAAGGGGAAAAGAGGCATAAGAAATGTAAATAAAATAATTTTAAAAAGTATGCCTTTACACCTCACCTTAAGGGAATTCTCTTAGAGTTGCTTCCTCCTAGCCAGACCCAGTAGGACATACCTGTAATCCCAGCATGAGGAGAAGTGGAGGCAGGCAGGTAGCTCTCTGTGAGTTCAAGGCCAGCCTCAAGTCTGGGACAGCCAGGGCTACATAAAGAAATTCTGTCTTGAAAAACAAAACAGAACAAGACAAAACAAAAGAATTGCTTCCTTCTGTTTTGGAGCATAGTATTCCTTTTGGGGGGAGGGCTCAAGAAAATTGGAAAAATGGTTAAGAAAACTAGATGTAATATTTGTTGTCCAGTCTCTAAGTGTTGTGTAAATGCAGGCTTAAATGAAGTCTTGTTTGGATCAGTCTGAAAGGCTGGACCAATTGGGATCATCAGCTTTCTTTGAAGCTGTCCTGGAAGCAAGCTTTGATGAAACAGCAACTGAAGCAGCCTGAGTCTGGATCATGCACGGTGTGGGAATAAACATGTTTCAGCATCTCAGCATCCTGAAGGATGAGTCTTGTCAAGGCCGTCTCCATTCTTTTGGCGTTTGGTCCTCTTGTTCTGTAAACATATAAATTCTGACAAGTAATATGCAGTTCTGTAATAACATATTATTTTAAATGGAATGTGTAATGGGCAGAGATCAATGAAAGATGATTCTCTGTTCTTTGTTTGAGCAGGTAAAAGATGTGTCTTTCTTTATAAGCCAATTTGGACCAAAGTGCAATATGAGTCTCCATCCACACCATATGAAAGGATGGCATATACTAAAAGTCATGAGGACTCTTGTAGCCAACAAGATCTCTTGGCTAGGCAAAGGACATTCATGTCTCAGCCAGTCTCAGAGCTGTTCCCATGTAGAGGCATCAGCATATACCTACCTGGCTTGGTCTTTCTGATTTCCTTCTTCCTGTCTGCAGCCAAGATCTTCCGGTGGGGGGGGGGGGAGGGACCTCCTCTGTCAAATCTGATTTCTAACAGTTTGCATGGAAGGCAAAGCTTTTCTTTTCCTCTTGGAACAAATGCAAAATCTCCTCTCCAATGCAATATACCTCATCTCTTCCATTCGGAAGTTATCCCGGGTATATGTAGATCTAATTGGTCAGTCCTTTCTAAATTCCAGTGCTTTTTAACAGCTGTGCTGCTTGTCTCATCTCCCCCCACCCCCACCTCCCAAAGACAGGGTTTCTCTGCATAGCTTTGGCTGTCCCAGGCTCGCTTTGTAGACCAGGCTGGCCTTGAACTCACAGTGATGCACCCACTTCTGCCTCCCTGAGTGCTGGGATTAAAAGTGGTCATTGACTTTAAAAAAAATACAAAGTCAACAAAGCACCTTTAATCTATCAACAGGATATTCCTTATCCCCTTTTGTTTATGAGCACCTCTTTAAATTCTCGTTAGATCTCTCCATAATTGCTTGACCTGTAGGATTGTAAGTTATGTCTGTAATATTTTCTATGCCATAATGTTTACGAAACTGTTGTATTCCAGTGAATAAACATGTTGAAGCACCATCAGGCCCAATCTGCAAAGGCATCTCCAACAGTTACCATCTCTAACAAATGTAGAATCTCAAAATTATCTTTTTCAGAATTCAAGGTAGAGGCCCCTTGGAATTCTGAACAAACATCAATAATATATCAATATGTGTGCATATCTTAATTTCCCAAGCTCTACAGAATGAAAAAGATAATCTATTGCATAACATCATTCTATTGTAGCATCAAACATGATCTGTACTCTCAACAGAATACAAACCTTCACCTAGTAATTGATCCTTGACTGCATAGATATAATATCCAGTCTGACTATGTTGGGCTATAATGGAAGCCTTTTTATCTAACATCTCTATGGGCTGCTATTTTAATTCTTTGAGCCTTTGTAGATTTCTCTCATCCAGAACTACCTCTTTTGGTGTTATTGTAAGTCCCACATTGGATTCTTCTGAAGGTTCCCTATTTTGATTCAAATAATCTTCTAACCTCTGTTCCGTGGTCTCCAATCTAGCATCTAATTTCTCTGTTTCTACTTTCTTCAAGTCTGTCTCATTCTGATCTCTCTCAAAGAGGGTATACAAAACTATAATCATCACTGAAAAAAAATTATTTCTATGCTAAGAGAAACAAGCTCAAATGGAATCCAGATGCCTGGTGTCATTGTGTCCTCTTACATTTTATAACACAGAAATTATTTTTTTTCCCCAACTCTCTCCTTAAGAACTTTATTTTTCTATTTTCAACCCATTTTTTTTCTCTGATTTTTTTTTTATACTTAGTTTTCCTTCTCTTTTTTGTTTTCTGAACTCCATACCTTACCAGTTAAGATGCTTGGGGCTTCTCATTTTGTGTCTAGTGCTGTTGTTAGACCCAACCCAGCCGATCAGCCAGATCAGGGCTCCTGGCTCCACCTTCTGCTGGCCCTGGCTAAGTCTTTCCAACTTTTAGGCCTTTACTTGCTTGGACCTGAACTGGGCTTCTGTTTTCCTAGCACAGTTTTATTTATTTATTTTTAATAAGCAGTACCCCCCCCCTCCAAAAAAAAAAAAAAAAAAAAAGCCATGCACCATTCTGCCTGGCCTCTTTGTCTGGGCTCATTTTGCTCTGCTGTTCTGGAAAGCTTTTTGCCTTCAGGCAGTGCCTGAGGCTCTGGTCTGCTTTTGCTTTCTTTTGAAGAAACCAGGCCTGATTCTCCATAGCAAATTGTGTCAGGCTCCAGTTCCCAGTTCCACTGCTTACCAGCCTCTGCTCCCTCAAGTGTTTGGCCTGCCACCATGGTTCTTAAAGGGGCCTTGCCTGGCTTTTTGGTCCAGCTCCTGTGTCTGAAACTCTTGGTTTAATTCCTGAATCTTGGGTCTTAATCCTGGATGCTTAGTGGCACTGTTTGAAAGGATTAGGCAGTGTGGCCTTGCTGGGGGAAGTGTGCCACTGGGAGAAGGCTTTGAAGTCTCCAGTGCTCAAGCCAGGTCCAGTGACTCTCTCTCTCTCTCCTCCTGCTGCTTCCTGATCCTGATGTAGAACTCTTAGCAACCTTTCCAGCGGATGTGTTGAAGACCCAGTTATAATACCCACAAATACATGATTTTTGACAAAGAAGTCAAAAATACACACTGAAGAAAAGACAGTGTCTTTGATAAATGATGCTGGTCAAAACTATGGTGCAAGTGCACAATGTCCTGCAGACAACTCACCTTCTCACGGATGAATAGCCTGAACTTAAGACCAGATACTCTGGATCTTAGAGAAGAGAAAGTTTGAACTCACTGGTACAGGAAAGGACTTTCAGAGAAGATTAGCAATAGCACAGCTATTGAGACCAATAATTAATAAATAGGACCTCGTGAAATTGAATGTTATTCAGCTGTACTGAAAATGAAATTATAATGTTTGCACATAAGTGGGTGGAGCTAGAAACAATCATCTTGATTGAGATAACCCTATCCACAAAAGACAAATATTGTTATGTTTTCTCTTACTTGTGGATGTTAGCTCTTAAGCGTCCAATAAATGTATTTAAATCAGATAACCATAGCGGTTAAGTAGCTGGTAAGTTAAGGGTCTGGGGTGGAAGAGGGAATCTTTCAAGGAAGGGGAAATAGACTATATTGTTAAAAAAGATAATGGGGAATGCCTTTAATTTCAGCACTCAGGGAGGTAGATGGATCTCTGAGTTTGAGGCCAGCCTGGTCTACAGAGTGAGTTCCAGGAGAGCCAAGGCTACACAGAGAAACTCTGTCCTAAAACAATCAAACAAGCAAACTAAAAAAATGGGGAATCTAGAATAGGTTGATTAAATGGGAGAAGGGCAAAGGAAGGACTATATGAAGGGACAACTAATCCTAAAAGGTCATTTGAAAATCAATATGGAAGCCTACTACTGTAGAAGCTCCCTAAAACACCTTTATGAAAGGGATCTAAGTAGAGTTGCCAAATAACAGGGGAGACAATGCCACCGAGTAAAACCTCCAGTGCCTAGGATAGGTTTGCATCTTGTTGGATCATTATCCAAAGGGGCCTCATGAAACACCCAAACATCACAGGCCATTGCCAAGGATATTGGTCACCCTCAACAACCTAACAGCAAGGCCCTATTGCCTTTTTTTGGGGGGGAAAAACTTATTTAATGCCATCCAACACAGAGAAATTGAGCTCGTGATTAACTAGAAGCTTCGCCCCCTACTGACTAGCGTTCATGCTGCTGGAGGTATCTGAACACTAATCAGCAATATCACTCAGCTACGAACCCTGTGATATTCCACACTGGCCTACCTGCAAGAGATACTGGTACAGTCGTGACATCACTATCAGGAGAGTAACCACGCACTTTTTGAATGGACTTAAGGCCTACTTCATGAGAGAGAGACTATAGCTGCTAAAGTGGTCACTAACCTGAGACTAGGTAGGTCACAGGTCTGGAGGGTGGGCCGGAAACCTACTATTATCATTCTGCTAAAGGAGCATAGCGACACAATTACTCCTGACGACATACCTCTATACCCACAGAGCAATACTTCGTTCAACCCACATCACAAAAGCTTCTTCTTTCAGCAGGCGGGAACTAATCCTGAGACCCATAACTGGACAATGTATAGAGTGAGGGACTTTGGATCACTCATGCCTAAATGGGATGTTTTAATCTCAGGGAGCTATGCAGAAGAGGCTGAATGTTTGTAAGAGCCAGAGTGGTGGGACTCTCCAAAGAAAACAGTGTTTTCCAGACACAACAAGACCACATGGTACACATGTCTGAACTCGCAGGTATTTGTGGAAGGTCCTGCACAGGTTCAAGTCAAATGGGGTCTCAGCACTGAGAGGGTTAAGCACAGGATTCCATTTCTAACCAAAAAGCCAGCTGCAGCTGATACTTTCTGGCAAAGGGAAAATTGGTTTTCTTTAATGCATCATTGAGGAGAGCAGCCACAGTCGAAGGCAGGCTCCAAGCCAGGTGTAATTGGATAACGAAAAACAAACTCAATAGTATTTTGTGGACTTTGTTTTATTTTGCTTTGTTTTGGCCTTTTTTGTTTGTTTGTTTTGTCTTATTGGTCTCTTGCTTTTTTTTAAATTTTCATTTTTTTGGAGGGGTGTTTTGAGTGAGAAAAAGAACATAAAATTTGGTGGGTAGGATCTCAAAAGAATTGAGGGAGAGTAAAACATGATCAAGAAATATTGCATTTTTTCCCCCAAAAAACCCCCTAAAAATATAAATAAACGAATTCTCCGCATCTTCTGACAGCAGACGCAGTTTGCGCGCCACCTAGTGGGGACCTTACTCGTCTCCTGCATTTTCCTTCACTGAGCAGACAGCTGTGGGAACCTCCACCACTTCCTGAAAAGCACCCCGTCCGGCTTCCTGGCTTGGGATTCCTTGGATCCTAGGTTTTGATGAACATCCATTCGTGTGCTGCTGGGTTAGGGCTTCTTGTGAGTTGAGTTCCTGGTCCCTAACTGTCTCTGCCTGATCGTGACTGGAGCCAGCCTGCATTTAGACCCTTGCTTTCCCTTGGAGGTCACAGTAGTCTGTATTATGACAACAGTGAATTTCTCTGGCAGAGATTTGCACAAATTGCTTCGTTTAATATGAACCAGAAAGCCCAGGACCTAATTCCAGAAGCCGGCGTTTCTATAGAAAGATTTCTAATGATCTGTTGGAAATAAGGAGGGTGAATCCAGGCAGGGGAAGGACACCCGCGCTGTGTGCTTGCAGAGCAGTCTGGAAGCTCTATTCCAGCTTCCTCGTGTGACCAAGCATGGGGGTGGGGTAGGGTGAGCCTGGCACCCTAGGCCTGCCAAGAGCTAGAGCTCATTCCGATCTGGACATCACCGTATAAAAAGTAGTCTTTGTCTTATCATTCTTTCCTGAAGGATGACAACCTGAAATGGTTTCACTAGAGGTAATCGTCTTCAGGAGAAATTGCTCATATGTAAGGCTCTGGCTTCATTCTTCACCCCTGCTGTGCTGCGAGCCAAGTGCTGCGATATCCAGTTCTGCTTGTACATGTGAGGACATGTGTGAATGCATGTGTGGATGTGCCTGTTAGTGTGTGTGCATTTCCTTATCCAAGATGCAGAGAGTCCAAGACCACAGACCACTCTACATTTTATAATGACCATAGCAAAGTAAGTAACAGGACTGGGGAGGGAGCAGTCACTCTGTTAGAGTCTGTGCTTAGTGGAGGAAAGGCTGAACATAATCCAAGGCAAACCTTAGGAACCTTAGGAGCCAGTGATGGGCGTGGTAAAGGAAACGATAGGCCTGGAGAAGGAAACGGTGGTGTGGTGAAGGAAGTAAAGACACCTAGAAGCTTATAGGTTTAGGATTTCAGAGGTTGACATTTTACATTCATATATATTGAAGCAAGGCTTGGATAAATTGCATTTTAGTGAAACATAAGGAGTCCCAGCTGTCACTGTGTGACCTTGGGAAAGCTACATGCCCTTCTCAACTTTAGTTCCATTTTATTGTAAAATACTGAGGGTAGTGACTTCCTTTCATTAGCTGTTTGTTTTTCTTATTAAAATATATAATTGTCCTCCCTTCCTTCTTCCTTCTTTTTCCTTCCTTCCTTTCTTTTTCTTTTCTTTTTCTTCCTTCCTTCCTTCCTTCCTTCCTCTCTCTCTCTTTTCTTTCTTTCTTTCTTTCTTTCTTTCTTTCTTTCTTTCTTTCTTTCAACTGGAGTTCATACTGTAGCCCTGGTTGGCCTGGAGCTCAACTATGTAGTCCAAACTAGCCTAGAACTTATCATATTCCTCCTAAGTGTCAGGAATATGGTTGTGAGCCACCGTGCTTGGGTTTTACTTAATTATCTTAAATGAGTTGTTGCTATGGAGTAAGGAACACAGTATGGCGGTTAATTTTATTTGATTAAGGTCTGTCTAGCGCATCAGTTAGGCACAGCTTTTGCTGTGTCTAAGAGGATCTTTCTACAGAGAATCAATTGAGGAGAATACTTGTCCTGGATGTAGGTGGCACCACTCCACGGACTAGGACTCCAGACTGAGAGGGGGGAAAAGGGGAAAGAAGGTTAGCTTCACGCCGGCATTCTCTGCTTTCTGCTTCCTGATCCTCATGTCCTGACAACTTCTCTGAACCCTCAAACTGTGAGATAGAATAAACCTATCCTTTCTTTAAAAATTTTTTTTATTAATTACACTTTATTTACTTTGTATCCCTCCTCTAGTTCCCTCCCTCCTCCCCTCCCAAAACCTGTCCTTTCTTAAGTTGCTTTTTTTCAGTCTTAAAAAAGATTCATTTTTTTTTTCAGTCTTAAAAAAGATTTATTTATTTATATTTTATGTGCATTGGTGTTTTGTATGTCTGTATGAGGGTGTCAGATTCCCTGGAACTGGAATTGTGAACTTCTAGGTAGGTGCCAGGAATTGAACTTGAATCTTCTGGAAGAACAGCCAGTGTTTTTTAACCATTGAGCCTTCTTTCCAGCTGCCTTGAGCTACTTCTTATCAGGTATTTAGTCAGAGAAATGAGAAAAGTAACTAATACAAAAGGTATATTGTAAGTGCTCAAGAGATGTCACCTAAAATTAGAAGAAAATTAGTTTTACTTCTGTGATGTGTTCTGTGGAAACAAGCCTCTCTATACCCATAGCCAAGTCCCTAGCCTCCTACACAACTGTCTTTGGGATCAGTATGATGTACAGAGTCATGAAATGTCATTTCCGAGATTAGGTTGTAAGAGGCTGTGACTTCTGGCTTCTTAGTTTTCTCACACTGGGGGAGATATTGAAATATTCAGGATGCCAATGAGAAGGTAATCTTTGCAAGCCATCCGTTCTGGCTAATAGCCAGAACAAGCCTGGTTGATGGCTTTGATGCAGCCTTCTAAGACATCCAGGTCACGTCTTCCAGATAAGCACACTGGAATTTCTCAGCTGAGAAGCTGTGAGAAGACGGCGCTTTGCTAAGTGTCAACTTTTTGCTGTGAAGTTCTGTATTATTTGTTGTGAACCAAATCATTAGCCAGCAAATTGGGTGTTAACACCCTGCCCCCACTATACCCTAGGAAAATAGTACTTCTGTTTTCAACGGTAGGTGGTAAGAAATTATTCCAGCCATCCTAAGACCTACACTGAAGTGCATCTTATATAATAGCATATGCCACAGTTTCCCTCATCTTCCCTCCCTCCCTCCCCCCTCCCTTCCCCCCTTTCCTCTTCTAGGGATCAAACTCAAGGCTGTAGTCAAGAGCTACAGGCCACCCCTTTTTTCTTCATTATGCACCTAAAATAGTTCTATATCTTCCACAGTCTCAGATATGAGGGAATATTGTAGTTTTCCTACATGACCACACAGCTACATGATCAATATTTTCTCCATGGAGAAGATTTTAATTTTGGAGCGAGTGACTGAAGAACCAAAGCAAAGCTGCAAAGATCTGTTTGCTATTAGGAACGATGCCAGCATTTATTGGCCAGCTGTGAAAGAAAAGGATCTTCACGTGACTTTTAAGTCCGAGGAGCGCTAAAGATACTAAAGGTGTTGAGAGTGGCACTGGCTGCTCTTCCGGAGGACTCAGGTTTAATTCCCAGCATCCACATGGCAGCTTACTACCATCCGTCTCTGTCCTCCATGGGCACTGCCCACGCTCAGGGTGCACAGCCATACAGGCAGGCAAAACACCCATACGCATAAAATAATAAAAAATGATATTGAGAGTAGCTTAGAGGGGGCTGACAACTCAGAAGGCTATAATTTTGACTCTACATTATATAAATGATATATATATATATATATATAACATAACAGATATGGAATCTCTAACACATTATATATCATATTCTATGTTACATATTGTGAATACATTATATGTATTTGAGTAAATTGATGATGTAAGAGATCTGAAAACTGGCTGGTGAGATGGCTTAGCTGGTGAGGTGATCATCACCAAGCCTTAAGACCTGAGTTTGAATCCTCATGCTGAAAGGAGAGGACCGACTCTTGCAAGTTGTCCTCTGACTTCTGCATTTGTGCTATGGGACACATACTTCCCACCTCAAACAGATGAATAAATACATATCATTTTCAAAAAGACATGTAAATAGCCAAGACTGTGAATGGTCAACATTAGTAATCATCCATTAGAAAACTAATATATTATGTAAAAATATGTGTATATGTATGTATGTATGTATGTATGTGTGGTGGTATATACTTACAGTCATAACACTGGGAGGCAAGAGGATCAGAAGTTCAAGGTCAGTCTCAGCCACAAAGTATGTTCATGGATCAGCCTTGGCTTCAGGAAACACCCACAACCTCACCCCAGTGTTATAGTTAGTTTTTCCAGACAAAAGCTGTTTCTTAAAAGTCACCTGGGGGATGGGGACTTTACTCTGGAGGCGTCTGCATCCCCTAGTGGGGATTTAACAAGCTATTAAAATCTACAGGATCAGGTGGGGCTTGTGAGAATGTCTGTCTCTGTACCCATCCCCCACCTCCCACGCACCTGTCAGCCAGTGTCAGAGTCCTATAAGGCGAGAGGGGAGGAGGAAAGGAATAGGGATGAGGTGCTCCGGATCTCTCCATGGCAACGGAACGAAACTTCGGCAGGCAGGCGGGGAAACAGTTCTCTAGGTTAGACTGTATGTTTCTGGGAGATTGACAGAGGTCATGCATATTCTCGTAATGCTTCTGGAGAATTAGGGTATAACCTGTAGGATATGGGCCAGCGCAGTGGTCCTCAGCCTTCCTAATGCTGCAACCCTTCAATACAATTCCTCCTGCTGTGGTGACCCACGAGCATAAAATTATCGTCATTGTACTTCGCATCTGTAATTTTGCTACTGTTAGGAACTGTAAGGTAAATATATGTGTTTTCCTCTGTGAAAGAGTCATTCGACCTGCCCAAAGGGGTCGTGACCCACAGGTTGAGAAACACTGGTCTAGCAGACAAACACACGCTCGATGCTTTTGTTCATAGCGTTATTTCCTCTTCCCTCTTTCCCTTCCTCTTCTGTCCCCCTTCCCTCATTTTCTACTGTGTGAGACAACAGTGACAGGCCAATGCTAGAAAACAATCCACTATGGTAGAAAAAGACAAGCACAATTTATTAGATCCACTATGGATGAGAAGCAGTGGGGATGGCAGCAGAGAGAAACTATCTGCACAGAAGCTTTTGTGGCTGGGGAATCCTTACATGAGCAGCCAGGCCGTGTTTCAATGTCACGCTACCCTGGGACACTTAAAGCTGTGGCTTGCTTTGATTAACTAACTCTCCAATAGTGGCCTCACTCTGAGCCCAGTATATATACGGAGATGACCTGGATGGCAGGATAGAATGTAAGCTGAGTGCTGGGCAGACTCTTCTTGCTTAAGGGGGGAAGGGGGCTCCTCCAGCTCCTGGAAGGAACCCAGACCTAGGGTGATTTTTATTTTCAGCTCCTCTGGTCAAAATGTGACCTTTGCACAGGCTATTTGAATAGTACTGTGTGCCTTCAAATTCTGGTACTTTTGGGGTTATAGCTCCGTTATCTTGAAAGGTCCCAACATAGAGCTGCTGTGCAGGAGAGCTGCAGTGTGCCTGATGCAGGGAATGTGTATGCCAGACAGTTTCCCTGAAGCGAGACTTTCAGTGCTGGGAGATGTTCAACGATAAGAAATCACCTATGCACTGCAAGAAGAAGCATCTCTGCTCAGGTCTGAGCAGTGCACTGATCTATGGATATAGAAATATTTTATTTATTATTATTATTATTATATTTTATTTTTATTAATTACACTTTATTCACTTTGTAACCCACCTGTAGCTTACTCTCTCTTCCCCTCCCAATCCCACTTTCACTCACCTCTTCTCCACCCATGCCCCTCCCCCAGTCCACTTGATAGGGGAGGCCCTCCTTCCCTTCCATCTGATCCTAGTCTATCAGGTCTCATCAGGAGTGGCTGCATTGTCTTCCTCTGTGGCCTGCTAAGGCTGCACCCCCCTGAGGGGGAGGTGATCAAAGAGCAGGCCAATCAGTTTGTCAGAGACAGACCCTGTTCCCATTACTAGAGAACCCACCTTTGCTCAACCATGTTTGTAGCAGCTTTATTTGTAATAGCCAGAAGCTGGAAACAACCCGGATGCCCCTCAGTTGAGGAATGGATACAGAAAATGTGGTACATTTACACAGTGGAATACTACGAAGCAATTAAAAACAAGGAAATCATGAAATTTGCAGTCAAATGGATATAGGATAAACATACTAAAATCTGTACACCTAAAGAAGCTAATCAAGAAGGAGGACACTGGGTAAGATGATCAATCTTCATTCTGAAAGGCAAAGCGGATGGACAACAGAAGAGGGAGAAAACAGGGACGAGAACAGGAGCCTATCACAGAGAGCCTCTGAAAGACTCTACCCTGCAGAGTATCAAAGCAGATGCTGAAACTCATAGCCAAACTTTGGGCAGAGTACAGGGAATCTTATGAAAGAAGGGGGAGATAGAAAGAGCTGGAGGGGACAAGGATAGCAACAGAACCAAAAAAATCTGGACACAAGGTTGTTTCCTGAGACTGATATTCCAACCATGGACCATTCATGGAGATAACCTAGAACCCCTGCTCAGATGTAGCCCATGGCAACTCAGTGTCCAAGTAGAAATATTTTATAAGGAATCATTTTGCTGCCATGTTCCTTTAGCAGACTAATAACAGGTTTTCAACTAGAACCCACGCCCTGTTTAGTCTTAGGTTATAGCCACTTTAGCAGTGTTAGACAGGAGTTCCATGGAGTGGGCCTTAAGTCCAATCAAACAGTAGTTGGTTGCTCTGGTAACGTCTGCGCCACCACTGCACCATGTAGGTCTTGCAGGAAGGTAGCTAGGTGACATTGGTGTTTACTGGTCTCCTCCAGTAGTATACAAAGTGCTTTCTACAGCATGAACTCTAGTCAGAAAAAATAGAGGGAAACAGAGATACAGAACTTGTGGTGAAGTTAGGCAGCTGGTGTCCTGTGGCTTACACTTTATTTACTGGAATGACTTTTATTGGCATCATGTAAATAACCTTCCAGCTCTGGTTCTTCTGACGCTGAGTGGAATGCTTTCAGGTGTGTGCTGTTTCCCTGGTAACCATGTAGCTCCTGCCAACTGTGTAGGAATAAGATTAGACTCTGTGTTTAAAAAAAAAAAGGGGGGGGGGATGCTCAACTTCCTTAATTTGGATGGAAAGAGGCTTTCTCCCTCATCAAGCTCAGAAGTCTTGAAAAAAATTATTAGCTGGGAACTGGTGGTGTATGCCATTAATCCCAGAACTCAGGAGGCAGAGGCAGGTGGATCTGAGTTCAAAACCAGCTTGGTCTACAAAGTGAGCTCCAGGACAGCCAGGACTACACAGAGGAAACCTTGTCTCAGAAAACAAACAAAATTATTAAAAATTTTTATATAATATATTCTAATCATATTCTTTCCCCTTTCCCTACTCCTCCCATATTCTTTCCACTTCCCTACCTACCTAACTTCATGTTTTTTTTCTCTCTCTCAAAAAAAAAACCACACACACAAAACAAAACAAGAAAAACAACAAAACTCCCATAAAATGAAAATCAAATTAGACAAGCAAACAAACGAACCAAAAAAGAAAGAAGGAAGGAAAGAAATCAACTAAAGGAAAATACCAAAACAGAACAAAAAGCACCCACAAACAAACACAGAGTTTGCTTAGTGTTGGCTGACTACTCCTGGGTATGGAGCCTGCTGGGGAGTGTGGTCGATCTACTCAGTGACATTGGAGAAAACCAATATTCCCTTTCCCAGCAAGCATCAAATGCAGCTAGCATCTTGCCTAGGGGTAGCGATTTGTGATCACATCCCCTTCTCAGTGCTGAGATTTTTCTGTTTTGAGCCTGTGAAGATCTTGTGTGTGGTGTCACAGTCTCTGTGAGTTCATGTGTGCATTGGTCCTGTTGTGTCTAGAAGACAGTGTTTTCTTGGAGTCATCCATCACCTCTGGCTCTTAGAATCTTTCTGCCTCCTCTTGCACATGGATCCCCAAGCCTTGAGAGAAGGACTTTGATGAAGACATCCCATTTAGGATGGAGTGCTCCAAAGTCTCTCACTCTCTGCACATTGTCCAGTCATGGAGCTCTGTGCTAATTTCCGTCTACTCCAAGGGGATCTGATAGAGGTTACGGGCTCAGTGATCTTAAAATGTTCACTTAGTCAACTTTACAGGGATGCTGCAAAACCATGTATCTGAGGTGGAACTGAGTCCCAGGGCAAGAATGAATGCTTAGCATATGGAAGGGCTTTGGTTTGACTCCTGAGCCTATAAACACAACAACAAAACTATGTAGCACCTCACTCACTTTAAGTTGTCTCTGAACTGTTCTTCGTGAGTTTACATGGTTATAGTGGGTGTAATGGTGAGCACATTATAACTGTTAGCACATTGAAATTAAATGATAAAGCCAGTTGTGATGGTGCGTATGTGTAATTCCAGTACCTGGAAGCTAGAGGCTGGAGAATCAAGAGTTTAAGGTCAAGGACCATGCATGGAGAGGACCTAGACCCCCTGCTCAGATGTAGCTGATTGGCAGCTCAGTCTCCATGTGGGTGCCTGAGTAAGGGGAGCAGGGGCTGCCTCTGTCATGAAGTCGGTTGCCTGCTCTGTGATCACTCGCCCCTGGTGAGTTGGCCTTGCCAGGCCGTGAAGGAAGAGGATCCAAGCAGTCCTGATGAGACTTGATAAGCTATGGGCAGATGGCAGAGGAGGAGAACTCCCCCTCTCAGTGGACTAGGGGAAGGGATGGGGCAAAGAGGGAGGGTGGGACTGGGAGCAATTGAAGGGGGGGGGGGCTTCAATCGGATATATAATAAATAGTGAAAATAAAATAATAAAAAAAGTTTAAGGCCAGCTTTGGCTACGTAGTGAGTCTAGGCCAGTCAAAAAAAATTTTCATTTATAACTAAGCAGTCACATCTACATTCTTAAAAAGTTCAAGGGAAACACAAATCCTTACCTTCATACATCAAAGAATAACACATGAGGCCTGGAAAGATGGCTCAGTGGTTAAGAGTACCTGCTGCCCTTTGCAGCTTGGGTTCCATTCTCAGCACCTACATGAGGGAACCATCTGTATCTCCAGTTCTAGGGGATCCAACACCCTCGTTTGATCTCTGTAGGTACTAGGCATGCATCTGATGTATATATATCTTTCCAAATCTTCCTTCCTTCCCTTCCTTTTTGCATTCTGAGGAATTGAACTTAGACCCTCACACATGCTAGGAAAGTGTCTTAACACTGGGCTGTATCATCCTATCATCCAGGTGGTGGTGGTGCACACCTTTAACCCCAGCATGCAGAAGGCAGAGGCAGGCAGGTCTCTGAATTTGAGGCCGGCCTGGTTTACAGAGCAAGTTCCAGGACAGCCATGGCTGCACAGAAAAAAACCTGTATTGATAGAAACCAACCAACCAACCAAACAACCAACCAACCAAACAAACAACCCCAAACCAAAACCAAACCAAACCAAACAAAACAAAAAAGCCAAAGCTGGGCTATATCCTTAACCCAAACAAGCTTAATAATAAAAATATCTGTTGGATGTGATTGTTACTCCTCTAATCCCCGCATACAAAGGAAGAGGCAGGTGATATCTGAATTCAAGGCCAGCCTGTTCTAGCTAAGTCAAGGCTACATAGTGAGATCCTGTCTCAAAAAATAAAGAAAGAAATGAAATCAAGTTTGGGAGTGGTTAGAGGGCTTGTGTAGCAAGTGTGAGGCCTTGGATTCAACCTTATCACTGAAAAATATAGCAGAAAGCTTACACTTTTTCTTTTAGTCTTGAATCATAATTCCATTACATATGTTCATGCTAAAAAGTATTTTGTTCATTTCTACAATGAAGATGTGCATACAAATGAGAGTCAAGAATTCAGAAAGACAAAGCTGTAGTAGGTGTTTAACAGTTTCCTTTTCAATAGCCCAGAGCAAGGCTGGGGAGGGGAGGGCTTCTCTCCTTAAGGAGAACATTCCTTCTTCAGGAAACACTGGAGGGACTTGGGGCTGTCTACAGAAGTGAACCCACAAGTTTTTAAATGAGAGCAGCTGCAGGAGCTGCATCTCTGCTCTTGTAGACACAGATGGGAAAAAAAAATACCCTGAAGTCCCCATCAAAATTAACTTTTTGCATACAACATCTAAGTCCAGTTACCTGTCAATCAGTTATGTTCTATTTAAGGGACTGGGCTGTGCATTTCAGATGTGGTAGTGAATAAAGAATTTAACAATGCTAGGCATGATGATGCATTTCTGTGATCCCAGCGTCTGGGCGAGGCAGGCTCGAGCATCCAGGATTCAAGGCCTGTCTGGGCTACATGATTCAGTTCAGTTTCTTCCTCTCCTTTCTCTTTCTCTCTTACACACACAAACAGTAACTAGCCAAACAATGAACCAAAAAGTTCTCCAATAAACAGAAATTCCACTGTGTTCTTTTTCTCCTGGACTCCTTAGACAGAGTCTCACTCTGCCTCTGAAGTGCTAGGCTTGTATGTGGTTGCCACCATGATGGGCTTGACTGTCATACTTTTTTGTTAAAATAAAAAATGTATGTTTCAGTTACGGACCAAAACAAACAAAAACAAGCAACAAAGTTAAAACCAAGCGGAGTTTAAGAAATATATTTTTAACGTTTTTGTAAGTATATACTACTGTACGCTGAGGACACCACCTCACGCCCTCTGCTCCCCTTTTCTGCCTCCCCCTCCCACTTGTTCCCTAAATGGTTTTATTTTCACTTTCAGGTCACATATATGTATGTGATTTTGTGTATCTATATAAAAATCTAGGAACCACAAAGGAGGGAAGACATATGATATTTGTTTGAGACTGGCTTAATTCAACTCCATTTAATCACCTCTTGCTGCATTCATTTTCCTGTGGATGACCCAGCTTTGCTCTTATTAATAGCTGAGAAATCCATTCTTATGTGAACACATCTTCCTTACCTGTTTCTCTCCTGTTGGATACCGAGGTTGAGTCCATAAATGATCTATTGTGGACAGTGCTCAGAGAAGCAGTTTTGAATTGGTTCATGCTGGCTGAATGAGTTTTATTAGCCTCATCTATTTGTTCTTCAGGTCAGTCAACACCACTGTAAGCAAACACTTGGTACGGCACCTGCAGATACTTCTGAGAAGCCAAAAGAGGCCATTTGTTATCTTTATTCAGCTGGAATCTCTCTCTCCCTCTCCTGTGTGTTGCTGCAGACAGGGACTAAGCCTAACAACTGGGGCTTTTCACTCACAGTACCTTCCTTCCAGGTGTTTCTAAGAAATGTACATAGAGCCGGGTGCAGTTCCCAGCGCTCAGGGAGGCAGAGGCAGGCGATTCTTTGTGAGTTTGAGGACAGCCTGGTCTACAACCAAGGCTACACAGAGAAACACTGTCTTGAAACAACAACAAATAAAATAAAATAAAATAAAATAAAATAAAATAAAATAAAATAAAATAAAATAAAATAAAATAAAATAAAATAAAATAAAATAAAATAAAATAAAACAACAACCAAAAATGTGTACAGTTTTTTGGACTTTGAACTAGCCATATGTCTAAAAATTTTTGTTTTATCCTTAAAATTGTGTGTGTGTGTGTGTGTGTGTGTGTGTGTGTGTGTGTCTGTTTTTGTGTATAGGGGCTGGAGGAATCCAGAAGAAAGCATCAGGTTCCCCTGGAGCTGGAGTTGCAGGAGGCTGTGAGCCAGCAGACATGGGAGCTAGAAATCAAGCCTGGATCTGTACATACGTTTAACTGCAGAGCCATCTCTAGTTTATAGTGTGTGTGTGTGTGCGCGCGCGTGTGTGTTAGTGTGCATGTATGTGTGTTTGTGTGCGCGCGCGTGTGAGTGTGCATGTGTGTGTGTGCGCGTGTGTGCCTGTGTGTACATGCATGTGAATACAGGTAACTGTGGCAGCCAGAGGCGGCAGATCCCTCTGAAGCTGGAGTTATGGTGGTTGCTGATGTAAATGCTGGGAATTTAACTCAGGTCCTCTGCAAAAACAGTGAGAATTTCTTTCTTAATTGAAAATACTTTTTAGCCAAGTGTGATGGCCATTTCTTTAATCCCAGGCAGAGGATTAAAGAAATGGCCATCATTTCTTGGGAGGCAGAGGCAGGTGGATCTCTGTGATTCTGAGGCCAGCCTCATCTACAGACTGAGTTCCAGGACACTCAAAGCTACACACAGGGAAGCCTTGTCTCAAAAAAAAAA
>NW_026596040.1:27917379-27971441 GCF_907164565.1 Psammomys obesus | reverse complement strand
AAAAAAACAAACAAAAAAAACTAAACAAAGCCCAAAGGAAAAAAAAAAAGCATGAAAACACATATATATGCAGAGACACATACACACTTACACACACAAACCCCATAAAAACACAAAGTAAGAAACCAGAATAAGATAAGCACAAAACAAGTAAGGTTAAAAAAAAAAAGAAAGAAAGAAACAGGAAAAAAAGAAAGGAAAAGTAAACCAAAATCTCAAACAAAGCATTATGAGACAAAACATCCCCCCAAACATTAACTGCTGTGTATGGGGCCTTCCCTAAGTTGGTTTGTATACTTAGTGAGATACTGTTGAAGGAAACTAATTTTTCTCCTTTGCTAGCAGTTGACCATTTGAGATAGCTTCCAGGTTAGGGTTGAGGGTTCGTATCTAGTTTCCCTCTCAGTGCTGAGACCCCCTCTGGCTTGAAGCTACACGTGCTGTCAGACTCTGAGTTCAGGCATGCATTGGTCCTGTTGTGTCTGCATGGCACTGCTTCCCTGTTGTCTTCCACCATCTTCAGCTCTTACAATCTTTCCATCTCCTCTTCTGCAGAGTTCCCTGAGCCCTGCTTCCCAACCCGGTGTGGCCACAGGCTGAATTCCTAACTGCTCAGCCATCTCTCCAGCTCCAAGGCCATCTCCACCTTTTACAAACATTTAAGGACCATCTGTTTTTTCCTAGCGATGGGGGTTGAGATAGAAATATGCTCAGAAAGAGATTATCAATAGAGGAGCAGGAAATCCTGTCTTTAGAAACTAAAGGGTAACAGAGTAGAACACTGAATGTCCTCTTCTGGCCTTCACGTTCCACAGATGTCCCACACATCTATACCATATTCAAATATATCTAAACACAAAATAAAAAAGATGGCAGTACTGAAATGAGGAATGATTTTTCTGCTGAATCACTTACTGGGTTGATGTGGATGATAGTTTAGGACTGTGGTCATGGTTGACTCTGCTTCAGGGTCAGTCTGTTGATGACCATGATAAGCCCTGGTTGGAATGGTTTGAAGGCATTGTGGCATTAAAACAGCCTGTCCGTGCTTTTTGAAACACCTCCCAAAGTGAAGCCCTGAAGAATGCTCTGCAAACAGTTTCTCTGTCCTGCCTGCTGTGGCTGAATGTTTAATAAACCTTCTATCTCTGTCTTTTTCTGAAAGGTGGTTTCTTTCAACACCCTTATTGCTGGACTCTTACTGCCTTCCTAGATGGCAGTT
The DNA here is from genome assembly GCF_907164565.1 of Psammomys obesus. Taxonomy (NCBI): domain Eukaryota; kingdom Metazoa; phylum Chordata; class Mammalia; order Rodentia; family Muridae; genus Psammomys; species Psammomys obesus. The sequence continues at coordinate 27,970,219 of NW_026596040.1, read as the reverse complement.
GAAATACATTCTTTTCTTCTTGAAACTCTGATGGTGTATACACATGGAGAACATCCAGACCTTGGCATGGCCTAGGTCATTTGGACTACTCCAGATTGCCAGATATTATTTTGAATTTTTGAGACAGGGTCTTGGGTAGCCAAGGCCTTGAACTTGGTGATGTTCTTGACTCACTCTCCTGATTGTTGGGATTCTAGGTTTGTGCCACCAAACCCAGGGTCCTCCCTTTTGAGAATCACCAGATGTGGTCTCTCTGGCCTCTGCTGTCTACTTGACCTCTGCACCTCTGTGTCAATGCCACAGCCTTCATCATGGCAGCTGCATTTAGTCTTAATGCCTGACACTAATGCCCTTTCAAGTTAGCCATGTTGACAATTCTAATTCATCTGTGTTTCTGGCTTGTTTGGAGTCTCTTGTCTACAGAAACCACATCTTAAGTAGGGGAGATAGCTCAGTCAGTAAAGAACCTCCTACAAAAAATGAGGGCCTGAGTTTGGCTCTCTGGTACCCACGTAAAAGATAGGCATGGTCAGTCATGTCTGTAACCACAGCCCTGGTGATAGGGAGGTGAACAAATTTGGATCCCCGGACCTGGTTGCCAATCAGAGAGCTCTAGGTTCATTGAGAGAGCCCATCTCTTAAAACTGAGGTGGAGAGTGAAAGAGGAAGACACCAGGTGTCAGCATCTCAGTCACCCCCACATATATACCATACACACACCCAGAGAAAAAAGGAACTGACACGTGAATGTAAAGTTCTAGAGGATAAGTTGTGTTTTTTGGTATCTGCAAACCAGAGACAATTAAGAATAAACAATTGGGAAAGTGCTATTAAATTTAGAAAGGATGTTAATGGACACAAGGTCCATTTCTCTGATTTCCTTTATTTTCCCCTCTCCAGGTCCAGAAAGCTTTTCTGGGCTCTGTGCTAATGGAGGAAACCCTTCTTCAGAGCAGGGCCTCCTACTCTCTGCCTGCCCTCATCTGGAGAGTGTCTCTGGGTGCAGATGCCTCTAACCATATCTGGAGTATAACCTTTGACACAGTTCCCTGCTAATGCTCTCCCCACTGCTGCCCACTGCTGGATAATTAGGTACTGGGTTCCCATTCATCTGATAGGACCGTGCTGCCAAATGCAAATAAATCCTCCCTGGCACTTCAAGCCCCAGCCAATAGTGCACATCTACCCTGGAAACCCTCCGCCCACTCCCCAAGAACTATATAGCCTTTGTTCACCTCAAATAAAGTTCACCATCTGGCATCATTGGTTTCCTTGGCTTTGTGTACGTTAAACCTGGTCTTTCTAACCACACAGTGTTTATTTTATACCGGGAATGTTTATTGTGGGTACGTTGCCTTGTGGAGGTCAGAGAGCAACTTGTAAGCTTGATCTCAGTGTGGGTCCTGGGGAACAACTCTGGTCTTCAGAGGTTTGGTGGCAAGTGCTGTTTCCTGCTGAATGAAGCACCATCTTAACACTTTTCTTCCCAGGGTGTCAGCAAGGGAGAAGCCTGTCTTAAAGCAGTTTCTAAAAGAAGTCTGAAGAAATTGCTGGAAATCTCCCAGTGGAGAACTTTGAAGTTGTCATGACTATGTGTCTTCAATTCAAGGACAAATAAAAGAATAAAGAACTGACAACACAACTGGACAAAGCGTCTTTCTATAAAGCCTAAAAAAACACAACAGAAAACTATTTTACCTTTACATATTTTGAGAGACTTTACATTTTTTTAATTTTTTTTTTTAATCTTTATAGGGGCGCATGTGTCCCAGGCTGGCCTTGAGCTTGCTGTGTAGCTGAGGATTGTTATGTGGCTCTGGTAGTTCCAGGATGGCCTGGAACTTCTGACCCTTCTCCTTCCACCTTCTGAGTGCTGGGATTACAGACTTGCAGCAAACACACATGGCTTTATGTGGTACCAGGGGTTGAACCCAGGGTAGATACTAGACAGAATTCGACCAAGTGAGCTCTAGCTGAAGCATGGAGTTAATTTTCTTTTAAATTTTCTATAAATTTGTTTACTTGTCTAATCTACTTCTTCATATATATATATATATATATATATATATATATATATATATATATATATGCTAGCAGGAAGAGAATTTTTGTAAATGTTGGCAGTCATTTAAGACTTTATTATATCATTATCAATTAATTAATTAGTTAATTAATCAATTTAAGTCAGTTGTTTCTTTCTACTAATGTGACGTTGGGGATCAAACCATCTCACCAGTCCATGCTGGTGAGATTTTAAACTTTTATTATTTTATGTATATGGGTATCTTGGTTGCATGTGTGTGATATACATATCACACACAAATCAGAAATCAGAAGAGGGCACCGGGTTCTCTGGAACTGGAGTCACAATTGGTTGTGAGTTACCATGTGGGTGCTGGGATTTGAACCTGGGTCCTCTGCAAGAATAAGTGCTCTAAACCACTGAGCTATATCTTCAGCCCTGGATTAGCAATCTTGAAGGTGGAGTAGGAAGATTTTGACAGAAACCAGCCTAGACAAGACACCTTTAAAGTACAGTACACTATGTTTTTAAATGTTTGCAGCTTTGAAAACAAATGTTACTTTATTACTTATACTTTCTTTTACAATAGTATCATGGCATAAAATTCCCTTTCAAGTTAGATGTATCATATCCCATGCTAGGTGAGCCTACCCTTCTGGGAAAAAAAAAAAAAAAGAAACATTTTGGAAAATGTATTTCTTAGGTTGTTACAAAACAACAACAACAATAACAACAAACAAACAAACAAACAAACCCCTTACATATATATGAAGGTAAAAATACAACATCTTCCTTTTCTGATTTAGGTAAGAACGACTGTACTGGTTTGAAGGAGAAATGTCCCTAATAGGCCTCAGATATTTGAAGATTTGTTCCCAGTTGGTGGTACTGTGTGTGGGGTTCAGGAAGTGAGCCCTTGCTGGAAGAAGCATGTCACTGGGGGCGGGCTTTGAGTGTATATACCCTCCCCCTACTTTCAGTTCTCTCTCTCCTACTCTTTCTCTCAGTTGAGAAAGATGTGAACTCTCAGCTTCTTCCTCCTTTGCCATTCCTGTCCACCATATCAAACTCTTATCCACCCTGGAAGCATAGCCAAAACAAACATTTTCTTCCATAAAGTTATTCATCTTGTTTTTAAATTTTTATTTATTTTTATCACAGAACTGAACAGAAAGGTAGCTAGGACAATGACCAATGCAATGACTTTAAACCATACAGCTTTGTATAATGAATAAATTATTCTGTATATATTGATGGACACAGGAAATTATTACAGCAGCAGTTTTCTTCAACCAGCTAGTACCTCAGTGACACAGAGAGACTGATTTATTCTTAAGCTGTAGGCACTATGTTGGGCGGACTGTGAGCTCTTCCAATCCTACTACCCTTAAAACCCACACAAAAGCCATTTACTTGCCAATCTGATGGCTCCCAGGCAGCTTCTACTCCATCATCTGTCCTTATGGTGCACTTCCTTGATCTTGTGCTCCTAGACCATTCCATACACTTGCAGAACTACGTCCTTCTCCTCTTCCCTTACTTCCTCTTCCTCTTGGTTTCTCGGAGACTCCAAGCCTGGGAAGCGAAGCCCCACCTACCTCTCTTCTGCCCAGTCACAGGCTTCAGCATCTTCATTAACCAATCAGGGATAACTGGGGAACCTTCTTTACATCACATGGATACAGGAGATCGTTCAACATTCCTAACAATGCCTGTGGCAGAGAGGTTACCAAATCTCTGGGTACTGAAACCAGCATCTGAAACCACTGTGCGCAATACTCTTCTCCTGAGAGGACTTAATTCCAAAGGGCCAGACAGTCCCAATCAAGGTCACATAGCCGCAGTAGGAATTCCCCTTTCTGGCTTTAAAAGGAGCCTTCAAGCTCCCCTGGAGGTCCGCGGCTGTTTTGTGAAGGTGGTAACCCCCCCCCAATGCTGGAATTCTCCGCAGAATAAACGCTCTTCGTTTTTGCATACCATCTGAGTCTGAGGTCTTTCTTCAGTGATTCACCGGACCCTAACATTCCAACACAGCTTTTCTTTCTTCCCTCTCCTCAGATTTAGAGAGCAACTAAACCCAGGGTTCTGCCCATCGCCCTAAATGTCCTACTCTAAATAACACAAATTAACCATCTTACAGTTGGTTAGATACAGTTCTGTAGGGTAGGAGTCCAATACGGGTACCACAGAGTTAAAACTGGATGTAGATCGTGTAGGGGTTCTGAGATTCTCCATTTCCTTGCGTTTTCCAGCTTTGAGGGGCTTTGCCTGTGCACCCCCGACCCTGTAGCTTGTTTTAGTTACTGTTCTGTTGCTGTGATAGAAAACTGACAATAAGAAACTTAGGGGAGAAAAGGGCTTTTGTGTGTGGGGTGGGGTGGGGGGAGGCAGGGCTTATGGTTCCGGAAGGGATACAGGCCAACACTCGGTGGGGAAGGCGTGTCCTGCCTGGCACTCTGAAAGCAGAGAGATCACAATTCATCAGCATACAGGAAGCGGAGAGAATCAACAGGAAGCGGGGACAGGCACTAAACCTCAAACCCCTCTTCCAGTGATAGACTTCCCCATCAAGGCTCCATCTCCTAAAAGTTCTGCAGCTTTCTCAAATAGCAGCCCTAACTGGGGACCCAGTATTCAAACTGTATGGCTCCTACCCTACCCTAATCTTGACTGGCTGGCTACGTTCAAGCCCACCCTAATCTTGTTACCTATGAGCACAGGATGTTGGAAGGCTTGAAGTCTCTCCTCTGGTGGTTGACTAAGACCAGTTGGGCCAGTTGCCAGAGTGATTAGACCCTAAAGCATGTCTTGAAATACCAAAAAGAAAAAAAGAAAAAGATTAAAAAAAAAAAAATCGAGACAGGAATGCTATATAATGAAGGCGATGGCCGACGGGGATTTCGAGTGTTCCACCATGCCCAGCGGCATGCTTTTTACTTTTGAATAAAGATGGTTTCCAGTCCGCAGGAGCTCTGCTTCCTGGTTCTGGCTGGTGGCTCCCGGGGGTGTTATCCAGCGTGCTCGCTGGCCTCCGCTATTTCCTAATCTCTTAGTTGACTGGATTTAGCCCCCCTACCCCCCCACCTGATCTTCAAGCATTACATCACCGTGGATACGCCTTACTTTTGTTAAAAGTTGCTCGCCCGGACGGAGTTTAAAAGACCACAGTCCTTCTTTCTTTCTTTCTTTCTTTTTTTTTTTTCAGTAGCTAGCGACCATTTACCGCTTAAGGCTTTCCAGGCGTTGCGTTCTGACTTTCCACCCCGCGGTTTGCTCTACAAACCGTACCGGGATCTGCAGAGCTGGACCGGCTGTGCAGTTTCTCAAGCCCACGCTTCACGCACTTCTTCAAGCACGGGTTAATGACCTCGATGCTTTCCTTTTTTCGTCCCCCTTCCGGGCTTATTCTAAGAATTATCTAAAACAATGGATGAGCGAGTGCCCAAAGTTGAACATGCTACGTTTTTAATCACTGAAAAGAAAACGAAACCCCGCAACGAGCCTCTGTCAGGCTCATCCGCACGGGAGTATTTTTTTCCAAAAGCTACTCGGCCAGGCTCGGGAGGCGACAAAAGAAGACACAATCGCCCCTGGCGGCAGGCCGGAAGGACTCCCGCAGCTTCCTGAGTCGATTCCCGAGAAGGTGTCACCGCGGGCAGGGACTTTGGCCGCAGGTCGTGCGGCGGCCGGCGCCACAGCAGCCACTGTGCGGCACGCAGGCCTCGAGGTCCCCGGGGCGCGCGCGGCTCGGTCCCCAACCGGCCCGTCCTCCATCGCGCATCCCCACCCGCTCCCGGCGGCTCCTTCCTGCCGCCGCCCCGCTCAGCGACTCCGCCGCGCCCCGTCCCAGGCTGGAGGAGGCGCAGGCGCTCCCCGGAGCGTGGCACCCGAGGCCGGCGCAGCCCTGCGTACGTTTCCACCTTTATTTCCATCTGCTTTCCCCGGAGCCTCCCGCTGCTGGCGTTCCACTACACCGGCGCCGGCTTTGGAGGACCCCGGGTTTCCGGGGTGACTGACACCCGCCCCGCGCTGGGGCCGCAGCGCCGGCCGGGGTCCTTGTCCCACCGCCGCGGCCGAGGTCCCAGGGCGGGTGATGGCATCCCGGGGCTTCCTGGGGCTTTGCGTGCGCGGCTTCGCTCCCTGCCGAGCGCAGGGATCAAGCAAGGCGAAAAAGTGGGTTCTGCGGCCCTGCCACCTTTACGCTTCAAGGTCAACTGCTGTTTCTCATTCAGTGTTTAGAACTTCATGGCCCCTGTGCCACACCCGTGAAAGCTGAAAAAAATAGCTTTCTGGAAAGATTATTTACTCGTCGAGAGAGGTGTTGACTTGTAGGGCTATCTCAGTTACTTCTCAGATTGAAAAAAAAAATCATTTATGTGAAATTGCACATGCAAATAGCGATTTTTGAGATCGTGTTAATAATATATTTAAGATTATAAACAACCAGGAGGAGTGCATTTAAGTATTATATTTTATGTTCTTTTTGAAGGAGGATTTAGATATTTGATGATAGCTTTGAAATTAAGAATCAGTCAGCAAAGAAAAAAATATTTTGCTTTCAGTTGTAGATTGTGGCAATCCGTATGTGTTGGGCAGCATAGAACAATGCTCTATATGTCTTATATTATTCGAAAGACTTGAGTGCTGGTTGTTTTCTGTCAACTTGGCACAAACGTAGACATTTGGGAGGAGGAAATCCCTACTGAAGAATTGCCCCGGTCAGATTAGTCTGTAGGCAAGTCCGTGGGGCATTTTCTTGATTCATGACTGATGTGGTAGGGCCCTGACCCCTGAGGCAACTTTGGGCAGATGGGGTGGTCCCGCAGTATATGAAAAAGCAAAGCGAACAAGCCAAGGGCGAAAGCCAGTGTTCCTCCGTGGTCCCTGCTTCAGTTTCTGTCTGAAGATTGCCTTGAGTCCCTGCCTTGTTTTCCCTCAGGGGACTGTATTTAACCTATGGTATGTAACCAAATAAGTCCTTTCCTACCAAGCTGCTTACGGCTATGGTGTTTATATGAAATCAAACTAAGACAACTTGTTTGTGATGTGGGGACTCAAAAGTCTTCTCCATCGTTGATGCACATTCCCAGCCATAGAAAGAATAGTCTTGGGCAACATAATGCCAGTTATTAAAACAAAAACAAAACAAACCAATTTTTTTTTTTTTTTTTACTTTTATGGTCAGGTTGCTTGTTGATACTTCACTAAGTGAAATGTAATTGAGCATCAGAACATATTTTCTGTTTTATTTCAGGTGACTATAGTCTGATTTTGGAAAGTGGATGCCAGCCTGGAGCCTTGGCACCCAACTCAGCCCAGAAGTAGTGTTCTTTAAAAGGTGAGGTGACTCTCTGGGCAAACTGGGCTCACAAAGTTCTCTCTCTATCTCTGTTGCTTTAAAAAAAAGTATAAAGTATTGTAGTACTGTGTTATGGGTGTGGTAGAGTGTTTGGCTAGCATTTTGAGGTCCTGAATTTCATCTACACATCTACACACACACACACACACACACACGAACCAGTTCCTCAGATATTTTAGTTTGAATGATGACTTCCCCCATGCTTGGATCAACTGAGTGGATGGGTGAACCAAGACATTACTTCAGTCTTCTGCTTATTTCTCTCTGAAAGCTTTTTCCGAAGAGGCTTAGGGGAGGCTTGTCATTACTTCCTCATAATGGTGAGTGAGCCTGGGATTTCCTCTGAAGAGTGACTTACTGGATGAAAAAATTGTTCTGTGTTCTTACTTACCAGTCTTTAAACCTTTTTGTCAAAGCCAAACAAGAGGAACTTCTGTCTTTCTACTTGTTGCTATAACTGTACTTCCATTTTTTAAAGTCCTTAGTGTCAGGTAATTTTGTAAGGTGGGGGAGGGAGGGTATATCAAACACACACACACACACACACACACACACACACACACACACACACTCTAGATTTAAGATTGGGTCCCTACCTGGTAGATACTAGGCACATACCCTACTACTGAAGTAAACCCCAAGGCCTTTACACATTTTGAGTCAGAATTTGACCAAATTGCTAGGACTGACCTTGAACTTGTGGTTCCCTCAGCTTCCTGAGTAGGGCTGGGATTATGGACTCCTCTATTTCCAGCTCTTGTACTGTTCTGAATGGCATGGTGGCTTTGGTGATGCCCTTCCCATTATCTCTACATGACTGAGAAGCAGGGACATATTTTGCCTGTAACACTGTAGACAACATTGGGAATAGGAGCTCAGGAGGTTTTGAATAGAGGAAGAAAAGAAATTTAGAATCTAGTGTCTGAAGCTTTCCAAGTGTATGTTCTTCTGTATCCTAGCTGGCTTCACTGTGTAGTGCAGGCTAGCCTTGGAGCATTCCTTCTGTCTCAGCCTCCAGAGTACTAGAATTACAGACACCAAGCATGGCCCCCACCCCCACCCCAATGATCACCTTATATTGGAGAGCTGATTTACATGGCACTAAAGTTTTCCTCATGAGAACATGAAGTAGCCCTAGCCTGCTGGCTTGCTCTCTGGTCCTTTTATGTCTCCTATTTTTCTGTCCCTCTTTTCTTTCCTTGCTTTTAAGCCTCCTCATCAGATGTCCCTGAGTCAAATGTTTTTTTTTCTTTTTCTTTTTGCTATGTGGAAAGAAGGTAGACATCTGAAGAGAGGGATGGAATTTCTTCTTCTGTGTTGTGTGTCCCTCCGCAGTTGAGGGCTCACAGGTTAGGTCCTGCAGCAGTGCATTCACTGGACAGCTGTGTCTAGGCCTTCGCTCTGCTTCTGACACAGGGAACCCTGAGGTCTGCACCTCTGTGTCTCTTTCTATCCTGACACCTGCCCTCCAGCCTTCCTAGCCTCCTACTCGCTCACACCCATAGCTCCTTAGTCACAGCTGCCCAAACAGGGTTCTCAGGTGAAAGGAAGTGGGTGTACGAGACTAATTATCAAGCCACCATTCTGGGATTTCATCATCTTGGGAAACCTGGAAGCTTTTTGATGACTGTCAGCCAGGTGAGACTCCACTGGAGGGCCACACAGGTGATGCTATATTGGTACCCTTGGTCTCAAGTGTGATGCAGGCCAGAGGGATGGCGACAGATGGAGCCTGCTGCTTTCTCGTTGTGGGCATCCACTCAGCACTAGCACTGCTGGGGGAGGGGAGGGGAGGGAGGGAGGTGCAGTGTGGTTGCCCATCCTGTTGCCTAGGCCAGCCTTGGTTTACCGAAGTTCCCAGGAGGGAAAACAACAACAAGGCCACCCCTACATTAAGCATTCTACAGGTCTGATCAGTAATTGTGGAGAACAGGAATATGGCGGACCTAGGGCAAGTGGACCCGTCTCATTGCAGATCTACTTAGTCCCCTAAGTAGACATTTGGCTAACTCTGTATTTGACCTCATGTTAGTGGACAGGCAGGTCCACTAGCCTGCCTTTCAGGGTCCCAGCAACCTCTTATGTCATCACCTGCCGCCGCCACCAGGTGCACAGCAGGTGTGTGCACAATAAAAGGACCCCATCTCTCTCAGTCTCTTTCTCTCAACCTTTTTATCTCTCTGTTCTTCCTCTGTCCCCTCGCTCTTTTTCTTTCTTTCTCCCTCTGACATGGGCTTCCTCCTCTCTCCCTTTCCCTGTCCTCTTTCCCCCTCCAACTTTCCCACAATAAACTTCCTTATACTGGATATGCTACGTGGCTTTAATCATTATCATAACATTGGTGTTGTGACTTGGATAAAAGAGGAATTGCTTTCCATTTCATCCATTACTCTTAGTGTTCCTGAATAATATTAGAAACTTGATTAGAAAGGCAAAAAAAAAAAAAAATTGAAGCCCTTCAGGTTGGGTTTTAGGTGTAGAAGCTGGAGACTTCCCAAAGGGGAACGAGAAAATCTGAAGACATCCCAGTTCTGTGGATGAGAAAGGAGAAGGAGGAATGACACAAGCCAGTCAGTCCTCATGCACTCAACAGGGTCAGAGCTAAGCCTGGCTAAGCCCGGAGAGACTCAGTGCCTGGTACTTAGTAACAGGACTTTTGTAGAAGCCAGAAGGCAAGGGGAAAAAATGAGTTTTCTCATTAGAGGATGTCATCTATGGGAAAAGATTGAGGAACAGAGTCAGGAAAGCCATTAGGGCCTAGGGGAGCTGTGGATTTACAGGCAGCTTCTGAGTGGAAGTGATGGAGGAGCAGGAAGGAGAGCAGGCATACAGTAGCACAGTAGGGCCTAAAATAAAATGCAGGGTTGCAGAGACAGGTGACACTTACCTATCAGTGGTGGATGGAGTGGTGAGCTGGAAGGAAGATTTGTTGCAGGTGGTGGCAAGTTGGATACACAGTCTCAAGGTGTAGCATAGGCCCACAAGAAGCACCAGGAGAGAAAGCAAATCTGTTTTAGGTGGGTGTAGAAGGGATCCTGGTGTGCCAAGACAATGGGAGAGCCCGCTGAGTTTCACAGCACCAATGTTATAGTAATGGTTAAGACTACACAACATATCTGGTATGAGGAAGTTTGTTGTGGGAAAGGGGCACCAATGTTATAATAATGATTAAGCCACGGTAACCTATCTGGTGTAAGGAGGCTTATTGTTGGAAAGGGGGATGGGGGAGAGAGAAGGCAGGGAAGGGAAGAGAAATTAGGGCCTCCAGGAGGAGGGATAGAGGTGGGTGATTGGGCATATAGATAGAGCCATGAAGGGACAGAGCCTTCACGGCAGAGGACAGAGAGTCCAAGACAGAGAAAGAGAAGGAGAGGGAGAAGGAGAGGGAGAGAGAGAGCACTCTGGTGGCAGCCTTTTTATCCGGCACACCCTCGCAGTGGTGGCAGGTGATGACATAAGAGGTTGGTAGGACCCTGAAAGGCAGGCTAGGGGGACCACCTGCACACTAACACCTAACACCCTTGTGACTCTTACCTAAGTAAATCCCTCTGTAGTATATGGTAGTTTGAATGAGAATGGTACCGATAGCTCATAAATTTGCATTCTTGGTCCCCATGTAGTGGAACTATTTGGGAAGGATTAAGAAGGGTGGCCTTGTTGGGGTAAACTGTGACCTTGTTGGAGGAGGTGTGTCTCTGGGGGTGGGATTTGAGGCTTCAAAAGGCTTCAGTGTTCTCCCTCCTCAGCAGGTTTTTTTGGAAGTAGCTGAGGAGGCCACAGGTACCTTGGCATCGGCAGTGGGAGGCTGTGTGCAGGCTCTGGCCAGGGGGGGGTGTGGTGGCTGTACTGGCCCTGGGCGCTCCTTCACCACAGGGCCTCACTGTAGCTTTGGCTTGAGACCACTGCTCCATCCACCAGCAGCTGCAGGGGCTAGTGGACCCAGCCCGGAAGGTGAGCAAGCTGCAGGCGGCCAAGTCTGTCTTTTATAAGCATTGCCACCTGGGCATGATGGCACACTCCTTTAATCCCAGCACTTAGGAGGTAGAGGCAGGTGCATCTCCGTGAGTTCCAGGCCAGCCTGGTCTACAAATCGAGTCTAGGACAGCCAGAGCTACACAGAGAAACCATGTCTCAAAAAAACAAAACAAAAAAAGTTGTCTTGGTCATGGTGTCTCTTCACAGCAATAGAACACTAACTAAAACAGGGTATAAGAACAGATATCCTGGCTTCTACTAACCCCAAAACTAAGAATGTATTGAGAGGCTTTTGGTGTCCTGCTTGGGGTTTAATAATAAAGATGAGACAGCTATATAGTGTAAGAATGTTGACCTTTTTGCTGGGGCAGTCTCTCAGCTACCTTCTAATTTTAACCAGACTTCTCCCACCATTGTGTCTATGTGGTTCTCATTGCCTACTTCTGTCCGGTTTCCCTTCTGTCTTCCCCCTGCAGCTGTCTGCTCTCTCTCTACTCGTTCTGCTGGATCTTTCTGCTCCAGCTCCATTGGCCAGCTATTTATTTAACAAAAGCCCCATTGCATTCACACACACACAACGCGATTAGCATAGTGGGAGAAGTTCCACAGCTTACTCATTCTGAGCCCAGTCCACGTTTTTTGTGTTGCCTTTTGGTCAAAGCTCTTTTATCCTCTTTTTGGGCAGGTGAGGATGTGACAAACTTTTACATATAGAAAGTGGGTATCGCTGTGGAAATGACAATACCAAATATCCCGACAGCACCTGGGCTGCAATTAATGACTGAAAACCCAGGGGCATACCTCCGTAGCCATTTGATACAATATGTGTGGGTATAGATCATCCCAGCAAGAATGTCATCGGATGACATCTGAGACCGAGAGCAGGGGTTTCCTGGCTTTTCTGTAACCCACCTACTTGATGCTTCCACCGGTGTATTTTTAAAGTGTCTTTGTCCCTTTCCTTTCTCTGTTGGCTTCACTGGGACCTGTGGTCACTGTTGCCCCTGGCCTCTCCTCCTCTCGTGGCTTCTCTGATGCCCAGACTCTCTGTGATGACCATTGCCCTTCTCACATTTCCACCTTCACATGCTGGGGAATTCTGTCGTAGCCAGAACAAAGCTCGTAGCAAATCTCAGGGCATCTTTTTACCAACTGTGCTATGCAGATGTCTCAGAAACCTTCTTCCTTCACAGGATGCAAAGTCAGCCAAGACTCAGGATGAGCATGGAAATGTTCTAAGCCCCAGCCCATCAGGGTCATGTGAAAGAAATAATTCGCAGGGCAAACCCAACTTTGTGGAAACATATGCAGTCAAGTTTCAGGGATTTTTCTTTTCTGTTTTCCTGAAGGTACAGCCCGGGGCAGGATCCCATCTCCACCGCCCCGCTTAGGCTTCCAGAGTGGGTTCTTGATGAACTTGGCTCTCTTCTGCTGGCGACTCCTGGGCAGAAGACATGGCTCTGGTCCGCTGGGGGCTGAAAAGACAGAACTTCCACCCATTGAGGAGGAGGAGATCGCTGCTGCTGAAACTCACAGTCGTTGTCATCTCCGTGCTTCTGTTTTGTGAATATTTCATCTATTACCTGGTCATCTTTCAGTGCCATTGGCCCGAGGTGAAGACCCTAGCCCCTGGCAGTAGGCAGGAGCCTGTGTTGAAAACCATGTTCCTGGCTGACACTCATTTACTTGGGGAGATAAGAGGCCACTGGCTGGACAAATTAAGAAGGTAAGGGGGGAAACTGGGAATCCTTCTGGAATTCTCTCCCCACAGGTCAGCTGAGAAGCTTCAGGTTACAGCAACATTCCCTTCTCAGGACATTCAGGGTTTTGAATTTTTCCTACTAATTATTAAGCAGTTCTTATATGCATAGCCCTGTAATTAGGGCATGGTTTGGGCTGCTGAGTAGTTCTGGGAGTTTGGCGAAGTCTGTAAATCCTGCCTCCTGTCAGTCACTGGGCTAGTATAGGAAACGTCACAGCTGTGAATGTTTGGGATGTGGGAGTGGTCCCTGGGCAGAAGAATTCAGATCTGCATTGCCGGTTCTTTTTCATCTTGGTGGTGTGTGGGTTTGAGCACATTGGGGTTTTTTGGCTCCTCTGGGCAGCCAGAGGCATGAGGCAGGTACGTGCCTGTCCTCCCTGAGGATGGGCGGAGTCTTATCTTTTCAACTCAGACCTGCCCCAGCTTAGTCTGTTTTCTCACCAGCAAGCTCTTCTTGTTCTCTATTTTGAACCGATGTACATCACACACACTGCCATCTGTTTTTACACAGACTCACGGTGGCATTTGTGCTTTCAAATTGCTGTGCCGTGGTCACCACCATCCTCCTCTAGATGTTTTCCTTTTGAACTGCAACTGTACGCACGAAGCACCAGTTTCTCGCTTTTCTCTCTCCCCTTGTCCCTGGAAGCCACCATCGTGTTTCTCGTCTCTGTGAACCTGGCTGCTGCAGACATCACCTATGAGAGGAACCACACAATGTTTCTTTCTGTGACTGGTTTATGTCACTTAGCATATTGTCCTTCAGGGCCCACCCATGTTGAAGGACATGGCAGGATTTCATCCCTTTGAAAAACTGAACCACATTGCCTTTTATGAACCTCATAGTTTTGTTTGTGTTTTGAGACAGAGATTTACTGTGTAGTCCAGGCTGGCCATAAGCTCTCTTCGAAGCTCAGGCTGGCCTTGCTTTTGTGGCAATGCTATCAGCCATTCGAAGGCTGAGGTTACAGGTCCAGTTCAGACCGTGTTTTGAAAATTTTTTCAACTGGGTGGACACTGGGTTCCGAGACAGAAGTATTGGAGGGCTCTTTACCAGCAGCTGGTAAAGATGCAACTGCTCCTTGTCTTAGTTTTTCACCACTGAGACAAAACACCCGGTGCGAGTTAAAAGAAGAAAGGTTTATTATGGCTAAGAGTTGCGGGGGCGCAGATTGCAGTTCTTTGCTTTCTTGTTTCTGGCCTTGAAGTGAGGCAGAGTGCTATGGCGGAGGAGTTTGCAGAGCAGAGCCGCTCAGTTCATTGTGGACAGGCAGCAGAAAGAGGGACAGGAAGAGGCCAAGAACAAGATCCTTATTAACTTGTTCCTTCCAGCTAGGTCACACTTCCCAATAATTATGTCATACTATGAGTCCGATCTGGACTTGGCTGTATTGGTGATGTTCAGACCCTTAGGAGCTAGCCATTTCCAAAACCCATCCATCAGTGGGCAAACGAACCTGTCAGGTATGAGCCGTCAGGGGGCATTGCACATCCAACTGTAATTCTCCTCCCCATGGCATAGTTGTTTTCTGAAGTGTGAGCATTCTTTCAAGAGGAGGATGCTGCAGGTGACCTGAGGTTGGCAGGGTGGGCAGGATGTGTGATGTTCCCAGCAGGGGTGAAAGAGTCAAGAGGAAAGAAGGAGGGTGAGGGGCTGCCAGGTCCTCCTATGAGGAGGTCTGGCCACTGGAGACATGTGCCAGAGTCAGGCTACAGACACTGACTGGGGCTTGCAAGTTCAGCCCCTCTGGCCAGGTTCCCATTCCTTTTGCCACTGCTTTTGTGCTGATGTTCTCCAGATCTGGCTCTGGAATGACAAACCTTTAAGTAGTGATATATACCAAATACTTGGGGTCTTAAAAAAAAAAAGCTTCTCTGGTTAAAAAACAACAACAACAACAACAAAAAACCCCTCTCCTTTATTTCTGTATGGTAGAGTAAAACACTCCTCTTTGGAGAAGAGGCATCTGGAGCAGCTGTAAAGATGAGGGAGGGGATCCCTCCAAAAGTGACTTTAGCTAGAGTTGGTAAGGGAAAAGGAAGGCCTGTGCTGTGCTGTCACTGTGAAAGTACCTTCTAATTTAGTCTTATCACTATCCTTTGAAAGTGGGTGCTTTCCATCTGGAATAAAGAAATTATTATTATTTTTTTTGGGGGGGGAGACAATCTTTCTATGCAGTTCACATTAGCCTTGAACTCATGATCTTCCTGCCTCTTCTTCCCAGTAGTACTGGTATGACAGGAATGGACCACTATGCTGACAGCAATGTTTTTTCTTTTTTCTCTCTCTCTTTTTAAAGGAAGAAACTGGGAATTAGAGTAGGAATATTCTCCAGGTTCCGCTTAACAACAGATGGAGCTGGGCTTTTAAAGCCACTGTCAGACTAAATACCCTCGATGCTTTTCCACGTACTTGTGAACTCACCTTCGTGTGATCACTTATATCTGCATTGACTGGATTTACTGTTGCTATTTCTTTCCTTGTTTCTCTGTAACTATGAAGTGGAGGTTCTTTTAAGAAGGGGAGTTTGAGCTGGGAAGGGAAGGCTTGTAGCTTCCTAGAGCCTGCATGCCTAACATCACAAAACAACGACGACGACGACAACAAAGCAGAGAAAGACTCTCAGGCTGTAAAGCCATCTTCTCAGTGTGATGGAAACCTGCTGGGCCTCTCTGGAAGTTGTGTTAGGTTCTTTGAACCCCCTGGGTTCTCTGGTTGGACTGAGGGCTTCAGGGCATTTGAGGGTATGGCAGGGCAGCCTAAACATTTCTAAATTAGGTCAGATGCAAATCTATTGGTTGTTCCAAAGCAGAAGGTTGAAAATCAAAATTAGAGCAAGGGAGGCAGAGAATGGGACCATTTCACTTTCTTTTTATTTGACTTTAATATTTAACTAGTTAATTAACGTACTTATTTGTAGCAGGCTCTCACTATGCAGTCATGGCTGTCCTGGATCTTACTATGTAGACTAGTGCTTGCCTCTTCCTCCCAAGCACTGGGATTAAAGTTATGCATGCTACCACACAAGGCTAATTCATCTTCTAATTGGCCTTCACCCAAGAAACAGACTGATGCTTTAATTTTTCTCAAGGGAGTGGCAAATGGAAAGAGCCTTTCAGACAGCTGTGTGGCTGCTGCAACCGGAAGTCGTCTTCATTTTGGGAGACATCTTTGATGAAGGGAAGTGGAGCACCGCCCAGGTAGGACCTGGGTTCTGATTCTGCCTCCAGGCTTTTACTTTGGCAGCCCAGAATGCCTGTGAAGTTCTGGTGGCTTGAACTATGAGTTTTTCTTAGTTCTTACAATGGGAATGCATACTCCTATGGCCAGGAATGTCACTCACCAGTGGAGTGGGTACTAAGGCTCTTAGTTCTATCCTACTTCTAAGTGTGTGAGGTTCTCAGTTCAGTCCTTACACCTTAAATATGGTCTATCCTGAAGATCCTTAGGGTTCCTGGTCAATGCTAGTCTTGCATTTTGTCACCTAATCTTTTATTTATCTATGAAGGAAATAATGTGGCTAGACTGACATTATTTATGTAATTAGAATACAGTCCTACAGTCAGCCTCCTGGGGAAAGGGACAAATAGGCAAGATGGTGCTATTTCACCTGTAACCAGAATTACAGAGTACGTGTTGAGATGGACATTTAGCTTCATACACTTCTCTTCTTCCTTTGTAAGTGTATTGAAGGTGCTTATTTCCTTAGTTAGTACTGTATTAAAAAATTTAAGAATAAAGTTTATTATTATCTAATGACTATTTTTTACCTACCTCTTATTATTTGTTCAGCTGACACTTTAGGTGTATCATAGTGAGAACTATACTTATGTAACTCTACATCTTTTAATAGTGAACGCAGATGTCAGAATAGTCTTGACATATTTATTGTGATAGATGTCTTAGTTAGGATTTCTATTGCTGTAAAGAGACACCATGATCATAACAACTCTTATAAAGGAAAACATTTAATTGGGGTTGGCGTACAGTTCAGAGGCTTAGTCCATTATCAACATGGCAGAAGGCATGGTAGTGTCAGACAGACATGGTGCTGGAGAAAGAGCCAACAGTTCTACAGGCAAGGCAGGAGAGAGAGAGGAGAGAGAGAGAGAGAGAGCCTGGCTTGAGCACCTGCCACCTCAAAGCTCGCTTCCTAGTGACACACTTTCTCCAATAAGGCCACACCTACTCCAAAAACGCCATACCTCCTAATAATGCCATTCCCTAGAGGCCTTTGGGAGCCATTTTCCTTCCAACCACCTTCATAGTCTTCATCGGTCTTGAAATAAAATACTTGGGGCATTACAGGTAAAATGCTTTAAGTATCACATGAAAAGTATGAAAGTAAAGAAGAGAGAGGAAACTGATCCCTGAAACCCATGACAGAAGAAAGTTGTCTCCTGACCTCCACATGTGTGCCATGGCATGTGTGTACTTTGCACGACACACTTACACACATACATACACACCACACCACATCACACAAAATATGAAAAAAGAAAGGCAGGAGAATCAAGAAGAACTGCCAAGGGAACAGAACCCCACTGTAGTATCTATTATATTCTTCTTTTCCTTCCTTCTTCCTCCTTCCTTCCCTCCCTCCCTCCCTCCCTCCCTCCCTCCCTTCCTCCTTCTTTCCTTCCTTCCTTCCTCCTAGATTTTATGTGTGTGAGTCTTTGCCTGCACCATGTGTTTGCAGTGCCTTTGGAGGCTAGGGTTGGTGTTAGATCCTCCAGAACTGTATATCCAGACAATTAGAAGCTGCTATGGGGGTTCTGGGAATCAAACCCAGGTCTTCTGCAAGAGCAGCAGAGCCATCTCCCCAGTAACCTCTTGTGGACCGAGAGTCAAAAATATAAAAGCTGACAAGATCAGGGAAGATTGTCAAAGAGATAAGACTTGTTTTCCTTGGAGCTTTCAAGTGAGAGTGTTAAACCAGCAAAGATCATCCTTGCTTAGGGTTAGAACGTTTTTGACATTTGCCAGTAACCCCTTAGTGCTGGTTAGGTTTTGCCGCCTTGATACAAACTATAGAGAGGTGTGGGAAGGGCCACTTTCAGTTAAGAAATTATCTCCATTAGATTGGTCCTTGGAATATTTTTTCTTGATTGCTAATTGGTGGAGGGGAGCCTAGTTCACTGAGGGGAGAGCCATCCCCTAGGCAGGTGATCCTGGGTTGTGTGTAAGCTTGTGCTTAGAGGCAAGCCAGTGTAATCATTGTTCTTCTGTGGTCATCCCTTCAGTTTCTGCCTTCGGGTTGCTGGTTTAAGTTCCTGTCTTAGTTTCCCTTGATGAGTGACTATAACCTGTAAATTAAAATAAGCCTTTTCCTTTCCCAAGTTGCTTTTGGCTTGTGTTTCATCAGAGAAGAAACAAACGAGGACACCTAACAACACTTTCCTCTAGTCACTAAACTTGAACAGAAGTCTTCATAATCTCCCTCATAATTTCATTCACACACACACACACAAATTGTTTTTATTTTTGTTTTTGAGATAGGGTCTAGCCCTGGCTGCTCTGAAACTCACTGTATAGACCAGGTTGGCTTAAAACTTTAACAGGTGATCCTCTTGAGTCTGCCTCTGAGATGTTGAAATTACAGCAGTGTTGCAGGATATTTGATCCTATTGTGAACCCCAAGATTGTGAACTGTAAAAATCTGTTTCTAGCTGTGGAGTGGCTCAGGCCTAGCACACACCTTTAATTCAAGATCTTTCTATACACAGGAATAAATAAAGTTAACCTTAGGTCAAGAGGTGGAACAAGTAACCAGATGACAGGATTAAACAGAAAGGAGGGGCATTGAGAGAGGAGCATTTAAGACAGTGTGGAGAAAAAGAGGGAGTTTTGGGCTTTTAGCTTTTTGGCTTTTTCCATCTGGGATGTGAGCTGAGCTGAACAGGAAGGTCAGCTGGGTGCTTTCTCTGCCTCTCTGAACTAGCAAGTTTTTACCCCAGCATCTGGCTCCTGATTCTTCATTGGTACAACTGAACAATTTGGGATTTTCTATTTTTATAACACAAAAGGTCTATGCCTGACATTGGAAGTTCTTCAATATGAGGAATACAGAAACTAGCTGTTTATTTTTCCTAATTTTTTAAACTCTTTTTGCAAATTACATCCTTTGAACAATGTGCCTTCAAAAGCCACTTGCTCATACTCCCTTCAAGCCTTCTCTTACATCTGTGATGTGGACACTTAATAAACCTAACTGCTTCATATGGCTCTTCCCAAAATTATTTTCTGTGTCCTAAGTCATGATCCTGGCTCTCCTGAGTGTGATGTCCCCAAGTGGAAAATTCCTCATCTTACTGTCACAAATTCTACTGCATTTACTACAGCTGCTAACGGGTGTCTTAGAAAAAGAATTAAAACTTTGTCTTGGAGGTAGGGAGAGGTTTGCCTTCTCCAATCTGGCTCTTAACTGTGGCTCTGGTTCCCTCAGGCCTGGGCAGACGATGTGCAGAGATTTCAGAAGATGTTCAGGCATGGCAGCCACGTGCAGCTGAAGGTGGTCATTGGCAATCATGACATTGGTTTCCACTATCAGTAAGTAGTATGTGAAAGAAGCATGCCTCAAGAATGTTCTTAAAGTTGCTGAAACTTGGGGAAAACCTTTTTGTGCTTTACTGAAGAAACCTGCTTTCCTTCAAAGGTGTAGGTTCTGAAAGGGATGCTCCTTAGGGAATTAAAAAAATCTTGGCCTATTTACACTCTTAACAAATATCTGGCATGAATGAGGTGTATGTGTCATGAGAAGTGTCTAACTTAAAATGTACTCATTTTTGAGACAGGGTCTTACTGTGTAGCTCAGGCTATGTAGAGCAGGCTGACCCCAAACTCTGCCTGCCTCTGTGGCACCACACCTGGCTCCTTTTGTTTTTGTCATTTGAGTCTCAGTTTCACTATGTAGCCCTCAAATTTGCAATCCTCCTACCTTCAACTTCTTCGATATTAAAGTGTGCACTTAATGTCAAGCTGCTTTAGAAGACAGACAAGTCCACATGTCCTTTGCTAGCTCACACTGTGTTTGCCAGGATGCCATGTGCCAGTCATTGTAAGTCCTTTCCGTGCATTAACTCCTATCTTTCATGTCTTTCTACCGAGGTCCCAGGAAGCTAAGTAACTTGCCTCCCCTTCATGATAAACAGCAGACCTGACCTCCTGGGGCCAGTTAATAATGCCAGATTATGGGAGTTATTTTTCATGTTCATGGTAACTCCACAGTGCTAAGATAGTGTTTCTTTTTGTAATTGGATACAGGATGAGTAAACACAGAATAAAGCGATTTGAGAAAGTGTTCAGCTCCGAAAGGCTGTTCTCTCTGAAAGGAGTGAAGTGAGTATTATCTGAATTCTTATGAAACTTTTTTTTAAATGAGGTGCTGGGGGGGGGAGCCCAGAGCCTAGGACCCTCCCACTGAACTGTGCCCCCAGCTTAAATCCATCATTATTCAAAAGTGGTTACCATACGGTCAGACCCTTGTTCTCTGTCCCCTCGTACCTTGCTTGCTAATGGTCACTGTGGGAATTGACAGATGGGAAACTTAGAACCGCCCACAATGAACCAGTCAGCCTGTGACTCCACCCACTCAGTGTGGGCGTGGCATTCTAGCTGCACCGTCCCGGGTGCTGCACATTCAGGGGTCAACTCTATAGAGGTGCCTTTGTGAGGGGCTCTTTTTGTTTTGTTTTGCAGACAGGGTCTTCCTGTGTTGTTGTCCTTGCTGTGGCAAACTCCTGAGCTGGGACTGTAAGCACATTCTGCTGTGTACATCTTGAGGCCTCTTTTCATTTGATCCAAATGTATTTGTACCATTTTACAAAGGCCTGTCTGCTAGGTACGCTATCCTGGCATTTGGTGCCAAGTGTATCCAGGTGTTTCAGTAGCTCTCTCTGCCTTTCTAGTTCATCAGCCTTGACCTTAGTCTGGTCCTTGGATGCCCCCACCTCGAAAGGCCATAAGCAGGGCCACCCTGGACCTTTTCTGCCTTGTGTTGGCAGAACAGCCTCTGAGACCGTGTGCCCTGCCCTGCACTGGTCCACACCTGATTGTACTGTAGGGAGACCGTGACTGTCAAGAGCTGGTAGTGGAAGTCTCGTGGGTGTTTCCACCAGCTCTCCTTTTTCATAACCCTGCTGGGAGCAGAGGGCGGTCTCTCCAGCAGGACCGTCCTTTCCTGTATAGCCACGGGGACTGATATCATTGAATCACTCCTGCCTAACTGCCATGCTTGAGAATTCACACATGCTCACCAGATTTCAGGGCACGTTGGCTCTTGATACCCAAAACTGTTTACGTCTAAGAGGTCTGCTGACAGGTACCTTTCTCGTGCCTAGGTGGTGCGTGCACAGGAAATGAAAGCATGCTCTCCTGGGCGTCCATAAAAATATAACAATAGTAGAGGTTAGGGATTATGCAAGCCCACTTCCGGCACCCATCCGCACTTAGTCCTGAGCCTTCCTTGCTGAGTGTGTGTGTCCCTGGGTCAGCTTTAGTGTTTGCTGTTCTGAGCACCTGTTATATTTTCATTAACCCTTCAGCACCAGCGGATGCCGTAGGCTTCCTGGTCGTCCTCATACCTGCACAGGTGAGACACAGGCTCAGGAGCTGGCCCCAGGACACACTTCTAACTGGATGCTGGATTGAGGGCTAGGCAGACCCCATCACTGCTGTCCTGTAGGATTCTCTACAAGTTACAAGTCGATCCCGTCTTTCACTTGGAGTAACAGAAACAAGCACACCTCATCCGACCTTGGATGTAACGCTGTTGTTGTTTCACCAATATTAACTCATAATTAGTTTAAACTGGGATTAAGCTGCTCCAGGGCTTCTTTCCTCACACTATGGATGCATAATGTTGTTTCCACGGAGACAACGGGAAAAGAGGCTCCCATGTGTCCAGTGGCCTGACCTTCTCTGCCTGCTCCTGTCTGCCTCAGTTTTGTGATGGTCAACAGCGTCGCAATGGAAGGGGATGGTTGTAGCATATGCTCTGAAGCGGAAGCCGAACTCAGAGAGATCTCTCGTAAACTGAATTGCTCCCGAGAGGTAGGAGACCACCGGCACAGCTTAGGCCTCTGTGCTCGTGTCCTCCAAAGGTGCCAGGGTCGGCGCACTGGCTGTTAGTCACCCAGCTACCCTTCCCTCTCCCAGCGGTAAGCCCTGGGCTTGCCGGGTTAACAGGGTGACTTCCGACCAGCAGGTGCGGGGATCAAGCCAGTGTGAGGATGAGCAGCGGCTGCCCTCGTCGGCCCCCGTGCTGCTGCAGGTGAGATGGGGAGGGGGGAGCTAAGGCGGCCAGCCACGCACCGACAGTATCGCTGACGCCGCCTCCATCCCCCACAGCACTACCCGCTCTATCGGGCCAGCGATGCGAACTGTTCTGGCGAAGACGCGGCTCCTGCAGGGGAAAGGAACATCCCCTTCAAGGAGAAATACGATGTCCTTTCTCAGGAGGCCTCACGAAAGGTGTGTGGTCATATGACCTCACGCCAGTGGTACGTGGGGACAGTGAGCAAACACACAGGGCCTTTGTGGTTTCCAGCTGCAGGAAGGGGAGGGCTTTGACATCATCTCCGATTTCTGCTCCACCTTCGTTCCTTCTCCCTTCTTTAGTAGATCCACTATTTCCTAACCTCAACGAAAATTACGTGCTTGGCTAATCTTTACATTAAAAAATTTAAAACCAACTTAAATGGATTGGGTGTAATTGAAACTTTAGAGTCTAATTTCAGGGGATTTAATTAGGAAGGTACTTTCTCAAATATGTGTATTTAAGAAATATACACATATTATATAACATTTATGGATTATAATATAGAAGTATATTAAATTCAAATATATAAATATTAAATGTAAATTTATATTTTATATATAAATTTTTTTGTGGAAAATATTTAGGACACAATTTTATAACAATAAAATAATACGTAGAAACCTGTGATGCAAAGCGTGGCTTCTAAGGTCTCCCAGGAGTAGGAAATCTGAGGGAAATGAGCCCACTCTACTTATTAGGGATGAGTGTTTATTTGCGTGGAATGAGAGGCACAGCCAGTAGTTCTGGCAGATCATGAGAGGGATCACTGCCAGTCTGAGCACTAACTGCCTGCGTCTCCTCATCTGCCAGCTGCTGTGGTGGTTCCGGCCTCGCCTGGTTCTGAGCGGCCACACGCACAGTGCCTGCGAGGTGCTCCATCCGGGGGGAGCTCCTGAGGTGAGCGTCCCGTCCTTCAGTTGGAGGAACAGAAACAACCCCAGCTTCATCATGGTAACGTCAACCTTTATTTTTCATCTGAAAGCTTTCTTGACTATTGAAATTAACACAGTAATCAACTATTGAAAGGCTGCAATCTGTTCAAAAACACATACAAAAGCCAGAAATAAATCGCCCTCTTTGCGTTCTGAGTTGGATACATTGCCCGTCCGTCTCCAGTCACCTGTCTGGGGACAAATAGGCAGACTGTGGCTTCAGGGCAGGGACTTTGAGGAGCAGCTGCCAGAATTTCATCTTGCAAGCAAAGGTGGAGTTCAGCAAGCGCCAGTCTGTTTCCAAGGAAACAGTTGTCTGCTCCTTAGCAGACTTGGCCATCTCTCATTTTCTACGTTTTGCCTAGCACATGGTACTACAGAATTTCCATTTTGGGGAACCATCTTCTTGTTAACTGTGGGTTCTTACACTGGTCTTATGCTTCTGTTCTACAGTCCTATCTATAAAAAAGTGGGGGCCCTTTGTGTTTTCAAGTTCAAGTAGGTAAAAACATTTGCTACCTTGATCTCATGCTGTAAACTGCCTACTATGAAAAGCCTATGGAGAGGCAGGGGCAATTCTGGGTGACAGGGCGACCTCTCTGCTATCAAACAACAGGGACACTCTTGTTCCTCTGTGACTGATGTCTCTTGGCATCCCTCTGGGGCTGCCCTACTGTGTGAGAGACACACTTTAATGGAGGGGTCAGCATACCAGAGACCTTCTTCCCTCCCCTGCCTACCTGAGGGAACCTAGAAGATAGCTTCTAAGCCAGATTTGTGCCTGGGAGTCTTGCTGCAGCATGAATGTTCTCTTTCTTCCCCAGGGCAGCCTGACATCCAGAGAATACGCTCTGTCCAAGTGCTACCTCCCGTTTGAGGACACGGTGCTGACCATGTACGGTGTAGCAGCTGGCTTCCTTGTGGTCCTCACCTTAGCTCACTTTGAGCATTTGCACTCATCTTTTCTGTTTGGTTGGAAACTGTGCAGGATACACAAGAGAAGATGAAGAACCAGTGATTGTTGCACATGGTAATATAAAACCAAAGCCAAAGACATGGGACTTCCAGTGGGGCTCCAGTGAGTCACGGAGGAGAGCAACTATTGGTTGTCCTTATGTACAAGATGAGAATTCCGAATCATCAATGCCAATGACTGCAGAATAAACAGTTGACTGTTCTGTTCTCATGCTATAAAAAATGGAACGTGTACTCTACAACAAATTCACCTTTTCGTTTGATCAGATATGTATGATTAGAGGTTACATCTGTACAGCATGTAAATGTTATAGAAGACACTGTCACTCGCATGCACGACACAGCCCTTGCTTCCCCAGCAAGGACCCAGCAGCTTTGGTGTACACTTGAGGCTATGTGTACACCTAAAAAGCCAAGTTTTCTCTGCCCTTCTGTGAAGTGGCTCTCAGTTCCTCATAGATCATGAAGCTGTATGATCAAGAGTACAGATCCAATGTGCAGAATTAAAGGCTTTTGTGTTTCTGTGCTGATGGAATCAGATTTTTAGGTAAGTATAATTTTCCCTCCAGGAGACCATGTTGTCACATCTGCACTCAATGCCTGTTGATGATTAAAACTTGAAGAGATGGAGGAGGACATGGATGTTTGAATTTAAAAATAAATGGTGTAATAATTTTGTAAAAAAAAGAAGCATATTTTAGCATATTCCTAAAGGAGTCTGGATCTTTCTTTTTTTTTTCTTTTTTTCCTTTCTTTCTTTCTCTCTCCTTTTCTTTCTTTTTTTCTTTTTCTTTTTTTTTAATATTTATGTATTTACTATGTATACAGATCTCATTCTAGATGGTTGTGAGCCACTATGTGGTTGCTGGGAACTAAACTCATGACCTCTGTAAGAACAGCCAGTGCTCTTAACCTCTGAGCCATCTCTCCAGCTCCCTCTTTTTGGGTTTTTTGAGACATGGTTTCTCTGTGTAGCCTTGGCTGTCCTCAACTCACTTTGTAGACCAGGCTGGCCTTGAACTCACAGTCAGATCTGCCTGCCTCTGCCTCTCAGATTACTGGAATTACAAGCGAGCACCACTGCACCCAGCTGTTAGATCTTTCTTAATGATCCAATTTTATTTATATTTCTTTTATTTTGATTGAGTTCAGGTCTTATGCATGCTAAGAATGTGATCTATCAGAGTTATACATTCAGCCCCAACACAACTTTACAATAGACCTTCAGTTAGCAGGGAACTCTTATGTAATAATACACACAGTAGTATAAAACTTCGCTTTTTGTGTGTGTGCGCAAATTTTTCTTCTTGCTTTGCTTTGGGGTGGAACTGAAAATCACTTTCGTGTATCCCTACACTTCTGTGTATCCCTAGCTGTCCTAGAACTCACTATGTGGTCCAGGTTGGCCTCGACCTCAGAGATCTGCCTGCCTCTCTGCCTCCCGAGTGCTAGGACTAAAGGTGTGCGCCACCATCGCCCAGCTTCAGATGGAAGTTTTGTGTAGTGGTGGAAAACAGCACAAGGTGGCAGTGAGGATGTGGCCCAAGAATGTGCCGTACCCTTTCATGGAAGAGCGTCTCCAACAGGATAGGTTTGTAAAGCTTCATACAGCGCCGACTTTAAACAACCATAAGGAGGTGAATAAGTAATGCAGGCTGTCGCTCCTTTGTATTCATACCATTGAAAACTTAAGTTTGGGCATTTTTACAGATAACTTCCAGCCTAAGAGAACCATCCCCAAAGCCTCAGCCATACACAGGCTAAGCAGCGCATGGCTACAGCAACTGTTATTTTCTAGGTGTCCTACTTTAACACTTGTATTTGCAGGTCTTGCACATATGAGGAACAGCCATTTCTTTTATCTTTATATTTTAAATAAAAGGTTTTTGTGGGGCTGGAGTTAGGGCTGGGGACATGCATTAGCAGTACGGTGCTTGCCTAGCATGCACCAGGTGCTAAGCTCATCCCTAGCAATGCAGATAGAGAGATAGATGATAAGTAGGTAGCTTTGTGGTATCTCAGAAGATGCCGCCCTTATTGTTCTCAGTCATGTACTGCATCGACACTCCTATGCTTTTTCTCTGACCAATGGTTTCTTGTTTCATGGGACTGTGTGCAGAACTTTTTTTTTTTTTTTAAGATTTATTTATTTATTATGTATGCAATTTGTGTTTGCATGTACACCTGAATGCCAGAAAAGGGCACCAGATTTAATTTTAGATGGTTGTGAGCCACCATGTGGTCACTGGCCATTGAACTCATGACTCTGGAAGCCAGTGCCCTTAACCTCTGAGCCATCTCTCCAGCCCCTGTGTGCAGAACTTAACTAAGGAATGGTTAGCCTGAAAAAGTCATCAGAAACATTTTATCTTTGGAGGGGAAAAAAAAAAAAAACCTTGGTACCCTGAAAAAGAATAGGTTATCATTTATGCCTTGAAATTGGGTTATCCCAGTGTTTGCAGCAGCTGAGGTTCAAGATTTGCAACAGTTTCAGAGTCGGGATGCTGCTGCTGGTAATTCGGATGGTTCTAAGATCAATGAGTCTTCCAAAAGTACCGACCTGATAAGAATATCCTAAGATGAACAGATACTACTGATTCCCTACTGTGAAGCAGCAGGCTGTGTGGTCTGCTAGCAGCTTGGCACAGCTGGGACGTATGTAACCCCTTACAGGTGTGGCCGCCACCAAGGCACGGAGCTCTCCAAGGAGGTTTCTTTAGTAGTCATACAGAAGAGTAGTACATCTTGTGGTCTGCACAGTCTAGTAAAGCAACAACAGAAAGATAGGAAAGACCATGCCCAGCTATCATAAAGGTGTAGAGGACACCTTGTTTGTAGACAGGACACAATTTGCTGTAGTGAATGTGGCAGGTTTTCTGCCTAAATGTAAAAGGCTCCAAGAAGTGCTCTAACCCGAATGCTGGAGGCTTATAGCCATTAAAACTGTGGCTGAAAAAAAGTTCCTCTTGCTCTTTTGCTGGCGTGGGTCTACTCTAAGCCTTGGGCCAATGCAGATCAGAAGGGGCAGACACCTGCTAGGCTGATGTTTTATAAATGGAAAACCAGAAAAGATCCACAGGGCATGGCCCTGTTCGGACAGTTTTGTGATCATGCTTGTTATCTTGAAAACAACGTATTTCCCCTATTTACCAAGCTGGCTCTGATGGTTCAGTCCATCAACCAACCAATCAATGAATAGATAGATTCCCACCCTGAGAAACTTCACTGCAGTAGAACCCACGTGAGAGTTGATGGCTTTGCAGTGATTCTAATTGGTGGTGGGAGGCTTTTTAGTCCAGTGAAAACAAAAGTTACGGAACCAAACCTGGGTGGGGGACAGAGGTAGCCAGAGGCTTGGTGGTCACATGTGAGCATACCTAGGACAGGACAGACGGCAGCCCAGTGACACTAGACACTCACTATGTCCTACCGTGGCTCGGGGTGGACAGACACGCAGGCTAGGGAGATACACTGCCTCGTGGGGTGGCCGAGAGGGAGGAGAGGCGGCAGTGAGGAGGGGGAGGGGTAGGCGGCCCTCACAAGAGTTCGTACTGCTTGAGGTGCATCCTCTGGATGATGTCACGGCAGTCGTTGAACACTCTGCGGATGTTCTCTGTGTCCACGGCGCAGGTGAAGTGAGGGTAGCAGTAATGTTTGCCATCGCCCGTGGCCGTGCTGATCCTCTGTGAAAAAGAATGCTGAGCTCAGGATGACGGGGTCCAAGGCAATCACATGGAGGGACAGCTTAGGGGACACTTTTATATAGAGTCGAGAGAGGACATAAGGTTGACTGGCGGCTGCCTTGACAAACTATCTAGATACCAAGCATGTGCCAGGACAGACGAGCTTGTCTCTGCCACAGGCCTTGGGTCTGAACTGAAACAGTACAGGCTTTGGAGAGGGCAAGGCAGGCTTAGATGTCCAGAGCTGTCTACACTGCTCTGGTGGACAGAACTTTGCTAGTGGAAATATATTCTGCCCGTATATGTTAGCTACTGCCCGTAGATGTTAACGCCTGCCATTGGGGAATGGGGGGTAGGAGATGATCTCTGACTCAGTGTTAATTCATTTATATTTCTCTTGAGGTGCGATCTTGCTATATTGCCCATATCAGCCTTGAACTCCAGCGCTATCGACATCCTCCTGCCTCACCACAGGCATCTAATTTAAGTATCCGCATGTGATGGGGCTGTATCTCAGTAATACTTCTGCCTTCTCTACACAGGTGACGTTGGCTGGTTGTGGAATGTTGCCTGGTGTGTGTGTGTGTGTGTGTGTGTGTGTGTGTGTGCGCTGTGGGAAGCACACACAAAATTAAGCACGATCCACCTGTGAAGCTTCCTGGGACAGGCTAGAGAAAGGTATAGCTGAATTGCATCTTGAGACTTCTGTGTTGGGTCTGAACCCTCAAGGGCCTCAGGATGTGCCTGCATTTGGTGACAAGATCTTCAAAGAGACAATCACGATTAAATAAGGTCATTTTGGGCTTGAGTTTCTTATAACTGGTGCCGCTGTAAGGAGAGGAGGTCAGGACAGACATGCAGATGTTGATCATGGGGACACAGAGGGGGGGATGCCATCCTTGAGCCAAGAAGAGCAGCTCAGGATGATATCCTCCTGCTGGCACCTGACGTCATGCTTCGGCATCCGGAGTTGTAAGGAAGCATTTCTATTGGTTAAGAGTCTAGTCTGTGGGGTGCTGGTCTATAGGATGTCACTTGGGCAGCTCTGAAAGCCCCTGCAGAATCATGCACAACTTTCTGGCTACATGTGGCCACTGGAAGTATCCCAGGCCCTCCTGCCCAACATCGTTTGTCTGCAAAGCATCTTGGGACACAGCAAAGAGAGAGAGAGAGTGCTGTTCATTAGAACTACAGCAATAGTCTTGGGGAAATGAACACCTGGTTACAGAACTTCTCAGAGTGGATGTAACTTCCCCTGTGTTGCTGCGGAGGGAACCCAGAGCCCCAAACGTTGCAAGGCAGGCAAAGCATTCTGCCACTGAGCTACAGCCCTGGCCCAGTTTTTCATTTTTAAGCTCAAGGACTTAGAAATGAACGTCTTTTGGCCCGAGTCATTATCGGATTGAATTTGCAAACTTCAAACAGCTAGATATCTCATCAAACCTGATTCATTCAATGATTTTCATAAAAAAAAAAAAAAAACCACAAATGCAAATGAGTTTATCAGTTGAACTGGGCAGGCCAGATGAGGTGGCTCTGCCTGTAACTAGAGCACTCAGGAAGCAAGGGAAATCAACTGTAAATATGAGACCAGCCTGGCTATGTATCCAGTTCCAGGACAGATAGAGCTACTCGGCAAGATCAGGTTTCAGAAAAAACAAAAACAAAACAAAACAACAGTAAAATAAAAGAGAGAACTGTGTAGTTCTGAGGGCTTTAGGAGAGGGTGTCCAAGGTAAAAAAGCTCACAAATGAGTTGGTCAAAATGGGCGCATAGTCTAAGAGACACAACACTGTCCCAACTCTGAGCGCGGAGACGCAGTAACGGGTTGGAGGTGGAGCTCAGTTGACACAGCACTTGCCTTTCGTGCAGCGAACATCATTCCCAGGACCCCACAGAACTGGACCTGGGGGTGCATCTCTGTCATCCCAGAACCTGAACACTAGTATGATCAGTCCTAAAGACTTCAAGGCTTTGGGAGGCAGCCTGTGTTAAGCTTGGATTCACTGCTGATTCAGAAGGACAGAGCTGCTTGCAAGTGACTGGTGGGACGCTGAGGGTGACTGCCTGGCTCTCCCGCTCCCAGCCACCTGGTCCTGTGAAGGACGGCTCCCGCCTTCTCCTGTGGGAGAGGGAGGCTTGTGTGACACAGAATCATGCTAGTGCTGTCCTTCCTCAGTGACTTCAGTGACTGCACCTCCAGTCAAGGAGAGTGCTCACCCTGCATGTGGCCCTCCCTCACCGTAGACTTCTTCCTGAATCGACTCCCTGCCAGGTTCACCACCTTCTCCCTTTCAAAGAATGTTCATTCCCTCCACACACACCTGTTTCCATGTGTTTCCTTTAGCCTCCTTGAGGCTTGCATTACCACAGGCATCATTTCACGCCTGACCAGCTTCTGCACACGTGGAGCAGGTGCTGACCCCCCAGCCCTGGTGTCTGCCCTGAAGCTGCGAGTTCTGACTCTGAACTTCTTAGGGCTCTGGCAGCCATAGACCAAGTCAAGATGGGCCTTTTCACCTCTGGACCCTATGGCATCTGGCTGGCAAACTGCATCCAAGCTAGGTTTTGTTCTCTGTCAGGGAAGAAAAGGGTTGTCCAAGGCTTGAGTGTGCATTGGTGAAGGCAGAGATCTTTTTAAAGTCTCAGTTTTAAATGCCCAACATATGCATGGTTAGTTAACTTTTAATTCATGTTATAATAGCATTTTATGATTTTTTTAAATGTGTTTTTATTTTATGACCTTACAGGTGGTTGTTTTTTTTTTTTTTTAAAGAACCTGTTGATTTCCTATGAAATATATTCTCTCACTGAAATGATTTCCAACCTGCATAGGGTTGTTCTCTTAGCTACTTGGCAGGCTAAATGAGGAGGACCAAAGGTTCAAGATGAGATGGGGCAATTTAGTGCGACCCTGTCTCAAAATTTAAAATTGGGATGTATCTCAATGGTACAGTGTTTGCCTAGCATGCACAAGGCTAACAGGCTTTAGCACAACAAAGGCTCTGAGAATCCAATCTCGGAGGAATGGCTCACTGTTTAACTTGGCAGGTCTCCAACTCAGTTGAAGCTCTCCCATACTGTCCTTTACATCTTGGGAGACTGTTGTTCCTCTCCAGGATGTGATTGGAGCACAGGCCTCTACGTATGCTGTGTTGAGTGCTGTGTCACGGAGCCACACCCTAGACATGGAACCTGGTCTCTCCATGTAGTTATTTTCCAACTCACCATGGAGTTTTGGAGAGGGAACTCATCTTAGGGCCATGGTGGTAAAGGGACGAAGGGAGACATATGGGATGGGTTGTGGACCATCTGTGCACCAACTGAGCCAAGATTCTGACTTACCCAGAAATGGACAGGTGTTAGCATCTGGACTGCGCATAGGGTCTTAATAGGAACAGACCCTTGGGAATGCCTTGGCATTTCCCAGTTTTAAACTAGTAAAATGTTCAAAGCCAGGTACAACAATTAGGTTCCAAAACAACAACTACAACAACAAATGTACAGGGCATGCTGACAGGTACCTGTAATCCCAGAAGTAGAGGTAAGAGGAATGTAAGTTAGAGGCCAGCCTTTGCTGTACAGTGATGCTAAGGCCAGCCTGAGCTACTACGTATACTCTGTCTCAAAAAAAATCAAGGACTGGGATGCAGCTCAATGGCAGAATGCTTGCCTAGCATATATGCTGAAAAACAAAACAAACCAACAAACCAAAAAAAAAAAAAAAAAAAAAAGCATACAGTAAATGTGGCAAGTTGAGAAAGGGAGGGAGCCAGAATTTGGGCAAGTTCCTTCTCATGCCATCCTGCTGGTGCTTTTGGATGGAGGAAGCAAGGTTTGAACGTGTGCACTCTCTTCGGTTTGGAAGATGCATGTGAAGAGTGTAGCCCTGTTTCCTGCTGGTCCCTTGGCACTGGATGGGAGAGCTAACATCTTTGAAGTCAGTGTGCTCTGGCAGAGGAGGATAACTGCTTCTCTCTTGGCTCATGGATTCAGGAAACGGTAAGAGCATGAACAGATGATTAGCAAAGAACTGCAAAGAACGAGGTAGCCATGCCTCGAGACAACAAAAGGGCAACAAAATCGCTTACCAAAAACAGATCCCGGATAAAGAACTTCGCTCTCGTAACTTTGGGGTCTTCTCCAGCATCTGGTGTTGCTGTCAAAATTAAAAAATGAAATTTTATTTAATCGATAGGAAGCAAAGATACAGAAGTCGATGCCCATGAAGAGAGAAACTCCAAATCTGCTGCTCCCTAGCTGCTGGATTTCTCAGCCTCCAGAAAACTTTTGTTGTTTATAAATCACCCTGCCCAAGGAACTTTGTTATAGCAACCCAAACAGACAGGTTAGGGCAAGTAACCTATTAGAACAAGTACAGGCTCAAAAAAGCATCTGACTGAATTCTGACAAGCTGAGCAACTCTTTCTTCCACTTCCTCTTCCAAGCTAGGGTAGAGAGGAAGGCTGTGCTGTCTGGGATGCATGCAACTTAAAAAAAAAAATTAGTCTTGCTCTTAGGAAGACTCTCTTCCAGCTACTGCATAGGTTCATGTTGGGCCCCTGGGACGTCCACTGCAGCAGACCCTCTGGCTATAGATCCAAGCATGTCCTGGAATCTCAGGGTCGGGTGAGGTCTCCACTCTGGCCATTCATCCGCTGGGAACTGAGCACTGGTTCTACGGAGGGATGCCTTACAGATCCTAAACTGTACATATTTCCAATGTTCACATTGATACCTTCTGACAAGTATCATGAAAATCATGATAATCTGACAAGCCATGAAAATCATGGCTTTTCAAATTATTGAGATACCAAAAGATTAAAAATTGGTGGCTATTTTTAATAGTTAAAGCCTGAACCAGCTGGGTGGAGAGGTCCAGTCATGCCCTGAGGGGAAGAACTCGCCTTACTGCATTCTTTCCCCACTCACTAGAGATACAGTTGCTAGGAAACTGGCCCATCCCCCTAGGGAGGGACACCAGATCATTAATGGTTTGGGGACCTTCCTATAGCCAATCGATTCAAAATACAATATCCCTTTTGCATTCCAACCAATAGATGCTGGCCAGGCAGGAATTACCCCTGCCTTGGGCATGTTGGGGGGGGGGGACCAGAATCTTTAAATGACCCAACTAACCTGAGCACCCGGCTCTCGGCTCTCACCACTTCAGCGGTGGGGGTGTGTGAGCCCAAGCTGCAGCTTGTAATGATTTATAATAAAAAGATCCTCATGTTTTTTTGCAATGGACTCGGCTACTGGTGGTGGTCTTTTGGGGTATGCAATTCAGCCACAACATTTTCACTATGATCAATGTGAGTGACCAAAATAACCATATGTCCAGCACCCTCAGAAGCTCACCCACCTTCCTCTGCAGCCCTTTCTTCTCATTCCCAATCAAGCAAGTATGATTCTGGCACTACAGACTCTACATTTTCTAGTTACCTTGTCTTTTCCTTTTGGTCTTTTTGTTATTTTTTTTTCTCCAGAGCTGAGGACCGAACCCAGGGCCTTGCGCTTGCTAGGCAAGTGCTCTACCACTGAACTAAATTCCCAACCTCAACTCTACATTTTCTACACTTTACAGAGCTTGAAGTCCTCCTGGCTCGAGTTTGTTCATTCTGTGTAATTACTGTGCATTTCAGCCATGCTGCAGGACCCTCACTTTCTTGCCTTTTATTTTTTATTTATTTATTTATTTATTTATTTATTTATTTATTTATTTATTTATTTGCCAGGTCGAGTTGAGAATCACCAATCTGGATGATGAGTCCAGACTACCAGCAGTCACTACCTATTCGAGGGTAGGAGTTCGTGCCTTAGAAATATGGCTGTGAGAGAGAGAGAGAGATAGTGTGTGCCAGAAATCCAAGGATGCTCTGGGAAGGCAAGTAAACACACATGCAGGCACACGTGCAAGTGAGGTCAGGACCACGTCTGGAGATGTGATGTCAGGAAGAGGCTCCACAGAACTCAGCTTTTGGCTGCACTAGGATTCAATGAGAGACAGGTGGTATCTGGTGAGAGGGCAAGACAATGTCCTGGGAGGATGGAAAAGCCAGCCACAGCAACTGTAGCCCATGCCTGGGCAGCTTTTCCTGGAGCCCTGGATCAGCCTGGGGCAGCACATGGCCAGACTATGAGGTAGGATCTGAGTAAACTGACTCCAAAGGGCCTATAGCTGGGTGTAGTGATGCACTCCTTTAATGCCTGGGGAGGCAGCGGTGGCAAGTTTTTGTGTGGGTGCATGTGTGTTTATGAGTTCAAGGCCAGACTGGTTTGCATAGTGAATTCCAGACCAGCCGGAGTTACTTGGTAAGGCATTGTCTCAAAAAACAAAACAAGAACTGTGGAGAGCCGCTCCTTAAGCTGCATTGCTATGTTTTCATCTTGGCCTTTACCTAGACAAAGAAAGGAGGAAGTTCGCCAAATTCCTTAAAGGCATGTTCCAAATTCCTTAAACGCTTCTCTGTGTGACCTTGGACCATAACTGCTTTAGGGAATTAGTTTTAGCCGCTATAGGAAGATAGTTTTTGAAATCTAAGTTGGGCATTTCCATGAACCTTTTCTTTTTGAATTGATGTGACTTGTTTTTGTTTTATGTATAAAAAATGAACCCTGGAATAAACCCATGCTGCTGTTGCTGCGTCAGTCAGACTGACAGACAGCCCTCTCAAGCCGTCCTATGTATAGTGGGTTTTCTTTTAATTATTTTAAATCCTCACTCCCCACTCAGGTACTGTTTGACTCCGCCAGCAGGCTCCTGCAAAGAACAAACCTCCAGACAAACCAAGGAACCACACAAAACAGAAATAAAGTGGCTGCAGTCAGGTCTGGTGCTAAAGTAAGGGTAAATGCTCTTGTCCACCCAGGCTGCTTGCAGTTTGCTACAAAGGAGAGGCTGTACCCTATCAGATAGAACTCTACCCCAGGCCCCTCCTCCACCACCTGCTGATTCTCACAGGGAACTACCCCACAGCCAGGGCTGTTGTGAATGGTCCTATGTCACTCAGGATTTTTTTCTAGGAATGCAGGAAAGCTGGGGCTCTGGTAATGACAAGTGGAAGGGATGAAAAGGAAACCTAAGGAGCAAAGAAGCTAGCTTCATGCTAGCCTGAGGTTTCTCCACCCTCGCTAGTTCTAAGGACATGGGGTCTCAACTCCAGCTCCAGAAACACCCTGTCTGTTTGGCTTTATCTAGCTCATGGGCTCACATTTAGAAATAGTCAGACTTTCCCGTTAGCAAATCACTCTTAGAAACTCCCAGAGGCTCAACAGGCACTAAACGAAAGCACAGGCGGGACATGGGAGACAAGCTCTTTGGTTTACGTTCTTGGTCTTTTTTCTCTCTTTTTGGTTTTTTGAGACAGGGTTTCTCTGTGTAGCCCTGGCTGTCCTGGAACTCACTCTGTAGACCAGGCTGGCCTCGAAATCAGAGATCTGCCTGCCTCTACCTCCTGAGTTCTGGGATTTAAAGGGTGTGCCCAGCTACATTCCTTGCCCTTGCCCGGGACCCTCCATCTCAGGAGGCTGATGTAGCTCGGCACCCAGTGTGACCACCAGTGATGTCACCAAGGGCCATGGGAGTCACAGTACAGGCTCAGGACACCAGGTGATGGAGGCCCGTCCTGCCTTCACAACTTTATGTGGCCTAGAGAAGGCTCCATTACCTCTCTTGTTCTAAGGCAGTTGTTTTTCAACCTTCCTAGCACTGTGACCTATTAATAGCGCCCCTCATGTTGTGGTGGCCTCCAATTATAAAATTATTTTCATTGCTACTTCGAAACTGTAATTTTGATACTTGTTGTGAATCCTAATGTAGATGTCTGACATGAGACCCCCAAAGCGGTCACGATCCACAGGTTGAGAACCACTGCTCTATGGGAATAATAACAGAAATTAATACTTAGGGTTACTAGTTGGGTTTTGAATGATGTTCCTGGTCTCAAAAGATCTAGCCAGTGCTATGAGAAAACTTAGCTGGTAGGACACAGTCAGACTAGCCCTTCCTGTAGGGCACGGCTTTAATGGGCAAGCTCTAAGCCATTTACAAGTAAAATCCCAAGTAGGACATTTGAATAATAACCAATCATCCCTATACCGAACACATACAATCTCAAATATTCCACATCTGGTTAACTTTTCATGTGCTGACATCATACTGTAAATAGAAACTCCCACACCTGGCTCCATGCCAGGGTCCAGTCAAAACCCTCACACTGTATATATGAGGTGCACACAAACACATTTCAACATTCAACAAATTTTGGGCTTAATCAAATAGGAGTCGCATCTCCCAGATAAGAAAACACTGCAAAAGTCAAAAAACCCTAAACTCCCTGACACTTCTGGTCGCAGGCATTTTGGATAGGGCTGCTCACCCTGCATCTGGCGCTTTAGGAGGGGGCAGCAGAGCGGGTGGTTTAATCTGAGGCAATCTCTGAGGTTCGTCAGACATCTCTGATTCACAGTTGCAGGACTCTGAGGAAGGAACAGTTAGGTCCTTCAGCTGTATGTGAGACTGTGCTTTGAAACCTTACCATCTTCCGGGACGGTGTAGTTGGCATACTCTGGGAAATAGTCTTCAATTTTTGACTTCCCTGCCAAGACTTTCTCTGCCAGCATATCTTGTTTGTTCAAGAACAAGATGATGGAGATGGTCCGTAACCACCTAGGAAGGACAGAAATCCACACCAGTTTCACCGTAGCTTGTGGAAGTGCTGATCACTTGATGTCAGTGACGTTCCAGTGATGTGGTTTAGGGGCAGGAACTTGCCCAGTCTAAGGCCCTGAGTTCAACCCAGCCCCAGCTCTGTGAGACAGGCAAACAAAGAGGTGGTGGGGAAGTGGGCCAACACTGTTATCTTCTGGAAACTGACTTGCTATCATTTGTACACTATTATTCACACACTCTGCACTGGCAATTACCAAGCCCCCCCCCCCCCCCCCCCCCCCGACTTAGCAGCTCACTCTTTCTCGATGAGCCTGTTTATTGGTAACAAAGTGGAGCTCTAAGCACGCAATGAATACACTTGGGCTTCTGTGATGTAATTTTGGGGTTTGATGGGCCAGAAGACTCCAATGGGAGAAGTTAAAATGTTACTAGAGTACCAAATGACCCATTAGGCAGAAACAAGGAGCTTAATTAGCAGTCAGTATGGGTCTTCGTTTGTCTCATCTCCTCTTAGCACATAGGAAGAGGGGTGGAGCAAGATTTCCTACGTGGTATCTGAGAAGCTAAAGGGATGAGGCCCAGGAACAGAGGTGGTAAGCTAGCCAATGGGAACTTAGTTGTCAAGTAAACAAAGCCCTCTGAAATCCCACAAGGTCTAAGAGATCAGTCCATAGGAACCTGACAACAAATGTAAATGCAACTCACTTCCCCCTCAGATTCATTAGCTTTGTTTTTCTTCCACTTATGTAATTTTGTAGATGCTATACAAAGAAGCTTAAGTTAAAGAAAAACATATATGATCAAATGCATTATATCAAATGATAATTACCATTAAAATTTTATAACTTTATACCTAGATTTTATAACTTTATACTTAGATTTTTTTATTCTCATGCATACTTTAAGACAAGATTATATATATATTATATGTTATATATATATATAAAACATATAATCTCTCTCTCTCTCTCTCTCTCTCTCTATATATATATATATATATATATATATATATATATATAGTCTCTCTTTGATGAGGTTTTGTAGCAAGACAGTTCTGCCTTCCTGAGTTCTGGGCTTAGAACAGGCAATCTTCTTTCCATACTGCAACAATGTCGGTATTTTGCTGTGTGTATTCATGGACAACCGCTCCAAAGCATGTTTCCGCATACCTGGTGCTTCCTGATGCTCTTTCTTTCCCCTTAACTCGGATACCATAAAGGAGGAGCGTAGTGGAGCAATTGACAGAGAGAGATTTATCCAACAATACAAACCCTAAATTTTTAGAAGAATATTTATCTAATGTTTATGAAAGTTTTATCTGCATGTATATGAGTGTACCATGCGCATGCCTTGTGTGCCAGCAGAGGCCAGAAGAGGCTGTCAGAGCTCCAGGGACTAGAGTTACAATTTTCAGAATTACCATTGCTAGTTATCACGTGGGTCCAGAGAATCTTCCTGAGTCCTCCAGAAGAGCAGCTAGTGCTCTCTCACCTATGCAGCCAGCACTCCAGGCTCATACAGGTCAATTTTTATTTTTCTTGTTAACGTATGAGAACCTGGTTTTGAAGGGCATGAGTCTGCAGCAGAGTGTATGTTGGACACTTGTTTCTGACATCATCACTTCTGCTGCCCCTATGGAGTCTGGGAATATCAAAGGTATGGCTTTGAGCTGTAGGGATCCTAGAGACCATCTAGTCCTCACTGAGCATTCTAAATTGGCTTCTTAAAACAAACAAACAAATAAACAAACAAACCAGGCATGGTGGCACATACCTGCAACCCCAGTAACTAGAGGTTACTAGAGAG
This sequence comes from Psammomys obesus, assembly GCF_907164565.1. Classification (NCBI taxonomy): domain Eukaryota; kingdom Metazoa; phylum Chordata; class Mammalia; order Rodentia; family Muridae; genus Psammomys; species Psammomys obesus. Next base: position 27,931,709 of record NW_026596040.1, on the reverse strand, counting down.
AGGCTAGAGAACCGAGAGTTTAAGGCCAGCCCAGGAAATGTGGAAGATGCCAGGACAAAGCAAGCAAATGAAACTAATTTTGAATTCCAGATATAACAGACTGAAACAGTCCTAAGCGAAGCGCCTGTAAGAGCTCCATCCCAGAATATTCCCTGTGTTAAGTATGTCTGCCTGATGGGACTTACATGTATATGTGCACATGTGTTTGCAGGGAACAGTGGAAGCCAGAGACCGATATCCAGATTTTCCAAAATCATTCTCTATTTAGCTTTGAGACAAGGTCTTTTCCTTGACTTGGAGTTTGCCATTTTGGCGAGGCTGGTTGGCCAGGGAGCCCCCAGGATATGCTTGTCTCTGCTTCCCTGTTTTTGGGTTACAGGTGCTCATGGGGATGTTCAGTATTTAAATTTCAAGTCTTCAAGCTTACATGGCATGTGGGTTACCCAGTGAGCCATCTGCTCAGCTTCATGCTTTTGTTCACAGGGTCTAGCTACGTAGCCCAGGCTGGCTTTGAACTCTGATCCTCTTGATTTAGCCTTCCTAATAGTACAGGTATGTGCTGACATACTTGGCTAAATCCAGTAGTTTTAATTAACAACAATGACAACATCTGTAGTCTTCTGAATGTATTTTTAATAAAAGGCCTGCGATGCAGTGCTGAGGCTGAATTTATTTGTCACCTGTTGTTCCAGATGCTTTCAAACAAGTCCAGTGACTCCCGCAGTCTGTTGGTGTTGTTGTCTTCCCGGATCACCATGTTGTAGCTGCTGCAGGCGGCCACATAAATGATGGCAGTCACATCTAAGTTGGGGCAAAGAGAGAAAGGGAAGCACTTTAGAGGGACAATGTCAGCTTTTTTGGGATTATGACTGCTCAGGTCCCAGACACTGTCAGCTGGGGACTGTCTCTACCATGACCTGAATATAGGCTGTCTTGACCCGGGGTCTATCCAAGAAGGTAACTGGAAATGTGAGATGTTTAAATATAAAGAACATGGTTATGTATAACAATTATATTTGTTTATAATTATATATATAACAATTATAATTTACACATAGATTAAGAGTTTGTCTGATCAAAACACAGCTAGACAGTGGTGGGAGCTAGCATCTAGCCCTCTACGAAGCATGCAAATCACCATTAAAGCACTGGATCCATTTTCTTCTCTCATCCCTCTGGCCACCGACATCAAACATGCTACAGAGAGAAACAGAGGGACACCAGTTATCCAGGGAAACTGGGATAAAGGGCACGTTTTTACCCTTCTCCTTTATTGTAGAATGACCAGCTGCTCGTGAGGCACTTCATGTGTCTTAGCCCTGGATCTTGAGCTACAAGTCATGCAGCCTAGCCCAGCTTGAGTTCCTCCTCTTTTGTTCTATGTTGTGGTTGTAGGAGCCAAGAGCATGGCAGAGAAACAGCTGTCATGGCGTCTAGAGACATATAGTAGGTGTCTAATAGATGTGGCGCTTCCTGGTTTATGCTACATCTCGTGCCAAGTGCATATGAAGTCTGTGCTCGGGCAGATCGTTCTGCTAACCTGTGTCAGCTTCAGAAGACAGTCTTGCCCTGGGGAAGTGGGAAGGGCTTCTGACCCAGCTACACCCATAGCCCTCTCATCACCAGGCGCTTCTGTCCAGTGACTGGCAGGAGGGCTCTGTCACCAGCATTCTGGCAGATGAGGTTCTCCATCTGTTTGGCTCAAGTACCCATGCACAGCTTCCTTGCTGTCCCTGCAGCTCATCAGGTAGGCCCTGGCCTTTCTTCTCATGTCCTCCTGCTCCTGGAGCTATGTCTTCCTGTGGATGAGCTTCTCAGTGCCCTTGCTGGAGCCTGCCCTGTATCCCAGTCCCAAGCCCTTCAGCCTTGTGGGTCCCATTCTTCCCAGAGGCTGGCAGCAGGCTGGGCCTTATACCCCCATCCCAGCCACGGACCATACCCTTAGCAATGCACTCACTGAAAGTTCACTTTGTCCACTTGGAATCTCGTCTCAAAAATTCCTGATGTCAGCACTCTGCATCTGAGGAGGTCCTGGGGCAAGAAGAGAAAAGTAAAGTGTGTACAGGTGTAAGTGTGGTAACTGAGAAATGACACTGTCTATTGTAAAAAAAGGGAGTAATTAAAACACAGGCAAACGCTCTGTTTTAGAAACTTCCCACAGTTAATCAGTTTGGCCCTTCACACAGGAACTGTGCTTTCATGCCTCGAAGGATGTTTTAGAAGTGACTCATGCCAACCTCAGGGCACAGGGTTCAGAACAAAGTCTTGGCCTGTGACTCCATGGCTGCACCTGGGAGTCTACTGGGAAGGGTCAGGTGGAAGCTGAACTCTCATTCATAAGTCAGGGATCTCAGGGCTAGAAGCTACTTCACTTTAGTGGGTTTCTTGTAACTTCCTTACATAGTTCTACTCTCTGTAAGATCAAAGATGGTGTGGTCTTGAGGGCATGGAAAAGCTAGGCAGCTTCACAAAGCTGACATCTCCATGTCCCAGGAAGGTGTCATTGTGCTATTTATGTCTCTACCTTCCCCAAAAACCATTGACTTCCTTGAGAACCTCACACTAAAGGATCATTCTAAGCTCTTTGAGTCAGCCATAGGAACAGAGACCCCAGAGAAGAAAGAGAAACTTTGATCTCCAGGGGACACAGAGGACAGAGGGTCTTCAGGAGATTCAAAGCCTAGGCCTCCAGGGCTTGCAAATGCTTGATGTGAGTTGAAACGAACACCCTCTTATGTTGTGGTTCACTAGCTCATTTTTCTCCTTTTGCTTTCTTTTCTTTCCCTTCCTTTCTTCTGTCTGGCTTTACCCAAGGGATACGCTTGTGGCATACCTGGATACGTGCTATGGTGCTTGGGGCTCAAGTATGGGGTTCAAAGCTGAATGAACCAAGTGTGCAAAAACAGGGAAGTAAAGACCTGGCTTTCTCAATGATGGTCCTAGGAAGCCCGGGAATCACAGACGCCTAGTCCATGTGGGATCTTCGTTCCATATCAGCAAGGGCTTGACTAGGCTTCATAGTACAAGATGGGGAGTGAAGGCTCAGGCCTTGGTGGCAGGACCAACACGAGGTGCACCATGGCAAGGAGCAAGCAGCAGTGATTATATTTTTCTTCCATCTTCTAAATAATGGAACGCTCTTGGCAGTCTATCTCAGAAGCTTCTGATGGCTCTGCTTTCACATACCTGGTCTGTGGGAGTGTAGTCAACCAGACTGACGCTGTCAATCCTTTCCAGGAAGCTGCAAGGGAAGCCAGTGCAAGGTTAGACCTGTTCTCTGGTCACTTTATCCCAGGGCCTGGGGCTACATTAATGGGACATTTGCAAAGTCACCATGTGGACAGGCCTAGGTGCTGATACATATCTGTCCCAAGGGGAGGCTAAACCCTGCATTCTGTTTGTGCTATTCTGTCCTTTCACCTCTGCTTTCCTTCCTCCTTCCCTCTTCCCCAGTCCTGGAAAGTTGTTAGTGATGGCTGCTTTGAAACGGAGAGGGAGGATGAATCCCCCTTTTCAAGGCCAACCTAGTAGGAAAAGGAGTTACAATGTTACTACAAAACAGAAAGCAATGTTTCTAGTGAGGACAAAAAACAATGTGGGTGTGAAAGTCTGAGTGTGCATGAAGTTGACAGTATGCTGTAATTACAGTTTGCATGTGTTTGTGAGTGTGTGAATGAGGTGTCAGTGTGAGCAATGGTGTGAGGGCACGGAAGGATGAGCGTGAGTGTGTGTGGTGAGAAAGTGTCTGAAGATTTCTTCAGTACACTTAGCAGCAACTCTCAATGTAAGTCAGTTCAAGGGCAGGGCATGTAGGGTGTGGCAGATGAATCAATATGCTGCCATCTTTCAAGCCCTTCCTGTTCCTAGTAGCAGGACACTTCCTCCTCCTGCTCTCGGAGGCAAGAGCCTATTTCACATGGGAGCCGTTGTCTCCAAGAGGCCTGGCTTCCCAGGTTCTGGGAGGGACCTAGAGCTCAGGACTTTGTCTTGGGGACTCTGAGGTCCCCAACACTTAGTGAAGTGCCTAGTTGTCAGGAAATAGCTATGGAAGGAACAGACATTCACTCTTCCTTCAACTGAGAGGAGGAACAATGAGCAAGGGCCTTGACAAGAAGGGCTGGAAGGAGCTAAAGATTAAATATGAATCTGGTGGCTAGAGTCAGAGTTAGCTTAGGAAGCAACCAATTTAAAACAGGGTGCACCCAAGGTGGAGGCAGGTGGGTGAAGATAATGTATTTGGGTGATAATTATTACAAGGAGAAAGGGTGAAAAACGGTTGACAAAGAGTACATCTGAGGTCTTGAGGTAATTAAACACTGCCTTCCAGAGGAAGTAGTGGGAGGGGAGTGGTTGGAACCTTCCTGAAATGAAGCCTGCTAAAGTTTCAAGACTGAGATGCCGAAATGAAAAGGCAAAGATGCCTCAGTCTTCCCCTCTCTTCTTTCCAAGCTTCTGTCCAGCTGACCCTTGGCCTAGGTCCAAGCAGCCTGCAGAAGTGCTTCTTCAAGTTAAGGCTTGTGCCTAACTGGACAGAGATTTTAGAAAGTTCTTCAAGAGTTGTAAGTCTCCTTTATTGGGATGTTACAGTGAAGCAGAGAAAACTGGGCCATCTAGGGATGTCTCCTGCAAATGTCTCTTTGGGGTTCAGAACCCTACACAGAGCTGCAAAACCGCAGAAAACTTCAACCATAAACTAACTAGTGTTGTGGATGGGAAGTAGGAATAAGACTGTTGCTGTAGGTTTGTAATCTGAGGCTATGGCAGAGGAATTCCGAGTTCAAGGTTTGCCTGAGCTACAAAGTTGATGAAGACCAACTTGTAACCTTAATGAGATTCTGTCTCAAGGAAAAAAGCAGGGGGAAGAAGACTGGGAATACAGCTCAGTGGCAAATGCTCATGTGTATGAGGGTCTTGGTTAAAAACCCAGCACATCAAACAGTGCCTCCTCACCCCACCTTTTAATTTTTTATGCAATTTTAAATGATTTGTTTAAAAAAAAAAAAAGCGCAAGCTGTAACTGTTTGGAGACCCTAAGGAATTTTCCTCTGAATCATGATACTTACCTACAAGATATAAAAGCACTGAGAAATAAAAATATCCACATGGTGAGAAAGGACCACGGCTCTGGCCTGTGCTCACTGTACTGGCCTTACCTGTCTGCCTGTGGTCAGCAGGGAACTCTGCACACTGCCACAAGCACTATGTAAGGCTTGACTCTGAGACATTGCCAGGAGCCTACTGTATGACTGGATTCTGTCTGGGTCTGCTCCCTGTGGGACTGACAATGTAACCGTAGAAAACGAACTTGGGGAAAGCCAGCAGATAGCTTACTAGACTGGGTAGTGGAAGGAAGGAAAGACTAGGCCCTTTCATCAGTTTGCTTACTGTTCCCTGCTTTGCTGGTAGTTTTGAGCTACGTTTTGACAGCAAAAGGCCCCAGAAGGATATCCTCATGGATTGCAGTGAAATCATTCACTAGTGATTACATATAGATTGGGTTAATAGGTTCATCAGAGTTGACTGGTACTCCCCTTCTCCCCTCGCCTCCTCCAATCAAAGGCAGTAAGTAGGAGGAAAAGTTCTGGTAAGAATGTTCTATGTTAATAACACACCTCTGGGGCCCTGCACTAAAATAAAGTAATATAGGAAAGTTGCGTTTGCACATCAATCTGTCTGTTTTCCCCTCCTGTTAATTCTAAAACCCAGCTTAGAAAAAAAAAATTATGCTCATGAAGAAACATTCAGAGTAAGAATATCAAGGTTTCCCAAAATATAGAAGAAAATCCAGATGAGAATTCAGGATTGAGGGCAAGTTTGGAAAAACAGCATGCTTAGAACCAAATATACTTCTGAGTTCTCCTTCAGTTTTTCTCCCCTCCACCCCTTTTTGTGTGTGTGTGTGTGGTGCTGGAAATCTAGCTCAGGTTCTTATGGATGCTAAGCATTCATTCTATGCTGAGATCCATACTCATCTGTAATAATAAAAAACACATTTATCCAATTTTCATGTTTTAAAATTCACAACTGCATCCATTCCAAAAGCAAGGAAATAACTCATGGGCCTGTAGAGCTTTTGAAAATAATGTTTATGATTCATAAAAATGTACATTTATACGGTAAGTATGAAATGAACATATTTTTTAAAATTTTATTTTATAGGCTTTAAAGCACGAGAGCTGGGCAGATATCAACCCTGTAAGCTATTGTGCTACTTCCCAGCTATATACCCCATGTTAATTGGAAATGAACATATTTTAAGATTTTATGCATATATAGTATTCTTCAATCTCACAAAATACATTTTGATGGAAATACTTGCAATATAAAAGGGTCTTCAATTTAACAAGGAGTCAATACTAAGCTATTTTTAAAAGTTGTAATTGACCAAGATTTTCCAGTATAAAGGATTAAGACACATGCTGTATTCACACACACTTGACTCAGCACAACTGTTTATATAAGATGATACATTGTCTGCGAAAGGACCTTTGAGAGAGGATGCTGGGTAGTTAAGAGTTGTTCCAAAAAGCAGACTTGTGAAAAAAAAAATGCGTATATATGAACACATACACCTTAACTGAGTGCCAGTACTCATCTGTGTATACTTTTTTCATTAAACACTCATTCACATGAAAAACCACACTACAATAAATTTTTTAAAGAGATTTTCTTGTCTGAAACATTGGATTTCTGTTAACGGAAAAAAAGAAAACCTCAGGAAAATGTGAAATTAAATAAAGCAAACTCTGTACGTACTTAACTTCGGTTAGTACACATGACAAGCAAATACAAATTGTTCTCCGAGTTGTGAGGACAGAACAAAGTGGGGGTTGCTTTCCTTTCCACGGAAGGCTATAAAGGCAGCTGGTAGTGGAGGCTTCTAGCCTCTATTTCCATCTAATCCCAATTCCTTTGTCCTAGACTTCTACCTAGCTAAAAGTACATTTACGTTTTGTATATCTATAGCATTAACTTGGGCTTTTTGCGGTTTTAAAAGAGTTGCTGCTTTAAGATAAAATAATACATACAAATAGAACTTTAAAATGCTGTTCTAATTTTATTTATATTTTTGGTTATTAAATAAAACCAAAACCTATAATTACACAGTTCCAGGGTTTACCTGGACCAAATCAGCAGTTCTTTGGCAATTTTAGGCATGTAATAGGACTGCCATATTGATGAACATTATTTTGATCAAGAGTCTATAAAGGGTTGACTTTCATTAGAAAACAACTAGAAATTATCAAATGTTAAGCCTCCTGAGTCTTAAGAACTATTGGTAAATAAAATATAAATGAACAAATTTAATTTTTAATGAGGCATTTTCCCCCAGTTACACAAACTCCATTATTACATGAATTAACAGAATGTAGAAAGTATTTTGCAAAAATCTTCTAAGGTAACTTCAGTATAAGTTACGAGAATATATTCATAGTCAATTACAGTCTTTCTTTGATAGCAAAAACAAAGAAAACCAAATGATAAACACAAAGAATATTTTCCAAGAGTAAGTTGAACAAAGTGTTTACATATGTTACTAAACTATGTACCCTTTCCTCCTTCTTTTTAATGCACCATTTGTCAGTCTATGTACCATCAACCACAGTATAAAGAAAACTTCAATCTGATAATTCTAAGTGAAAACGGAATACACGAGGACTAGAGTTCTGCCGATTTTTTTTTCTAGATTTATATACAGCAAAATAACCAGTTCTGTTAAAAGGCAGCTATAAAAATACACATCACCATAAGCCATGAAGAGCTTTAAAATCCAGTTAGAAGTGGAGAAAAACTGGAATTTCTTAACGTATCTGGAGAGCGCTGTAAACCCAAAGGTTCTTAGCAGAGTGTTCAGGAGTCTGGCACAATTTTAGAGCCTCTCTCTAAAGCAGACAGAGCGCGTCAAAAGGAAACCTCGGACTGGTTCGGCCGTCACACTTGATCCCGAAGGCGGGCCAGCCTCTGGGACAGTTCATCCTGCTCAGCCGAAGCCACGCTCGTCCCCACGGAACCGGTCTGGCCCTGCGGCAGCTCCATGTTGAGGTCGAGGCCCGCCTCGTCTGCCATTTCCTGGAGCAGCATATCCACTTGGTTCTGGGGAGTGGTCAGCGTCGTCGTGCTGCTCATCGTGTCCTCCATTTGCTGCGTCTGGACGTCCAGGGTCTCAAACTGGTGCTCGAATTTGTCCATCAGGGCAGAGATCTTCTCCAGATTCATGGTCTTCAGTGTCACATCCATCGACTTCACCACACCGGCCATGGACTTGGTCACTTTGCCCATCGTCACCGCGGTCTGGACTCTGGCAGCCACCGCATCCACTCGGGCACTCATTCGCAAGAAATTCACCGCCTGATTCTTCTGGCGGATGGCGTTTTCGGCGTGTATCCTCGCAACTTCCATGTTGCCCTTCTGAATGGCCTTTTTAATTTTGGCCTTCTCGGCCTTTTCCTCCTTGTCGCATTTTTTGGCACTCCTGTTCAGTTCTTTGGCCGCGAACTTCAGGTTGAACAGGTGTTTCTCCATGTTGGACATGGTGGTGCGGCTTCTGTGGGGTGGGCCGGGGCGAAGCAGCAGGAACAGCGGCGAAACAAGGTCCGCACCCGGCCAGAGATCCTTTGTTTTGGTCCCACTTCCTGTATCTATGGTGCGCGGCGCAGATAGTGACGTCAAACTAGGCGCCGGGGCGGGGCCCGCTGGAGACCGACCAGACCCTTGGGAGGGCGGTGCGGGAGTGAGGTGCCGGAGTGACGGACAGCGCCTGGCTCCTCCCACCAAGGCGCCTGCCCCTTCGCTGCGGGAGTTACCCTGGCGTTGGCTCTCACGCTGTTCCGCCTAGTCTGCAAGGCAGCTGAACTGGGAGCAAGTTCGCAAAACCAGCGCCCACAGGCACTTCCGTTTGGGATTGTAAGCTACGGGAAAAGACGGGATGTGTCCAGACCTGCACCTAAAAAAATACCCAGGCCCCGAACTTGACCAGCTAGGGCTTGGAGTTTGGGCGCTGCGCTAAAATGCTGCAAAATAGCAAGCCTTTCCCCCTCCACCCCCACCCCGCCCGACTAAAGCTCTCTTTATGCGCGAGGGTAACCTCCGCTTTCTCAGGGAACACAAATCCAATCCTGGAAGACAAAAGCTGCGCAGGGCCTGCGTCTTGCAATCTCTGCAGGAGCTCAGATGTCTCCTTCCTGGCCTAACTCCACGCCCTGGCTGGTAGCTCAGTTTACAGGGAGAGCTCGCTGGCCGTTGCCATCCCAAACCCTCCTGCTTCTGAGCAACAGAAGGACCCACCTTTTTGCTGGTACGAATTTTATCTTTCTAGCGTCTTATAAATATCCAAGGAGCTTTGCTCGCATTGAATTCTGACAGGTTATCTGCCATTTTAGATTATGCAGGAACGAATGGTGAGTTGCAGAGCCCCACACACTGGCATACATCAAGCCTGTCACTGCCTGTTAGATATTTTAAAAATAAATGCAGGCTTTCCATGGCAGCAATGTGTGCTGTCACTTCCTTTACAAACATCCCGCCCACACAGCAGTAACAAGATGGCCCACTGCCCTCAGGAGTTAGCAGAAGATACTGAATATGTGAGCAAATTCTGTTTAGAGATTATTTTAATCCAGGGTCCTGCATCACTCATGTGATAGCTTGTCAATCAGTTAGAGTGAGCGGGTGCCACAGGCTCTGACTTACATCATTGTTCTCCACGACAAGGCACACAGGCTACCCTCCCTTATAGAGGTTCTGTTCCTGTGCCAGTCCAACCGGACTGAAGAATGGAAATTGTTCAGGATTTGTGTCACCTGACCAAAGTACAGATGGAGGAGAAGGGACCCCTTCCTCCATTGCCTGCACCTACTGCCATCCCCTTCTCCCATGGAGCCTTCCTAGGCCCCCTACTGTGGTGCAGCTGAATTCTGTAAGGACATATGCCTGGCTCACATCTGGTATGACATTAACTACCGGACAGGAGGGAGCACTATTCTGCTGTACCACTGGGCAAATGGGTGCTGGCAGGGGTGTGGCTGGGACATTATCCTAATCAATAAGCTTAGCGCTCACCTCCCAGCAAAGCTCTTCCTCCAAGGGAAGCTTTTCTAGAAATGTCGTGTATAAATGTATCAAAAGTGAGAATAGATGGTGTTTTGAGCTTTTCTGCTCACCCTCACCCTACCCTTCTCCCCCCCTTTTGCCAGACCTCTGGCCTTTCTTGCAGTTCACAAACAAGTCCCTTGTCAATGATCCCTACCTCCCTCATCCGCCCTTTTACTTTTTCTTCCCTTCCTCCTTGCTTTTTCATGGGCCTGGGGATGAAATGTAGGGCTTCATGCATACTAGACAAACTCTATACTGAGCTACATCCTAGCCCTGTAACTTTCTTCATAATAGATTCTACCTTGGTGGGATGGTCTTGGATACAATCATGACAAACTGACAGGTGGAGCTAATAATGACTACCACTGCTTACTAAATGCTAAACTGCTAGGCATTGTTCAGCACATCCCATAAATGAGCTCATTTTATCCTCACATGGGGGTAGGTAGACACTATTAATAGCTCCATTTTCAGGCAAGGAACCTTAGCATGTGGAGCTAAGTGACTTGGCAGAGACCACACCTCTTGGTTAAGTGTTGACCTCAGATTTCACGGACACCCCCAGAAGCAGTAACAAATCAATCCAGTGCAGATAACAAGAACAAAGAAATCTCAGCGACGAGGACGTCCATCAGTTGTGACCATGATTGCCCATCATCTGCAAGGCCCTAGGTTCCATCCCCAGCACTACACAGCTGTACTGCCAGCCCCTGGGAAGGCAGAGGCAGGAAGATGCAAAGTACCAAGGTAGCCTGGGCTCCTCAGTGAGACCTGGTCTCAAAAACCCAAATACAACAGCAACAAAACAAGCGATCATCACTTATCCTAGAAAAATAGATCGACTACGCTGCTGTCCCCTCGAGAAGACTAAGTGAGGTACCAATTGCAAGGGTGATGTAAGGTGTGGAACAGGCATTCGATGGAGCTACACTCGGAACCACAGCCGGACTACTACCCAATGTGGGTGGAGTCCAGGAGCCCCATATCCAGAGACAGCAGCTACGCATAGGGACCTTGTCCCTGGCAGGTCTCTCCTCTCTGAGTAATGAAAGTGGTACTCCAGATGCTGCCTCTTTTCTTCCACAAATGCCCCATAACCTAACATGATCTACAGCTGATAACTCCTAGGCACACTCTTTGGCAGCAAGTCTTTACTCTGTTCCTGAGACTCCTGGCTCCTTGACACTGGATAATTTGTGAGGTAACACCACTAGGCAAATCTTTAGAGAGGCTGACCTCTGTCCTCATCCCTAGTTACATGCACCTCTGTCCAGCTAGATGCTTTGGTCAAGAGTCTCAGGAGTTATCTCTGAGGATGCTTTTATCCACATCTGTATTCAGCACATCCATTCTTTACAATCTGCATTTACATCTGGTCTTCAGGCTGGCATGTGTTCTTTCCTATATATCCAGCTGTGTGTGTGTGTGTGTGTGTGTATGGGCAGTTAAAAAATATAATGTGTGCCTTCTTATGCTGATCAGTAGAGTTGTGCTGGAATCTTCTAGTCTATGCCTATATTCCACAAGTATTTACTGAGCTCCGGGGACAAGGACAGTTCTCAAACCCTGGGCAATTTATAGTATCTTATTAGGTAGAGTATTTTATTTTCCTTGGAGTTTCTTTTCATGGAAGGACTCAGGGATGCTGGCCAAGCATTCTCAAGGAAATTGGTGAGGGAGGCAGATTGGCCATTTCTCTCTGGGAACCGCCAGGAAGAGCTCAGGGAAGTGTTCTGAGTAAATAAATAAATCCCAGGTCCCAGCTGGTAAGGGGGGTGGAGCTCAGTGTAGGGTTGCCTAGCATAAACAAAGTCCAGAAAAAAAAAAAAGCAATCAAGACCACCCCTCTCCCCACTCCAGCCCACACCAATGTTAGTGGAAAGCAACGTTCACTAGTTCTGTTCCATACACTTTGTTAGCAGCCTAGGACTGTATCTATTACAGTTTCATTTCCTAAAAGCTCCAGTCTGCTGGAGGAGTCCCCAGGGCTCTGAGAAGTGTGTACTTCCGGAGGGAGATGGAGATGGTCATCTTTTCTTTATCTGCAAGTTCTCCACATGTGCTCTAGCCAACTGTGCAGTGATACAGAAAAAGAAACCGAGTCTGTGCTGCACATTCGCAGGCTTCTCCCTTGTCCTCATTGCCCAAGGGCCCAGTGTAACCTGCACTCACACTACGTAGACCTCACAAGTCACCTGGGGGTGATTTAGTACACAGGAGGAAGTGCAAACACATCTCTCATTTTGTGAATACACAAGGAACTTCAGTAGCCACAGAGTTTGACATCTGAGGGACCCAGAACCAGCTGCCTGAGCACATAAGGGATAGCCACATTGGGTCAGGTCACAGCACATCTTAGAAAGGACCAGAGTGGGAAGCTGACCTTGTAGTCAATGTTAACATCACACTAATTTCTTAAGAGATCTGAAGCATCCTTAAATATATTCAGTTGGAAACAATACAGAATGAACTTTTTTGGCAAAATGATCTCTCAGGTCTTTTCTATCTTAGAAGATATATTTAGTCTTTGCTCACATCTTACTAGAAAGTCGCAGCAAAGCAGTTAGCAGTTACTGCCTGTGAGAGGCAGCCAGGGATCTTACATTTATTAGTCCAAGAAATAATGCTTAGCCCTACATTTTTATTAATATCAAATAGAATGTGAAATAAGGGCATTTCCTATGAACAGTGCAGTCCATAAGCAATTGGAAACTGTGTTTAGATTTCATTATATCATTTTGTTATCATAATACAACAATACTTTTTTCTTAAATGTTAACCATGGATATGAGGGACCCTAGTTATTATGTGATCCATGGAATTTTCCATAATAAAGTTATTTCATTCTAATAACTGGTGCATGTTCCAGCCTAGGGAACTGCTTTCTTCAATGTGAAATTTTCAAAGAGCGGCTTCCTTACATGCTAAAAGCCTTTCTAAAAGCTCTAATTGCATTACTGGAAGGAGGGAAAGTACTTACATAAGGCATCATTACAGCTTTCTATTGTCCCTGAGGCAGTAAGTACTTCTATTGGAAAGAAGGCTATGTAGAATAATCTTAGTCTTTATTTTGTGGTCCTGAGGATTAGACCCAAGCCTCATCCATGCTAAGTTCACTCCCTACACCTAGCTACACTAGCCACCTCTCCTCCAAGGCCATACAACTCAGATGACCTCATTCTTTTTATTCCTGAATAATATTTCATTCTATGAACATATATTTTGTTCGATCATTCACCAGTTAATGAATGCCGGGGTTTTTATTTAGTTTTTGAAGGGCTACGAATGATTCTGTAGGCAGACATGATGGCTTTAACTAGGTTAGCTTCATAGAAACACTACTTTTTGTATACATGAACATGGGAGATTAAGATAGTGGGGAAAGCAGAGAAAGCCTACCTATGACACATTCAGTTAGCATTTTATAGAGTGCCCACGACATGCTAAGTTATGTTCTAGCTGTGGTGAAACAGGAGGGCACCCCTAATTAGGCTCAATCTGTGTTAAAAAAAATTAAAGTGGAGAACCAAAAATTGGGAGGGAGATGGCTGAGTGGTTTAGGAGAGTCTGAGTGGGAGGGGAATAGATGGGATCACCATACATTGTATATATGTATGAGATTTTCAAAGAATGAATAAAAACATTGTCCCCCCCCCCCCAGTAATTCCAAATGAGCAGTTAACACGTGTAGGCAGTACTCCATCTGTGAGGTAAAGAGCTTATAGAGCTTAGGAAGGCTTACTCATTCAGCTATTCACTATGCCAAAGGGAGGGAGGAGCTGCTTGCCACAGGCAGCTAACAAGAGGCAAGGCCATTGTGTAACAGCGTGGAGAAGAGTTGCAAATCCTAGGAAAGGAAGTTATGAGTGATTACATACCAGCATCTTTTAGAGATTTTAAGTCATGTGTTCATGTGAGACTTACATTTTGAATTTGCATTTTTACTCTGGTATGACTATGGTGTGATTAATGCCACTAACCAGGAGCAACTTGGAGTGGGAGGGGTTTATTTCATCCTATAGCTCACAGCCCATCATGAAGGGAAGTCAGGGCAGGAAGTCAAGGAGGAACATGGAGTCAGTACTCAAGCAGAGACCTTGGAGGACCGCTGATTACTGGCTTGTCCCTCATGGCTTGCAGGACATCTCTTTGCAGTGCAGGGATGAGCCACAGTAAGATGAGCCTCCCTCCATCTATCTATCTATCTATCTATCTATCTATCTATCTATCTATCTATC